>NC_138206.1:57840983-58543483 GCF_964194415.1 Vipera berus | reverse complement strand
TATGCCTTCCATCTCTGCTACAAGGTGACTGTGATATTTCCAGTAATAATAAGAACTTTCCTTTGGAGGCGTTGCTCTTTAGAAAGTTGCCTGGCATGTACCGGAGATAAAATCTGCTTCATGGTGTAACAGTAATGTCAATGTCTCTAACCACTCTCCTCTTGTTATACTACAATTTTTCCATTTGAGCCAAAGAAAGAAAGAATTCTGAGTCATATGTGTAACCATAATTTAGCGCTCTCTCTCTCTCTCTCTGTATAATCTTTATTGAGGAGGTCATTGTTTGGTTCATTTATTTGTGAAACTGACTAGCTATTTGAGAGGGTAGCAACTGAAACTGAAATTATTGTGGAGGTAACAGCGTGATCCTTTCCTTTAATTCTCAGATTCTTGGTGCTTTGACAGAATCTTACAAGTTTTCAAGAGAGCTTGTGAAAGAACCTGGAAATCTCATGAGACAGCACACAACTTCAGCATTTCCTGTATTACATACGGTGTAAAATCACTGAACATTTATGAAAGTAGTCTTTTCAAGACTTCATATATTTTATTTTTCTAATATATGTTAATTAATTGATTGAAGTACAAATTAAGTTCGGGTAGGTATGCTCCATTGCCAAACTTTTCGTCATTTTCATTTTAAAACCATGAGAACTAATAGAAGGGGAACTGAAATTTATTCTTATTTTTTTTTTGCTCAGTCTTGTGCATTTAAAGCAGGGGTGTCAAACTCAATTTCATTGAGGGCCGCATCAGCATTGCGGTCGCCCTCAGGGGGCCAGGGTGGGTGTGGCCTACTGGGTGGGCGTGGGTAGAGTGCGTATGGCCTACTGGGTGGGCGTGGCCAGCTCTACATCGTTCGCATCAAGGGTGCCTATGGGGGCCTGGGCAGGAGTGGAACAGATCTGAGGGTCTCTGGCAGAAGGAGGGTCTCTGGGCCAGGGCCAAGGCAGTGGGGGCCGTTCCCTCACTGTTTCCAGGATGGCTTCGCGGGCCACATGAAACCACTTTGCGGGCCGGATCCGGCCCCCGGGCCTTGTGTTTGACATGTCTGATTTAAAGGAACCTGGATGGGTAGAAGAATACAAACAACTTTGAATGTCAGCTACCAAGTAATTTGTACAGGTATTACGAAAGGTAGTTTTTGTCTGGCTTAGTACTTCAACCTTGAATAACCTAGGTTACCTTAGATTAGCCAGTAGTCCTGGTGACAGAAGAGGATGGGAAATCTTATTTTAGTGCAAAACTAGGAAAGCTTGCTATAAACTGCATGGTTTTATAAAGTGGGAGGATTTTTAGTTCATATCTCTCATTCTACAAACAAGGCCAACAAATTTAGCACAGTCATATTAGGACAGTGTATCTCAACCTTGGCAACCCTAACGTGTAGATTTCAACTCCCAGAATTAAAGTTGTTAAGGTTGAGAAAAACTACATTAGAGCAGTCAACAGCCTTAATGGGAATTGAACTGAGAGATGTATTTGCCTTCATTAGTGCTGGGTGGGGTGGGTGGAGAAACAAGATTTTTACCTTACTTATCTAGTTTTGTATTTACTAATCCGTATTTTGTCTCTATTATTATAAAAAGCTTGTTTGCCTAGAAAATCCAAACGATGCATTTGAATCATTGTTGCATGAATCTTTGGAATAACTTGAGAAATGGAACAAATTATGATTTCATTTTTTAATGTTTTTTTAAAAATATTCTTCTTAAAGTTTACAAATACTAATACAAAGTAAAATTTAAAAAGAAAAAAGGGAGTGCAGAGATAGAAAAAAGAAAAGAAAAAGATATACTTCCCCCACCTCCAGATAAGTGTAAACAACAACTGAAAATCTTCTCCAGTCTTATAATTAAAAGGATCTCTTCTTTCAATATATCAATTCCTTATCAATAATCAGATTGTAAAAATTCATCATTCAGTTCCAATCAGCAACAGTCTAGTAAAAGCTATCAGAAACAATAACATACATATTCTAACCTTGATCAAATAAATCCATTTTGTATTCTACTACAGAGGTCCCCAAGCTTTTGGGTACCAGGGACTGGTTCCATGGAGAGAGGTTTTTCTGTGGACTGGAGGAGGTGTGGTTTCATGTATTGGTTTGTTTGCATGGACCAGTTTCTGGTATGCCGCAGCCCGGTGCAGGTCCATGGACCCGGGGTTGGGGTCCCCTGTTCTACTGTATCACTTTCTCTAAGAGCTAAAGCAAAATAAATCTCTCAACATTTATAAACAGATCTTTAAAGTTGTGCATTCAGCCCTGGTCAAAAAGAAATTCCATTAATTACTACTAGTAACCACTACACATATATTTTAACCCTGGTCAAACACATTCACTTTATATTCCTTCTCTTTACTTTGAAAAAGCTTGGTCTTTAATCTTTGGTAATGACACAAAAGTTGATTTGTTATCATTTTTTCTTTTTCTCCTTTCAGGAACAGTTTCAGTCATTTAACACATCCCTTTTATAAATCCAAAATAAGAAAGATCCAAGCATTCTTCTTATTTGTATGTCCTGTTTAGTTATTAAGACATCAGCGAGTTTCCACTGGAGATTCATTGTGGCATCTTTTTCCATATCATTCTAGTAGTCTGACACTTTTAAACCTATTTTCAAATCCACAGCGTCTTTTTCCATATCAAACCTGGCATTTTTAAAAAATTCATTTTCAAATTCACATTCAAATCAGCCCCATTCTCTGTTTTATCTAGATCCTGTGTTAAATCCATCTTTATAATATCAGACAAGTAATTTCTGAGTACATTGTTTCTAAATTTAATTTCTTCTATAGTCAAATGGTATTACTCCATTGTATTAAGGGTTTTTTTGTCCTTTAATTGTAATCTTTAGTTCTCCCTGGTTCTTTTAATTAATATTCACAATCTTCTCATATCATACGTTTATTTTCCAATCAGCAAAACTTTCTCACAGTTAACTTCAAAATTTTACAGCATACTGTATTTTCTTGAACATAATTCTACATTTTTGAAATCTCATATTTGATTAAAGATAATTTCAATGAATTGACATGTCCTAAGATTTCAGATGTCTTGCTAGAGGACATTGATGGAACAGGGAAAAGCAGGCAGCATGTAAAATGGAGGAGGGAGAAAAGGAGATAGAAAGACAATAAAATACATTGCTTAAAATTTGAGATTGTCCTCCAGGTAACAAAAACAAAAAAATATGTATGGAAACTACTGTATCATCTGTGGCTGTCCATTGTCATCGCTTTAATGTTAAAAACTGTGTTAAGTTTCTTTTTGGACCTGTTAGTTAATACTTTTATTGCCTTTGGTATTTATGTTCCCTATATATGTTTAATAAATCGTATGCTTTTATATAAGCAATATCTCTTACATCAGAGTTGCTTCTCTATTAATAGAATATCTTTCATTTTGTGATTGCTTAGAATCTTGTCATTCTCAAGGGTACTCTTGGAAAGAGGGAAAGAAAAGGGAATTGTTCAAAGCATGTCAAGTGAGGAACAGATGGTCATTTCAGCCTTAACTCTAAAGCAAACCTTCAATGAGAAAAAAATGTGAACAACCGCTCCATAACATACTCATTAATATAGAGAACTACAGTTTGCTTATTTAGCTTGCAAGATTCTGTAATGTAACCCTAGCCAGTGCTTTTTTTGTAAAAGAAAAAGGTGCCAGAACTCACACATGTCATACAACCCACCTTGCCTACCCTACAAGGTTCCATCCAAAAAAGGTGCCGGAACTCCGTTCTGAGCGTTCTATGAGAAAAAAAGCCCTGACCCTAGCTGATGAATGAAACACTGTATGAATCTTGCATCCTTGATTGTGCACTGCTGTTAGGGGGTTGACTTTAATCTTTGAAACTTCGTTTTTCCAGAAAGACTTATCTTTTTTTATTCTAGACCTAGACCTGCTGGAAATACTGCTGATTCTTAATTCAACACCAGCAGCAAACTGATATATAGATCACTTAAAAATACGACAAATATATCAAATGCTGTTCCACCTGATATTATCAGGGTTTCACTTTCTGCTGTTCTTACTCCTGTACTTTTGTTATTTCACTCAATAGAATCTTTAATGGACAAATTGAACAAAGCTCAATACAGATCCAAGCCTTTCATTGCTCAATTTGAGCTGTATATGTCCAGAAAATCAGCAGAATTCTACATGTATTTGTACTTAAGTGGCTTTTGTTTTTCAATTTTTATTAATTGGAGCTGCCCATGTGCAGGTACTATAATAGATAACAGTGGTTGCATAAGGAATGACAATTGTATGTAGAGATATTTTATTTAATTTTAGATTTTTTAAACTTGCATTTATTATTTTTATAAATAACTCAAGGCAGTGAACATACGTAATGCTGCTTCCTTATTTTCTCCACAGCAAAAATCCTATGAGGTCAGTTGAGCTGAGAGAGAGTGACTGGCCCTAAGTCACCCAACCGGTTTTCATGCCTAATGCAGGACTAGAACTCTCAGTCTCCTAGTTTCTAGCCTGGTGCCTTTACCACTAGACTAAACTGGTTCTATTTACATTTATTTATTTATTTAAATATGCCTTGGATGATTTTATTGGAAGAGTTGTTGCTAACCAGGAGATTTATAGTAAAACCAAGGAAGGGGATTGTCATTAGTAACTCTTCTAGAGTGTGGACTGACTTAGACATGTTACCTGGCCTCTTGTTCCAGAACGGAAAGTGGTTTTTTCTGTCTCTAAACTCTATGGAAGGAGATGTATTACTGTAATCTAGGAAAGAAAGGAGAATTGCTGAAAATAGGACAATGAGAAATATGTTCATCCTTATCTCTTAATTAATTAGCCCATTAACAAGGGAATCTGTCAGGAAAAACAATCAAATAACTCACAGTGGCTCCACTTATTAATAAGTAAGGGCAGTGCTTTTTTTGTAAAAGAAAAAGGTGCCGGAACTCACACATGTTATACAACCCGCCTAGCCTACCCTACAAGGTTTCATCCAAAAAAGGTGCTGGAACTCCGTTCTGAGCGTTCTATGACAAAAAAAGCCCTGAGTAAGGGCAATAGTTTTCTTATTTGGTTCCCAAGATTCTGCAATCTAATCTCTTCATCCTGGCATTTGACCTGATTTTTGAGATTCTGTGTGAAAACTACCTCCTTGGGCTGTGTGCTGTTGTTGGAGCTGGGACACCATTACAGTATGGCTTTTCTGTAGGAAATGTTTTTAAGTTATGACCAGTGATTTGAACAACTCAAGTTTATTAACTCTTTTGTAATTAAGTATTTTACATGTGACTACTAAAAGCTGAAAAGGGATGTCCTTTTCTGTTTTTAAAAAATGAAGTTTCAATCAATGATAGACTCAAAAGTGTTTCAAACTGAGGTTGCACAAAATGTGTAATCTAAGGTACATTTCTGCTCCTTGCTGAAATACGGTGGTTAAACCCCATGGGTGTTCCTATCGAAAAGCAGTGAAGGATAGCCAAACTGCCATTGCCACAGGAAATGGAAAAGGGGGATTTTAATGAGACAGGCCATAATTATTTCTGGAGCAGGATTCAGGCAATTATCTCAGCTCTAGCCTGCTGAATGGCAGACCAGCTGCACAGGCTTGAGAATTCAGCTGAGAGACCAACAAAGAAGCCAGCTGAAGGCCGGGAATCACCAATAGGTTCTTTAAGACATATTTCATGTATTTTGATTTAGATGATACTCTCCCTCTGCAAGAATCAATGCCAGATAATAGCAAATCAACCAGATGCTTCAAAAAGATGTATTTTCAGTCCTTTTTCTAATAAATCCTCACAGCTGTTGCCTCACCCGATCTTCGTTAATCTTAGGAACTCCTAAGATTTTGTGCTCAGATCATAGCAGCCTATTTAAATTATTATTGCTGTCAAAGTTCATATTCCTAATCAGGAAATCCTGTCAAAGTTTATGCTTCTCTGGCTGGAATGCTCACCTCTTATCAAAAATCTCCTCCTCCCTAATCTCCTTCCTTTCTCGGCAACTGAAATATTACTTGACGCTATTCTAATCAACAGAGACCTAAGGAAAAATATACATCCTGGACTGGCAAAATTATCAGATTTTTTATGGGAGCATCATCAATTCAAATGGCACAATTTCACCATGACTATTTCACAAGCATAGGTTAACTGAAGTGACGAGGTGCAATCACAATGCACATGACTGGTACTTTAATTCTATTCCAACGTCAAATATATGTTGTGAATCACCTAAAAGAGTGATCAAAGCTGAAATTGATTCATACTATTCATCTGAGTTAAGAAGATACGCAATAGGGATAAAATATGCTGGACTTTGTGCAAAGCCAAACTGACATTTTGTTTCTTGAAGCTGAGCTCACATGATGCAAATATCAATGACTTATTTTAGCGTTCAGACACTAATTCTTGTTTTCCTCCCCCTTCTGCCTCACTTCCAGAAGACTATCCAAAGTATTAACACTGTTAAATAGCATGATTATCTTTATTTTGTGATCAATGATTTCAATCAGAAAGTAGGCAACTTTGTAGGGACCACACAGAGATTTTAATCTACAAGAATGAAGCAATAATATAAACTGGTGGGGCTTCAGTTTTGTGTATCTTCTGGATTTCATTTTAAAGAACAATTAAAATGGTTTACATGTTTATTTTTCCCCTCAAAATGGCTGATCTTCAGACATTGTAATTGGATGGGACTTCTGAATCTATAAAAAAACCATACAAGGTTTTAATGTTGTCCCAGGCCTCAGACAGTCCATCCCCAATTTAGATTATTAGGCTGCTCCCTGTATGATACAACCTGGGATGGAGAAAAAAAAATCATATGGTTTATATCTTAAAATAAATTTATGTAATTTCTAATTTCTGCATTATCATATTGATCATTTTCTGACATTGAAAATAAAATCTCCACTTAGAAATGCACATAAAATTGACACCTTAGTATAAAAATGCATTATAGAAGAAAATGCGCATGGCAAAATTCAACATGGTCAACTTATTTTCCAAAGCCCCAGAGGGCAGGACAAGAAGCAATGGATGGAAACTAATCAAGGAGAGAAGCAACCTGAAGTAAAGGAGAAACTTCCTGACAATGAGGACAATTAAGCAGCGGAATGGCTTGGTGTCAGAAGTTGTGGGTGCTTCATTACTGGAGATTTTTAAGAGATTGCACAGTCACTTGTCTGAAATGGTAGGGTCTCCTGCTTGAGCAGGGGGTTGGGCTACAAGACCTCCAAGGTCCCTTCCTTCTAGCTCTATTCTGATTAATTTAAATTTCACATGGGCTTTTAAAAAAGTAAAACCTGTTACCGAACCTGGCAAACTGAAGTTGGAAACACTGAAACTTACTTTGTCAATTCTTAGAATAGTTCTGTGAAATGTGCAGGCTTGACAACTCTCTGAAGATTATTGCGATATTTGAATTTAGGAATATACAGAAATTAAATGCTTATCTTCTTCCTAATTTCAAAAATTACATACTGATAAGAGTATGTACGCAGAGTGGCAATTCAGTATCAGTCCAAAATTTTGCTTTGGTTCTCATTGCTGCAGATACTGTACGTAATAATCATTTGTGAATAGTTAAGAGTCATCTATACAATATTTTTCCCTCTCTTTTAATTCTAGTGACTTTAACTGTTACTATTTTTAAAATAATAACATTTCTTTCTTGATTTTGATGAGTACTTGAAAATGCTAGTATTACAGCTCCAATAACATGTGAGGAGGGAAGAGCAAATGATAAGAGAAGGTGGATGGTCAGGGATTAGGAAAAGGCACCTAATATAGCAGGGGACTTTATGATGCATTGATGAAAATAATGGTTGAGTAGGAATCCGACTGAATAAAATGTGCATTAACAAGAGATCAATAATGTTTTCTTGTGCTATAAAGCTGTATTGTTCAACATCCACACAGATTGAAACCCACTTTTGTACATTTTCTACACTGGGAGTGATAAACATCAATTCCATAGGAAAGAAAACTGTTTCTGGAAAATTACTTACCTATCTTTTGAAACTCTTCTCAGTTTGATGATATGCCAACAATATCTGTAGCTTTTTTTAAAAAAGAGAGAAACATCTTGCAACTCTAACATTGATTTTGCGTAATGAAAATACTATGATGGCAGGAAAATATTTCAGTAATTGGTTTAGCACCTCTTATACAAAAGGATTGTCTGAATGCATTTTAATGATCTACTTATGCAAATATAAGAAATGAAGAATAAGTATCTGGACAGGATGAGACACTGAGGCCTATTTGACTGGTGTATGAAGAATTTATGTAAAAATAAATACTTCGGTTGGATGTGATGTGGATAAAAAAGGAAAAATCTATTCACAGTCTGATTGTCTCATGGCACATATATACAATGTGTAATAACAAACATAGTGGGTATACAATCTCTCTAGAAAGCAGGCAGGCAGATTAATCAAACATAAGATAAGTACTTTTAGAGCTTCATCATAAGCATCATAAGCCCTGATTAGAGTACGTTTTAATTAACTGATTAACTGATGGACTTGATTAGTTAGGTGCTATCAAATTGAATTCAGCTGATTAGTGTATGGACAAATGCTCATCATTTTGTTTTGTTTCAATGGATAACTTGTACCAGTAGGTCTTCCAAGACACTTGATCTCATCCACCTTTTCTATGTCTTCCTCGTCTTTTATTTCTTTTAGTCATGCGAAACATAATGCTTATTTTAGGCTTTCATCCATTTGTGTCACATGCTGGAATATGAGAGTTTCTGCTTGTCGATGATTGCTTCAGCGAAGAACAAAACTGACTGCTAACGATCTCAAAGACTGCAATTCAGTATTTGGCAATGTCCACTATAATATTTATCTCATGACGAAGCAGTTAAAAAATTAATCTTGATATTATTCATGTAGCTCAGTAGACTTTGGAGTCTGTCAGTCCCAGAGTCCTCTCCTCTTGAAAACTTATACACTCCAATTCTACAATTTACAATATGTTGTTTGGAACAGCTATGGAAATATCATTTTAATAGATATTTAATGGATATTTCTGTGAAAATTTCCTTGTTTTATTATAACTTTATTTTTGTAATCAGACTTTCTGGATGTTTCTGGTAAAGGGTGGATTCTAAACATAACAAATAAATGGTATTTGCAAACACTGGCATAGGTGCAACAGAGGGCTAGTGTAATAAACGTCTGTGCAGGAATATATACTATTATCTATTTTGATTATACAAATACAGGTGGTCCTTATTTAATAACCACTCATTCAGCAAATATTTGAACTTCTAAAGGTGCTGAATGAGTGATACTTATGGCACTTGCAGAATACCTGCGGCCATGTGACCATGACCTGGGCACTTGAACTCTGGCGCACATTCAGTTTCCACTTCACTTTCTACTGCTACATCCCTCCTTGTGACTTTGTTGTCCTGCTAGGGGTTTATATCACCATTGCTTTAATGATAGAAAGACCTGGCCTCATGACTATTATATTGGCACATAAGATGGTTGGATAACTCTAGAAGGCACCATTAGTCATTAATAGTGATCTTGTCTAAGACTGCAGGACATTAGACTGCAACAATATAGTGCTGTAGTATTCACCCTAACATGAATGTTACACTCTTCTTCTTTGTAGAATTTATATACAGTACATGTAATATTTGTATTCAGGGAACTATGTGCACTATATGATACAGCTTGGGAAATTCCAATGGACAGGAGGCAAGGCTCACCCCAAAACGTCACCTCCTCCATTCCTCAGGGGTTGCTACTGTAAGATACTGATAGCACTTAACTGGGGCTACACTGATGTTTTGTCACTTTCCCCAAAGTGAAAAAAAAACAAAGGAAGACAAAGCTTCTGTATTGGGACAGCATCTTCAATTGCCTAATATTTCATCCATTCCTCAGATTTTTCAAAGTGAAAAAACTTTATGGGGAAAAATAGGTCAAAAATAATGATCCAGTACGGCAGAGGTACCCAACCTTTTGGGCACCAGGGACCGGTTACATGGAGAGACATTTTTCCGTGGATGGAGGGGGTGTGGTTTCATGTATTGTCTGCATCCAGCGGTTGGGGCTTTGCTTGTTTGCATGCTGCGGCCTGGTGTTGGTCCACGGACCAGGAGTTGGGGACTCCTGCAGTAGGGTATTACTTATATTCTTTAGATTTTTATAATATTGTATTTATATCATTAGGTTTCATACAGTTTTATCTTTTAATACTGTAAGCCACTCAGAGGCTTACCTTGTGGTAAGATGGGTGGCTAATAAATTAGATATAGATAGATAGATAAGGGACGCGGTGGCTCAGTGGGTTAGGACGCTGAGGTTGTCGATCAGAAGGTCGGCAGTTTGGCGGGTCGAATCCTGAGTGCCGCGTAACAGAGTGAGCACCTGTTACTTGTCCCAGCTTCTGCCAACCTAGCAGTTCGAAAGCACGTAAAAAATGCAAGTAGAAAAATAGGGACCACTCCAGTGGGAAGGTAACAGCATTCCGTGCACCTTTGGCATCTAGTCATGCCGGCCACATGACCACGGAGACGTCCTCAGACAAGCGCTGGCTCTTCGGCTTTGAAACGGAGATGAGCACCGGCCCCTAGAGTCGGAAACGACTAGCACGCATGTGCGGGGGAACCTTTACCTTTAAGATAGATAGATAGATAGATAGATAGATAGATAGATAGATAGATAGATAGGGACAGATAATAAATTCTTCTGCAGCTAACTTTATTAACACAAGAAGCATTTCTGTTCAGCTTTCTAGAATTAAATTTTTTACACTGTAAAAATAAATTGGAATCAAGCCACTGTGTCCAGTGTCAAGTGAAGCCTTGCAAATGACTTATAAAATAATATGTTAAAGGTGAAAAGTTTTACATAGCTCCAGAATGTTCTACAGAAGTCATTTAGGAAAGCATATTATGGTTTCCTGGAATTCCTCCCTTCTAAATACTATGAGGAAGGACATGATGAAGATTTTCACAAAAATATTTACAGACTTGACTTTATTTATTTCTCATATTTATATACTTCCATAAACCAAAGACTTACCAAAGGTAAAAAAAAACCATAAACAAGGACTTAACTGTTTAAAATACCAATGTACCAAATGTTCCAGGGGTACGTTACTACATCCTAAATTGTTAATTGAGAATGGTCTGCATTGTTATTGAACAAGTGGGTGATCCACTGAAAAAAAGTTACATACTCTGTGGCATTAACAATGACACAAAGCAGCTAACACTTTATCAGCACAAAAACAGAAGATGAAACAGGAAATTTGTGCCAGCATCATGCAAAAATTTTATATATAAACTGCCAGAGGGGGTGGCAGTTTAAAAAAGAAAAAACAGCCACTATCACACACTTCTCCCAGAAGAAGAAAGCTGAAGTCACCAGCCTGAGGATGACGGATGAGATTTCGTCGAAACGTTGCCGATACCTCCAATTTTACATGGGAAAAAACCCCAAATGACCAAAGATCTACAGGAAATAAGATTTGTCATATTTGGGGCCTAGCAAGGTAATCTAAATACTTAACAAACATTTAACACGTGTTATATTACCTTGCTAGGCCCCAAACATGGGACAAATCTTATTTCCTGTTTCAGCCTAACCCAAGGCCATCAACAGGCAGTAGTCACAGCAGTGACAGCTCATATTTGTGCAAACCAAAAAAAAATTTACACACACACACACACACAATCCAGAAAGTAAGCATAATTAGTGATTCCTTCTCCTTCCTGCTGTTTTGTTTGCCTCCGAAAAATCTGCTTCAGAAGGTTGAAGAACTAACTTGAATGACATACGGGATGGTACTGGAGCCATAAGGAAGATGAAATTCCAGGGCAGGCCTCAAATTCTACTGAAGAATTCCACTACGAGACAGAAACTCTAGAAACAACCCATTGCTTTTATTAAAGGTGGATAATTAGAATGGCACTTTGCTGCAGCATGGTCTTCCTTAGCTATTTTATTTGACCTCTTGGGCCATCATATCAGGCAAAGAAAATGCTTTGGCACATAGTGTACATAAAGAGAACATCCTTGAATGGCCCTGGAATAATCCCTTTTGCTTGTTAGGGTCTTTGTAAATATACACTGTGAAAACCTGTTGAAATATAAATAACATTTTAACTGAAAAGGTTCTATATAAACTGCAGTATTTTAGTAGCAAGGTGTTTTATGTATGAATTTGCAATAATGATGCCAAATGAAATTCTGCTGTTCCCTGTCTTATAAAAATAGACAATAAGGGTGACACACAAATAAACAAATAAACCAAAAAATGAGAAAACAACAGAATTATTATATATTAACTGGAGACTCATTTATAATTTCAGCGTATTTTTATTCCTTGTTGCAATTGATTTCCAGAAAAACCTGCCCACAATATAAACATTGTGAATGTAAATAAATACTGTGAATGAAACAAATGAATGTTGTTTCATTTCATTTTTTACTGGTGACAAAAGGCTGAAAAATAGATTGATACTCTAAAGCATGTGTTCAGAACCTCCTAATCTTGAATTCCAGATCTGCCCTTCTGCTTTTCTTACTATTAAAGCAGCTATTAAAGCAGTAGTGTTGGATGATGAGCTAAGCTAAAGCATGCAAAACCAGACACTAGTCAATCATTTTATTTTCCAAACTGTTACAGAAATAAAAAAATAAGCAATGCCTATCAGCAAAGATTGAGCAATCCTATGCTGGTTGACCTTGCTGACTATTACCACCACTGAATATCAATGGAGACATAATTACATAATTTAAATTACAAATTTAAAAAACACATCAATAATTTCTTTTGGAGAGATGTTTTTTTTATCCCATTTATATCCCGCCCTTCTCCGAAGACTCATGGCGGCTTACAATCTAAGAAGCACAAATCAATGTGCTTAGCAATAGCCTTCATTCTATGTATATGCCTGCTTATTAGGGCTTTCGGGCCGCCCCCCAAGTGGCATTTTTACAAAGTCAGCTTATTGCCCCCAACAATCTGGGTCCTCATTTTACCTACCTTGGAAGGATGGAAGGCTGAGTCAACCTTGAGCCTGGTGGGACTCAAACCTGCACTAATTGCAGGCAGCTGGTGTTACTTAAGGAGGCATTAGCCCACTGCTCCACAAAGGAGAACATAATAAAGAGAACATGATTCAAACTCACTTTAAAAAATGTGGATGCTCTGAAGGCTGCACAACTGTGCAATACTACATGCAAAATCCCACAGTCACTGTGACATTTCTAGCAACCCAGAAATGGAATTGATTTACTTTATATATATGAAATATTTATATTCCATCTCCTAATAGTAAAATTGTATTTCCAAAACAGAGATAGGGACAAATAAAGGTTCTTCTCCATTATCTTTACATAAAAACTGCACATACTAATTTAAATATGTAACTACATCTATATATCATACTTACTATAAATAAAATATATCTTGTCATACTGGGGAAGAACTTTGTCTGTTGTCCGGGTACATTAGATCTCGATTAGTACAGTTAGTGAATCCCATGGAATGGTTACATTAGCCAAATTTGACTAAGTACTGAAATGATATTTTCATGAAAAATGAAGTAATGGGCTCAACTCCAATGGAAGTAGACCGTGAAAATCTTAAAATATAATTTTATGTGTATATTAATGAAATCTTATAGGAAATGATAAAAAAACATATTTATAATTAAATGTATGGCTAACAAAATCACAGTGTTAAATTTGTACTGTTTTCCTCTGACAGAATCTTTTTGTTCTCCATTTTGCACACGTGAAGATCAGCAGTATCTAAAACCCAAATGCAACTTCACATGTGCTTGGCTTAATTGCACGGACACTAGCTTTGTGTTAACTGAATTTTGGGTCATATTAAAGGTGACCTGGTATCAATTGGCACTAATTTTAATATTACATTAGGAGAACTCATACAGTCTTGACCTATGTATATTTACAGTTAATGGGCAACATTAAGGCTCTTCCTTGTTCTTCATATTTAAAGAGAATTGGGTTGTTGAGCTCTTTAGTTGTTATTTATGACCCCTTAGATGTCTGTTTATTTATTTATTTATTTATTTTATTTTAATTCCATTTATATCCCGCCCTTCTCCGAAGACTCAGGGCGGCTTACAAGCTTAGCAGTAGCCTTCATTCTATGTATATGCCTGCTTGTTAGGGCTTTCACCCCCCCCCCAAGCGGCATTATTATTTTATTTATTTATTTATTTTTATTACATTTATATCCCGCCCTTCTCCGAAGACTCAGGGCGGCTTACAAGCTTAGCAGTAGCCTTCATTCTATGTATATGCCTGCTTGTTAGGGCTTTCACACACACCCCAAGCGGCATTATTACAAAGTCAGCTTAATTGCCCCCAACAATCTGGGTCCTCATTTTACCTACCTCGGAAGGATGGAAGGCTGAGTCAACCTTGAGCCTGGTGGGATGCGAACCTGCACTAATTGCAGGCAGCTGGTGTTACTTAAGGAGGCATTAGCCCACTGCTCCACCAAGGCTCTTGTTAAAAGTTCTATGAAAATTTGGTTTGTTGGCATAATAGTGAACTGCATTTTTTTACTATTTACACACCTGCCAAAAGATATTTTTGTTTTTCAACATTATCACTGGGTGTTTACCATGGTCATACTAACTTTTTAAAAGCCCATCTTTAAAACAGAATATGCTTCAAGCAGAATATGGTGTTCCATATAATAGTGCACAGAGCCATCCTGTTTCAAGAAATATTGTGGGGGTTTTTTTGAAGCACAAGAAGAAATTCAAGAGAAGAAAGTGGAGAACCTTTGTACAAATGCTGATAAAGGTGTCACAGATGCTGTAATAACATTTTAGGAGTAAATGTCACATTTAAAACACTAATCCTAATCCTAACTCTATCCTATACATTAAAATGGTATGCTTTAGAGATCAGGAGCCCATAACTTGCACAATAATCTGTGAACAACAGCATATATTGTAAGGAATAGTACGTCATATGAATTATGCAATTATAATTATAGAGTCCCAAAGAAGATCTTGATGACAAGGAGTTCCAAGTAGGATTCTACAAACACTGCCATGTGCAAGGAAACAAAACAGCAACCACACAACTCCTAAATGGAAATTTGGGTTTGTTTGTTTTAAATAAATGGTACCTTGTTATTTTAAAAGTATAAACATGCTTATGAACTTCGTTAAAAATGTTTTGAGTAAAACATGGACAATCTTGTTTTGTTTCTCAATTGCTTTAAAATAATGTGAGCTGATAAAATAATTTTAAAACATTAAAAAAATAAACATTTCTTTAGAAATATGACCCAGTAAACTGAGTGTAGTCTACTCCAAACAAAGAGAGTAACTACAGCTAGTTAAAGGCCAGTTTAGGAAATGTTGTTGAATTTCCAAGAGGCACAAAAAAGATGTATGGCAAAGGTAGAGTTGCTAGAGAAGCACTGGATATTTAAGACCTTTTCTTTCAAAGCCACAGCGAAAGCTTTCTGCAAACCGCACATTTGACACTTTTTCTGCCCTCTTGCTTGATTTTGATTTTTTTTAGCAATGAAATTTGTTTCAGATTCCCATAGAATGTAAGGAGCCAGTGGGGTGGCTCTTCTTCCGTTTGCCTTGAGACCGGTCAATATGCCAAATAGGACTTCAGAAACAGAAAGAAAACAGAAGGAAAGAAGGGTTGAGGAAATAGAAACAGCAGGATAAATTATACACAGGATTTATGAATGCTATTTCCCTTGAAAGAAGTCAGCAAATGTGGAAGTAGGCCAAGATAATAAAATTTGCAAGTTTAGAGACCCTAATGAGAATTTGCCAAATGATGGTTTCTGCTATCACCATAGATATATGACCTTTTGGCAACCTCACTGAGGCAAAAAGAGATGAACTGGAGATGATTGCTTGGAACCCATTGCTTGGAACCAATCAATTATTTATTTGGCTTTCGGTATCTTGTAATTGTAGAACAGTCAGATGTTATTTAATATTTAAATTTTACCACCAACCCTCAATCCCACCCAAATAGGTCACAAATTCTCTTCAAAGTTGCAGAACATCTGAGGGCTCTACCTCATGCCTCCCAGCAAACCTTTGCTCACCCTATGCCAGGGGTGTCAAACTCAATTTCATTGACGGCCGCATCAGCATTGCGGTTGCCCTCAGGGGGCCAGGTGGGTGTGGCCTGGGTGGGCATGGCCTACTGGGTGGGCATGGCCTACTGGGTGGGCATGGCTAAAGTGCGTATGGCCTACTGGGTGGGCGTGGCCAGCTCTACATCGTTCGCATCAAGGGTGCCTATGGGGGCCTGGGCAGGAGTAGGACAGAATTGAGGGTCTCTGGCAGGAGGAGGGTCTGTGGGCCAGGGCCAAGGCAGTGGGGGCCGTTCCCTCACTGTTTCCAGGATGGCTTCGTGGGCTGCATGTAACCACTTTGCGGGCCGAATCCGGCCCCCGGGCCTTGTGTTTGACATGTCTGCCCTATGCTATGGGATGAATACAGAGAGTAATTAGCACACACTCTTAATCCTTTAACTCAATTTCACAATACCTGTAAAAATGGTCTGGTTTATTTTCCCAGCTTATACAAATGGCACTGACAAAATTCTTGCCTCTTCCATTGTGCTAGCTAGGGAATTCTGGGGGCTGGTCCACAAATCTTCAAGTTGTCAAGATTGAGAAACACTGCTATATTCTGATAAATGGCCAGATATATGTACCCAGATATGTATTTGTATAGATATATACAAATATATTTGCACATATTTTTGTTTTATATTTTATGTGACCTGAAAGCAAAGGAATAATTGTTACTTTACTACTGGAGGTGTGGCAGTTTGGGAGCAAGACATTGTTTGAATCCTGCTGTTTTTAACTCAACTGGTTGGTTTCAGAGACAAGCTCATGATGTTTCCTGTTTGTTCTCAATGTTTTAGAGCCAACTGAAATGAAAGCAATGGTTTCAGATTGCTTTCAGAAGGATTCTGGGAGTGGAAATTAAAGAAAAAATGTACAGCATAGAAAAATTTGGGCTATTATTGCATTTGATTCTTTCTCAGCCTTAAGTTACCGTAATTTATTCACAGAAGTGATGCTAACAAGCATCTGATCGTGAAAGTGATCTCTTCAGCTCAGACGGCTGAAGTCTTTGGGACAGGACCCACATAGGGACACATCAACAAGACTCCACAAAGTATTGAGAGGGAAAGCAGACTCATTCCTATACAGATTCCAGAGTGGCTTTGCAGTCCCCCAAACCACTTTCTTTCTTTTTAAAGGGCCTTAGCTCCCCAATTTCTAGTGTCTGGAAAAACAGCATTAATATTTAACTAAAATTAGCAGACAGAAAAAGAGGGGAGATCACTTAATTGGAGGTTATCAATGTCAATTGTCTAGCAAATACCATTGAGATATTCCAAACCATGGCTAGCTTCGGTCAAGCCAAAGGATATATCTTACCACCACTACCCCATTCCTTCTGCAAAACCAGTTATGGTGGAGTGATCACTGAAGATGTCATGCACATTCACAAAAGCTTTCAAGCAGTCTGAATAAAGGAAAGGAAGTGGAAAGAAAAATCAGTAAACAAAAAAATGGACTGCATTTTGCAAAGAGTAGAATAAACTCCATGGAGCATATCTGCTTATTGCTTACACTTGGGCAATACCAAAACCAAGCCCTTTAATAATTCCATAACAAGTTGCTCAAGAGTCACATACAGTTCTCAAAGACCTACGCAATTCCTAGACCCTCTCTAAAACTTGTCACTAAATTGTTAATATTTAATACAATATCAAGGAGGAAATGCTTAAATATTTGGAGAACAATCCTATTAACAATGCATAAATGAATTCAATTTAATTTACCTTCAAATTAATTCATACTGAGTTTTGTCCTGCTTTTACATGTTGCTGAGTGCTGACACTGGAAAGCAACGTAACCCTCAATCTATGAAAAGCTGTTTTGCTTCATCTTTCCCAGCCTGGTAACTTCCAGGCTTACTTTACCCACTACATCTGGAAGGCAACAAGCACGTGAACCAGTTACATCAAGCTAGTCCTTATCATTTTGTTTCTCTCCTGACTAATAAACTGTTTGTTGAGAGGTCTATAATAAACTGCTGCAGATATGATTAAACTGTGCTTTTCCAGGGCTCTAAGGTGATAAAGCACAGCTTGCCAAAGTGTATTTTCTTTTTAATAACTTCTAGGGAATTGTTCACACGGAGCAGCTGTACTTGTACATACTGTTTTGTTACATTTCAAGTGCTGGAAGAGGAACACCTAGTTTCCTTTCTTAGCAGTATTACCTGGGATTTCACATGAGGTTCTCTCAAATTTGTATAGATCATCACAGATCAAGTTTATATCATTGCCTCTATTAAAAGAAAAAAAAAGATGAAGGGAAGCCCAAGGTCGTTATGTAAATTTGCAAAAAAAGGACATCAAAGAGCTCAAATTCCCCAAACTCTTATCTGCTGAGGCCAGGATTTTCCCCCCTCTATGATTATTCTGCCCTTCAAAAGATTCAGGTTCAGATTAAAGACAAAATGTTAAGGATGTACAGCTTATTATATACTTATGCTTTTCAGAGTCCATTGGACAAGCCAATAAATTAAAATGAACGAACATTCTTTCTCAGCCATCTTTCACCTGATTTAAGTAGGATCTACTATCCAGCAATTGCATTTATGATTCCAACCCAAATATCTGAGCCAAACTGAATATGCTAAATTTCTATTATTTTAAGATTAAAATATAGTTTTTATAAATGCAACTTTCATTTCTGTACTTAATGCTTAAAAGATAGGTCATACTTACAGTAGAAAGTGAGAGAATATAAAGGACCCAGTGTACAAAAAAAGATAGGTGACTTGGAATGCATACATACACTTCTTCCAATTTCTCAGTCCTGCTAAAGGGATTATGATTATCTCATTTTAAAAGAGCTGCTTGCTAAACTCAGTGTTCCCAATAATAATCTGAAGATTTGATGGATTTCTTTCCTGCTTGGCACACATAGGTGCTTGGATTCCTGGCATACTAACAGATTGTCAAATTTTTTAACTGAGCAACAGCTTGGCAAATTTAGATGACATACTTTGCAGGGGTTGAGGCAAGTTGACTAAAATGAATTCAGGATAAACTGACAAGGTTATATCAGGTGTTTTGGTTTAGCATATTCATTAAATTTGTTCATATAGCACATATAAAAGATCACTGTTTAGAAGGCATGTTCAGTTGTTACTTATATACACTTTCAGAACTGACCACAGCAAATTGTGGCTACATTTTGAATGCAAGCATTAAGATTTTGTAGCAAATTAATGTAATTATTTAAACAGATTGCCAATTATCTCTTTGGGCTGCTGCCGCAGCCACACAGTCTTAAATAAACAACAGGGCAAAAACAAAGGCTCTTTTGTTCATGCTATCATTTTTTGCGGATTTTACATTCTCTTAATGAAAACGATAAGGTCGTATCTTTTATTTTCTTCAGTGGCTCCAAACTGAAGGAAATGTCTTTTTTTAAAAAAATAAAAACGACAGCCTAAGATCTCTTAATAGAGATAGACGAGCCGCATCAGAAACCCCACCAACGATCCTAGCCAGGCTTTCATTTTGGCTCAGATGTTTGCACTTAGGAAAACTCTGGTCTGCAGAATGCTGGGTTCACAAATACCTTCCAGTGGCTAATCTCAAAGTCGATAGCCAGCCTAAAGAGCTCAAATCTGGGATTCGCACACACCGAAGTTATTCACCCTTTTACTGCGTGGCGACGACATATATACTCTTTCAGGGATCTGGAGCGTGAAGATTTCTCATCCTACACCAGTATTTTGACGCAGGAAGGGTGACACATCGTTGCCTCCCTAGTTCGCGTCCTACCCAGAGGCTCTGGTTGTCTTAGGGGGTAATCAAAGTCTTGAGTAAAGAAGTACGCGGAGAAATGGTTCAACCCAGCCCGGCTTTCAACGGCCGAAGAATTTCAGTTTTACCTGCCCTTGGAAGCGCGGCGGCGCGCGGAGGGTTAATCCTAGGTGCCTGCGCTCCCGCAGGGGCGACCCTCGCAATGATAACAAACGATCACGTGGCGAATCAAGCGGAGGGGGATGGTTGTTTCACCTCTCCTTCCTCTCTGCGCGAACGTCACCCCACCTTCCCGGTCACCAGGGCGACGGGTCCATCTGGGCGCGCGTCAGAACAGTCCGTCTCTTGGCAACGGCTGGATGTCTCTCTTTCCCTTCTCATTCAGCCTCACGCTTGGTCGCGCGTCGCTCTGGCGTCAAAGTGACGTCAATGGGTCTGTCTCGGTTTTCGAGGTGGGCGGGGGGAGGGCTTCCCGCGTGTTCCTCTGCCCCCGGCGCGCAGAGAGCTCGCTGGCAGCCGGCAGAGCAGCCGCGGCGGTGCCACGAGCAGGAGGAGCAGCGGCGGCGGCGGCGGCGGCAGCTTGTGAGCCTGGCAGCCAGACGAGCGCGGAGGCGGCAGCCGCTTGGCAGCCGGGCTCAAGGTACAGCTTCGGAGCGAGTCGCGCGGGCAGGGCTGGAGCGGATGCTGCGAAAGCTTTCTTTCTTTCTTTCTTTCTTTCTTTCTTTCTTTCTTTCTTTCTTTCTTTCTTTCTTTCTTTCTTTCTTTCTTTCTTTCTTTCTTTCTTTCTTTCTTTCTTTCTTTCTTTCTTTTTCTCTCTCTCTCTCTCTCTCCCTCCCTCTCTCTCTCTTTCTTTCTTTCTTTCTTTCTTCTCTCTCTTTCTCTCTTTCCCCCCTCTTTTAAGTCCACACGAAAACCCTATTTGCGAGTGTTGAGAGTAGATTCTCGTTCAGATCCCACCCCATTCATTTTTTACTGAGACTTTGGTTGCTTGGTTGATATTTGGTTGGACTATTGATATTTGGAGAGAGTTCCCAATTCTTCCCAAAGATTTCACAGGCCTTTTTTTTTTACTCTCAGTTTATACATCTCATTCTTTTCTTTTTTTAAATTAACTTTAATTAACTCCGACCGCAGAAAAGCAGGGAAAGTTTTGTGTTACCTCAACTGCATTAGCTTTGTCTCCGTGGAAAGTCCAGCGCACCAACTTCTGAAGTCATCTGGGAACGCCTTAACAGGGAAAATTTCAATGTAGTTTTTGTCTCTGCAGGTGCAAATTGCCATCTTCAAAAAGGAATGCTTGTGCCGACATCCTTCTAGTTGGTGCTTGCTCCCCACCAAACTCAAATCATGGTGATCATGTCAGATTATACAGCCATTCCCACCTCAAGCCAAAGCCAGCAAAAGCCTCTTCGGGTTGGATTTTATGATATTGAGAGGACCTTGGGAAAAGGCAATTTTGCTGTGGTCAAACTTGCCAGGCACAGAGTAACCAAAACGCAGGTGGGTGTGAGAGTGTACTGCCTTGCCTCATAGAGAAAATATATCATGAGACATTGGAATTAATCAATTTTCACAAATGTAGAAAAAAACCAATTTACCTGGAGAGGAATTCCCTGGGGTAGACAGTAATGAACAGAATATAGTTTAAGTACCAGTAGTAGCAAATTATTACACACTTTGAATAGTTCCCCAAATGAATATAAAGTAGAATGACACTAAATCATAGAGGAGTCTTTTGTGGCGTTGATTTCAGTTATTGCTGGCTTAATTATAATATTGTTATCCTACTATTTATTTCTTCCTAAATGATTGCTACTTTTCAGAATGATAGTTATGCATTTGGGCTAACTCTTTTTTATGAAATCGAATGTGTAACTAAGTATAAATGCTTAAAAGCTTTGTTGTTTTAATTATAAATTTATATTTGAATAATTACAACATTTGGAAAATGCTGAAATTATACTTTGAATCTGGATTGTACAAAGCATGGAATATCAAGAAGTAGAAGTCACACTAACTGGCAGTCTAATTTCTAAGTAGATTTTACTTAAGAAGCAAGTGATTTTTTTAAAAAAAGATTTCTGTTCCAACTAAATATGTCTAAAGTTGTACTGCTCGTATATTTTCTTGTAAATCCTGTCAGTCTATTGGTACTAAAATATTTTAGATGTTGCATTACTTTAATTTTCATATGTATTGTATATTGCCTTCCTTAAAATATGCTTAAGGAGTTTTTGTAATTTTATAGTTTTAGTTTTCCTATAAATATGCTCTGCTTTTCACAACACTTACTTTTGTGTTAGTATTACTTGCAACAACATAACATATTTTATGAGTGCTCTGAGTTTCTTTTTGCTTAAATCTTAGGTTGCAATAAAAATTATAGACAAAACACGGTTAGATTCGAGCAATCTGGAAAAAATCTATAGAGAGGTTCAAATAATGAAGCTCTTGAATCACCCCCACATAATCAAACTGTATCAGGTAAGAAATGATTTCAGACTATTGCCTGCCTGTTAGATATATTTGGGGCTTTATGCACCTAATGATCTTAATAATACTTGATTCCATTAGATGAATGTATCATTTCAGATCAAAACATGTTAAATAGTTTAAATGAGTATATTTCCAAAATGCTGATATTGAAATTTAATTCTTTTTGTTTTTAAGTATATTTGATATTTCTAAAAGTATTTTATTTATAGTATATGGAAAATTTAAATAGAAAACTTCAAAACCTGATTCTGCATAGTATGTAAATATTAATCATAAAGTTGTCAAGAAACATTTTGCTTTTTAGGGAATAAGCAACTAGCTTAAGAAATACAAAAATGACAACCAAAAAGGCATTTATGTAGAGAATTAATTTTTTAAAAAAGCCTTTGCCACTGCAGTATTTGTGAATGTCTGCTATCTATGGTCAAGCTACATGGCAATATAATATGCTTGAGTTTATTTTGATTTTACTTCCATAGAAAAATAAATATTTCAGGAGTTTTAAAATAATTAAATACATTGTATTAATTGGCTATTTGAATAAACAAGCGGAATGGTGGGGGAGCTTTGTTAGCTCTCCCAACTTACCTGTTTTGTTTCACGGCTGTTGATATTGTGCTTGATGCTTCTCTTTGATGGAATTTGAGCAATAGGAATTGGGTGAAATGCCACTTTGGGGGTGGAGGATGGTGTTGATTTGATTTTAACAGCACTGTCTAATTTTAATCCAGCTGGCCTCTTTCCCAGAACTTTTTAAATGCCTTATTCCTTCCTATCTGTCTTCCCTCCCCAATAAAATACACTTATGTTTTTATTATGTGTAGGATGCAAGTGCTTTTTCATGCCTTTGATATTTAAACTTCCGTTAGACAATGTTAGAATTTATAGCTCTTGAAATTTTACACACACACACACACACACACACACACACACACACACACACACACTCATTCATTCATTTCCCTGATATTTTTTATGGATGTGGGATACATGTCAACACCTCTATACTAAAAAAGTTCAATTATCCTTAAAGGGATTTCCTTTGGATAATTTGTATTTATGATTTATGGCAGGATAATAAGAAGTGTCACTGATAAATAATGTTTAGAAACTACTGTATATATTAAGCATTTTTAAAAACAGACCCAAATAGAATGATACCCTTTGAAAACATGCTGATATTGGAAGAGCCATTCATATTTTGATGGCAATGGGTGTTGGAGTTAGGCATGTTTAACCCTATACTGGAACAGCCTTCTCCAATGTGTTCCTGTACAGATGTTTTGGAACTGCAACTTCCACAATTGACAGGTCATATGTTCTATCACATTTGGAGAACCTCAGGTTGGCAAAGGCCGTACCAAATAATGAAACATATATAGTGTCAAGTATAAACAACTGAATAGCTGTTTATACAAGCTATTATATTTATATTTATATTATAAATATTTATAAATATTATATAAATATTTATATTTCAAATTTATTTGTCATCTGTTTTTTCCAAGTCAGATGATGAATTGTATTAAGTGGACTTAAATATATGTCTTATCATTATATGTGTTTTAATAAATTTAATGAGGAATTAGATGTCAATCAGATGCCTGCATGCAGAGATGTGCAGGTGTTGGGTTCAGACAGGGAAAATTGGGTTTTCCTGTAGATTGTTGCTGTAAGTTATCTCTGTAGATTAAATATAGGTGAACAAGGAAATTCATGTTTTGTGCTATTATAAATGTGCTTTATCATCAAAGGCATAAGTTTACATCTTTGATATGTTGTTTTTCTGTCTCATATTCATCAGGTTATGGAAACAAAAGATATGCTTTACATTGTAACCGAATTTGCAAAGAATGGCGAAATGTTTGGTAAGTTCTCATGGCATATTAGCTGTGAACACCTACTTGCTTGTTATCCATAATTGAAATAATGGGGCCTCCACCATTCTGAATTAGAGTGACAGACAGAGAATTACAGAAAGAAAGGCAAGCCAGCAAAAATCCTGCCCCTTTTCTCCCCTTATGGAAACTTCTGCTATATCATAGACACTTCATCAACTGAAGCGTCATAATTAGTTACAAATCTCTGGCCATCCTGGGTCAGTTTACGCTTCACACTAAACAAAAAGCAAATAGAGTGTATGTTGATTTACTACTTTGTGTGAATCAACCCTGTCTGCTATAGACTGAGCTGTCCAGTAGTAATATATAATTTAAGTAGCTGAAGTGCAGCTAAGTAAGGGGGTTTATTTGTAGATGTTATTAAAGAGGTTATTGAAGCTGATATTAACGTGAAGACATTTCTGCCCTTTTAATCATGTTTGACAGATCACTTAACTACACGTGGGCACCTGAATGAACATGAAGCTCGGAAGAAATTCTGGCAGATACTTTCAGCTGTAGAGTATTGTCACAGCCATCATATAGTGCACAGGGACCTCAAAACGGAGAATCTTCTGTTAGATGCTAACATGAATATCAAGCTTGCAGGTGAGAACGCTGTGACTGCAAGACATATCGTGTTTTCCAAATCTTTTCTCATTAGAAGTTTATTACTTGCTTCTCAAATAGACACAGGTTTGAAATCTACATTTGAAAATCAATAAAATGGATGTGATGCTTAGATAATTGCCAGAATATATACAAATAATTTTACTTATTCATATATTATTAATAGATACTGATGTTTTATTCATCTTCCTTTCTAGACTTTGGATTTGGAAACTTCTACAAATCTGGTGAACCTCTGTCCACCTGGTGTGGAAGCCCACCTTATGCAGCTCCAGAAGTTTTTGAAGGAAAAGAATATGAAGGCCCATATCTTGATATATGGGTAAGCTGTAAATTCCATATTAGCCACCTGGTAAGATACCAAAAGGATGATACAGTGTATTTCACTGACTATGTATGTTATTCTGTTATTGACAGAGCCTTGGTGTGGTGCTGTATGTCCTTGTCTGTGGTTCTCTCCCATTTGATGGACCCAATTTACCATCTTTAAGACAAAGGGTGCTAGAAGGACGGTTCCGTATTCCCTATTTCATGTCCCAAGGTGGGATTTCTATTTTTTTTTAACTTTAATGCTTTCTTGTTTTATATTTTAATGTTTTTAAACATTGAACCTACAATTATTTATGTGGCATGTTAACATTTTGAATGAAATATTTTCCTAGCTCTATATTAATTAGGAAAATATAGTGGTTTTTTTCTACATTCAAAAGCATTTAAAATGTAAAAGCTATATAATAAGATTTTTCTTCAGGAGAAAAAAGGACTTAATTAGTAGACAATATGTTTTTAGAATTTATTTTAATCTTTCAATCACTAATTATTTTGTCAGTAGCTGAATTGTTATCCATTGACTCTAGTACTTAAATAAGCTTCTTGTGAAATTTGTACAGCAGAAGAATCCCTCCAAGTTACACTTGTAAGATTTTAAAAATAACTGAAGTTCCCTAAGATTTTGTGAAGGAAGTGGGAAATAGCTATGAAGATAGATTTGTCTTCATTACTGAACAATTTTGGTGGACCTGCTTTTTTGTGAATAGCGAGACTTGAACACTAAGCTAACTTTTAAATTACTCTGTTTGCCCTTGATTTTATATTCAAATGTTGCTGTTCTTGTCTTCTGAATAAATCACCAGATTGTGAAATGCTTATTCGACGGATGCTGGTTGTGGATCCTACAAAACGAATTACAATTGCTCAAATAAAGCAGCACAAGTGGATGCAGGCCGACCTGTCTCTTCAGCAGCAGCACTCTTTGTCCTTCTCCATGCAGAACTATAACTCCAACCTCGGCGATTATAATGAGCAGGTCCTTGGGATCATGCAGACTCTTGGCATTGACAGACAAAGAACGATTGAGGTGATTTTTTGACATCTTACTCTGAAAAGCCATTGTCTCTCTTGGACCATATAAGGTGTGTCCTTTAGGAAAGTGGCACTTTTTTGCCTATCGAGTATCAGTGTATTGCTAAAAATGCATTCCTGCGTAGCTCACGTAATTTTACACTTGTCTGGAGATTCTAAACAGGAATGCTTTTCAAAGGCTCAAGCTGGCATGACATTTTAAAATTTGAGACCAGAGAAGGTTTAGTTCTGAGAATCCCAATTTTTTTCCATTCCTGAAGAAGCTCACCCAATCCCTAAGTTTGCCTTTATGACAATGGCTAAACCTTGCCCTTTGAAACCTTGCTCTTCTAGCCAATAATTTTAAATAACTTATATATATATATATATATATATAAAAGGTAAAGGTAAAGGTTCCCCCGCACATGCGTGCTAGTCGTTTCCGACTCTAGGGGCCGGTGCTCATCTCCGTTTCATAGCCGAAGAGCCAGCGCTTGTCCGAGGACGTCTCCGTGGTCATGTGGCCGGCATGACTAGACGCCAAAGGCGCACGGAACGCTGTTACCTTCCCACCGTAGTGGTCCCTATTTTTCTACTTGCATTTTTACATGCTTTCGAACTGCTAGGTGGGCAGAAGCTGGGACGAGTAACAGGCGCTCACTCTGCTACGCGGCACTCGGGATTCGACCCGCCAAACTGCCGACCTTCCGATCGACAAGCTCAGCGTCCTAACCCACTGAGCCACCGCGTCCCTTATCTATCTATCTATCTATCTATCTATCTATATATATATATATATATATATATATATATATATATATATATATATATATATATATATTGCAATAAACTTGGGGGTTGGGGTTGGGAAGGAGAGTGTATATGTGTGTGGCTGTCTTTCTATTAGAAGTTTCTGGGATTAGTGAATGGATGGCTATTCCTCTTTAAATGTATCTGTGCACTGTAATTAGTTTCTGTCTCCATTTCCTGTAGTCTTTACAAAACAGCAGCTACAATCATTTTGCTGCAATTTACTACCTTCTTTTGGAGCGCCTCAGGGAGTATCGTAGCAATCAATTGTCCCATCGCTCAGTAAGCAGTCGCCAGCAAAGACCAAGAAGTTCAGACTTCAGCAACCTTGAGGTAAGGTCATATACAATCTTTCTTAGGTCAGCTAAGTTAAGTCAAATGGAATTCCCCATGTAGGTTTTTTTTCTTTTTTGCTCCTGCTCATCTTAGAGCTGAACTAGAGCTTAAGAGCGACAGAAGGAAGCATCTCTCTCATCACTTTTTGTGGAGCCAGAGACATATTTCAGCAGTTCTGGCATAAAGCATATTTCATTGCAGGTTAAAATAAAAGTTTGAATTCTGATAAACAAACTAGAATAAATTATGTAAGTGTTAAACCATCTGCTGTAGGAAATCTTGTGCATTCAGCATCAGCAAGCAGAGCTGACAGTTAGCTGGCATTGGACTTAATGTTTTATTCTCTAGTTTATTTCTCTGAAATTCAAAAACTAAACTCAGGATATGTATTTATTAAAGGACAAATTAATTAGTTCTGGCAAATTTATCTAGATTGTGCAGAATGTCAAAGCACAATGTAGTTGATCATTGCTTTGTTTTGAATCTCTTTAGTTGCCCCAGGATAAAATTGCCACTGAGAACTTGAGATCATCTCTGCTATATCACCAGCCCCCGAACTTGATTCAAGCCCCCTGGCAGGCAGATGTGGATTGCGACCTGAACAACCCATTACAGGTTGGTGCTCCTGGCATTCTGACATAATAGTTGATTGGAGGCCATCAGGAGAAACAGGAATCCTAGAATCAAGGAGGCCTAAGAATATCAATCTGTAGGACATCACGTGTGTCTTCCTAGAAAAATACTAGAGGCACAAACAACAATGCCCAGAGTTGCTTCTTGTGAAATGGGTGGCCATATAAACCTGATAGATAGATTAAATAAATAGATAAAGGCACTGTATTATTCCTTTTTTTTTTACTTTTCAGCCATTGTTTTTTCCTATGGATCCGAACTTCAACAACCTTTTTAGGAATCGTTCCATCTCTCCAAACAGCCTCCTGGAAACTACAATCAGTGAGGAAGTAAGGCAGGACAAGGAACTGGAGGAAGAAATCAGAGCTTTCAATCCAATTTGTTTCCCCATCAGCACAAGTCGAAGACACACATTGGCTGGAGTAACAACTCATTTTTATCAGCATTCTCCACCATGTAAGTGCTATGAAGACAGGCTGCTTAATTAATCTTTAAAAGAATACTTTCTCCTTGTATTGAAATTTTGATTAGTATTGGTATGCTCCTCCATCATCAACTGTCATATGTCTTTCTTCATAGTATATTTTTTAAATACCGTATATACTTGAGTATAAGCCGAATTTTTCAGCCCACTTTTTGGGCTGAAAAATTCCACTTCGGCTTATACTCCAGTCAACAAAAAAAACTTACCGAGGACTTGTGCGCGGCCGAGGCTTTGGTGCTTCCGGGATCGCCCGCACCTCTCCCAAGCCACCGCCGTCCGAGACCTGCCGAAGTTTGGGGAGGTTTGGGGAGGTGCGCGCGCACCTCCCCAAACTCCGCGCCTTGCCTGCCTGCTTCTTTCCGCAGCGGAAAGAAGCAGGCAGGCAGGGCGCGGAGGAACGGAGACTTGCCGACGTTTGGGGAGGTTTGGGCGCCTCCCCAAACCTCGGCAGGTCTCCGTTCCTCCGCGCAGACCTGCCGACGTTTGGGGAGGTTTGGGCGCCTCCCCAAACCTCCCCAAACCTCGGCAGGTCTCCGTTCCTCCTGCCGACCTTTGGGGAGGTTTGGGCGCCTCCCCAAACCTCCCCAAACCTCGGCAGGTCTCCGTTCCTCCTGCCGACCTTTGGGGAGGTTTGGGCGCCTCCCCAAACCTTGGCAGGTCTCCGTTCCTCCTGCCGACCTTTGGGGAGGTTTGGGCGCCTCCCCAAACCTCCCCAGGTCTCCGTTCCTCCTGCCGACCTTTGGGGAGGTTTGGGCGCCTCCCCAAACCTCGGCAGGTCTCCGTTCCTCCTGCCGACCTTTGGGGAGGTTTGGGCGCCTCCCCAAACCTCCCCAGGTCTCCGTTCCTCCTGCCGACCTTTGGGGAGGTTTGGGCGCCTCCCCAAACCTCGGCAGGTCTCCGTTCCTCCTGCCGACCTTTGGGGAGGTTTGGGCGCCTCCCCAAACCTCCCCAAACCTCGGCAGGTCTCCGTTCCTGTTTGGGGAGGTTTGGGCGCCTCCCCAAACCTCCCCAAACCTCGGCAGGTCTCCGTTCCTCCGCGCAAACCTGCCGACCTTTGGGGAGGTTTGGGCGCCTCCCCAAACGTCCCCAAACCTCGGCAGGTCTCCGTTCGTGTTTGGGGAGGTTTGGGCGCCTCCCCAAACCTCCCCAAACCTCGGCAGGTCTCCGTTCCTCCGCGCAGACCTGCCGACCTTTGGGGAGGTTTGGGCGCCTCCCCAAACGTCCCCAAACCTCGGCAGGTCTCCGTTCCTGTTTGGGGAGGTTTGGGCGCCTCCCCAAACCTCCCCAAACCTCGGCAGGTCTCCGTTCCTCCGCGCAGACCTGCCGACCTTTGGGGAGGTTTGGGCGCCTCCCCAAACGTCCCCAAACCTCGGCAGGTCTCCGTTCCTGTTTGGGGAGGTTTGGGCGCCTCCCCAAACGTCCCCAAACCTCGGCAGGTCTCCGTTCCTCCGCGCAGACCTGCCGACGTTTGGGGAGGTTTGGGCGCCTCCCCAAACCTCCCCAAACCTCGGCAGGTCTCCGTTCCTGTTTGGGGAGGTTTGGGCGCCTCCCCAAACCTCCCCAAACCTCGGCAGGTCTCCGTTCCTCCGCGCAGACCTGCCGACCTTTGGGGAGGTTTGGGCGCCTCCCCAAACCTCCCCAAACCTCGGCAGGTCTCCGTTCTTCCTGCCGACCTTTGGGGAGGTTTGGGCGCCTCCCCAAACCTCCCCAAACGTCGGCAGGTCTGCGCGGAGGAACGGAGACCTGCCGAGGTTTGGGGAGGTTTGGGGAGGCGCCCAAACCTCCCCAAACAGGAACGGAGACCTGCCGAGGTTTGGGGAGGTTTGGGGAGGCGCCCAAACCTCCCCAAAGGTCGGCAGGTCTGCGCGGAGGAACGGAGACCTGCCGAGGTTTGGGGAGGTTTGGGGAGGCGCCCAAACCTCCCCAAACAGGAACGGAGACCTGCCGAGGTTTGGGGACGTTTGGGGAGGCGCCCAAACCTCCCCAAAGGTCGGCAGGTCTGCGCGGAGGAACGGAGACCTGCCGAGGTTTGGGGAGGTTTGGGGAGGCGCCCAAACCTCCCCAAACAGGAACGGAGACCTGCCGAGGTTTGGGGACGTTTGGGGAGGCGCCCAAACCTCCCCAAAGGTCGGCAGGTCTGCGCGGAGGAACGGAGACCTGCCGAGGTTTGGGGAGGCGCCCAAACCTCCCCAAACAGGAACGGAGACCTGCCGAGGTTTGGGGAGGTTTGGGGAGGCGCCCAAACCTCCCCAAAGGTCGGCAGGTCTGCGCGGAGGAACGGAGACCTGCCGAGGTTTGGGGAGGCGCCCAAACCTCCCCAAACAGGAACGGAGACCTGCCGAGGTTTGGGGACGTTTGGGGAGGCGCCCAAACCTCCCCAAAGGTCGGCAGGTCTGCGCGGAGGAACGGAGACCTGCCGAGGTTTGGGGAGGTTTGGGGAGGCGCCCAAACCTCCCCAAACAGGAACGGAGACCTGCCGAGGTTTGGGGACGTTTGGGGAGGCGCCCAAACCTCCCCAAAGGTCGGCAGGTCTGCGCGGAGGAACGGAGACCTGCCGAGGTTTGGGGAGGTTTGGGGAGGCGCCCAAACCTCCCCAAACAGGAACGGAGACCTGCCGAGGTTTGGGGACGTTTGGGGAGGCGCCCAAACCTCCCCAAAGGTCGGCAGGTCTGCGCGGAGGAACGGAGACCTGCCGAGGTTTGGGGAGGCGCCCAAACCTCCCCAAACAGGAACGGAGACCTGCCGAGGTTTGGGGACGTTTGGGGAGGCGCCCAAACCTCCCCAAAGGTCGGCAGGTCTGCGCGGAGGAACGGAGACCTGCCGAGGTTTGGGGAAGCGCCCAAACCTCCCCAAAGGTCGGCAGGAGGAACGGAGACCTGCCGAGGTTTGGGGAGGTTTGGGGAGGCGCCCAAACCTCCCCAAAGGTCGGCAGGAGGAACGGAGACCTGCCGAGGTTTGGGGAGGCGCCCAAACCTCCCCAAAGGTCGGCAGGAGGAACGGAGACCTGCCGAGGTTTGGGGAGGCGCCCAAACCTCCCCAAAGGTCGGCAGGAGGAACGGAGACCTGCCGAGGTTTGGGGAGGTTTGGGGAGGCGCCCAAACCTCCCCAAAGGTCGGCAGGAGGAACGGAGACCTGCCGAGGTTTGGGGAGGCGCCCAAACCTCCCCAAAGGTCGGCAGGTCTGCGCGGAGGAACGGAGACCTGCAGAGGTTTGGGGAGGCGCCCAAACCTCCCCAAAGGTCGGCAGGAGGAACGGAGACCTGCCGAGGTTTGGGGAGGCGCCCAAACCTCCCCAAAGGTCGGCAGGAGGAACGGAGACCTGCCGAGGTTTGGGGAGGTTTGGGGAGGCGCCCAAACCTCCCCAAAGGTCGGCAGGAGGAACGGAGACCTGCCGAGGTTTGGGGAGGTTTGGGGAGGCGCCCAAACCTCCCCAAAGGTCGGCAGGAGGAACGGAGACCTGCCGAGGTTTGGGGAGGTTTGGGGAGGCGCCCAAACCTCCCCAAAGGTCGGCAGGAGGAACGGAGACCTGCCGACGAGCCGCGGCCACACAGGGTATTCCTGTGTATTCAGGCTTGCAGAACGGCGGATCGGCTTATACTCGAGTCAATAACTTTTTCCAGTTTTTGGGGGTGAAATTGGGGGTCTCGGCTTATACTCGAGTCGGCTTATACTCAAGTATATACGGTAAGCTTTTAAATAAGCCCAGCTTTGAAAAATCAGCTGTCATAGCCTTTCCTTTCAATTCACCTGTGTTTGTCAGATAATTGCCTCATTTGTACCATGTTTTGAAATAACTTCTCTAAGGAAATTGAAGTAGTGGGTGGGCTAAAAATGTGGACTTCCTTTCTTTCCTTCTTATGCAAATTCAGGTATCTCTTTATCTGTGTCAGCTGAGAATATCCACATTTTTTTTCTCTTTTGATTCCAATTAAAATGTTAGCAATTAGCCTGTAGAACATCGCAGGCTACTGAAACAAGTGTAAGAAATATCATCATCAATGTCACCTATTCAGAAATAATTAACAATAACATCCTAATTTGCTTTCCCCCACCCTTTCCTTGATGATATAGCTTCTGAATATTGTGCCTTTATAGGTTTCTTTTTCCAATGAGGCTTAATTACTTATGCATGGGTTCTCATTAGAGGGTAAAATGAAATAGATGTTTATTCTCCCATATCCCTGGTTCTTCAGAAATTCCGCTCTTTCTCTTCAGTTGATATCTTGAGCTCTCTCGCTCTCTCTCTTTCTCTGTGTGTGTAAAAGTTGCAACAAAGGCATTTATCTGTAAGCCTACTTCTTCCTTTTTCCCATCTGTCTCCACTACTGGAGCAGGATATTTTGGTAACTAATATTGTGCTCTAGGTAGCATTCATTCATAATTTGTTATTCATAAAAATAATGAACAGGGAGAAAACCCCACACCCACTAGCACTGACGATATTACATAGTCAGGTAATGAAAGGTGTGCAAGCAAACAACCAAGCTCAGAGAGCTTCAAAGAATCCACCATTCATAACTTTTTAAAAAAATAATTTGAAAAGGGAATATCTGTTAAAGAAGCAACATTTCCTAATTGCTACCATGATTTAAATATCAGATTAGTTCCTGCAATCCTTCAAAACATCAAAATTATTCCTAGCGAACATGTTAGTGCAAGGATCTCTCATTGCTTTTAATACATGGTTTAGCAATAAAATTGTCCCACAATCTTACTCTGTAGTTAAAGTTGCATTGAATTGAATTTCATATTGTTTGACCTCAGGCTTTTGTTTGCCTCAGGCTTTTGTTTGCCTCAGGCTTTTGTTAAGAGTAGATCTTTTGTAAGTAGAAAAGGTTCATCTTGTATCCAATGCTCTTGTTATTTTCTATATCAACTTCACAAATGTTCCCTTCTGCCTATTTTTTTTTTATAGGCATAGTCATTTCCTCTTCTGCAAGCCCCACAGAAGGAACCAGTTCGGACAGCTGTCTCCCTTCGTCAGCAAATGATGGCTCTGAAATGCTGAGCAACTGTTTGGAAAATCAAATGAACCTTGGTCACACGACTGCAGCTAGAGTTACATCATCATTCCTGACTTCCCATTCAGATACCCCAGTATTGCAAACTCAGGGCTGCAGAGGTGGTACTTCTCTGTTGCCTGTCACTTTCCAAGAAGGAAGGAGAGCTTCTGATACCTCATTAACTCAAGGTAATCTTTCCTTGCTTGTACACACATAATCCAGGCCCACCAAATATTCTCTAGGTCTGCAATGGGAGTTTTAGACAGTTGCCTCTGTTACAAGTGTACTACGCACCGTGTCATGTTCCTATTTGAAACTGTGGTCATGCTGGTATTTAGAAAGAGACCTGCAAGTTATTTATACCCACACAAAAAGAACATGATACAGAGGAATGTGTGCGTGGGAGTGTATGTGATGAATGAAAATCTGCCGGCTGCCATTCAGGGTAGCCTAAGTGGGGGAAAAGGGACATAACCTTGAAGATAGCTGTTGGTTTAAGACGGGCGCTGTTTACCAGATCATGTTTTTCTCTGCTGCTCTATAGGGTTGAAGGCATTTAGGCAGCAGCTCCGGAAGAATACTAGAGCCAAAGGTTTTCTCGGACTGAATAAAATCAAAGGCCTTGCTCGCCAGGTGTGCCAGTCCTCCTCTGCTCGGATAGCACGGAATGGCCTGGGCCCTTTCCAGCATTCTCAGCAAAACACCTGCATATACAGCAATGGGGGAAATGGCAGCAGCGGCGGTGGCGGCAGCAGTGGCGGAAGTGGCAGAGAGAGCAGAAACTTGCTTGAAGAGGTGCTCCAGCAGCAAAGGTGAGCATGCAGCCTCTGCCCTGAGAAACGCTCCTTAGACGGCAGCCTTTGCAACAAGAGTACTGTATATTGACCTTGGGCTCTCTTTGAAATCAAACGCCTTGTTTATTTTTTTCACTTTATAAAGATTGTGCAGAGGTTTATTGACCTCTGCATCATTTTGTGAAATAAAGTGTTCAGGTTTAAACATAATTTAATGATATCAAGTCATTGGGTGAGAAGTGTTTCTGCTATTAGTAGCAGATTTATTTGGGGGGGGGGGAAACTTTTAAGATTTAATTTGCACATAGAGAAAGATTTTTTTTTGCACTCTTCATTGTTTTCCCTTGATATTAAAGTAAGATTCTTCTGAACCCAGTGCCCTTGGGAATGTACGCTGATCAGATCAGCAATGCCAGGCCAATCATTTGTAAATTTGGAGTTTTTTGTATTACCTATATGTCTGTGAGCTTAATATGCATAGACCCATCCATACATTTTGTATGGATAAGACGTATTTTTGCTGCTGTGAGCTTCCAAGAGCCTCGAGAATGGACTGGATCCCACTCCCTTACTTCGCATTTGGTTGGAGTGTTTTTGTGGGGCTATGATAATTTCAGGAACGTTGTTGCACTCTTAACACAAAATGAGTTAGAACAGGGGTGTCAAACTCAATTTCATTGAGGGCCGCATCAGCATTGCGGTTGCCCTCAGGGGGCCGGGTGGGTGTGGCCTGGGTGGGCGTGGCCTACTGGGTGGGCGTGGCCAGAGTGCGTATGGCCTACTGGGTGGGCGTGGCCAGCTCTACATCGTTCGCATCAAGGGTGCCTATGGGGGCCTGGGCAGGAGTGGGACAGATCTGAGGGTCTCTGGCAGAAGGAGGGTCTCTGGGCCAGGGCCAAGGTAGTGGGGGCCGTTCCCTCACTGTTTCCAGGATGGCTTCGCGGGCCGCATGAAACCACTTCGCGGGCCGGATCTGGCCCCCGGGCCTTGTGTTTGACACGTCTGAGTTAGAAGAATGGCAATAGTGAGTGAGAACAACACGAGAAACTTAACGCAAGTGGGTAACCTCTTTGCTTTCTCTTTCTTCTGTTCAGAATGCTCCAGCTGCAGCATCACCAACCAAACTGTCACCGGCCTTCTCAGTCCCACAACATCCTCTTGCCCGACTCTTCAAGCAGTAATACATCTAAATCCCTATTCCTCTCTGAACTGCAAAGTGAGAACTCATTAGAGCTCGCTTTTCATAACACTCAATTTCTTCAGCCTCACCTTTTTGGAGTTGCTGTCTCTCCGGTAACTTCAGCTGCTCACCTTCTCGATACCCATCTACATATTAGTAGCAATTTATCTCCAGTTGCATCCGTGTTTTCTCAACCAAGTAGTTTTACTGTGCAACCTCTGAGCTACGACACAGTTACTTTACAGCATCACGGGGACTGTGAAATGGAGGATCTTACTTCAAACCAGATGGGGAAATTTGTCTTAGTCAAATGAGATTTTTTCCCCTGTTCTCTTGATCATCACCTTCAGGAGAGAGTGGTTGGGACCTTATTAAAACCTGCAAACAAGAGATTTTATTTTGCTAAGGGGGATATCAGAAGCAATAACATGTTTGAAATATGTGCTGAGGCTATTCATATGAAGAAGCTCATATCTTTATAGAACTGAAAAAGCAATACTTAGGTCTTTTGGCTTCAATATTCTTGCACTGAACAAATATAATGAGAAAACCAATGAGTCAGGTGAGGTGGCAAGGGGAAAAGAATGGTTTTCTGGTACTGTATTAAAGTTAGGTCTGCTGTTCTGTAAAAGTAGATGGTGGTTTCTTGCTCTGTTGTAGCAGGGAAAGCCTTTTCAAAGAAGTGATTAGTGTTACGGTATTCCAATTCACTTCACTTGTTTATGGATTTGCGAAGATGATTACCTCTTACAAAGCTATCACAGAAACAATAGCATTATGCTTCGTAGAAAAATAATGCTCAGAGCATCTCCACTTTTTATGTTTATGCGAATGAAACCAACACTTTTCAGTTTTACTTCCCAACTTAGGTGATTATAACTTGATAAAACTGTGAACATTTTGCTGAGTAACTCTCCTGTAGTAGCTAAGAAAAGTTTGTAATTATGAGAAGCGGTTGACATTATAAGCAATGCCGAGGATTTTGTTCTGAGACTAGAAACTCTTTTTCTGTCTTTGTTTCTCTTTAGCAAGAGAAACTTAAGGATATATTACATATTGGCATGGAACTGCTCATACAGTGCTTTAGGAAATATTAGGGTGAAATAGCGAGAGTTGTTGGGGTGGGAAATATATAAACAAAAGTTTTGTTTTGTTTTCCTTCTCAAGTCATGGCCTCACTTTGATGGTGTGCGCTGGGCATAACGTTTTATAGTGCTGTACACATTTATTGCTGCTACAAATGGAAGTTTTTATGCATTTTGCTTTCAGGGTCCAAACTGAACTGACTTGTTGGGGGGAAAAGTGCAATATTTTAAAAATAAAACAGTTATTTTGGCAGTTGAAAGTATAAGAGAGCACAACAGTGATTTTTGAACAAATTATTTACAATGGGAAGAACAGCACAACTTTGGAGTTTTGTTCTTTTTTGTCTGAACAGATTGGTTTTTTAAAGAAACTAGATTTTTAATGTGCAGTTTAATACAATCTGTTGCATGCACACATACAGGAATTGGAAATCATTACACACTACGAGATAATCTTTTGAATAAGCTCTTTTTTTTTGGTTTCATGATATTTGGTTTCTCTTACCATTTGGTAGCTTCTGTCTGCATTGATGGAAGCCAGGCATACTTTGGCACAGAAAGGGAGGAGGGTGGCCATCCTCCGTCAGTGGGTGGAGGAGGGAGGGAGGACGAAGAAGTAGTCAGGGTCTAAGAGCAGGTGAGCAGGTAGTGAGCCATCTGGGCTCCAGGTTACAATTTGGATGCCAAAACTAGCTTCATTCTGTCTAATTCTTTAAGGACCCATCTCTCTAAAAATAAATCGGGTGCCTTCAAGTTGCTACTGCTTTGCGCAGCCTGCAGTGTTATATATGTGAAAAAAGAATTTTTTTAAATAAATAAATAAATAAACCAAAGATTGTCTGGCAGATGGGAAGAGGGTACGACGGGTAAGATGATACAGTATATGGTTTTGTGACTCTTTGAGTTTCATTCATTCATTCATTCATTCATTCATTCATTCATTCATTCATGTACAGTGTCTGCATGTCTGGGACCTTGGGTTGCTGCTGCTGCTGCCTCTTTGTTTTGTAAGATCTTCAAGGTGAAGCTAAATTACTCTGTGTAATCTCTGACTGGTGCCTTTCAGCAAAAAAAAGTAAGATAAAATAGTTTATGTGGACTGCAAAGTGGCAGGGTAGATGGTTTTGGAGGGTGACTTCAACAAGGGAAACAAGGTCATGCCAAAGCAGCAGGATTGCCTTCGTGTTCCTAAAACAATTCCATGTGTTATTCCAAGAAGGCTAAGCTTCTTTCTTTTGGATCTTTCTCTCTTATCTGCCATGGATCAACAGGCCATAAAAACAATCTGTTTGTTCTAAGCAGTGACAAGCACTTTACTTCTAGAATCTCCTCTCCAAATGATAAAAGAATATGCTTTCAATTATTCGGAGAAAGAAAAAGGTCATTTTCAACATTTCAGGGTTTGTGCATTGCTTCTTCTCCTTGTCATATTCTTGACAGTACTGTTCGGCAGACTGCAATGCAATAGATTATTTAAAGACACTATGTGATTGATTCAATTAAGATGTATAGTTTTTATTTTTTATCATGACTGAAAATCATTTTGTTTCTTATGTTAAAATGAGAGGTGTGCGCCAACTAATTAGTTCTGTTTTATTTAATATTTAAATAAAAAGTTGTTTTAAAATAATTTGTGATCAATGCTGCGTTTATTTTGAAAAATAATATGAAGTGTGAATGTATTTTGGGGACTCAAATCTGGGCTTTGTTTCAGAAATCTCAGTTTGGGAACTGGGAACCCTAGTGGATTAGGAAGAACAGGGCAATCCAGTGGCCTATCCTTAATCCAACAAGACCAAATGCCGGTGGATTTAATGGCTATTTGAAACTGGGGACTTTCCCTCTTTAGTTCTATATTGGGTTACGTTCTGCATCAGAACGGTCTACAATTTGGGTTCTTTTGAACTCTCGGATCTTGCTTGAAGAGGATGTAGCACTGTGGATGCTTTTGTACAAATCCATGCTAAACATGTTTCTGGATGAAGAGGCCCTGCTTGCAATAATTCATGCCTTGGTCAGTTTCTGCTTTAATTATTGCAATGAAGTCTGTATGTGGATGCCCTTGAAGGCCATTCAGAAACTACAATTCTTTCAAAATACAATAGTCTGGGTAGTTATGTGTATACTCATGTAACATTCTACTTCAGGAACTGCAATGGCTTCTTAAAGATTTCTGGTTACAGTTCAAGGTGCTAGTTATTATCTCTAAAGCCATTCATAGCACAGAGCCTAGTTATTTTTAGGACTATCTGCATCAGGTTGTTTCTACCAGTCTTACAAGTTTTGACAGATTTGGCATCTTTGGGATGATCTTTGAGAATATGAACCAAGCTCAGCCTTGGTTATATCCTATTGTGTTTTGGATTTTTTTGGTTGATTATTTCTGTTCTGTTATTATAATTCTATGTTTTCTACCCTTTATATGTTGGGCAGTCATAGAAAGCCAGTGAATACATTCTATAACAGATCATGCGTCAGAAACATTATCGATTGTAAGAAAGATTTGTCTCACGTTTTTCCAGAAGGCATTTATAAATACTATACCTTTAATAAAGAAGTCATTTTATAAGCAAGACAATTAAGAGTTTGATAGACATTCTGTGAATTTATTCAATGTTTGAGGTAACTAAGATATACAAACACACTTTCTGGTATTGATTACATTTTACATGGAAAAAATAAAAAATCTAAGAAAATATGGGGTAAAGTAAGAAGCTTTTGAGCATATATGAAAGATGACCAGTGAAGAATTATAAAAATCTTTTCTGACTGATAAAGAAGAACTACTTATGCACATGAAATAAAATAATAATTGAATCATGTAAAACAAAAATACTGGGAAGGAACTAAAAACAGTTAATAAATTACTAGCTTCTCAACTGAAACTATAGAAACAATATAGTATTTTTTCAACTATTAAAAGATATCCAGAGTAAAACATATAATGTTGCTGACTTTCCAAAAATCAACTTTTGTTTTACTCTGTCTCAGTTATACAATACTGAGTCAAACTTAACTGAAGAAGAAATTGATTTTTATAAAGAATAGCTCTCTCTACAATTATACATGATCATACTCTCTATTTAGCTGCACTTTTATCTGTCTGAGAAGTACTAACAGATACCACATAACCTATGGAAACGGAAAGCTCTCAGTTTGAATGGTTATCTCACTGAGTGATATAAAAACCTTGGACATAATGCCATTGGACTGATATCTTTTTTAAAAAAATGTTTTATCCTAGTCTCCTTCAATAAAGCTTATATAATTCTGATTTTGAAGGCTGATATTGTTCCTATGGCTGCAATAGCTAACCTTGATAAATGCTGATGTAAAGAATAATTAAGATAATCCTGGCATGTACATTACAAATTATAGTGCCTTTGGTTACCCATTTGGTTAATTAATCCAGTTTAATTATAGGCTGCCATGCATCTGATATTAGAATATTAAATTACTAATTGATATGCTAGCTGTGCATCCCTAAAGCTTTAAAAACTGGTGCTGATTTTGTTGCTTGTGGAAAACGTGTTTGATAAAATGCAGCAGAAATTTTCATATGAGGTCTTGGCTAAATATAGAATTCCTCCTTTTTTATTAATTCAATCAGGATGTGGTATTCTTGTCCCTTTAATAGGACTTTTTGAATCATTACTAAACCTTTAATTGTGCCTGGTTGGTAAACATATCTGCATTTTTCACCAATCAGCAGTCTAGCTGTCAAATTTTGTACTAATTACAATTTCTGGCCACTATTCAAGGGTTGCATCACATAGAGTACATTGCATTAGTCCAGACAAGCTGTAACCAAGGGTTGGATGACTGTTGCTAAGTTGCTTAAGTCAAGCTAGCTCAGGAAGGATTATGTTTGTTTCATTAAGTGTAATTGTGCTCCTGGCCAAAGATCCCACTTGCAAGTGCAATAATGTCTGTGGATCAAGGGATATTCCCAACTGTGGACCTGCTCCTGCTGGATGCATACAGTCTCATCAAGAGTAAGCTTATCTTTATATCTTTCCAGTGGTGGGATTCAGCCGGTTCACACCACTTTGGCAGAACTGGTAGCTAATTTTTTTGTTGCCCAGGCCCAGAATGGACTTCTAGAAGGGGCATCCACACAGAGAACCGTTTGTTCACATTTTTGAATCCCACCACTGTATCTTTCCCCTTTGCCAAAAGTCCTCTGTTTTGTCTGCATTTTATTTCAGCTTCTCTCATTCAGCCATTATTGAAGTTAAGCAAAGTTCAAGGGTATAGATTACTCTCTGTCATTAGAAGATAAGGAGAAGTAGAGCTGGGTATTATCAACACACAAATGTTGGCACACAATTTTAAACCTCCAGATGACCTCAGTGCTTTCATGAAAAAGCTAAAAAGCATATGTGACAAGCCAGAAAACATAACAGACACCATAAATCTATTATCTAAATATCAAATACAGGCATATACATAGAATGAAGGATACTGCTAAGCTTGTAAGCCGCCCTGAGTCTTCGGAGAAGGGCGGGATATAAATGGAATAAAAAAAAATACCAATCCTATAGTACACGTCATCTTCGACTTACAACAGTTCATTTAGTGACTGTTCAAATTTACAATGGTACTGAAAAATGTGACTTATGACCGTTTTTCACACTTATGACCTTTGCAGCATCCCCACGATCATGTGATCAAAATTCAGATGCTTGGCATCTGGTTCTTATTTATGACCATTGATGTGTCCCAAGGTCATGTGGTCACCTTCGTAACCTTCTCACAAGCAAAGTCCATGGGGAAGCCAGGTTCATTTAACTTATCAACTGCAGTGATTCACTTAACAACTGTGGCAAGGAAAGTCATAAAATGGGGCAAAAGTCATTTAACAAATGTCTCATTAACAACAGAAATTTTGGGCTCAATTGTGGTCGTAAGCTGAGGATTACCTATACCATCTTCCAGACACAGCCCAACAGGAAGGACACTAATGTCAGTAAAGCTAAGTGATCCAAAAGAATATGGTGGACAACATAGAAAGTTCCTGAGAAGTCTTGGAGACAACTGTATTTCTTTGATCTGATTTCCAACATTAGTCATTCATCCAGGTGACCAAATAAGCCTTGATATTTCAGGGTCCAGAAAATCAGTTTTGCTCAGGTACATCTGCAACCACCGTTTTCCTCAGTCACATTACTAAGTCTTCTGCTTCAAGGGACAGCTTTGAAATGCATCCATTTTTGCAGAGAAGTATTCAAAACACCAACAATATTTTGGAAGATTTCAAATATCACTGCTTCGTAGAGATAATACATCTTTACAGATATCTCTTAGATTAATCTACTGAACGTATTCTGAGCTTTGGCTTTGTCAGATGCATACCCAGTCTAAAATGAGTAGCTGCAATAGTAGTAGTATATATTAGATATCCTTTAAGATATTCCCTCAGGCTAAAGACAATAACAAAATCACATATTATTTATTCAGCATCCTTTTCTTGCCTTTACTTTATATTCCCAATTTTCTTATTCCACTTCAGGTATATCATTGTTTCTTGGTCTTTCCTAATCTCATTGGAAAAGAAAAAAAAGTATGAATAACCAAGGGAACAAAGAAATATTTGTGTATTCTCAGTCATTCAGGTCATGGTCTTCAAGAAAAAACAAAGTGATGATGATAACTTTATTGTCACTTTGAATGTACACCAATCGGCATACATCAAAATGAAATTTCGTTGCATACAGCTCTCAAAGGGTCACCACCTCCGATATATACTCCTTGTTCGTGGCCCGCTCAAATTTCACATTGTCCATTTTAGTCTCTAGGGAGTGAACGATGGCAAACAGGACAGATGGAAATGGGGCTCCATGTGGATTAGCCCTCAAATTTGCTTGTATTTTGACAACCTCGCCTTCTTTCCTTTTTCTGATCCTGACTCTTCAACCTTTTCCTTAAAGAGGCCTTGCTTCTTTTCGCCCCTGGAGCACGCTGCTGCTGCCACCAACTCCTCCAAAAGCCGCACTCCCTTCCTCTGGGCCTGCCGACAGCCTCATCCAGTTCCTTCGCTCCATAAGCTCCAGGTCCTCTCCTCCTCTGCCTCCTCTGGAAACAGTCCTGATTTGCAGTAGAATCCATCACTGGGCCAGCAGTCAGATCTTGCTGCTGGCAGAACAAATTCAAACAGCGCCAACGACTTTTAACGGTCTCACCAACAGTTCCAAAACAACTAGAAACTCGCCAGGCCAGCAAAGATTGTCGGTCGTATGTTACCTTAGTCTAGTTGCCTTTTGAAAAAGCACCTTTGGGACAAGAATTATTTGTGTATTTTATTACTATAAGTCAACTGTATAACAGTTTACATGGAGGCAGCTGTTGCACCTTACAGCCAGTGTTGTGAAATATCTTCAGTGCATCTCTTCCTGGCTCCTCAGATTTGCTGATGTCAAGTAACTGAGTGTTTATTAAAAAGATGTTCTTCGTGTAAGTACATTCTATGAATTAAAAAAAATGAACCCAAAAGTTGGCATGAGACAATAGAACCTCCCAAAAATGGAATAAAGCACAAGTTTCAAATGATCATTTACAATTTCTCTAATAAAATTGAGGGGGAAAAATCTGTCAGCAAAACAAAGTTCAGGGAACATAGATAAACAAGATACATAATGAAAATTAGCCATCCTCTTTTTGAAGAACTGTTGATTGAGTTCCTTGGATTACAAAGGCTAGCAAAAGGCTAGTAAAAATAATTGTAGTAGGAATGGGGGACTTAGAGAAAACAGAAAGTGTGATGGCATAACTTTATATACCGCCCTGAGTCCTTCGGGAAAGGGCGGTATATAAATCCAATTAAATAAATAAATAAAATATGGAATAGACACCATATCATCCCATGTCTTACAGACCATATTTGGAGTTTGAATAGAGGCTTTTCCTTATGATTAAAAAGTCCTGCTTCATGCCATGGCCTGAGTTAATTAGAATTAAGACCACATGAAGTCAAAACATCTTGTGACCATTAAATCCCCAGCAGGTATAAGTAGAAGCAATGATGTAAAATGGGAAATGCTATTCAAACTATTCTTGTCGTTCTATCCATGAAATGTTAGATATGCAATTTGAATCTGGTTTTTGAAAATTCAGAATTGTCAGTGAAAGCTAATTCCCTTTCATTTATTAACTTTGATTGGGTCAACAGTAGCAGCTGTTTCTGGACAGGTGTTGCTTGGGTAGAGTGTGCCTTACTTGACTAACCCCTCAGTTTGTATCATTGCACTGGTACTTAACATAGCAATGCTTTAAAAATTAATTAGATGTTGTAAGAGGTACAAATGAGAACCAGTTTGGTGCAACGTTTAAGATACCAGCCTAGAAGCCAGGGGACTGCGAGTTCTAGTCCCACCTTAAGAACAAAAGGCAGCTGGGTGAACTTGGACCAGTTATATCCTAGGAAGCAGGCAAGGACTTCCAAAACCTTGCCAGGAAAACTGCAATCTATTCCAGGCAGTTTGCCAGCAGGAGGAGGAGGAGGAGGAGGAGGAGGATTTGGCTGCCAGAATTTTAACTAGTTTGTTAAGGTAGATTTATATAAAGTGAATTTTGAAAATACAGTACTGGTTAACTCTACTTGCTTTTGTGGCCAATAGAAGACTTCTCTGTCTTATTTCTAAAGTTCTATGTAATTTATTGGAACCCTAACATTTGAAAAAGTGCTTTCTCCTATGTGAGCTTGATTCAAGATTTATGGTTGAATCCTAGCTCAAAGATTTTTTAAAAAATATTTGTTTAGGGAATGTATACCTTCTTCCAAAAATACAAATAGTGGTGGCTTTATAAGCTTTTTGGCACAAAATTATACTTTTAAAAAGTCCCAAGACTTTTTAAATAGTTATACACTCAGCTTGCCTTTTAATTTTGCAGCTTCTGAATTTATTTGCATATTGCTATGGAAATGATTGTTTTTACTGCATTAGGTAAGCTGAATGTATTTAGGTTTTTTTAATTGCATTGTATTTCAAATTTTATTTTTATATTAGTCTAATGTCTGACAGGATGAAGGACAATTTAAAATTTCAAATACCCAAATATGTAAAACATACTAAAGTTTCTTGCCTTTCAGAAATGATATAGGTTTTCCCAGTTTGTCCTTGGTTTTTGAACTCAGGATTAAATTGAAAAGTATTCTAAACAAGAATTCTAAATTCCACTGGTTGAGTGCTTTCACAGAGGTTAGTACTGGGAATGATATTATTCCTGTTTTTATTTGCTGTGTTATGTTTCCATCATGTATGATTCCGTCATGTACGATTCCGTCATCATATGATTAACAGAATCCACCAAGATATGGATGGAATATGAAGAAATGGGTCAACTGGAGACCAAAAAAAAGACCTCTTAGATCAGGGGTGTCCAACTTGCAACATCATGTGACGTGTCACAATGTACCGTGACTTTTTTTCCATTGCCGGCAATGGGGTGGGCACGGTTTTGCCATGACGCATCTGGCCCACGGGCCAGCAGTTTGACACCCCTGTCTTAGATCTTCATTACAGGTTATTTACTAGGTTACAGAGTACTAGTTACACCAGGACAGTAATAGCTGGTTGGTAGCTCTAGAAGTATTCAACCAAGTTCCTTGTCAGTGTGAGGTGATGCAAGTTTGCAGTAGGGCAACTTTAGGTCCTACTGTGCTGTGAATGACATTTTATCAGCTACTCAGTGGAATAATAGTATTCTGTCAATCACAGTCATCTAGCCTTTAATAGAGACAGGGCTGCAGTGCCAACATGGCAGGAACTGAGAAACCAAGGAAAGGACTGAGGAGATTTCTGTCTCCCTCTCATCAGGGACTAATCATAGGTTAACCAATGAGTGTTCTCTTGAAAGAAGATCTTTTGTTCTCAGCAGTCAGGAGGAGATGTTGGCAGGCTTTATTTGTGTCATCTGTTTTTGCACAAGAATTTGAACAAGAACTTTTGCTTTTTCCACATGCTCATGCCTCTCCTGTTTCATAAACAAAAATAAAAATCGCCTCTGCATGCCTACTTTTGGCAGAATAATTTCTTTGGCACATACCACTAGGAAACCAGGGCTGACACATGCTATGCTTAACACTTTCCTTCCTCCTTTGTACAGTGTATTGGGATTTTGTTTAACTATTTCAGAAATCTAAATGTGAAAAATGCTTGGCATGCATTGTAATACAAACCAGAAGTGTTCAGTATTTGGATCCTAGGTGAGCAAAAGGGCATAGGATCTAACATGAATATCCTTCCTGTAGCTGTTAGTGCCTTCTTAAAGGAGCTGTACATTTTTATCATTCATTCATTCATTCATTCATTCATTCATTCATTCATTCATTCATTCATTCATTCATCCATTCATCCATCCATCCATCCATCCATCCATCCATCTATCCATTCATCCATCCATCCATCCATTCAAATTTCTACACCACCTAATAACCCTGGGTGTTTTACAACAACAATTTTCCTAGTCCTGTATGATTTTATGGCTTTATTGCTGCCTTCTTAATGTCACTTAGTTCAATCATGTATTTTTTGAGCACTTGTGATTACTGAGAGAGACCAGGAAAAATCCAGGCTCCTTTAAAGAATTGCTGACTAGGGTGCCCATGTCAGATCGAAGGAGATAACTAATTTGTGGAATAGTTCCAAATTCTCTAGGTGAGTGTGAAATCTCCCATTAGAAATGTTCCTATGGATGAGAATACGATACGAACAAGTAATGCATTCATAATTCTATGGGTTTCTGGAGTGCTAACATTCCTCCTGTGATTGGAACACCCTTTTTAGTATGACATTAATCCAAAGGAATGTTACTTAGGATGACTAATTAGTTACTTAGGTAGCCCAATTCTGTAAAAGTATGAAAGATGCCATGAAGCATTTTTTTTTACTTTATCTGCAAACGCAAATAGGGCTGCAAAAATCTTGACAGCCATTAGATACAAAGACAAAGAAATATATAAAAAGACAAAGAAATATATAAAAAGAAAAAGAAATATTCCGAGTTATCACTTTTTCTAAAATATAAAACAAAAAAGATTAGGAGACTCATGATTGGAGGGAAGCACTAATTCCTAATCATACAAGGAAAGAAGGAAAGGAAAGGGGAAAGGGGAAAGGAAAGAAGAAAAAAAGAGGAAAGGAAAGGATTAGCTTTACAGAATCGGATGAAGTTCTGATAAAATTACTTGTTATCTCAGTCATGCAACCCTTCAACTATGCCTTTGCCTTAATATGATGGCGAGAGGTTACTCTGATAGAAGTATTTGTGTTATTTTTCATTTCCAAGTGAAGTTCCAAGACTAGAAGTTGGGGAGTGCAAATTGGAAAAAAGATCTCAAGGGAAGATCACTGAGTAACAATGAATAGCACACTTTACCAAGTTGTCAACCCCGTTGATAGGGCCCGCAACTTGGGTGTCCTCCTGGATTCACGGCTCAGTTTGGAAGATCATATAGGAGCCGTGGCCAGGGGGGCTTTTGCCCAGGTTCGCCTGGTGCGCCAGTTATGGCCCTATCTGGACCGAGATGCCCTACGCACAGTCACCCATGCGCTCGTGACCTCCCGGCTAGACTACTGCAATGCTCTCTACATGGGGCTGCCCCTGAGGACCACTCGGAGGCTTCAGCTGGTGCAGAATGCAGCTGCGTGAGTTGTGATGGGAGTCTCCCGATACTCCCATGTAACACCTCTTCTCCGCGAGCTGCATTGGCTTCCAGTTGCCCTCCAGGTGAGATTCAAGGTGCTGGTGATGACCTATAAAGCCCTAAATGGCATGGGCCCGGATTATCTAAGGGAGCACCTGTTGCCAGCGTCAATTTCCCATCGTCCTGTGTGCTCCCACAGGGAGAGCCTCCTCAGGGTACCACCGGTCAAGGATTGTCGATGGGTGATTCACAGGGGGAGGGTGTTCTCTGTGGGCGCGCCTGCCCTATGGAATCAACTGCCAACGGAACTCTGGACTGCCCCCGACCTTCGTTCATTTCGCCGGGACCTAAAAACCTGGCTCTTTGAGCTATCTGGTCTGGACTGAGGGGTTTAATATTTTTAAATTGTGATTTAATTTTTGCGGCTAGACTTAATTTAATTTATTTTAATTTTATATTGGATTGTTTTTAAATTTTGCCTTGTAAACCGCCCTGAGTCCTTTGGGAATAGAGAGGTATATAAACCGAATAAATAAATAAATAAATAACTTTTTCAATTTGCCTCAACAAAATGCAATTTGGAAATGCAGGATTGCTGAGTGGATTAATTCATTTAAATGGGTATATCTCAACAGAACATCAGTAATATTCTTTCTCTCCTCTAGTAATAAACATATGGTCATGTCCATATTTGCACCTAACCATGGCATGAACAGGGTCTGGCCCCAACTTTTTTTCTGTCATGCCCTATGAGTATGGCTTCATCGCATCCTTAGCCCATGAGAGAGATCTGCTTGTCATTTTTGACCATTAAAGCTTAAATTGTATTTTTGATAGCACAAGAACCAATGACAGCTGCAAGGTATGTAAAATCTATTATATTTTGCTACATTCTACATTCAGAGGTGACCAAAAATAACCAGAAAGTAGGTCTTTATTGGTTTTATGAGGTCCCAGGTCAGCCTTCTCTGCCACTACTATGCTCTTGCCTCTTCTTCTATGGCAATTATTTTCCATCATCCCATGAGATATAACTTGCTCTCACCTTGCTAGTATCTCAGAAGGCACTAAAACCTTGTTTTTCCCCTAGCATGTAGGCTGGAATGTTAGATGTGTCTGTCTCTGGAATATATGCATGTTCTTTATTTCTGCTATGGTTAATTGTTTTAATGTTATGTTGCTGCCCAGAGTTACAGTAGATTGGCAAGTGGAGCATTCATATAAATTGACTAATTGGTTGATTAAATAAACAAAGAGCTGGACACGGTAGTGTTTAGCTACCGGACCTTCCAGGCTGTGCAGTAGACCTCTGTTGTTTTAAGCACAGGTGGTATTTTTGCATTCTTCTGGCAAATATACTCCCATATGGATCACGTAGTATGACAGACATAGGCTCCCATATTTCATCTGCCATGGAATGATGGAAGCAATTTATGAGTGGTAAATTTAAATAATGGTGTGTTAGAACAGTTGACTAAACTGTTCAAACAGCCGCTCTGAATGGGCTTTAACTCTATGGCCTTTGGTGCTTCGCCTGAAGGCTTAGATAGCATGACAATGGAATGACAGTGCCAATTGTGTCTCCTGCAGCATCCCAAACAGAACACCAAGAAATCTGGGAGTCTGGCCTTTATAAAGGGAAGGAAGGAAGGAAGGAAGGAAGGAAGGAAGGAAGGAAGGAAGGAAGGAAGGAAGGAAGGAAGGAAGGAAGGAGAAAGACATCCTAAATAATTGTGACTAAGCTCTTTTGTGAATCTGTCTGTTTTTTAACAAATGTTTATTCCGAGTTTGGAAAAAGTATAGACATAAGCTAAATTATAAGACACCTTTATGGGCAATACCCATAATATAAGTGTTGGGTTTAAACATGATGTGACTACATATAAGGAAATTTTAAGTTTGGAAAGGAATGTATGGTATTTGAAGCCGTATAATATTTTACGAGAAGAAAAGATTGTTCAAACTTGGTTTCAATATGGGCAATTACAGGCCAGGTGGAAAGAAGATCAGAAAATTGGTTTTTCAATGACTGATGAAAATTTGGTAAAGCAAATTAGAGATCAAGGTCAAGCACATATCAAACGGATATATCTTGCACTGATAGAAATTGATTCAGAGACAGAACTTGTTAAAGACTGTATGATAAAGTGGGCTCAGAATTTTCAAGAAGTCATTACAATGGATACTTGGGAAAGATTTGGGTGAGAAATGTAAAATTTACGCAAGCTCAAAATTTAAGAGAGAACTTTTATAAAATGTTTTATAGGTGGCATTTAGATCCTAAAAAATTAGCAAGTATGTATCCGAACTGCCAGCCTAAATGTTGGAGGTGTGGTGGTGAGGATGCAACGTATTTTCATATATGGTGGACCTGTAAAAAGGTTAAAGCATTTTGGATTAAAATTTGGTGGAATATGCAGAAGGTATTTAAGAAAAGGATAAAGTTTTGTCCGCAATTGTTTTTACTGGGCATTACTACTGACACTACTGTTGTGGACACTAAGCTGATGTTGAACTTAATTACGGCAGCAAGACTTTTAGTAGGGCAATATTGGAAGAAGGAAGAACTGCCAACTATAGAAGAATGGACTTTAAAAGTTTCCAACCTGGCGGAAATGGCAAAGATCTCAGCGTATTTGAAAGACCATTCGCAACAGAGATATATTGTGGAGTGGAAAAAATGGATTGATTATATTCAGAATAAATATGGGACTAAAAAGTTTCACTTAGCATTTGAATAAGTACTGATGTGATATTTATATGGCTTGTAGTTATTTTATAAGAGTTAAAGTGCGATAGATTTAATAGTTTATTATTGTTTGCATATGGTAGACTAGGATTGTTTGTACTTTTATACCTTGTATTTAGCTCTGGGAAGTCGGGGAGGGGGGAGGGGGAGGGAGGGAGGTGTTGGGGAGGGTTGGGAAGAGGGGAGGGGGTTGGGAGGGGTTTTGTTTTGTTGTGGTAAAAATAAAATGTACTGTAAAACTTTTCAATAAAAAAATGTTTATTCAAATGAGGTTAGAACAGAGATTTACAGGCAGACATGCCTCTTTCTTGCTGCAGTGTAGTGACTGACAGATGTTTTTTCCCCCCAGGAGCTGATGATGTGACAAAGAAGGAAGGCAGCAATACTAGAGAATTGCTTTGATTGCCCCCACATGGCACACTTACTCAGGACTGTGCCATTTTGTTTGAACAGGAGTTGCAAGCATTGCTTTTGGCTGACTCAAGGAGGAGTAGATAGCACCTTAAGTCAGCAGTAGGCAAAGTTCAGAAGTCATGTGGATTTTTCATAAAGTGAAGAGTGTAAAACATGGTGACTGCACCAAAGAAGCCTAGTCTGGGACAATTGCACCAATCCGAAGCTTTATTCACTAAATTGCTGCATGCTTTTAATGTTAGTATAAAATGGATGGAATTTTCTGACCTCATAACAAGCATGTCTATATATTATTTATACTGTGGATTTTTTCCTTTAAATCCTAAAATGGAAACATTAGCAATGAATGTTCATTTATTACTTATTTCTGGAATAAACCATGCAATTGGGTAACAATGGAATAGTTGTCTGTCTGTCTGTCTGTCTGTCTCTCTCTCTCTCTCTGTGTGTGTGTGTGTGTGTGTGTGAGAGAGAGAGAGAGAGAGAGAGAGAGAGAGAGAGAGAGAGAGAGAGAGAGAGAGACAGACAGACAGACAGACAGACAGACAGACAGACAGAGACCCACTGCAATGGCAATTTGACAGATTACAAATTAAATTCTAAGAGTCTTGCAGGTATTTTAGGAATGTTAAATTCACATTGATTTTTCTGAACAGACTCATTCATAATGCACATTTTCTGACTGTGACTGAAAGCTGTATTGGCTACCCTCTGCCCTTGAAAAAGGAGTAATGTGTGACTCACCTCTTCCTAAAGATTTCCTAGCAGTAGTTCTTTTAATAGCTGATTTCAGTAGTTGTTGGTTGTCATGATAGTCAATTATTTTATAATGGTCAAGTTGTGATGGAGCATCCAAAAATTTACTTTGATAATTTTATTAAAACTTTGTATAATATAGATATGGATAGATATAGATATAAGAGATATAAATGCATGCTTGTGTTGGAGAGTCTTCTAGATTCCATGTGGGTATATCAAAAGAATAGTGGTTTGATCTGGAATAACTTTCAACTACCCCTGGAAATAGTATTCCAGTACTTCAAATTTCAGAATGATTTGTGGAAAATACATAGGCACTCATACAGAGAGTCACCCTCACCCAAAGTTATTTTTGTACCATATGTACGTGTATGAATGTGCAGGCCTGGACATGTGTAGGTTACATCTTCTTAATCCAAACCAGTTTTTCCATTCCTAGTTGCAACAGTGAGTAATCTGGGTGTAGTTATAACCCACGTTCAGCTGGTGGCAGCTGCTAGATATACAGTGATTTGAGGTATGTGACACTGAGCTCTTAAACATTTCCTGTAATATACAAGTTCCCAGAAGAATCCCTGTGTAGGTTATTACCAGCTGCTGTTTCCTTAATATCCCCAAACACCTTTCTTCTAGGTATTTATAGCAAATTGAAATTCAGTAGCAGTAGCCCCACTGGGGCAGCTCTGTCTATAACTCTTCCTATCAGAAGCTTCTGTTTATAAATAATCAAGCCAGACAGTTCTATATAAATATCTGTGTTCTTTAGGGGATTCCTGGAAAGTTTTTGGCATTATTTAACTTCTTGCAAATGATGGCATTTGAAAATGAGCAGTTATACTCTATGTTCAATTAGTAACACCGCTGGTAGGGGTGGGTGTGTTATGATCTCCAGCCTACAGCTGCAATCTATTTTTTTATTTTTTTATTTTAAAAAAAACACCCTCCAAGATGAATATAGCTACGATGAGTTGTGGGCTTTGTAATAAGTGCAACATATTTAAAACAACAGGGCTTCAGTCACATAGGTTCAGCTGCCACCTTGACCTCTTTTGGACCCTCTCTGTAGATGTGCTGGCACAAGATATGAACATTGAAATAAGTGCTGCGGTATGGATTAATCGGCTATAGCTCTGTTAAAACAGATGGCTAAGTTCCAAATTCCCATTTTGGGATAAGGAAATTTTAGATTAGTTATTTCCCTGAAATATAGAAGTGTTCCCTTTCTGAATACTGGGACTTTCAATGGCACCTGTGCTTACTAGCCATTTCAGGGTACCCATAGGGAGAGAGTCAACAAGGCAAGATGGTAGCCACAAACCTCATCAAAGCCTGCTCTTTTTTATTGGATGTTCTGGATGGCATTAACTCATTCATTCCTTGCTAATGTCCTTGAGTCTAGCTGTATCCAGTCTAGCCCCTTCCCATCTTCTGTCCTATTTAGGAGAACTCCTAACGTAGAGTATATTGTTTGTCTGAATTAATCAAAGGAGCTTCATATTCATGTAGTATATACAATGTGTTTATTACAATAACAGCTCTTTTCTTCTGTAGAAATACAGTCCACAAGAAAAATTCTGGCAGTTATTTAATGAAATTATTATAAGTACTGTGTTCATCTTTAGAAATCGTTCACTCTCAAAATGGGAAAAAGCTGTTCAGAATTTGCCAAGTGATCTCTGGACCTTTGATATTTCTGTAGTAAGATTTTCTATTTGAATATAAAAAATACATTTAGCTTAGCAGAAAGCACTTTGCACTGAACACAGAATGGGAAGCTGAGAATGAGTAGCTGATGATCATATGTGTCCCTGTTTTAAAAATAAACTAGGGAGAGGTCCCTAGGAAATGTGTTGTGCAAGGCACACATGTTGCAACATTAAGAAAATCAAGAAAGGCTTCATTTTTTTTAAAAAAAAAATCTGTTTGTGCTAGAACTTGCCAGTCCTCCGATTTAATGACTATTGTGGAAGGGTCACCTCTCACACTGATGGAACTTGAGCCCCTCTGCTCTCCTTGCCTGTTAGCCTATAAGTGCCATTTCCATCTCCTTCTGTGAGTGGGATTCAAGTGAGTGTAACACAGCATCCAATTCTTTTTATTGTGGAATGCTATTATGAAAGAAACTTCATGGCAAGCAATTTGATTGTACTGCTGTCACCCCAACCCTCAGGGAGTATTGGGTTGCAGCTTTCATTTTAGCGGGGCTATACAGGTTAGCGGACGAGTAAACTACATAGAACAGACCTAGCTTTGTCATTAGAACACCATGCATAATATGGAGTACATTTTATGAGCTTAAAAGGTAAAGGTAAAGGTTCCCCCGCACATGTGTGCTAGTCATTTCCGACTCTAGGGGCCGGTGCTCATCTCCATTTCAAAGCTGAAGAGCCAGCGCTTGTCCGAGAACATCTCCGTGGTCATGTGGCCGGCATGACTAGACGCCAAAGGCGCATGGAATGCTGTTACCTTCCCACCATAGTGGTCCCTATTTTTCTACTTGCATTTTTACGTGCTTTCGAACTGCTAGGTTGGCAGAAGCTGGGACGCATAACAGGCACTCACTTTATTACCCGGCACTCGGGATTCAACCCGCCAAACTGCCGACTTTCTGATCAACAAGCTCAGCGTCCTAACCCACTGAGCCACTGCGTCCCTGTTTTTATGAGCTTAGACACCATGAATTGAATCTTCAGCTTTGCAAGCAAAAACATGTAATAATATGAAACTATTGTTTCACTATTCCAAGACTCAGATACAGAAAACTGATTTTACCATTGGGATTTTTATGCTTGTGCTTCTGTTGCTTAGCTTGTATAGCTATAAACAAGTCCAATGATCAAAGATATGCCTGAAGTTTTTAACCAACTTTCCTGCCAAAAGAAACCAAACTCAGCTCCTGGAACCTCAGTCCTTTAAAAAAAAGGGATCATGTAACAATGCAGAACAAAATCAGAACATAATAGATGTTATGATTTCCAGCTTTCTAATGACATTCCTGTTGTTATTTCAGCTCCAGTTCCTCATCCAAAGTATTGCAGGTGAGTTTGTCTTTGACTCCTTTCATAAAAGCTTGTCCTGATTACTGAATGAACTCATTTTCTGGGGGACCATTAGATAGCCAAATCAACTGGATTGTGAAACATGCTGAAGTTATCATTACCGAAGCTTAGTGGTTTGCATGATCTGATCAGAGGTATGGGTAAGATAGCCTTTGGAAATAACTTGATGTGAAAAACCTCATCTCCTTAATGTAACTATCAAGCTACTGTTAAAAGAGTTAGAAAATGCTACCCTTCATGTTTGAATGATAATGGGAATTCTTTCAAAATACAGTGACCCATCTTTGCTGCATGAAGAGCAGTGTTTCCCCCCAAAAAAAACCTAGCAGTTTTGAAATGGGCATTGGGGCCACCTACAAGCGTGGTTGATTGGAAGGACTGTTTTGTAGGGGTGATTCCAATCAGTGATGGGAAAACAAAAGTGAAAGTACACCAGCGATTGCCCCAGCACTTAGACTTTTTTCTTACTTTGCCATACATTTACACAAAACTAGTAGGGAGGTAATCCATCAGGTTTGGGTTACATATCTTCAATAGCCTATTTCTGATGAAGCAAGATACATGGTACGAATCCTAACCCAATGTCTGAAGGCTGTGAGGGCCTGGATGCTGTAAAACAGATTGAATCTGAATCCCAGCAAGAATTACTTTTGGTGTCAAACCCAGCTCCATAGATTTTTCCATTATTGCTCTGGATGGCACTGAATTTGCCTGAAAGTAACAGTCTAGGTTTTCTCCTGAACGTATGGTTTCTGTTGGAGGTTTGCCAAGCTTTCATGATTCCAGCAGTTATGCCCATTTCTGGTCAAGGAGGTGCTGAATACAGGATTTTTGCCATCCCCTAGTTAGATTGCTCTATTTTTTCATGGAACTGCCCTCTGGGATGACTCAGAAGCTGGAACATTCTGGTATTGTCCAGCTGTTGTCCAGCATTAGCATTCACCATAATAAAAAAAAATTACAGGAGATATTCTGGTTATCAGAAGGCTTCTAGCCTATTTTAAGGTGCCGGTAATTATCTAGAAAGGGACGTGGTGGCTCAGTGAGTTGGGATGCTGAGCTTGTCGATCAGAAGGTCGGCAGTTTGGTGGGTCGAATCCCAAGTGCCGCGTAACAGAGTGAGCGCCTGTTACTTGTCCCAGCTTCTGCCAACCTAGCAGTTCGAAAGCACGTAAAAATGCAAGTAGAAAAATAGGGACCACTACGGTGGGAAGGTAACAGCGTTCCGTGCGCCTTTGGCGTCTAGTCGTGCCGGCCACATGACCACGGAGATGTCCTCGGACAAGCGCTGGCTCTTCGGCTTTGAAACGGAGATGAGCACTGGCCCCTAGAGTTGGAAACGACTAGCACGCATGTGCGGGGGAACCTTTACCTTTACCTAATTATCTAGAAATCCTATATAGTTTGAACCGTTGCTACATCTGGGACAGTCTTCTGCAGATACAGTCTACCTGTCCTATGCAGTCTAGCTGTGAGCAGATGGGGATGACTATCTCTTGAGAAATCAGAGGGCAGGGACCACAAAAACGACATTCCTGGGAAATCCACTTTGCCTCTGAGGCCATGCCCCCCCTTTTAAGAAACTGGTAAGAGCAATTCCCTTGATTAGAATTCAGTTGACAAATTCAATTTTTACTTTGATGACCACCAAATATCCCTCCTTAGCATTTTTTTAAAGTTGTTCTCCTATTGAGTTTTTTCCTTTCCTTTTTTTTTGCAGTTGATTTGAAAAATTGGTTTTAACATAAAAAACAGAGTTTATTTTTACATTTTCAGGATTTGTTACATGTTATTTCTTTCAATGATCTAATTTATATTTTCTATCAATTTCTACGTATGTTTAAATGAAGATTTGAAAAAAAACACACATCAGGGTTGTTATTCCTTTTAAAAGACTTCAACAGACATTTTAACATTTCTAAAATTAGCCTATCCTCTTGTTAAACTGAACTTCATGGTTTTTCCAGCCAAACTTTTACAACAGTTTTGGAGACAAACACCCTATGCTGAACCTTTGTGAATTCAGATTCCTAGAGGAGCTTTTGTCATAGGCTTACCATTACAGGGAGCCCTTGACTTACAACTACAATTGAGCCTAAAATTTCCATTGCTATGCGAGGAAGTTGCTAAGTGACTTGTGCCTCATTTTACAACCTTTGTGCCACAATTGTGAAGCAAATCACTGCAGCTGTTGAGTGAATCATACAGACACTAAGCAAATCTGTCTTTCCTCATTGACCTTGTTTGTTGGAAGCTGGCTGGGAAGGCCACAAACAGTGATCACATGACCCCGGGACAGTGCAACTGTCATACATACATGCCAGTTGCCAAACACCCAAATTTTGAGCATGTGACCATGGGGATGCTGCAACAGTTGCATGAAAAACATAGGTCACTTTTTTCAGTGCAGCAGTAACTTCGGTTACTAAACGAATGGTTGTAAGTCAATGGCTTCCTGTGGTTAGAAAATGTGTTTGTGGTAAAGCGGGTTGACATTCTGCTATGTGAACTCAAACTTTCTCAGTGTCAGTCAACAGTGTCATTGGGATCCAGTTTAATTTGTCCAAAGCCTTACATCTGAATAACCAGCTCATCAGTGTTTTGGGGAGCTCAGTTACATCAATATAATTGAGATGGTTACAGGACCTGGAGACTAAAACATATGCAGAATGGTAGTAAGAATTGGGAATGGCCAGTCTAGAGAAAAGAAGGAGTAAGGGTGACATGATAGCAGTGTTACAGTATTTGAGGGGCTACCACAAAGAAGAGGGGGTCAACTTATTTTCCAAAGCACCGGAAGGCACGATGAGAAACAAGGGATGGAAACTGATCAATGGGAGAAGCAACCTGGAATTACAGAGAAACTTCCTAACATTGACGACAATTAACCAGTGGAACAGCTTGCCTTCAGAAGTTGTGAGTGTTTCGTCACTGGAGATCTTTAAAAAGAGACCGAACAGCTACTTGTCTGAAATGGGATAGGGTTTCCTGCTTGAGGGGGGTTGGACTAGAAGACCTCCAATGTCCCTTCCAGTTCTATTCTGATTGATTGGTTGCATATCTAAAATCTTGGTTGGATATAGAGGAGCTCTGTGACTGGGACATTTTGTTTGAGCATAAGACATTATATTTTGGACAGATATGGCATATGGACTATAACCTTAACACAATAGCATACAGATCCATTGGAGTCCTTCAAAAATGCTCATAGTTCTTCATTCCTATCTTTCACCCCAAAGGTAAACAGTTCTTTATTGTAAGCTTTCCTAAGGATTTTGCCAGTAGGCAGCATATAAATGGCATTAAATACATTAATTGGAGGAAACCTATATCACATGGAGGAGAAATATCTTTTTACTATAGATGCTTATTTGCTATTACTTTGTCAATTGCTGTTCTTTAGAAGCATTGCTTATGTATTTCATTTGGCTAGTTATATTTTTACAGCTGCATGTTAATTTAAAAGGGGGAGCACATTCATCCTCATCAAATTATGCTATGATCGTACCATTTTCTATGCTGTGTATGAGGGCAGGAATATGAAAACGTGTCCTCATCTTGACTTCTGAACTGATGGTTCAGCTTTTGGCGTGAATAAAGAAGCATGACTTGTTCTGATGAACTTTATCTTTGGAGCAGTTCAGACCTATGATATTTCCATTTCAGAAAATGACTAAGACCACCGCTATCATCTTCTCAAAGAATTGTTTACTAATTTGCTGAGGTTGATTCAGGCACCTCCAGATATTTAGTGTAATTCCTTTGCATACTTCACAAGGAATGAGGAATAACCTTGACATACGTTTCTCTTCTCGATGATATATTTGATGCTGCAGTTGAGTGTGGCATCCTCATACATGTTCACCATAAAGAAATAAAAGCAAAATGGAGCTTTGCAGCAGAACTGGTTGATGTTTGGGTATGTGGCATTTCTATATAATGACTAGGACTTGTTATTCCAACACTGTTGATAGAGGAGATTGATCTCTCTCTAGTTCTATATGCAGATAGTCCTTGTTTAGTGTGTTGTGATTCAGGGTCAGCCTGTGGGTTCGGCAGTTGTGTCGGACGACTCAGAGGAGGAGGAGGGGGGTGTTGAAGAGCTTGCTGATGATGGCCTTGAGGCTCCGCAGAGCCCTCAGCTGGGCCCCTCCCATCTGGTCACGACGCAGACCCAGCTGTGTGAGCCTGACAGCGTGGATGAAGATGACCCACAGCTGGCCCTGTTCAAGGACACCCGACGCAGGAGGCAGTCAGTCAGGAGTAAACAGAGGAAGGCAATGGGGCACCTCGGAAGGAGGCAGAGAGAGGCCACGCCCTGAACTGTATTTAAGGGGAATGTGTGGGAGGGCTGGTTTGCTGAAGGCAACCGCTTGGATAGTTCCTGTTTCATAGCTCCTGTTTCATGGTTGGTGTCTTGTCTTGCTCTGTTTTATGTTAATAAATTTGGCAGGCTTTATTCCAGCCTCTTGCCATTTGTAAAGGGGTTGTCCCTGCTTTTGCTGCAGGGCCGGTAGCAGGCTGGTACAGAACATAGTGTTTGCCATTTAACAACCACGTACATTTATGACAGTGATGAAAAAGTAACAGATCTTACAACCAATCTTCACTTTTATGACCATCATAAGTTTGTAAAGCACATGAAAGCTGAAGATAATAAGCACAGTTGTGGTTTCACTTAGTGATTGCTTCATTTAATGACTGAGTTGTCAGTTCCAATTATGATCACTAAAGGAGGGCTTCCTGTAATAGTTTACAGCAATTCATAAATAATATAACTATGTTCTCATTTCTAAGTTGTTTACATTTACCCCTTCAGCCTCCTGGGTTCATACTAGCTGATTGTTATCTCTGTTTTCAGTTGCATAATCCATTCACTCATGTTCTCTCAGGTTTTGTAGGACTATGGTCTTTGAAATTACCCTCATTCTACAAACCATTTTTCTTCAAACAGGAAAACCTATTTTTAATCAGACAATGACACAATAATGGGATAACTGAAGGATTTTAAAACATAGAAATATTAATAATCATTATTAATGTGACACAAGTTATTAGTTACTTAATCCTTGTGAATTCTGATAAAAGTACTTCTGCACCACAGAAATTTGTAGCAAAACTGGCCTCAGCAGATTCCTTTCCAGTTCCTTAAAAGTAACTGGCACAAAAATCAGTCTGCTTTCACTAAAGGACTATATATATTCCACCCAGGGCTTTTTTTCTCATAGAACGCTCAGAACGGAGTTCCGGCACCTTTTTTGGATGGAACCTTGAAAGGTAGGCAAGGTGGGTTGCATGACATGCGTGAGTTCCGGCACCTTTTTCTTTTACAAAAAAAGTACTGATTCCACCTATAGACAAACTGTTCTCTGAAGCTTAGTAACAATCTTGCGTGTTAAAACTTTGCATTCAGCACACAAAGAGCGTCACAGTCTTTCAAAATGTGTCTGAGTAGGTGGAGATAGGCCATGTTGAGTAATATCAATGAGATTCCCAAATAATTTGATGAGATTTATTCTATCCAGCATTTTTTAAAGAAAGGAACAGAGGACTGTAGCCAGAAGTGTTTGATAGGTTAGTTCCAATCATCATATTAAGTTCATTTGTTATCTATCCCCTTCTTAATTTTGATTAAGAAATATTAAATCTTGCTAGTTTGTTTAAGGCTAAAAGACAACATACTTTGCACCTTTTCCTATTTAACCTGCTTAACTAAATATCTTTTAGTGCATCTTATTTAGGTCATTGAGTATACACTAAGAATGCAAGTATTATTGTACATCATTGGCAGATAGATAGATAGATAGATAGATAGATAGATAGATAGATAGATAGATAGATAGATAGATAGATAGATAGATAGAGAGAGAGATGGTAGATAGATAGATAGATGTAGACAGACAGACAGACAGACAGACCCTTATATGAGCCTGATAAGACTATTAAAGAATGCCATTACTAATATTAAAGTGGAATTCCCTGAAACATAATGCTGAAAAGACAAGAATTAATCCAAGTTTCTCTAATCATGTGCTATCAGAACATGTGAGCTACAGTATAGGAAGCTGGCCATGGATGATAGGAGCCAAAATATCTACCTGATAGTATCAGATTAGGGAAAGCTATGTTAAAGTAATCCAAATCCATTTCTTATATTTCAATCACTTTTTCTTTTATTGCAACTTCATTGTGTAGACAGTTAACCTAATCAGTTTGTTTGTTTGTACAGTGAATGGACAACAGATATAGGTTGGAAATCCAAATCCTAATGCACTGATATTTGGAAAGTAATTCATCCAGGATGTCTTCCATATGATATATAAATGTCAAAAACTAAGCTTCAGTTTGAACAAAGAAAGAAGGGAAGAAACCAATCCTTAAGCCTGTGTTTACAATGGCATTAAAGGAAAATCCTTTAATTCACAATTCACTCAACCTCTCTTAGTAAATTTTATAAATTAGCTTGAGAAAGAGCTGGGGAGTGGATGGGTCTGAAGAGAGAGAAGGGAGGAGGCAGGTGCAGTATAAACGCTTCTTCAGTTAAGATAACATGACAGAAAAGAATGAAACATATTATTTGAGGTGGTATTCATTTTCAGACTGCATTGCTTTGTATTGTGTGTATGTGTGTGTGTGTGTGTGTGTTCTCCTTCCTTCTCCTGAATGATCCAAATGGTTCCTAAAACTGCCTGTCCAAGATACCTTGTTTTTCACATCTAAAATAATGGAAGAAGGTATTATAAAATATTGATGGTTTAAAAAGAAAGTATCTTTTGGACTCCACATGCAATTTAAAGAATGAAGGTAGAATAATGGCAGAATAAATGCCCTATCTGGAAGCACCCAAGGTCATATTTGGATGTCCTTTTGGATTTTGCTGTTGTTGATTATAGCGGGGGTACCCAAGCCCTGGCCCATGGACCAGCACCAGTCCGTGGCATGCCAGCAACCGGGCCACACAAAAAAGTGAAGCCCATGTGAAACCATGCACACACACACACACACACACACACACACACACGGTCCACAGAAAAACCTCTCTCCATGGAACCAATCCCTCATGCCTAAAAGGTTGACTTTTGCTTCATCTTCTTGTCTGTATTAAAGGGAAAATGTTTTGTATTTATTACGATTCTCATCTTGACTAGTGGCTCTGGGTACTACCATAATGCAAAATAACAATTAACTGCCAGGCTGAGAGGAGACTAGATTAGTAATGCTAATGTGAAGCAAAATTGGATGAGACTGACTATTCACTAGGGAGAGGAAATCATATTAAAATGCAAAATGAATTCTGGCAAAATTCTCTGATTCATTGTGTGACATACATCAAGAAAACTGAGATCCATTGCAAAACAAGATGACAGTATATAGGAAAGAATGACTGGATTTGTAAAATGCAAATGGAAATAATTGGGTAGGCAGCTGTGTGCTGGAGGAAGAGCCACTAAGTATTTATGACATAAAAAGATAAAAGCAATGCTAGACTGTATTTAGAAAATGTCTCAGTGACAACCCTCATAGTTAAACTGGGCATAGTTACTACAAAACCAATATCAAGAAAATTACGAAGCGGAAAAAAGAATGCATATCAATCATGGAATAATATGTGACTATTCTAAAATATGAAACACCTTTTATCTGCTTCCATTCAATATTAACTCATATAAATATTTTGGTAACTGGTACCTTTGTGTAAAGCAACAATATTGAAAGGAAGTTTGCCCTTATTACACAGTCCACCAGAGCCTATCTGCAGTTGCAGTTAATGGTCATTTGATACTATACTTGAGAACTAAAATGCAATCAATGCTGTTTTGTTATTATATTGAGGGATAAAGTCCAAAGTTTCCTCAAGGACCTTCTGTGGTTGAATCCCCTCTACCTTCACCACCATTCTTCTAAAAAGTGAATGTTAGAGATGGTTCAAAAACTGTCCAACACTGTTTGGTCTAGAAATTTTTGGAGATAAGAATATATCACTTTTTTTTAGGTCAGATGGGGACCAAGCTCCTATTAATACTACCATTACATTCCAATAGAAATTAAGGTGCCGGTTGAATTACTCAACAAAGGCTTGGGAAATCACAAAATACTCTCTGGAAACCAAATAAATCCAACAGGTGCCAAAGGTGAACTAATCAAATAAGCCCAACCTCCTTCAGGGGGAAGAGAGACAAGACCAGAAAGCTTCAGGGCAGCTAAGAATAATCCGACCATAATAGGGGACAGAAGTTAATCTCTGTCATTTTTAGATCATATTATAGTTGCCCCAAGGCAAAAAACAGCTACAGTATATGGATATATGGATATACATATGTCATATATGAACCTTATATGTCTATGGAGATTCTCAGTCATCCAGGTCATAGTTATCTCCAAGGTGTTTTTTCACAAGACAACTGGACTTCCTTGTTTTTCTTTGAAGATGTTTCAGCTGAAGCTGAAGAAGCTTCATGGGTGAAAAGTGAAACATCTTCAAAGAAAAACAAGAAAGTCCAGTTGCCTAATGAAAAAGCACCTTTGGGATATGAACCTCATGTTATCATGGTGGTCATAAAGTAAACTGTATCATGCTGTACATCAATGGAGAGTAAATTGAAGTCTCCCAGAAATAATTGTCTAAGAGATTCCACTGCCAAGTCATAATAGCATCAATCAACTCATGCAAAGAATCACACTATCCCAACTGTTTCCTATATTCCAACTTCACAATAAAGATATCAGATCAGGTCATTTGGAGAAGCCACCAGAGCTTTGATGTGGAAATGACCTTGGGAGACTGGGCAAAGAGATGCTGCCAAGACAATGGTCAAATAAGAGCAGCATAGATTGCAGCTGGATACTGACTGTTAGAGGCTCAGAAGAATACCTTCCTAATTTATTAGGTTGTAAAGGAGGCAAGGAGAAAAATATACTTCCCTACTTAAAAGAGTCTGTTAACGTAGGTTTACAACAAAGTAGAATTAACTCATTTGATCATGTTTTCTATCAGCCATAAGGCTAACATTCCTGGATGACAATAGCCATTTTATTTCTTCTTCCTTAGAGGTGTACTTGATGTCATACCTGAAATATGACACAACCCTATCAGGGAACCTCACTTTATCTGGTCTCCAGTACTATAATATATATCAGGTTTGTTCATCCACAGTAATATCATAGAAGAGGGAAGATGTATTATAGGCAAACATGTAAAATAATACAAAAATTGTAAGGCATAAAGAGGTTGGATTACTTCATATTAAAGAGCAAAAATTGAGCTCTATCTAATAACACAACCTACTCAATCTGGTTCTAGGATAAATGCCAGAAATGCCATTTTTCCAAAACTGTCATTGAAATACTACTGTTGAGATGCCAAGTATTTTTTTGGACAAATCCTTATACTCTCCACAGGATTACTTTTTCTAATTATAAAGCAGTGAGTCAATTAAAATCCATGTACAACTGAAGAAGTATCTCTTTAAATGGAGCTACACCTATATAGGTTTTTTTTTAATTGCAGCCTTCTGGCATGATTTTAAGTAACATTACCTTAAAGTAAGAATTCCTGGATATTCAAGGTCACACTGTTCCTAAGACCATCTGTGCACTGGAGGGCGTATGGCAAATTGTGCAGCCCTCCATTAAATTCTCCTTAGGTTATTTGGACTAACTTGCTCCCTTATAAGTCCGTTTATCTTCATCTTAATCATAATGTGGACAGAAATGCTTGTATTATATCCTAACAGAAACAATGTGTAAGCACTACTTAGATAAAGAAGATTCTGGCTTATAGAAAGTTCTTAGTGTCCCTGAGTTTTCCTTTTAAAACAATATGTCATTTTAGGTGGAGAAGGCCTTGACGGTAATACTGTATGTACATGATACAGTGCGTACATTGAAAACGTGAGAATTGTTTTTTTATCCCATTCAGATCCATCTCCTTTAATCAATTACCATAGCAAAGCAGAACACTGTAGTGGCTGAATGTTGAGCTGTTTCATTCCTGTGGGCAATAATTTATTGGCATAGTTATGTATTTGTAATTACCCTTTTCAGAATTTGCAGTCAGATTATGTGTTTTTCTCTTGACCAGGCAAAGAGCAAGGAACATGGTGTTCTTTCTGAATCAATTTCTTATTTGGCCCATCCACTTATAGGTCAAATCCACCAAAAATGCATGTTCTTCTTCCCTACCCTCCCCCCCCCTTTTTAAACCCTGCATCTCAAAGAATTTTCATGGACTCCTGCTAAAGGAACTTTTTCACAGAAGAAGTGAAGCATGTCATAGCAGTTTTATTTGAATTCCTGAGTGGAGTTGATGGAATATGTTAATATATAAATGAAGTTCTTAGATCTAAGCATTTCTCATTAGCACATTAATAAATGCAATTAAATTATTTGATATTTTTCTTTTCTTTTTAGAAATCCGTATTTGCCTTCTGTTATCAGCAAAGGGATTCATCTCCCTGGTCCTTTGAAATTTCAGGCTTACGTTGCTATCCAGTATTTCCAGATACAAATTAAAACGTGGAATACTGCCAGCCTGGGGAGGGAGGCAGTCTCAATAGGGTGTCATAAAAGCATATGTGCAATTAGATGATGGCTACACAGACATTTGAAATATAGCATAGCCTGACTCAGAATTTAGCAGTACTGGGACTCGTAGTTTAGCAAATTAGGTGGACCATATGTTTCCCGTACCTGTCTTATCAAATTTATAAAACGCCATTTTATTTTGTTAATTTTGGTCAACACATTTGGATAGCAGGACACCATACTGTGTGTCTATATCAGTGGTGGGATTCAGCTGGTTTGCACCACTTTGGCAGAACCGGTAGTTAATTTTTGGTTGCCCAGGTCCAGAATGGACTTCCGAAGTGGCATCCACACAGAGAACCGGTGGTTCCACATATTTGAATCCCACCACTGGTCTATATCCTTGGTGGGAAGATAGTTGGGTCTGGATCTTTGGATGGGAGCTGGATTGCCAAAGGCAATCTGTAAAAAGGCAATCTGCTTTCCTGTAATCACACTGAATATAAGAAACTGTTGAAATTTAACTTCTTCAATTCCAGTGGGGAAAATTGTGGCTTAATCATCCAAAGGGGGATGGCATCGTAGATTTTTTCACTCCCAGTTACTCGGGGGTGTGTGTGTTATTCTGCATCTGGATTTGAGGAGGAAACTTGAAATCAACCTCTCTGGACCTTAATTCTTTGTGAGCAAGTCATGGAAACAGAGGTTTTTCCAAGTGGCTGTTTAGTGGCATGACAGGGAAGCAGGCTCTTCCATCAAGTTTGTAGCTGTGTCTCAGCCTAATTTATGAACATTAGAACTGACTTCCTCATTTGTAATGAACTTTTTGGATTGTAATTTCTTGTTCAGTTAAAAAGCTTCTTTCTTTGGATATAGATAAGTGTTTTTCTTTGGTGATTTTCATTACAGTATTTCTGGGATTATAATATTTAAAACTGTCTGAGAACTTTACTGATTTTTGCTTCCCTGGCAAAAACCTGAGAACTAAAGAGATTAAGTGTTTAAAGTGTTTAAATTGAAAAAAAACTTTTCTTTTTGAAAAAGTAATAGAAAGAACCTATTAATTGTAAAAGAAAACCTTGAAAATCTATCACTTATAAAACAAAACCTTGAAGATTGATTAGCAGAGCACAAGAATACTACTTTAAAGGAAATATTTGATTTATAGGGCTGTGAAGTGTTTGAACTTTTTAACTCTTGATTGGAACCAGAAATTACTACTGAAACAACTCCCTCTGGAGACAACTGAAATTCACTGGGTTTACAAATGCAATTAAATGATCATTCAAAAATTCAAAAATAACTTGTGGATTATTCTTTCATATTAATGCAGGAAGAAAAACCAGGTCCAGTTCCAAGCCGGGAATTAAAATGGAGGCTGCTTTTAAAAGAAGGTTCTTGCATGCAATTCTGGGCAGCTGACCAATTGGTTTGATGAATACATAGATTTTTATACAGTTTTCACAGCATTTCATAATCTAGTGCAGGGGTCGGCAACCTAAAAAAGAAAAAGAGCCACTGGGAACCGGTTCCATCACAAATTAAAAAAAGAGGGAGCCGCGTGCGTGTGTCCATGCACGCGCATGCGCAAAAAGGTTTTTTGCGCATGCGCGGACGCACGCGGCTGCCATTTTTTAAAAAATGAGATGGAACCGGTTCCCGGTTGCCCGATGGCGACGGCCCGTCTGCAAAGCTGCCGCTTTCGGCAGCTTTGCAGACGGGCCGTGGCAGCTTCCTGAAAGAGCGGCGCCCCTGCCCATTCCGAGAGGTGCGCGCGCACCTCTCCGAACGACCGGAGGTGCGCGCGTACCTCCGCGCGAATGGGCAGCGGTGCCGCTCTTTCAGGAAGCCCGCCGCGGCCCGTCTGTGAAGCTGCCGAAAGCGGCAGCTTAGCAGACGGGCCGCGGCAGCTTCCGCAAAGATCGGCGCCCCTGCCCATTCCGAGAGGTGCGCGCGCACCTCTCCGAACGACCGGAGGTGCGCGCGCACCTCCCCAAACCTTTGGGGAGGTGCGCGCGTACCTCCGTGCGAAGGGGCAGCGGCGCCGCTCTTTCAGGAAGCTGCCGATCTTTGCGAAAGCGGCAGCTTCCTGAAAGAGCGGCACCGCTGCCCGTTCGCGCGGAGGTACGCGCGCACCTCCCCAAAGGTTTGGGGAGGTGCGCGCGCACCTCCGGTCGTTCGGAGAGGTGCGCGCGCACCTCTCGGAATGGGCAGGGGCGCCGATCTTTGCGGAAGCTGCCGCGGCCCGTCTGCTAAGCTGCCGCTTTCGGCAGCTTCACAGACGGGCCGCGGCGGGCTTCCTGAAAGAGCGGCACCGCTGCCCGTTCGCACGGAGGTACGCGCGCACCTCCCCAAAGGTTTGGGGAGGTGCGCGCGCACCTCCGGTCATTCGGAGAGGTGCGCGCGCACCTCTCGGAATGGGCAGGGGCGCCGCTCTTTGCGGAAGCTGCCGCGGCCCGTCTGCTAAGCTGCCGCTTTCGGCAGCTTCACAGACGGGCCGCGGCGGGCTTCCTGAAAGAGCGGCACCGCTGCCCATTCGCGCGGAGGTACGCGCGCACCTCTCCAAAGGTTTGGGGAGGTGCGCGCGCACCTCCGCCCATTCGGGGAGGTGCGCGTGCACCTCTCCAAACGGGCGGTGCCACTCTCCATTTGGAGAGGTGCGCGCGCACCACTGCCCGTTGGAAGAGGTGCGCGCGCACCGGGCGGCTGGGAGCCGCAAGAGACGGCTCAAAGAGCCGCATGCGGCTCCGGAGCCGCAGGTTGCCGACCTGTGATCTAGTGACTTGCTTTGTATGTTTTGTTATTTGATTGGTTTTACTTGTTTTGTAAAGGCTCGTGATGGGGTCTTAATTATCTCCCTCCTTGAACCTAATCCTGTCAAACAAATGTAATTAATTTTACCCCCTTATCTTTAGTCTGTCTATTACCTTCATTGAGTTTTCTTTGTAATTCAATAGGCCTGATTCAGTGTTTCTGCTTTTTGCTATAGCCAGGCTTTCATGAGTGAAACATTGCTTCTGTATTTCTTTTCCTGAGTTTTATTCTTGTGGTTTGCGTGGCATAGTAAAAAGGATTGGGGTGTGTGTGTGTGCGTGCGTTTTTACCACATAAAATACAAGAGATTTATTGGAATTACTTCATGGAAACAGTAAGTGGACCTGAAAGATTATAAGAATTTCAAGACAAGATATTAAAAAAAATAGAAGTCAGATTTTCATTTATGAGACTTAAGGATGGTTGGAAGGAAAAAGGAAAAATATAAAACTAGTTGATCTGATTATGGTTAAATACTACAAAGCCATAAAACAGGATTTTCAAAGTAGAATGATTGAATTACTTTTTACCCTGGTAGCTGAAGTTTACAATTGGCTCCACAATATTCATTACAAATAAATTCCCTAAAATAACATAAACCATAGAATTCTTTGCTGAGATATAACTCTCCTGTGAATTATTGATCATCAGGTTTTCCTCAAAATAATTCTCTCACCTTACTTGTCAAAGTGTCAAAATCCCCCTGCCTTTAAAAAAAATAGCAGTTTGTTTTAGGAATTCTTGACAGGGTAGTGCATACATTTTATACATGCATTTATATAAAGAATAAAGCCATTTACATAAAATATAAAGGTTGAATGTATATAATCCCTAGAATAAAAACACTTGGTTTTTCAATATCAAATCAACATTCGATTCAAACATTTTATGAATGAAACAGAATAGAATCATATAGAAGAAGGGGGTTTTTAAGGTCCCCCCCCAGTTTTTTCCTGCTTCAGAGTTGTGTGGAGAAACATGATGACCAACAAATGAGCCTTAGATTGTCAATAAGAGAATGTGGCTCTTATTGCCTTGCAGTGTCTTGTTAATATAGGCAGTGGCTTTTATCCTTGCACAGCAGGATGCATTATATTAACAAAAAAATCAAATCAAATCAAAACAAAACAAAACAAAATAATAGAATATCAGTGAAAGGGTAGTGAGTGCAGACAATCTTCTATTTGTGGAAGAAAACATAGGAGAATGAGTAATTACTATATTGTCTCTGATAACGATGCGATAGATTGCCTAGAAAATGAATAACACACTTTGATCAGCTTGGGGATGCTTGCCTCATGTTTCATTTTTGTCTAAGCTATTAGTAAAATATGTAGGCAGGAACCACAGATTATACAAGTCAGCAATGCTTGTCAGAGAACAGTTTGCTAAGATCACATTTCTCCTCAGAATCAGAATAATGAACTTGGGATGTGGAGCTTTATTGAAACAGGTATAAACCTGTTCATTAAAATCATTCAGTTGCATTAAAAGGCTTTTACTCTGCTTTTATACATTTGCACTTTAATGACTATATTGTTTTACAGCATATACTATACATTACGGTTTTTAAACTGCTAAGTCATGCTATGTATACTTGTACAGTTAAATAAAATAGTCTATTGTTTTAGAGGAAAAAAAACCCCTTAGTGCTCTTCTTAGTTCTCCCAAGATTTATTTCTCTGGTAATCTGAAATGTAATATGTTAATGCCACATCCAGCTGAGCAACAGGGGCCTCTTTCAATGTCAGAGACTCAGCCGAAACAGAGGAAAGGAGAACTCTTTTGACGTCAGCCAAGTTGCTATAGGAAGTATCAAATTAAACTGATGGTTATCACCAGCACGTGCACAGATCATCATGGACTTTCTGATGGCTTTTGCTGTCATATGTTTTCAGTTAGCTGATGCATCTTCTTCCATGCTATTCTGTAAATTCAAAAAAGTCAGAAAATAATTTTTCTCCTTACCTGCTCTCGTTTAACAGCAATTTCCAGTCATTTATAAAAATGTGTTAAGCTTTCCAGCACTGTCTGTTTTGAAGACAGCCAACTGAAATGAACAAAGTTCTGAGGGTACATTTATTTCAAACTAATCACCACCCGGTGAAGTATAAAGCTTCTAGAACCAGAACATAACATCAAACACTTTTCAACCTCCTGAGATATTTCATGTTTCAACTTTTGGAGATAATTACAGGCCTGTATAGAACCAATGCACAAAATGTGTTGCCAGAAATATCTACAATGCCAACAAATAGTGCCAAAACTGGCACCAGTTGAACTCTGCAGACACAAAATATCACAATGTCACTTGTACATCTTTCCTCAGTGTTCTGCCTTTTCTTCTAACATAGGTCGGATACATTTTTCCCCAAACTGTCGGTATACTGTATTGCTGATGTAATATTCTAAATATACCATATGCTTTAATGGCCAATGAAAACTGTAAGCAGTTACAGAGCTAGGTACAAAAAGGAGGAAGTACATGCAGAAATAATAATAAAATCTTAATGAACAGGATATAACTGTGAAAAAAGTTGAGAGAATGAAAGAATTATGGTAATTAAAATCATATCCATCTATAGATTCCACTTTTGGCTAATGAGAAGTTTCAGAAATGCTAGTGCTCATTTCTTTAGAAGAAGGTTGTAAGAGACTGTGATAACTCCATATGAGGGCCATAGCGTTCACATTGTAATACTTTTTTCTCCTGAAAAGGTAGAGGGTTTTCTGCAGAGTATGATAAAAGACAGTTCTCTTCCTTGGTTTCAATTCAGACCTAGCACAGAGTTCCTGTTACAAGTAGTTCCTGGCAGGAATACCCAATGCTCCAGAAGATAGCCTTAAGATACAGGAGGATCTTTTTTATATATAAGTTTAGATTAGAATGGGGATGCGGTGGCTCAGTGGGTTAGGACGCTGAGCTTGTCGATCAGAAGGTCGGCAGTTTGGCAGGTCAAATCCCAAGTGCCGCATAACAGAGTGAGCACCTGTTACTCGTCCCAGCTTCTGCCAACCTAGCACTTCGAAAGCATGTAAAAATGCAAGTAAAAAAATAGGGACCACTATGGTGGGAAGGTAACAGCGTTCTGTGCGCCTTTGGCATCTAGTCATGCCGGCCACATGACCACAGAGACGTCCTCGGACAAGCGCTGGTTCTTCGGCTTTGAAACGGAGATGAGCACCGGCCCCTAGAGTTGGAAACGACTAGCACGCATGTGCGGGGGAACCTTTACCTTTACCTTTTTTTAGATTAGAAAATTGTTCTGTTATCTCATTTACATTATTTTTAGTCTCATCACGAAATAAAACAATTGTCTCTTGGTTTGATTTCAACATAGAAAGAATTTCTTTCTGAGATTCATTAACATTTTCTTGCTGGTATATCAAGCTGGGGCTTTGGAGACAAGTATTAAAGATGGTTTTTTACCATTTGTGGCTAAGTATGGAAGACCCATTTTGTTTTTTTATGTAGTCTTTATAGTCCAATAGGGTCCTCAACACAGATAAGCAGCCAAAGAGGGTTTTTTCCCCTTTTCCCAGGTGCAGTCTGTAAAAGTGAAAGTTTCCAGGAAAAACAGAGTTTTATCTAAGTCAAGTGTCCTTTAGGCATAATAAATTGTAGTGCCATGATTTGCCACTAGATGTCCTTGACACCACCTTCCAGCTTTCCAAATCCAAACCTATTTTATAGACTTTCAATGATATTTTCTAAAAAAAAGTCTCAAAGGTACTTTTAGTCCCCAAATTTCAAAGCTATATATCTATATTAATTCCAAATTAATCTTGTAGTTTTCTCTATTTTTCCCCAAAGCAATTAATTTGACACTTTTCTTTTCCTGAGGAAGTAGGGCAAAAACTTCCCTTCCCTCTCTCATCAGGAAGGATTCTTTGCTTTGGGCATTATTTTTTCCAGGAAAGTAGTATTAAGGTCATAAAAAGAGGATAAAGTCTCACCCAGTTCCATCCGCATTGCTCAAAAATTGCTAGTTAGTGCTTATCTTTGGTTGTCAGCAGCTTCTGACTGGCCACACAAACGTAGCCAGTGTTTCCCCCGCTGGTTTGGAGGGCTTCTTTGAATCCAGTGGAAGGGCCGCCGCCCCTATGCAATCAACGAGGCTCCCCTCTTCCTTTGTTGCCTCTCTGGGGTGACTTTTTACCCTTTTTAGAGTCCCCAGCGGGGCAAAATTAAATGTGCAAGATGGAGTCCCATCTTCCTGTGCCCGTCATGCCACAAAACCTAACTGGAACTCAAAATACAAGAGGATCTTGACAGACTTGAACATTGGGCACTATCTAATAAAATGAAATTCAATGGTGAAAAAAGTAAGGTTCTACATTTAGGCAAGAAAAACAAAATGCACAGGTACAGTATAGATGCTACCTTGCTCAGTAGTAGTAACTGTAAGAGGGATCTTGGAGTCCTAGTGGACAATCACTTAAATATGAGCCAGCAGTGTGCGGCAGCTGCCAAAAAAGCCAATGCAGTGGTAGGCTGCATTAACAGAGGGATAGAATCAAGATCACGTGAAATGTTAATATCACTTTACAATGCCTTGGTAAGGCCACACGTGGAATACTGCATCCAGTTTTGGTCACCACGATGTAAAATAGATGTTGAGACTCTAGAAAGAGTACAGAGAAGAGCAACAAAGATGATTAGGGGACTGGAGGCTAAAAAATATAAAGAACGGTTACTGGAATTGGGTATGTCCAGTTTAATGAAGAGAAGGATGAGGGGGGAGATGATAGCAGTGTTTCAATATCTCACGGGTTGCCACAAAGGAGAGGGAGTCAAGCTGTTCTCCAAAGCACCTGAAGGCAGGACAAGAAGCAATGGATGGAAACTAATCAAAGAGAGAAGCAACCTAGAACTAAAGCAGAAATTTCCTGACAATTAGAACAGTTAATCAGTGGAACAACTACCTCCAGAAGTTGTGAATGCTCCAACACTGGAAGTCTTTAAGAAGAGACTAGACAACCATTTGTCTGAAATGGTATAGGTCAGGGGTCTTCAAACATGGCCCTTTTATGACTTGTGGACTTCAACTCCCAGAATTCTGGTAATTGAAGTTCACAAGTCATAAAAGGGCCAAGTTTGAAGACCCCCTGGTATAGGGTTTCCTTCCTGAGCAAGGGGTTGGATTAGAAGACCTCCAAGGTCCTTTCAAACTCTGTTGTTGTTTTTGTTATTACTATTATTATTATAGAAAGTGACTGTCAATAAGGAAAGGAAACTTATGCTTTATGGCTCAAATCTCAGATGAGTTCCCAATCTCAGAATAATAATACCCTTTCACCTAAAAGTTCTGACATGGAAAATACTCTAAAGTCTGGGTCTACTAAGATACCTTGGGAATATACAGACTACTTAATGACATCTTGCAGAATCCCTTCAGATACCAATGGCCACTTCTGCGACTATTTTGGAGAATGTCTGCTTCTGGTGTATTGGGTTTCAACATTTACTAGCTACACCAATATGTCCAATAGTGAGGGGCACTGAGAGTAACAATAGTCCATACATCTCAAGGGTACTAGATAGAAGACTGTTGCTATCAAACTATCAATCTATAAAGGTAAAGGTAAAGGTTCCCACACACATGCGTGCTAGCTCATCTCTGTTTCAAAGCCGAAGAGCCAGTGCTTGTCCAAGGATGTCTCCGTGGTCATGTGGCCAGCATGACTAGACGCCAAAGGCGCACGGAACGCTGTTACCTTCCCACCGTAGTGGTCCCTATTTTTCTACTTGCATTTTTACATACTTTCAAACTGCTAGGTTGGCAGAAGCTGGGACGAGTAACAGGCGCTCAGTCTGCTACGTGGCACTCGGGATTTGACCCGCCAAACTGCCGATCTTCTGATCGACAAGCTCAGTGTCCTAACCCACTGAGCCACCGCGTCCCTTCTATCAATCTATGGAACTCCTCAAGGCTTTAAAAATGTGTTTTTCTAGATGGGCTAGCTCTATCATTAAGAACAATAAAGTGGTTATTGCAAGTGGCAATAAAACAATGAAGTAAAAATACCATGTGGCTGCCTGGCAAGTCTTTAGGGTGTCTGCTGCCCTCAGACTGTATATGCACTCTTAAAAGAAATTTCAAGAGCTAGTTGTCTTTTGTATTTAGAATGGGAAAGGAAGTCTCAGTTGGAACATTATGTATCAGGAAGCTTAGAAAAACGAAGCTAACCTTTTGGTGATGATGTATGAGATGAATCCATTTGTATAGTTTTCAATTCATTTCTGTAAAAAAAATACCAGTAGTCAAAATGCCAAATCAATAAATTGAATATAGGTTCTGCTGAAGAATTATAATATATATCTGAAACCTGAAGAAACTTGTTACAGTATTTTGCATTCAAATTTGTCATATAGTTTCTCAGAGATTTTTCTCTTTTGCAAAAGAGTCTCACGTAGTCACAATTATTTTCAGAGTGTTTGAGAATTTCTTTAATAATTTTTTTCAACTTGGTTTCTGAAGGTGACATAAGGTGCTACCACTTGTATTATTTCCTGTTATACATTTATATTCCGGAGCTTGCCTATGTTTCCTGACTTGAAAAGGCCTAATGGGAAAATTTGGGGTATGTTGTGTATGGATTTAATTGTATGAGAATGCTGGGAGGCTGCAGAGTGGAGAAATTATTCTACGGTGAAAGACAAGACATATACACATTATTTAGCTGCCATGGGAGTACAAGAACTCCAGACTCACCAATAAGAATTTCACAGGGAAAAGTGCTTCATAACATACAGGAAGATTGGGAATTGGTACAAAACTGCAGACATATTGTTCTGCATGGCACTTAATGATCCTTAACCCTGTCATCACTACTCATAGTCTAAGGAGGTTCATGATAATAATTCCAGTTAATAAAAATGAAGAGAAAAACATTGTCTATCAGCCTTCTAGCATGTGCTTTGGTTGCTTGATCATAGGCACTCCCAAAGTTATTCTAAATCCTTGTGACTTATTCACATGGCATAGAAGGATCTGCAGAATAGCTGAGTTGTTCTCAGGCTGGAGAACAACTCAGAACAACTAATGGATTCGCAAAATTTTCTTGAAAACATGCCCTGGCAATAGGCAAGGTAGATTATGTTTAAAGAGATGCACTCTTAGCATGCTGCTTCAAGATTCTGAGATAAAATGCTGGGTGAGTTAATTAAACATTATTTTTCCTAGATATACTTCATTTTTTTCTTTTATTAATTTTTAATACATGGGGGTGTGGGGTGCTATTTTTAGGGAGTAGTGGAGACATAAGATGAAGCAAAAGAATAAACTGGTTAATTCTTGAAGAGGAGTAACTTCTCTCTATGGAGTATTTCAACCAACCCAAAGATGCTTTTACCTCAAAACTCTACTCATTATAGTGGGTAACTGATAATTTACTATAACTTAAAGATGACCTATAAATTATTTGGATTCAGTGCATATTGATGCAATTATCACAGCAGATTCGAATCTTCTTTTTCCTCTTCTTTCCATCCCAACTGTCTAATCGAGATTTCTCTAAGAAAGAAGTATGTTCCCTTGGCTTTCCACACAGCAATTACAACATTTCAGCAAATCAGACATGCAAAGTACACAGTAATTACAAGAAAAACTTAATGTAATACTAAGCATACTTCCCAACCAGCTTATCAGGCAGGGCTAATCTGCAGAGCTTTGAGGGTTGTAGATAGGAATGGTCCATATGTCTTTATTAATTACTTAGGAAGGCCTTATGCAACCAAGAAATATACTCAAGACTCAAAACTGTAGTTGTTCGTTGTTCATATTGATGCGCACCACAGGATACATATTAAAGTTTAGTTCCCCAATACTTAAAAATGCTAATTTATGCTAACTCAAAATCCTGAGAACTGTAGTGCCCAATCTTTTGTAGATAGAGAAGAGACTTAGTTACTGTGATGCTTATTTGGCTGGCATCAAGAGGAAACACAGAATAACAGTGGGATTTGTTTCTTATCAACTCACTGTTTTTATCCTTCTTGCTAAGAGGTAGATTTTGTTGCTGCAAATTGCACAGTTGTTAGGACTGAGCAAAACACTGGAAGCAGTCATTATAAATGTGAATGAAGCACCTATCTGTGAATAGTAAGATCCATTGTGTCTTTTGCAAGGTGCGCACATCTGCTTTGAAGAATCTTAGCTCTCTTGCATTTATCTGCAACCATAGCTGCTTCACCTAGGTAGCACTTCCAGTAGAAATGTTATCTACCATGTTACCCTGAAAGTAAGACCCTGTCTTATTTTCTTTTGGGCTCTGAAGTAAGCACTAGGTTTTACTTTTGGGGAGATCTTACTTTTTGCTGGTACCGGTACCAGTAGGCCATGAATGCACGGGGGTGAGGCGGGGTCTATACATGGGGTGCAGAAGCAATGCGGCAGCAAGAGCATGGTGGTAGACCCAGTACGGTACTGATGCGGCCATGGTGAGTGGCAGCAGAAAGGGCACTGAGCATGGTGCAGGACAAGTCGGCCAAAATCCAGAGTACTGCCCTGCCACTTGCCTGCCAAGGCCCTTCGCCAGCAGCTGCCGGTGACCATGCCACCCCCGCCTCTGTCTTTGGGCTGTTGACTGCCAGCCTGCAAGTCTACTCGGTGCTGCAGGCACCGGGCTAAGGGCGGACGCTGCAGCTTTCATGCCGGCTGGGCACTTTTAGCCTCTATTGGCTGCTCCCACTGGATCGTCTTCCACCGCTGCCACTGCTGCCATGAGGTGAGGAGGCGAGGCAGGTGGTGGGGTGTGTGTGGAGTTGCTTCCCTCTGCCTGCCAGACACCTGCTGAAGCTGTGCAGGATAAGGTTGCCATGTTCCCCCGCCCAGATGCCATTGCCTACCCCAAGCATTTTTTTAGTAACCTGCCTTTCAGCTGCATTGCATTTCTCTGTTCGCTTCTCAGCCTTCGCTGTGTGTTTATGGGACAAAAAAAAAAGTTCCATCAGACTTTTTAACTTCTCACGAGATCTCAAGAAATTAGAAAGTCTGATTGAACTTTTTTTTTTACCGCTAGTCCCACAAACATGCGGCAAAGGCTGAGAAACGAACAGAGAAACACAATGTGGCTGAAAGGCAGGTTAGTAAAAAAAACACTAGGGGGAGGCGAGAGCATCTGGACAGGGGGGGTTGCGGCAACCTTACCCTGCGCAGCTTTGACAGGTGTCTGGTAGGGGGAGGGAAGCAAGTCCACCCCCGCCCAGATGCCCTCGCCTCCCCCAAGCGTTTTTTTTACTTAAGGAAAGAAATGGAATTTCTAGGAGTGAGGATTTATTTCCTTACCTGACTCCCAGCCCCGTGTCATTTCTCCTTTGCGATCTGCCACCGCCACGTGCAGGGAAACAAAAAAAGGTTTTTTTGGGGAGGGAAAAAGTTCAATCAATCAATTCCAACTTCATGAGATCTTTTTTTTATGAGAAGTTGGAATTGATTGATTGACCTTCCCCCCCCAAAAAAAACTTCTTTTGTTTCCCTGCCTGTGGTGGCGGTGGATTGTGAAGGAGAAATAGGTGGGAGTTAGGTAAGGAAAAAAATACAATTCCTGGGCGGCGCGAGGGCATCTGGGTGGTGGTGTGCCAAGCTCTCCAGTTCCATAGGGAAGGGGCAGCCAGCATGGGTGCTGATGGCAGGATGCCCGCCCGCTTCACCACCCTCCCTCTCCTCCAGCACTCCACCTGCCACTTTGGTGGCTCTGTAGGCAGAGGTGTGAAGTTCTCTTCTCTGACAGTAGGCCTGGCAATGGCATTGGGCATGACGCACGAGGTGGCAAACAGCCGCGTTGCATTGAAACCAGTCGTTTGCCAACTCCTGCCCAATGCCGCTGCCATGAGGCCATGGAACAAGCAGGGTGGCGGTAAGGAACCGGTATAATGGCATGTGGGTCAGAAGGGGTAGGATCCTCCAGGCTTCATGGCAGCGGCATTGGGCACGAGACGGCAAACAGCCACGACGTGTCTAAACCGACCGACACCAGTATCGTGGATCAGATCCCCCTTCCCTCATTGCCTTTGCCTTATCACAGAGATAGGCCATCCCTGCAGGCCCTTAAATAGGGCTTACTTTTGGGGAGAAGGGCTTATATTAGGCCCACCCCCCAAAATCAGCTGGGGCTTACTTTTGGGGGTGGGTTTACTTTTGGGGAAATACGGTATTCGTACATAAGTATGTGCAGATAACCAGGGTTAGCTTTCCAGGCAGGTTTAGGAACCTTACAAAAGACACCGCTGTTTAGTGATTCAAAGAAAAACACTTTAATCATGTACTTTAGAGCACTTTTTTAAAGATGTTTTTCACAACCCTAATAGTTACAATGAAGTAGGATAGGTTTTCGAAAATACTGGAACTGAGCTATAAGAATTCTAAAGAGAATAGTCAGACAGTTGGGGAAATAGAGGCAGAACAATACAACTTTATACATGTCACACTATCTATCATCATTTAAATTATTTCTGTGTAAAATAACCAGGAATATAAAATATCACAGGAAGAACAGATTACACACAGAACAATTTCTCCATTGATTTATCTGACAACTGAATTATTAGTCATATTATTTGCACAATGTTGCTGTATAAACAACTTGCAGGGTGAAAATACGTTTATAAAGCATTAATGTGATGCTTCAAAGGAAGGATTTAAAAACAAAAGTAGTTTTAATGTTCTGTTTCATATTTGAAAACATGCATCACTTCACTTGAGGCTACAAACTCGCAGAGGCCCAACTTGTGACTAAGCAACACAGAGACTTGCATAAATTCTGCCTGTATGAAAACAAACAAATATGTGAGGCAGCTTGTAGAATAATCAAGTTCTAGGATGTTTATTTGGAATAATAAGGACCAGGATACAAACTCAAAGATAAATTTATAATGGTTTAGGATCTGAACTGTGGCTCACTGTATGTGATAATGTTTATCAAGTTTGTGCAACATATTTGATGGTCACTATGTAGATTATTTATTTATTAAATTTATATGTCAACCATCTCACTCTGAGAAGCTACTCACACATTTTGTGTGGTTTCCCCAAGAATGAAATCAAGATTGGTTTTAAGAATTGAAGCATGTGAAATTTCATAAAAATTGCAGTGGAGATTTTGAACTACCCTCCTTTAGGTTTTGATGATAGTATTTTAAAAATTCCATAATGTTCTCATTTTGGGACAGGTGGTAATGACATGTACTGCAAAAATGGGTCCTTGCTGTGCACATTTCAGGTAGACAAATTGTGTGTGTGTGTGTGTGTGTGTGTATAAGAGAGAGAGAGAGAGAGAGGTTTGAAGCTGTAATGATGCTTTTCTGGTATATAATAGAGCTTAGTGTCAGAGCTGAGACTAAAGAGAAGTCTAACTTATTTTTCCTTATATAGTTGTTAAATCATTCAGGAGGAAAAGACAGAAAATGTAAAACAGTGAGGGGAGCAAATGTTTAAATAAGGAATTTTTTTGGTTCTTTCCACTCCAATCTTGAATACACTGTGATTGAAGAAAAATCTGATTGCTAATTCAGTGCTCCTTTCCTCTCTCCTTTCCACTAAGATGCTTTATGAGAATAAATTCCCAAAGGGGTTTTTTTTTGGGGGGGGGGGGTAGGGAGGGCAGTTCCTAAGTTACAGGGATGCTGATTCAATTTTGTGTTATGTAAAGCCAGTTACAGTAATCTGGTCTTTTACAAATGTGTTACAGATGATACTGAACTGGCCCAAATTTCTTCTGGGTTCAAGAGTAGCAATGAATCTGAACACAGTGCTATTTAAAAAAGCTGAGTAAAGCCCCCATATCTCTCTTTGTGGCTGCTATGAACTAGCAGATATTTGAAATATTCCCTTCTTCCTCTTACCACAATTAGGATAGGGTATGCCAGCTCCTAATCTCTGCATATCTACTGTCTACAGGGATGGATGTAACTTTCTTCCATCTATTAAGTTATTATTAATTTTACAATAACCAATCAATTGTATTTTTTAAAATTAGAGGTTAAAATTATTTCAGCATAATTCTTTTTAATTTTAAAAACAGACCAGCCACTTAAAAGATATTGTTTGTGATGGCACACAATACACCACATTCAAAGTGAAGCAGTCTTAACTCATTGTTCTGGGTCTATACAACACACTGATCCATACTAATCATAATGGATGAATTTGCACATTGAGCAGGTTACATTTGTGATTCAATGTGATGTGCAAACACAGTCACTGAGTTTAGGAAAGCTGATTTAAATGAATGGACTGCTACATCTTGGATAATATGCAAAGAATTCCTAATGTTATTTTAAGATTTGTGTGTGTGTGTGTGTGTGTGTGTGTGTGTGTGTGTGTATCAGTGACAAAGAAGGGAATGATGATGGGATGATGAAGTATGATGGAAAGAGTTTTCCATTGTGCTGCACTGAGAGAATCAGCTGTACTTCAGTTCACTTGTATATATTTAAATAAAAAGTTATTTTTATTTTCGTCTTCTAATTCAAGATAAATTATATTTAAAAGACCTAATTCTACATTTCATCCATATATCAGGGTGCCTCCATCTCAATAATGCAACAGGATAATTTAGAGAAATGTCACAGATTTCTCTATATGTTAACAAGTGATATTTCACCATCACTCTTTTCCTCTGTTCTTTTGTTTCATCAGATTCCCACAAGTCCCTAGAGATAATTTCTTTCAAAGAACAGGGGTCCCCAACCCCCAGGCCACAGACTGTCTGTGACCTGCCAGAACCTGGGCTGTGCAAGCAAGTGAGGCCTCATCTGCACACTCATGGGATCCAGGCAGCATGGAAACAACACTTACCCTGTCCATGGAAAAAACTCCCTCCCACTGTCATAGAGACACACCAAAAACATTCCATTTGTGTAAGCTACACCTCCCAGCTAAAACAATTCAAATGCATTGTCTACTACAGCCCTCTCTTTTTCCCTTCATATATACTGTCTATTTGTAAATTTAAAGACAAGTTTTATCCTATCTGTTATGTATTGGGCTCAATTGTAACACCACTGGTAAGCTGGAGCAGCTAACGGCTCTCCAGCAACCCAGACTCCAGGTCTCCAGTGCTGCTATTGGCTGCCCCTAGGTGGCAATGGGTTGCTTTAAACCCATTGGCTGCCGCCTAGGGGCCAGGCTATTTTTCCCATGCTAAAAGAATTTTTCTTTATTAAATTCCTTCTTTATTTAGAACCAAACTGAACTCATTTGTACCCTTTCTGAGAAGATTTAGCAATCCGATCTACTTTTCAATCAATTATTGTTATGCCATCTTTAGATAAATACTGATTTCTGAGTTCCAGCAGATGGTGGTCTGCAATGTCTTCCTTAATATAGTATTTATTTGTTTTATTAAATCATTATATTGTCCATTGTATTAAGTATCAATGATTAATCATTTTTAAGCATCAATAGATACGACAAAACAAAAAATCACTGCAGGTCACAATATAAACTTTGTAAATGAAAAAAAAGTATTGTTTTGTTTTAAAGAAGGTGTATCCTTTTTTTTTACAAATTTTATTGATTTTCTAATATTACATTCACATATTTGAAAAGCAACGTGGTGGCTGGGTAGTAGTAATTCAATTACATACAGATATCATTAGTACAGATTTCAAATTGTTACCATAAACATTTCCTCTCTTTTTCCCTTCATATATACTGTCTATTTGTAAATTTAAAGACAAGTTTTATCCTATCTGTTATGTATTGGGCTCAATTGTAACACCACTGGTAAGCTGGAGCAGCTAACGGCTCTCCAGCAACCCAGACTCCAGGTCTCCAGTGCTGCTATTGGCTGCCCCTAGGTGGCAATGGGTTGCTTTAAACCCATTGGCTGCCGCCTAGGGGCCAGGCTATAAATTGCTGCAAGCTGCAGCCCAATTCTCAGTTGAGATCCTGCAAGCAATAAACCATGAGCTTTGTTGAACTCACTTGCCTCGTCTCCTTTCCTGTGCGAAGAACTCACAACACAACACTATCAGTCACATAGAAAATAACTTTCTTACATATATCTTTTTCCTTTGCCAAATCATCTTCCATGTCTTTGTTTTTGGCTCATCAAACCAATCTCTTTGTAATATCATGTATATTAATTGATATTGGCAAAACCATCCGGTCGCCATTTTTTTAGAGGACTTGTAGTTCTAGTGAGTCGTCTCTTTATTCTTCCATATCAACATGGTTGTTCTGAATTGTTTGTCTTCTCATGCAACTGTTCTTTTTCTAGATGCTCTAGTTCCTTCTGAGTTGTATAAGAAACCTTTTCCTTTTTCTAAGTTGTCAATGTCTTTTCTGGATTTTCAAATATCAATATTTGTTGAATAATAGATTCTTCTGTCATCGTATTTGAATGTTTCATTTTTTCTATTGTATTTTGTATAGATGATTCTTTAGTTATGGTCAAAGTTTGGGCTTTCATATCTGGGCTGTCTTCTTGTTATTTCCCATAGCCTCTTAGTATTTCATTGGTTGTAGTAAGAATTTGGATTAGTGTTTTCAATATAGCAAGAGTTTGTTGATCTTCATCCATAAATAAATTTTGTTCCTGGTCTTCTTCCATATTGGCATTTGAAGCTAAAGGCTTTACACTTAGAAAATCCAAAAGAGAGAATTTTTTTTCTAGGTAGGGAACACAAAGCCTTTCACAGCTGTTGTTTCAAAGTTCTCAAGGTTATGGATCTTATCTATTTCCCTGGGCTGTCAAGTTTCCCTTTGAGTCCCAAAGTTGTCTTAATCTTTTCAGTTTTTCTTTTTTGTTTTTCATAAGAAAGAATCCAGATTTCCAACAGAAGTAGACAATGAAAAATAAGAAATAAAAAATCTTTCTGTTGTGTAGCCGGTTCTTTGCGGGCAATAAGCGAGACGGAAGGTTACAAACAGGAACATGCTTTATTGAAGTAAACAGGAACAGAACTGAAACAGTGGCTGCTGTGCAGCTACTTATACGGTTTGCCACTAGGTAGCAGCCAATAGGTTTAAAGTAACGCGTTACTTTAAATGATCTTCTTGGAGACAACAAGTCTGGCTTAGTCAGAGACCGTTACACAGGCACACCATTGGGCAACCTTTAAGCAGCATTTAAACAGACACGTGAATCAGTACAAGTAAAAATCCTAATACATTACACTTTCAGTCCACATGCTTTGAGAAATAAAGTTCCAATTGGGATTCAGTTACTTTTTCAATGTTTAAAATGCCCCTGGGTATTTAGTCGCTGTTCTTTCTGGAAGGAGGGCTAAAGTCCCACTTCCCTCACCACAGGGGGAAAAATGCTTAGCAGCTTAAGGAGGTACAGAAAGTAATTAGGGTGTAAAAGAGGTAGATCTCACCCAGTCTCTTCCGCGCTGCTTTAAGAGTTGACTGGTGGAAAATGTGACTTCGGCTGTTCACAGTCTAAGGATGAGCCATAATGGCTGGTCCTTTCGTCTACTGGTTTGGAGGGATCACCAGGTCTAACGGGAGAGTTGCAGCTCTCCTGCGATCCAGTGAGCGCCCCTCCTTGCTGGTCGCCTCTTCGGGATGACTTTCAGCCCTTTTCAGGGCCCCCCAGCAATGCGAAACTGGACGGGGGAGAGAGAGCAAGTCTCCCAGCGGTCCATAGCGGGTGCATGGCAAACCGGAAGCCAGAAGGTGTATCCTTTTATTCTGCACAGGATTTCAAATCTCTAGGATTGCATCCTGATTTTAGTTCAATATTAACATCAATTTATTGGTAAAATATAGATGTTAAAAACAGTATTTGAAAATCCTGTTATTTTCTTTGTGGTAATGTTCTAAGCATTACATGAATTCTCTGCTTTCATTAAGAATTCACATAGATGTGCGCATATTATATTTTTGTTGTTATTAGTTGTGAAGTTGTGTCTGACCCATCGCGACCCCATGGACAATGTTCCTCCAGGCCTTCCTGTCCTCTACCATCTCCTGGAGTCCATTTAAGCTCACGCCTACTGCTTTAGTGACTCTATCCAGCCACCTCATTCTCTGCCGTCCCCTTCTTCTTTTGCCCTCAATCTTTCCTAGCATTAGGCTCTTCTTCAGTGAGTCCTTCCTTCTCATTAGGTGACCAAAGTATTTGAGTTTCAACTTCAGGATCTGGCCTTCTAAAGAGCAGTCAGGGTTGATCTTCTCTAGGACTGACCAGTTTGTTCACCTTGCAGTCCAAGGGACTCGCAGGAGTCTTCTCCAGCACCATAGTTCAAAGGCCTCAATTCTTTGGTGCTCAGCCTTTCTTATGGTCCAACTTTCACAGCCATGCATATTATATTAACTTGGCAATAATTTTTATCTTTTCAGCCAAAGCATTTCTATACACATCAGCAATGGGCATAAATACAAGATTAGACAGGCCTGTTTTCTGATATTTAGGGAACACATTTAAGCAAAATCCTTCTTTCTAATTTAAAATGGACCCAAGCAGGCATGCCAGCAGCAATTCTTGAAATTTAGTACAGAAACATTAAGGCTGTGCCCGGTCAAGATATCAGGTGTATCTTTCTATTTTATTTTATTTTTTAAAATAAGTTTACAAATAAGTAAGCAAAAAAATTCCCCAGAAAAAAAAGTAAGTAAAAAGGAAACATACAAAAATCATAAAATTGGCAAACAAACAAAAGATTGAAATGACATTGATATAACTAGATGTATCAAACTGAAACTTGGAATCAGTGTTAAAATTAATAAATTATTAGGAATTACTATTGTATAATGATTGACAACTTTAACTAGTACAACTTGATATATACATTATAAGTCAATAAAAAGAAAAAATACAGCAAGTTCTATCTGGTTTGAAGAATTTAATGAATTTAGCAAATAAGGAGAAAAAGGGAAAAACAAAAACAAAACTTAAATATTATAATATTACATTAGAAGAATCCAAAATTTTGGATATGGCATGAATAGTCTCAAATACTCCGTCTTGTTTTTGGAATTCTTCTAGGACCATTTCACTTATTTCTAGATACTGAAACTATCCAAACCACCCAATCAGAACACAGCTAAGCCCCCACCCAATCAGAGCACACCTCCACCCCATCAGAACACAGCCAAGCCTCCACCCACAGAACACACCCCCTCTGGCAGTTTAAAAAAGAAGAAAAAACAGCCACTATCACACACTTCTCCCAGAAGAATGAAGCTGATGTCACCAGCCTGAGGATGATGGATGAGATTTCGTCAAAACGTTGCCCTGATACTCCCGTGTAACACCTCTTCTCCGCGAGCTGCATTGGCTTCCAGTTGCCCTCCGGGTGAGATTCAAGGTGCTGGTGATGACCTATAAAGCCCTAAATGGCATGGGCCCGGATTATCTTAGGGAGCACCTGCTGCCAGCATCAACTTCCCATCATCCTGTGCGCTCCCATAGGGAGGGCCTCCTTAGGGTGCTGCTGGTCAGGGAATGCCGGTGGGTGATCCCCAGAGGGAGGGCATTCTCTGTGGGCGCGCCTGCCCTTTGGAATGATTTACCTGTGGAACTCCGGACTGCCCCCGACCTGTGCTCGTTTCGCTGGGACCTGAAAACCTGGCTTTTCGATCTATCTGGCCTGGACTGAGGGGGTTTTTAGTTTCGAGTTTTTAACATTGTTTTATTGTTGGGCTATTAATTAACTTAATTCTTTTTAATTTTATTTTTTATCTTAATTTTATATTATCTTTTAAATATTGCCCTGTAAACCGCCCTGAGTCCTTCGGGAATAGGGCGGTATAGAAAACTAATTAATTAAATAAATAAATAAATAAATTCTACGTGGGAAAAAACCCGAATGACCAAAGATCTACATACAAACACCCGCGAAAACCTCAGAAAACAAGTATATATGTATATGTGTGTGTGTATATATATATATATATATATATATATATATATATATATATATATATATATATATGTTAAATGCTTGTTAACTTATTTAGATTACCTTGCTAGGCCTTTAATTCTTTGTTAGCAATCTAAAAATTTACACACACACACATACACACACACATATATATATATACACACACACACACATTATTTGCTGTTTTTGTCTTCAGATAAAATTTCTATATCATTTAACTCTTGTTTTCATCATTTAGGTTTCCAGATAATGAATTATAAGCTGTATATATTATTTTTATCAGTTCTAAAGTGTTTTTGAGTGGGTCTTAAGTACAACTTACTACTTAACTACCTATATTTTTATATCCTTAATTGGGTAATTCCTGAATTTTCTTTCCTTGTCATATTCTATTTATTTAATTTCTGTAGCTGCTCAAATAATGCATCTATTCAATGTGCAGGTAGGGAACATATAGCCCTACAGATGTTTTAAAAATCTCCCACAATTAGCTATCTGGATTTGGTTGGCTGGAAGTTGTACAGAAATATTGGTATTTTTACAGTTTTCCCATTATGAGGAAGATGGGAGCTATGCCAGTGGATGAGTCTCATCAGAAGAGCCAAATGAAGAGTGTCTATCCCATAACAATATTGTGAGATGTAATTTATAGAAACCTATACTGGATTGGCCCTCACCTGGATCAATAAGGACCACACTAGATGTTAGTGTTCCTTGACATTTTATGACAAGTGAACTACAGGACTCAAGATTGTTGGCTGAGCAACCAGGGTCAGCAGCTGTATGTCTACTGGAAGAAAGGTTTCTTACCCATTGCAAATATACAAAGATTGAAAACAAGCAATAATGATTTGCTATCACAAATCAAGTTTAATGAGAAGAGGATATTTGAAAAAAAAAATGCACCCATTCTGGAAAGAACAACATCCATAATCAAAATAGTAGAACAGAGCAGATCAGTGTCAATTTATAACACAAAATAAAGTATTCAAAGAAGCAGAATTAGAAGAACTGCAGAAGTCTACTCCAGACAAAGAGATTGAAGCCTTACCAGAAGTAGCCCAGAGAGAAAGGGTAAATCAGAGGAATCCGTAATAGAGGAAGTCAGAATTGTTATTGAGCTGTTCTCATTCACAAACCTTGTCCAAAGGCTCCTAATTGAAAAACAAGAAAAGGTGAAATGTAGAATCACTAAACATTTAGAGCAATACAAAAATATTTATATTTATATTTATTTATATTTCATATTTCTTAACTGCCCATCTCCTTCAGAGAGGGAGAATAATAAATAACAGAATAAGGTTGCCTGCACAACAAATCAGCTAGCACAAATACTAAAAGACACCATACTGTAATATTGAATATAAGCACCAGCTCACTGCAAGAAACAAATCAAGTGATGTACAGCGTAGTTGCAGTTAATAGCTAAAGATCTTGAATGCAAAGTCAATAAACAAGGGGAGAAAAGCCAAGAAGTGTACCACCAAGCTGGAATATCAGGCTAGAAGAATAAGATCAGCATGCTAAGGTCAGATGCAAGCAAGCTAGAGCAGATAAAAGAAAAGAAGCTGAAGAACATAAAGTCAAAAGAATACTTGACCAGTAAATATCACCCAAAGGATATTTAGGAATCACTAAAAATAATAACTAAGGGACACGGTGGCTCAGTGGGTTAGGACGCTGAGCTTGTCGATCAGATGGTCGGCAGTTTGGCGGGTTGAATCTCGAGTGCCGCGTAACAGAGTGAGTGCCTGTTACTCATCCCAGCTTCTGCCAACCTAGCAGTTCTAAAGCACGTAAAAATGCAAGTAGAAAAATAGGGACCACTACGGTGGGAAGGTAACAACGTTCTGTGCGCCTTTGGCGTCTAGTCATGCCGGCCACGACCACGGAGATGTCCTCAGACAAGCTCTGGCTCTTCAGCTATGAAACGGAGATGAGCACCGGCCCCTAGAGTTGGAAACAACTAGCATGCATGTGTGGGGGAACCTTTACCTTTATCTTTTAGAAATAATAAAGCAGCAAATAACAGCCATAGCTAAGAAAATCAGCAGATATGAACCTCAAATTGCACACTACAGGTAGAATCTCCAATTTCAGTCAAATCATAAATGTTTCTACCAATCCATTGATGGACCAGCCAAGACCTCACAAAGAAAAAACAGTTAAGTTCTGGGAGCAGCTGTGGGGCAGCCCAAAGAAATATAATAAGAATTCAGTTTGGGTAAAGGAGGTGTACATCAACCGCAAAAAAAAGCTGAAATAATAACAACAAAAATGATGGAGAAAAGTGCAAGGAAGATCCAGAATTAGTCAGCACCAGATCTATTGGATCAATCACCTGGAAGTTGGGATAAAGGATTATTCTGTTATTAACTACCTGTTATGTAAGAACATGAAATGTGTAGCCAAAGAATGCCTAAGTGAGCATCTGGAGAAAGCATCTTATAGTATTCATCCAGGTGAATATCAGGACTCTCAGATCTGGGCTGCAAAAACCCAGATTAACTCCTCATTGCCATGAAGTGGCCACCCAGATTGTCGCTGTTCTGTTCTGAGAGCTCTAAGTTGAATGACATCCCTTGAATTTTTGTTCCACCAACTGATACTCCATCCACTTGTATTCGTGTGTTTATTTTCTTATGAGCTCTTCTCCCCTTCGGTACCTTGAAATGTTGCTTCAGTATCTGAGCACTTTTAATTTGAAAAGCATCTGATTTTATAAAAGGAAGAATAAAAGGGACAGGGAAACAGGGAGAGTCTGTACTGTACACATAGATTAAAGAGGAGTTGTGCGAGAGAAGTATTTCTCTTTGACTCAGGGAAGTGCTCCTGCATGCCACGTTGGCTTCAGTTTAAAGAGCAGGCTGATTATCTCAAATACCAGGCCATCCTGGAACAGACTGAGTCACCTCCTCCGCCCTGTTTTCCCCAGTGGAATTAAGGGGATGCAGTCAGCGGCAGCTGCAGTGATAGCTAGAAGTGCTTCATTTGCGTCAGTTTGCAGTGGAGCTTGATGGGGCTGTGTTCAGGGTGCTTTTTAACTTTCTGTGACTGGCAGGCGCATGATGTCACGATGAGGTTAGCTATCTCGCAAAAAAGATGGGGAATGACATGGGAAGCAATTTAGGATTAACAAAGAGATACGGACATCAAAGCGCAAAATGACAGCTCCGGTCGCACTGCAGAGGCAGAGAAATGCAGGAATGCTTTTTATACACTTTCTGGAAATGGTTTTCATTGCACAGTTAAACCATCCACAGAAAGGTCATGAGAAGTGCGAATCTAGGTAAGGCTAATGTTGATTTTGGTAGGTCTAATTGTTATGCTCATTTTAATTACATGGCCTTTTATAGTACAGTAAATTAAAAGGGGACAGTTAATTAGAAGATGCTAGTTGAGGCACTGAGGAGGGATATACACACACACACACACACACACACACATAATTTTAAGGTGATACTCCTTATACAGCTTAAATGTACAGTAATGATTGGAATGGTAAACCTTACCTGTTACAGGTTTAGTTTAGCACAGTTGAATTAAGCAGAGGGTTTGAAACCTGCAGGTGTATCTTTGGAAAAAAAATTGGGGTGTGTGTGTGTCCCTGAATCTCCAGGGTTGTACATGGCTCTCAAACAATAAAATAACTTTCCACCTATTTTTGGTAGAAAACATAAAAGATACAGTAAGATAACCTCTATTGTCATTTTTTACCCACTATTTAGGCTTAAAATATCTATAAAACCTAAGCAAAAAAACTGCCTCCAAAGTGGCAAAGGTTGACTGAGGCATCCAGGGTGTGTGTGGGTGTGTTCAAAAAGGCAAAATCATACACTCATGAATGCACAATTGAACCTCTCCCTTTTTTGAAGTGCGTCATGCACTTAAAAAGAGACACATGGCTTTGATTCCATAGTTGTGCCCACCACCCTGAATTTCTGCTTTTGACATACACTCAGGGCTTTTTTTCTCATAGAACGCTCAGAACGGAGTGCCGGCACCTTTTTTGGATGGAACCTTGTAGGATAGGCAAGGCAGGTTGTATGACATGTGTGAGTTCCGGCACCTTTTTCTTTTACAAAAAAAGCACTGCATACACTATTGATTATTTTTTTCTCCCCCACCGCCCCAAGTGTGATTGCTGGTGACTGAAAAGTTGTGCATCTTGTCCTAAAAAAGCAAATTTAGAATTGTGGTGCAAATGTTTTCTAGTCCAGTCCTTGGGCAAGAAAGTATTTTGCTGTCTTTGAAGAACTGAAATGTCTCTGATTGCAATTTTAAACACACTTGATCGGGAATTATATTCCAACACATGTAGGCAAGCAAAGCCCTCTTAAACAATATTAATAAAACCAAAGAACAGAAGGTGAAAGGGGAATAAATCAGTGGTGGGATTCAGCTGGTTCGCACCACTTCGGCAGAACCGATACCTAATTTTTTTGTTGCCCAGGCCTAGAATGGACTTCCGGAACTGGCATCCACACAGAGAACTGGTTGTTCACATATTTGAATCCCACCACTGGAATAAATTGGGAACTGAACTTTAGTCTTCCATCTCTAACACCACACACCAGTCATTAAATGACACCTATCTAAAAATACAGATTCTTTGTCTCAGAAATCCTTTACACTCCCGTTTTTCAGAGAAGAAATGAAATTGACCTCACCAGCCACTGAATGATATGATCTGCTAAAAATGAGCCAGATCCTTCAGCATAAACTACTACATAAACTACTACAGGTGGAGTAGCTATAGTCTCAGGGAGGAGCACTTGGAAAAAACGCCTTCACCCAGAGGACTTTCCTGTTCTTTGCACCATTACTGTGGTCTTATAGGCACAGTCCTAAAAAAGGGTTAGCTTTCTTTTTTTTAATAATTTTATTTTATTCAAATACAAATAATACAAACATAACACATATAAATCTAAAAAAACCAGTATAAAAAGTACAAATACTACAGTGCACCCACACCCCTGTAGACCATTTTTATTACCTATATTTCTTCTCATATAACAACTAACAATATACAATATATTTCAATTGTGCCCTTATTCCCTCCAAAATAGCATATATTCTTGAGCAGGTTTATTCCCTTTGCCTTCTACCAAGACTGTTTTTATAAAATCCTCCCATATTTCAGTATAATTATTTACTTTAATCATCCCTTTTTTAAATTTAATTTCTGTTGTTAATTTATCATTTATTGCCATATTCCATATTTCATTATACCACTCATTTCTTTGAATAACCCAATTCTGTCTCCAATATTTAACCATCACTAATCTAGCTGCCATTATCAAATTTACAATCAATTCCTTTTTTGCTTCATTTATATCTTGTTTTTCCACCAGTAACAATAATGCAATCCTCGGTGACATATCTAAATTTACCTTCAAAAGTTCTCTAATTTCCCTAAACACCACGTCCGATATCTTTTGTGCGCTATCACAATCCCACCACATATGTTTATATGTTCCAGGTTAGCTTTCTTTTTGTCTGGTTGTCTTGAGGACACCACATGTTGTAGTCTTGCAGTTTAAAAGAACCAGAAGGATTTAAGACTCTGTTCATTTTGATTACCTCATTTCTTTAGTGGCAGGATGTCAAATTCTGTGATAGGATCAAAAGAAACCAACTACTGTTATCACTGAAGTGCAAGTGATGTAACATTTTATCAACCAGATAAGAATATCTTCTCCATCAGTTAGAACACGCTGCTGCCATCTCATCGATTTTTTTCCTATAATTTCATTTTATTTATTTATTTATTTTATTTTAATTCCATTTATATCCCGCCCTTCTCCGAAGACTCAGGGCGGCTTACAAGCTTAGCAGTAGCCTTCATTCTATGTTGTTGTTGTTGTTGTTAGTTGCGAAGTCGTGTCCGACCCATCGCGACCCTATGGACAATGTTCCTCCAGGCCTTCCTGTCCTCTACCATCTTCTGGAGTCCATTTAAGCTCACGCCTACTGCTTCAGTGACTCCATCCAGCCACCTCATTCTCTGTCGTCCCCTTCTTCTATTGCCCTCAATCTTTCCCAGCATTAGGCTCTTCTCCAGTGAGTCCTTCCTTCTCATTAGGTGGCCAAAGTATTTGAGTTTTAGCTTCAGGATCTGGCCTTCTAAAGAGCAGTCAGGGTTGATCTCCTCTAGGACTGACCGGTTTGATCGCCTTGCAGTCCAAGGGACTCGCAGGAGTCTTCTCCAGCACCATAGTTCAAAGGCTTCAATTCTTTGGCGCTCAGCCTTTCTTATGGTCCAGCTTTCACTGCCATACATTGCAACTGGGAAGACCATAGCCTTGACTTGTATATGCCTGCTTATTAGGGCTTTCACACACACACCCCAAGCGGCATTATTACAAAGTCAGCTTAATTGCCCCCAACAATCTGGGTCCTCATTTTACCTACCTCGGAAGGATGGAAGGCTGAGTCAACCTTGAGCCTGGTGGGATGCGAACCTGCACTAATTGCAGGCAGCTGGTGTTACTTAAGGAGGCATTAGCCCACTGCTCCACCAAGTTCAACTTTAGTCTAGATTTATGTGCAATACTGTATTTTTTAATGCAGTTACCTACAAGGATTAAAATTATTTTCCCTATAATTCAGAGAAAGCATGTTCATCTTTAACAAAGAATTCTCATTCAATCTCATTTCTAAGTAACTCATCTTTTGACGCTTTCATTTTCAAAGATACTTAAGGCTTAGTATGTTCTGACCGTTCCCAAAATGTTATTGCAGGTTTTGCTCTATCTTTTCAGTGAGATCTTAAAAGAGAAGTTGAGCTGATCTATTTGTTGTTCCTGCACATAAAAGGGGGAAGGGGGAAAAGCAGATCAGAGTTTTCAGAAGGGAAAAATGGGAACCTGCCTAGTGCAGAGGCATAAATGTTAATGAAAAAATTGGCATGATCAGTGAAGAAGAAACTGAATTACAAAATAGATAAGCAACTTGCATGAAAAATCAAGTATTTCTCTGCATGAGTTGAAATGCCGGCCATTATTCTGAGCTAACACAAAGCTGTGAAGAAATCCCCAGAGATAACACTGAGGTTTCTTACGCACTGTTTCCCAACCTGGGGCCCCTTAAGCACCTTGCATGAAAAAGCAAGTGTTTCTCTGCATCTGTTGAATGATTCACATTATTTATAGCTTGTTCTACTCCCACCTTGAGCACAAAACCAGGTAGGTGATTTGGGGCCAGTCACTTTTTCTCAAACCTAGAATGGAGGCAATGGTAAATCACATCTGAAAGAAATCTTGCCAAGAAAACTGCAGAGATTTATCCAGGCAATTTTTGAGAATTGGACATGACTGAGCAGACAAAAAAATAAATAAATCATAACTCTTCAAAGCTCTGGAGAAATCAGCAAAGATAACATTTAAGTTTCTTGTGCAATTTTTCTCCAATCTGGGGATTTTATGGGTTGGAACTAAATACCTCAAAAAATTCCTAGCTAGCTTAAGTTTTCACAGTACAGTGTTTCATCTGAGATGAACTTGGCTTTCAAGATCGCTGTCAAGTAGTAGGACTGTGTATGTCTTCAAATTCAAAGAGAAAAGGATGTTTCAGGGCACGCAGAGGCACAAACTGCAACTCCTTAAACAAAATGTGCTTTTTCCTGAAATTGCAACAAAATGATTGAAATCACCCATTGCTGTAAGCCAGTTTTGCTTAAGCCTAGTTTGCTGAATAACCACAAGAGGATGGGGATACAGATCATGCTAACGTATAAAGTATAGTTTACCAATCATAATAGCTGAATTAGCACAACTGCACCATACATACCCCATAGCAAATTGCCTTCCTTCCTTCCCTACTAGCAACAAATCTTTCAGTTTTGATTTGAATTCTTATTTTAGGTTCAACATGGGTTTGTATGCTTGTTTGTATGTTCCATTTCAGTGTTTGCTTTTCAATGATTTACCTTTAGGGGGGGTCCGCAAGCTCATCCAATGCTTTTGTCAGAGTGGCACCATTGGGATTCAAGCTCCATCTCTTTCACATGACATTAGATCTTGTGGCAGAACTGAGCAATGCTTCTTTTGTGTTTTGCCCCTGTTACGTTCCCACCACAAATGGCTCTCGCTGCCTTGAATACCCATCAAAGTTTTTTTTTTAAATGGGATATATCTCAAACACATAAATTGTCCTTGTCCATTCCCCTGCTGGGCTGGTGTCATTTTTTTTCTTTTTTTTCTTCACTTTCTCTAGCTAAATTTGAAACCAGAGTGGCCACCTCTACCCAGTCTGGGTCCCACATTCAGTGGGTGGTCCTCTACTTAGAAGTAGAAATCTTGCTGTCCTAACTAAAATAGGTGTGTGAATATGAATATGAATTTTTAAGAAAGGGAGAGAAAATGTTATGTTCAAAGTGAGCCAAATAACATATTATCATTGGTTCACTGCATAGCAGAAAGCATATTATTATTAGTTCATTGCATAGTCAACCAGATATTCAGACTGGATTTGGCATTTTGTCCATTTATCGAGTTCTTCTCCAGGTCCTGGGATAGACAGATGTGAGTGTTTGATGGTGTTAGAGATATCGTCACAAGATGTAAGCTGTTCCAGGTAAAGCTACCTTCTGCAATTAACTGATGGTGAATTTGTCAATACTTGGACGGCGTTCAAGTAGTGCTCCAGTTGTTTTGGAACTGTACCCAGGGCTTTTTTTCTCATAGAACGCTCAGAACGGAGTTCCAGCACCTTTTTTGGATGGAACCTTGTAGAGTAGGCAAGGCGGGTTGTATGACATGTGTGAGTTCCGGCACCTTTTTCTTTTACAAAAAAAGCACTGACTGTACCCAATGCATCTATTACTAGTGGTGCTACCTTTGCTTTCTTTTCCAATAGTCAGTCTATTTCTATTTGCAGATCTTTATATTTTGTTATCTTTTCCACGTTTTTTCTTCTTCTATTTTGCTGTCTCCAGATACTGCCACATCCACTATCCAGACTTTTTTGTCTTTCTTATCCACAATTGTTAAGTCTGGGGTGTTACGTGGCAGATACCTTTTTAAATTTTAAAGTCTCAGGGCACTTTAGCTTCTTCATTTTCTCTTTCTCTAGTTAATGGTCCTACCAGTTCTTGCTTGCAATGCATCATTGTTGCTACTTTGTTATGCCTTTGTTTGTAGTCAGTTTGTGAGGTCTTCTTGCAGTAGCTAACCAGGTAGTCCACTCTTTCTTCAGCTTCCTTGCAGAGATGACACTTTCTATCTGTTGCTGTCTTCTCAATTCTGGCTTTGTTGGCATTTGTTCTTAAGGTTTGATCTTGTGCAGCCATAATTAGCCCATCTATCTCTTTCTTCAACTTTCCTGCCCTTAACCATGGCCAAGCTTTGTTATCTTCTTTGCCTGATTTTTTTTAATGTACTAGTCATGGAATACTTTGTCTTCCCATGTCTCTTTGTTCTTTCTTATAGGACAGTTTAGTCTCCCCAGTACTCAATACTCAATAAGCCTTTCTGGTAAACTAACTTCAGTGCATCCTCTTCATTTTCTTTTAGATATTCTTCCAATGCTTTTTTTTTCTTTTCTTCAACTGCCTGATGTACTTGCAACATTCCATGCCCACCCATTTTCCTTGATTGGTATAATCTGTCCACATCACTCACAACACATCATTTGTCATTGTTTTTTTTTATATATTCAGTGTTTTTAGTTCTGCTTGAGTCCAGTCCACTATGCCAGCTGTATATGTAATGACTGGAATTGCCCAGTCGTTAATTGCCTTGATGGTGTTTCCTTCTCTGAGCTTGGACTTTAAGATCTTTTTCACTCTCTTGATGTATTCACTTCCAACCCTTTTGTTGACTTCAGTATGCTTAATGTCCAACTGAAGGATGATCGTCTTCAGCCAGACTGATTTTATTTCCATAGGGCATCTTGATTTCTTCAATTTTCACTATTTTTCCCTGTTTGATATTGAGCATGACACATTTGTCCAGTCTGACAATATTATTGTTCAGTATTGTTGATAAGGAGGGATGCGGTGGCTCAGTGGGTTAGGACGCTGAGCTGGTTGATCAGAAGGTCGGCAGTTTGGCGGGTCGAATCCCGAGTGCCGCGTAGCAGAGTGAGAGCCTGTTACTCGTCCCAGTTTCTGCCAACCTAGCAGTTCGAAAGCACGTACAAATGCAAGTAGAAAAATAGGGACCACTACGGTGGGAAGGTAACAGCGTTCCGTGCGCCTTTGGCGTCTTGTCATGCCAGCCACATGACCACGGAGACGTCCTCGGACAAGTGCTGGCTGTTCAGCTTTGAAACGGAGATGAGCACCGGCCCCTAGAGTTGGAAATGACTAGCACGCATGTGCGGGGGAACCTTTACCTTTACCTTTATTGTTGATAAGAGGAATCAGTACAATGACAAGGGAATGTAATGAAATGTGGAGGGAAGGGGATCTTGTAAGAGTGTGTGTGTGTATGTGTCTGCATGTATTTAATGTTCATCCTGTGTTATATATGTAAACAATCCTTAAATAGAGATGTATATATGTTAACAGTTCAAATAATACGGCAGTGTATAAAGTGTTAAACTAAAAGCCTCCTGACAGGAAAACACGCGGGAACTTTGACAGCTGTCAAAGTTCCCCGCACAGCGCAGGCGCCACCACTGACAGCTCGCGGCTGTCAAACTCCGGACTACGAGGAAGCCTGAGCTGTCAAAGCGTCCACCGCACAGCGCAGGCGCGACCACTGACAGCTCGCGGCTGTCAAAACACCAAGCCACGCGGAAGCCGGAGCTGTCAACAGAAGACGACGCGGATTGGTCCCTGCCTGACGCGGCGCCAAATTAAACACCACTGATTGGTCCTCGCTACCAGCTGCCGGCTATAAAAGCCGGACAAGTTATTCAATGTTTGCCTTGCTCTTGAATAAACCTGTTGTTACTAGCCTGTCGTCCCGAGTGGTCCTTGGCTACTTCACTGGCGACGAAGGTGGGATCGCTCCGGAGCTGAAGTCACGGCCGAGGAAGGAAGTTCCCGGCAAGAGCTGTCACGGAAGTTTTAACTTCCATCGGAGCAACCCAGGACCGGACGACATGGCAAACTTCGGCCGTGTGAGGGAGTTTGATACCCGCCATCCCGAGAGATGGCAATCACACCTCGGCCAAGTCGAGGGATTCCTCCTCGTCAGTAAAATCACTGACGACCGAGCAAAGGCCGCCGCTCTGCTGTACATCAGCGGGCCCCCGGTGTACGATGCAGCCGTCGGGTTGTTCAGCCCAGTGCCCATCACTGAAGTCTCCTACGCGGACTTGGTGGACCAGCTGAACAAGTACTACATGCCGGCTCGATCAGAACTGTACTGGCGGGTGCAATTCGCACAAAAGAAACAGCGGCAGGACGAGCCCGCCAACAAGTTCATCGCCGGGGTCAGACACGCCGCAAGGAACTGCTGCTTCCCCGACCTGGAAGACCGCATCAGAGACCAGGTGGTGATCGGTCTGAGGGACGAGAAGCTACAAAAGAAACTGACGTCCAAACCCGACATGAACCTGGCTGAGCTGACCAGGGAGATCATGGCATACGAACACAGCCACAAGAAGAAGTCGACTCACACGACCCCTGAGACCCCCGCGACCGTCTACCAGGAAAGCGCAGCCTTCAGCGACAGCGGAGAGTCGGTAGATTTCACCGATGGAGAAGCCCTACAACGCAGAATGGAGCACCGGCAGCCGAGAAGGAGCAAAACGTCGGACCGCCGGGGGTCCAGGAACCCTCCACCGCCACCACCGCGTTACGAGCAACGAGCCGCCTGTGCCAGCTGCGGGGGCAACCATGCCCGAGGAAGCTGCCGCTTTAGGAACGCGAAATGCCACAATTGCGGGAAGACTGGCCACATCAAGCCGGTGTGCCGCAGCAAGGGCCGGGACAACATCAATGAGGTGGAGGCAAACCCCCCAGGTAGGCCGGCTGCCCAGGCCAGCAGAGAACCCCACCCAGGCCCCCTGGTAGAGACAATTGACAGGGTAAACAGCATAAGCTCCAAGGTTAAGATCTGGGTCAGAATTCAGGGGGTGCCCTGCCATATGGAAGTAGATTCAGGGTCAGCAGTCTCCTTAATTTCGCTGACAACCTATCGGGAGATCTGTCAGGAAGGCCGAGGGCAAATTCCCCTGAAACAAACTCAGGTACACCTAGCTGACTTCCAGAAAACCCCCATTCCGTTGGAAGGGAAAGCTAAGGTCGTAGTGCAGTACAAGGGGTTCAAGGGCCCCCTGGAGGTTTTAGTTACACCAGGGAACCGTACCAACTTGATAGGACTAAACTGGTTCAGCCCACTAGGCATCGCCTTAACGGGGATTAACACCATTCAAACACCCAGCCTAGAAGCCGTTTGCGATAAGTACGCCGACGTTTTCGATGGCACTTTGGGAAGATATACGGGTCCCCCCATCTCCTTACAGCTAAACCCTGCAATCCAACCAATTAGGATAAGAGCCAGGAGGGTACCATTTGCCCTTAAAGAAAAAATCGAAAACGAACTTGATCGCCTCGTAGGACTAGGGGTGCTTGAGCCAACAGAAGGGGGAACCTGGGAGACCCCTATTGTCACCCCAATCAAACCTAACGGTGAAGTGAGAGTGTGCGCTGATTATAAGGCGACAGTCAACCTAGCCCTCAGCCCCCATGCCTACCCGGTGCCAGCGGTAAGGGACGTATTTGCTTCCATCCGCTCTGGCGCCCTTTTCGCCAAGCTCGATCTCACACAGGCGTATTTGCAACTGCCTGTCACGGAGGACACTGCGGAGGCCCAGACTATTGTCACCCACCTCGGTGCCTTTAAAGTAAAGAGGCTCCAATTTGGCATATCGGCGGCCCCGGGTATATTTCAGGGTATCATGGAGAAGACCCTGAAAGGAATACCCGGGGTCTGCCCCTATTTCGACGATGTCCTCATCGCCGGAGAAAACGAAGCAAACTTAGCTGACAGGCTGTCAGCTGTGCTGAGCCGGCTCAGAGAAGCCGGTCTCAAACTTAAGCGGGAAAAGTGCTCTATTGGAGTCACATCCACTGAATTCCTAGGGTACAAAATAGATAGCCAGGGCATTCACCCCACCTCAGAAAAACTTCAGGCTATTCAGACCGCACCCAGCCCTAGGAATAAACAAGAGCTTCAATCCTTTTTAGGACTGCTAAACTTTTACCACGCCTTCATTCCCCATAAAGCCACTATTGCAGAGCCTCTGCATAGACTCCTAGACAAGGGTACAACTTGGTCCTGGACCAAAGAACATGAGAATAGCTTCCAATCGTTAAAAAAGATTATCTGTCACAGTTCAACTATCACCCTTTTCAGAGAAGACACCCCAATATGCATCGCTTGCGATGCCTCTCCCTATGGAATCGGGGCTGTTTTAAGTCACATATTTAAGGACGGTACTCACAGACCCATAGCCTTCTATTCACGCACTCTGACCAAAGCTGAAAGAAACTATGCACAAATTGACAGGGAAGCCCTAGCAATAGTAGCAGGGGTCAAAAAATTTCATGATTACCTGTATGGGAGACCATTTACTATATTTACGGATCACAAACCCCTCCTAGGCATATTCACTTGGAACAAAACTACTCCACAAATTCTCTCTCCGAGAATTTTAAGATGGTCAACATTCTTAGCAGCATATTCCTATCAACTAATACATAAACCAGGTAAAGAATTGGGACATGCTGACTGCCTCAGCAGGCTGCCCATACAAACCAGGGACTCAGACCCAGCCCCAGCCAGCCAGATTTTAGCAATCGCCCAACTTCCAGAATGCCCCCTGACTGCAAACATTATAGCTAATAATTCAGCCAAAGATAAAATACTTACCAGAATCCTCAAATGGGCCACAACAGGATGGCCAGCTCAAAATCCACAACCTCAATTCCAACCTTATTATAACAGGAAAAATGAGATCTCAACACATAAAGGTTGCCTGCTGTGGGGAAATAGGGTCATCATACCAGAGAAAAACATTGACCAAACATTACAAATTTTACACGAAGGACACCCTGGAATTGTAAAAATGAAGGCGATGGCTAGAAGTTATGTGTGGTGGCCAGGCATAGATACACAAATAGAAAAGTATGTGGGTGGGTGTTATACCTGTCAAGAGACCAGAAATGACCCACCCCAGGCGCCGGTCCATAAATGGGAGACTACAAGGAACCCTTGGTCACGTATACATATAGATTTTGCAGGACCCATCCAGGGCCAAAGTTTCTTAATTGTAGTAGACAGCCACTCTAAATGGCTGGAAGTCACACCCCTTAGAAAAACAACGTCCCAAGCCACTATTCAAGCCTTACGGAAAATATTCGCTACACACGGCCTACCTGACACCATAGTTTCTGACAACGGACCTCAATTCACCTCTCGTGAATTTCAGATCTTCGCTATGAAGAATTGTATTAGGCTGGTCACGTCGGCGCCGTTCCACCCATCGTCGAACGGAATGGCTGAAATTATGGTACGATCCACAAAAGAAGCGTTAAGAAAATTCGTTAATGGAAACTGGCAGAGGCGCCTCAGCCAGTTCCTCTTAGCACAACACACAACACCATGCTCTACGACCGGCAAATCACCGGCGGAATTAAGATGGGGGAGGAGGCTAATAACACGTCTGGACAGACTGCACCCCGATACATATCCAGAAGAAAAACAGCACCCCCACCCCGCCCGCACACTCAACCCAGGTCAATTGATTTGGGCACGATCATACACAGATAAAAACAAGTGGGTCCAAGGGACAGTAATAAAACAAACAGGGCCCATCTCATACCTTATAGCTACGCAAGCACAGGGCAACATACGCCGCCATATTGATCAGCTCCGACCCAGACAACCACCAAACACTTCTGAGCAACCAACCAGTGCCGACATACAACCCCCACCGGATATGCCGCCTATCCCAAACCAGGAAGAAGAACACCAAGACGAAGGACCAGAACCACACCACCCTCCACCCCCTCGCCGCTCAACCAGAAATCGAAGACCTCCCACCTACCTAAAAGACTATCAGTGGGCAGGCTCAAACATTCAAGAGGAAAGAAACGAACCAGGGGAGGGGTAAGGGGTGTGTTATATATGTAAACAATCCTTAAATAGAGATGTATATATGTTAACAGTTCAAATAATACGGCAGTGTATAAAGTGTTAAACTAAAAGCCTCCTGACAGGAAAACACGCGGGAACTTTGACAGCTGTCAAAGTTCCCCGCACAGCGCAGGCGCCACCACTGACAGCTCGCGGCTGTCAAACTCCGGACTACGAGGAAGCCTGAGCTGTCAAAGCGTCCACCGCACAGCGCAGGCGCGACCACTGACAGCTCGCGGCTGTCAAAACACCAAGCCACGCGGAAGCCGGAGCTGTCAACAGAAGACGACGCGGATTGGTCCCTGCCTGACGCGGCGCCAAATTAAACACCACTGATTGGTCCTCGCTACCAGCTGCCGGCTATAAAAGCCGGACAAGTTATTCAATGTTTGCCTTGCTCTTGAATAAACCTGTTGTTACTAGCCTGTCGTCCCGAGTGGTCCTTGGCTACTTCACATCCTGCTCCTTTAATTTTTTACCAGAGGGGGAGGGTATCTCAGCTTTCTCTTGCTCCATAATTTCTGCACTTGACACAGCGTTAAAGGGTTGACTTATATACTCTAGATATTCATCTTGTTTAGACAATATAGTAAAGCCTATTAAAGGGTCCACTTAGCTTTGGCTTATTTTTTTTATGTGAATGCAGCCAATTGTTATTTGTCCAATAAAGGCATGGTTGAATAAATTATGATATAGTGTGATAAGTGAATCCATCATTCTATTATATTTCGTAAGCCAGCCTTGTTTACTTATGTAGATTATCCAAACTTCATGTATTTATCTTTGATAGCACAATAAAGACTGGATAGTCAGGGGGGTAGCAAGGGATAATATCTGGTCTTTATCTAGATTTTTCTCTTCCTCTTTTCTTCAGAAATGGAGATTATGGAAGCTCCACTTCCTGGGTGGATGGTAAAGCATCAAGACCTCTAATTCAGTCCACTCTCTGTGCACTGAACTTCTCTGACTGACAGAGGCAGTGGATGTTCTCCTGAAAGAAAAAAGACCACTGTTGTTCAAGCTCAGAAAGCTCAAGATGTCAAATGGCAATAGGGAAAGTGAAAATAAAACATTTTCTAAAGATTGTTAGAAAATAAGAGGAAATCTCTATAGAAACCTATCACTGCTTGTCAGCTGCAATTTGTAACACAGTGGGGACTTGATGAGTCCCAATGGGGATAATTTGAGTAGTTTTATTTTAAGACACCATTTAAATATGTATTATGGCATTTAGAAAAAGGAGGGTAGAAAGGGACAATTACAACAGCAATACAAGGTTCATGTGCAAGAAGATACGGGCCAAAGACAGAAATTCTGTCCATATTGCCATGTGCTAGAGAGAGATGACACAATATATTGGAGTTTTATTTTAATGAAGGAAATGCAATAATCAACATGATCATTAATTCAATTTCAGATCTATTTCTGAAAAAAAGTTTTTTATTATGTAGGAAAAACTTTAGTTGATAACTATTGTAGAGAGAATGATAATTTATCAATTTTTTCAGGTTAGAGGTTTCAAAAAGAAATTATGAAGCAAGGAGCGGGTTCACATAACACGTTTAATCTGGCTATAGAGTTAACCCATTTTCTGGGTGTGCATAATATATTCGATCATAAACCAACCAAACCTAAAGGACTGACTTTATATACACTAATCCACAAAATAACCTAAGGTTAAACTTGACCAAGTGAATGCCGCCTTATAATTTTGTTGAAATGCTATCATAGTTTTTAGAAGCTAACAAAGATACTGATGTAAGAGTTATAGCAGCTTTCCCTAACTAGGTGTCCACTATATATATAATCCCAGGAAAATTATGGAAGTTGTAGTCCAACATATATTGGCACTAGGCTGAGAAGGGTGGGTTCTGTGTCAGTACTGGAAAAAGGTACCCATTTGAGTGAATATCCATTACTTGGAATTAAGTCTCTCCTTTCTCCTTCCTTTTTTCCATCTCTCTATCATTGGCTATCAACATTCCCATGTCAAAATCTGACTAAATAAGAGGACAATAGAAATTTTTAATGCTTTTGACATCATTCGAGTTGTGGGAGAAGGTAGGGAATGCATCCAAACAATTTAAATAGACTGCCTTAAGGTTTGGGTGAGCAAGTGATAACAGGAATGTAACTCAAGGAGTATGAGTTTGTTGCCAGATTAGATTTGAAGAGTTTAATGGGGCCCCAACTGAGTTTTCCTTATACAGTAAACAATACAAGCCTGCTCTCTGTCTGCTTTCCCTTGTTTTCTCAGCCAGAGGAGATCCCTCCATTATGGAAGATGAGGCTGTGCCCCTGAAAACAAATTAAAAAGTGAACATGTCAGTGTATGAATTATGTTTGCCATTGTGGATGCTGAACTCTTTCAGACTGTATCAGGTAAGACAGAAAAAACAATCATTCATATAGATCAGCTTTCTCCAGTCTGTTTTTCAATTCTGTACCCTTATAATTTCCATTATTCCTCACCACTTTTTCTTCTTGCTATCTATTTTAATAACAGCCAAAAAAGTGTATAATTGAAACTTCCATGAACATCTTCCTTGATTAGCTTCTGAGCCAGGAGTTTATCCCCAGTTGTTAGAAAAGGCTATAGCCAATCAGGCAATTCTCAAATTTTGTACTCCCTGTGTATTTATTTTTAGGGTAGCATGGAAATGATTCTTTCAAAAAAAATTTATGGTAATACGGAGGAATTCTTGATTTCATTCTACTTTATTAAAATAAGTTTACCAGTCAATATTGCTCCAGGTAATTGTGTACACAGAAAAAAATGTTTTGAATGAGGTATTTTTGCACCGATACAAGATGGTTAATGATCTGCAGAAAAAGACTGTAACTTGGCTAGTTTGTTTTTATTTTTTCTTATATGGAGAAGTTAGTTTTGATGGCTCAATTATGAATATTACATTTCTTGAGATAAATTTGTCTTTAACCTTTCTCCTTCAGCTTTTGTATGAAGTGAGACTCTATTGTTCAGCATTGTCAAGACACCTTGGAAAAAGGAAGTTTCATTTATTACTGGAAGTCTTTTTAAGGTAAAGAAAATCTCTTTAAGTAAAATGTTTCTATAAGACAGAGTTATAATACTTTAGAATACCAAGTCATACTAAAACAATAAAGGAATTTTGCAATCTCCATACATATATTTAATAAGCTAAATTAAATTTGCATTGTAATAACATAGGGATTCTCAAACTTTGCATATTAAACTACCTGTTGTGCACTTGTTCAGGTAAAGTGGGAAACAAACGCAAGAATAAAATCCTGCTCAATTTTTTTTTTGCTTTAAAATGTCAAATTCCATTGAAAGTTTTTAATGATTTTGGTAGGATGGGTTGGGTGGGTAGGAAGTCACATTCTGTTAATCCAACATGGTAGACCAGACTAAGAAAATAATGCAGAATCTTGCAAGTCTGAAAATGCTTCCCTCTCCCTCATTTTACTGAGTAAACTAGAGAGGAACTTGTCTGAGATATTTCCTCACATTATTTTCTTGGCCCCGGTTCAGGCCACTGTTAGAATATGTTGTTGAAAAAATGGTTTGTTTAACAGAGTATTATTAATACACAGTGGAAGTTGTACTGGGACTTTTAGGCAAACAGTAATGCACTAACACGAGTTTTATAACTTATTTTTACTCAGACAACAAAAAGAAACACAGTAAGAAATAGTCCAAGTATCAATCCAGTATCATGCACATAAAAGTCAGTCCATAAAAAACATAGTATCAAAATACAAAAGCTGCTTACCAATATCAAAAACAATATACACTGTAGCAAGCAGTTGATTCTTGAGAGAATAAATATCAAGTTAGCAAACAAGAGAACAAGAGGTATCCAAACACTAACATCAAACACATATACAAGAGCAACTACGTGTAACATCTAACTCTCTTTTATGTGGAATAATTACAGCCACACCCTTAGGCCGTTTAACTCCTTAAAGGTGCTTTTACTCCATTATATAATATTGTCACCCAAATCAAGTTTAATCTCTAACAATCTCCCCTTTTGGGTGGCATATTATACATATATTTTTACAATCTCAAATTACACATATCACAAACAGATTTATGCTTTATAGCACCCTGAGCTTTAGTAAACTGGTCAGCAATATTATCTTCAGTTGCACAATATTCCAGTTTAATCAAATTATCTTTAACACATTGTCTGACATTTAGATACCGTAGATCCGTATGTTTTGATCTAGTTTTCACTGCAGCATTAGTTGCTAATTTTATAGCTGCTTGATTGTCTTCATACACTTTTATTGGTTCATTACAATTTAAACCCATATCAAACAATAATTGTTTCCATACCAATAGCTCAGTACATAATAAAGATAAACAAGAAAATTCGGATTCAGTTGTTGATAAGCTTATATGCTTCTGTCTGTTAGACCTCCATCCTACTAAAGCGTTTCCCAATAATACAACCAATCCTGAAGTGGATTTCCTGGTTACAGTATCAGATGCAAAACTAGCATCTGCAAATGCTTTTAGTTCCAATTCCTTTGTTGGCTCTAGATATAGAGAATAATGTATGGTGTGCTTCAAATATCTTAAAACTCTTTTCGCACCTTGCCAACATCTGGTTGTAGGATTCTCACAATATCTAGCTAAATGATTAACTGTAAATGCTATGTCAGGTCTTGACCAGTTACATAAATACATCAAGCTGCCTATTAATGATTGATATATCTTTTTATCAAAGACATTGCTGTTATCTGCTGAACTCTCAAAACCTTGAACCATAGGTGTTTTTACTGGTTTACAGTTTTCCATATTATAACGTTTCAGCAAACCATTAATTTTCTTAGCTTGAGACAGTTTAAATCCTTTACTAGTCCTGACAATATCCAGCCCTAGATAATGACTAATAGCTCCTAGATCTTTTACTCTAAATTTTCTTTTTAACCCTGAAATTATTCTTTCAGTTTCTGTTTCATCTTTTGCTATAATAGCAATATCATCAGTGAATAATAATAACAATGATAATTCACTATTTTGCTGTTTTATAAATAAACAAGGATCTGCAATACTAGCTTTAAATCCCAAACTATTTAACTCTTTTACTAAACATCTATTCCACTCATAACCTGACTGTTTTAAACCATACAAACTCTTATTCAGTTTCCAACAGTACCCTACCTTACTTTCTATTCCTGATGGAACTTTCATATATATATCATGGTTTAATGTTGCATGCAAATAAGCAGTTTCAATATCTACATGTTTTATACTATAATTCTTATTTGCTGCCCAAACTAAAGCAGCCCTAAGAGTGGAAGCTCTTAACGTTGGAGAAAATACTTCATCATAATCACTATTATTCTGTGCAAATCCTTGAGCAACTAATCTTGCTTTATGTATTACCTCTCCTGTAACACTTTCTTTCAGTTTAAAAACCCATTTACATCCAATTAACTTTTCTGTTTTAGGTATTTTAACCTCTTGATAAACATTAAGATCTTGCAAAGACTTTATTTCTTTATCCATAGCTACTTTCCAATTCTTTCTTTCATTCTCAGGATACATTTTTATTTCTTCAACATTAGAAGGTTCAATGTCTATTTGACAAATTAAACCTGCCTCGAAACGATCAGGCTGTCGTCTTTCCCTGTTAGACCTTCTGAGAATTATTGGACTTATAGGTACATTTACATTATTATCTTCTTCCTCTCCTGTCTCCACTATCAGTGGTTCTTGTTTGATCTCTCTAGCAGGTTCCTCCTCTTCTTTATCACTTTCATTTGAGGAGTTAGTTAAATCTTGTTGAGGAATATATACAATATCTTCTACCCTTTCCCAGCCTGACTGTTCTTGAAAAACAGCGCTAGAACTACAATAAATGTTTCTAGTACCTTTCTCCCAGAACCGATAAGACTTATGGTTTAACTCATAGCCAACAAAAAATAATTGTTTAGCTCTATGTTCTCCTTTATTTCTTATTGAACTTGGAATATGTACCCAAGCAGGTGTCCCAAATGTGTGAATATAACTAAGATTTGGTTTTCTCTTATACCATAAGGTATAAGGAATTTTACCTGTAGCTGAACTAACCACATTGTTTAAAATATGATTAGCACATTTTGCTGCTTCTCCCCATAAGCTATCAGGTAAACCAGAATCTTCAATCATAGATCTAATCATAGCTTGCAATGTTTGGCCCCTCCGTTCAACAAATGCATTATGCTGAGGTCTATAAGGAGCTGTACGTCTATGCTCTATTCCCTCTGAAACTAACAGCTCATTGAACTGTTTATTAACAAACTCAGTTCCATTGTCTGTTATTATGGTTTTTACATTTAACTGAGTTTTCCTTTGTACAAACTTGAGCCAATTAGATATTGTTTGTATAGTTTCAGTTTTTGACGTAAGGAGATAACAGAACCCATATCTGCTATAATGGTCTAGAATATTTAATATGTAGCAAGTACCCCCTAAACTGGGTTTCATAGGACCTATCAAATCCATAAATACCAGTTCTAATGGAGTTGTGGTTTTAAATCCATCTAACCTATTAGCTGGTGCTGCCCTGCTCTTTTCTCTACCACATACGTTACACTGCAGATATTTCTTACAAGCCTTTAACTTAAACCCATTAGACAAAGCTACAGTTCTTTTTAGTGTATTAAAATTCACATGACCCAATCTTCTATGTAATAAATGAATACATTCATCATGTGGTTTTTGATTTGTACAAGTAGTAGCCATTATAATAGGATCATTGCTAATTACAAACAAACCGTCTTTCATATTAGCTATTAAGTTCACTTCATTCTTTTGAATAAGACATTCCTCCCCTTGGAAAGTAACTTTAAAACCTGCTTCCAATAATGCCTTAACTGATAATAGATTATAATCACATCTGGGAACATATAGCATTTCCAAATTTTGTTTTAAAAATGAACAGTAAACCTTACCCTCTCCAGAGACCTTGACTCTCCAGCCATTAGCCATAGAAATATATTTTTTACTAGACCTTATATTCTCAAAATCCCTTTTTATTTTTGAAATACAGTGTGTAGCTCCACTATCTACCACCCACCAATTGTGGTTATTAGTAGTTCTATTAGCTACAGCTACATTAATCAGCTTTTTATTCTTTCTATGGCTTTCCTTTCTCTGACAATTACTATTCTGACAAAACTTAGCAATATGTCCCTTTAACCCACAATTAAAGCATTTCCTTAAAATATAAGCAGATTCAGTCTTCTTTATTTCTTGTTGCAATGGCTCTCTCAACTGTTTTCTCTCCATACGACATCTTGATTCTTCCAACAACCTTCCAGTTATTGAAGAAACAGTTAGGTCTTCTTTGGACAAAACCTCCAAGGACGATACAAAGGCATCATAGCTCTCATCCAATGATGATAAAATGATGTAAACCTGGTGAAGCTCTGAGAAAATAAGTTCTTTTTCTTGCAGTTCCAACAAAGTTGCTTTTATAAAGTTAAGGTGAGCTAACATATCGCCATTCTTTTCCAGTCTAGCTCTAAATAGCTTTCTGGTAAGATTTATATGAGCACCAACACTGTCCCGAACAAAAATCTTTTTCAACTTAGCCCAACATTTAGCAGCAGATTCTTCTCCACGCACATGGACTAGCTGTTGGTCTCCTAATGTTAGCCCAATGATAGATAAAGCCTTATCATTGTCTTTATTGAAGTCTACAATCTTCTTGTTATCTTCTTCATTAGTTGGATCCCAGGCAGTTACATCAGGAGGATTATGGACTATTTTCCAAAGACCTTGATTTTGTAATAGCAAACTACATTGTGTAGACCAAGATACGTAGTTTGACCCATTAAGCCGGGTAATGCAGAATGGATTGAATAGTCCTTGTGCCATTGTCTGAATTTGAAAACTCAGTTAGGAAATATAAATACAATACTGTGCCTGTCCTCAGCACCACACTGGATCTGGGCCCATAACCATTATTAGAATATGTTGTTGAAAAAATGGTTTGTTTAACAGAGTATTATTAATACACAGTGGAAGTTGTACTGGGACTTTTAGGCAAACAGTAATGCACTAACACGAGTTTTATAACTTATTTTTACTCAGACAACAAAAAGAAACACAGTAAGAAATAGTCCAAGTATCAATCCAGTATCATGCACATAAAAGTCAGTCCATAAAAAACATAGTATCAAAATACAAAAGCTGCTTACCAATATCAAAAACAATATACACTGTAGCAAGCAGTTGATTCTTGAGAGAATAAATATCAAGTTAGCAAACAAGAGAACAAGAGGTATCCAAACACTAACATCAAACACATATACAAGAGCAACTACGTGTAACATCTAACTCTCTTTTATGTGGAATAATTACAGCCACACCCTTAGGCCGTTTAACTCCTTAAAGGTGCTTTTACTCCATTATATAATATTGTCACCCAAATCAAGTTTAATCTCTTATCAGACTGTTGCTTTGATAGCAGCTGTTATGTATGCAGGGAACCCGGCCGGCAACCAGGCAAACAGCGTCCACCGGCAAGGGGCCACAGAGGAGGACGACCTGAGCATCGACCTCCTCCAGTGGAAGTCGACCCCCGACCAGCGAGCCAGACGCCCAGACAGGCCCAGGCCTCCCAGCAACACTGCCGTTCCCCAGAGGTGCGCAGGGTGTGGTGGGAACCACATGCGCAGCCTCTGCAAGTTCCGGTCCACCACGTGCCGGGCCTGCAAGAAAACAGGCCACGTAGCCGCCGCCCCCGAGAGGAGATCCAAGAGCTGCAGCTGGAGGAACCGCCATTCGAAGGTACTGGGGCCCCCACCAAAACAAAAATTGGCTATGTCGAGAGCCGGCTGGCCATTAACCACACGGGTAGCCGCCGGCTGCTCAAACCCAAAATTAGATTAACAATCCGTTTGCAAGGTGTCCCTTGCAGCATGGAGCTTGACTCCGGATCAGCGGTCTCGATTATTTCGGACGAGACCCTTAACCACATAATTAGCCAGAGCAAGCAATGGATTAAATTACGGCCTACTAAATTAACCCTGACCGATTTTCAGAATTCGCCGGTCAAGGTGAAGGGGGAGGCCACCAATTCAGTGGGGTTTAAGGGTCGCGAAGGGCACCTGGACGTTGTAGTGGTAGAGGGCCGCAGAGCCAGCCTAGTCGGGCTGGACTGGTTTGAGGCCCTGGGAATCTCAGTATCCGGGATCCATCGGATCCAGGGGGACTCCGTTGAGGCCGTTTGCTGGGAGTTCACCGACGTCTTCGATGGGTCATTAGGCAAGTACACCAGGGCCCCCATATCGTTCAAGCTTAACTCGAACGTCTCCCCCGTTAGGGTCCGGCTGCGGCGAGTCCCGTTTGTGCTCAAACACAAAATCGAGCGCGAACTAGACAAGTTGGTGGCCCAGGGAATCTTAGAGCCTGTAGATGGAGGGGAGTGGGAAACCCCCATCGTGACCCCCCTCAAATCCAACGGGGAAATAAGGATCTGCGCCGACAATCAGTGCTCGGTGAACCACGCCCTAAACCCGCACGCTTACCCGGTTCCCGCGGTCAGCCACGTTCTCACTTCCCTCCAAGGCGGCGCCATTTTTGCAAGGCTCGATCTTGCACAGGCGTACCAGCAACTCACGGTCACTAGGGAAACAGCTGACATCCAAACCATAGTAACCCATAGGGGGGCGTTTCGGGTGAACAGGCTGCAGTTTGGAGTCAGCGTTGCTCCCAGCATTTTCCAGGAGGTTATGGAAAAGACACTCAAGGGCATTCCAGGAGTCTGCCCCTATTTTGATGACATCCTGATCGCAGGAGCATCAGCAGAGGAACTGGCAGGGAGGCTTAGGGAAGTGTTGGCAAGGCTGCGCACAGCTGGCCTCAAACTCAAAAAGGAAAAATGCAGCATAGGCGTTCCTTCCACAGAATTTTTGGGGTTCAGAGTAGACGCCAGGGGAATCCACCCCACAGAATCCAAGGTGAGGGCCATCAAACTAGCACCCACACCCAAGAACAAAGCAGAGCTTCAGGCATTCCTGGGTCTGCTGAATTTCTACCATACATTCCTCCCACACAAGGCAGCCATCGCTGAACCGCTCCACAGGCTACTAGACAAACAGGCAACATGGGCCTGGACGGCCATCCATGATCAGAGCTTCAAGGCCCTGAAGGCATTGCTGTCGGACAAGTCCACAGTAACCTATTTCATCGAGTCCAAGCCCATTTGTATCGCCTGCGATGCATCCCCTTATGGTGTGGGCGCTGTCCTAAGCCACCTTGAGCCCAACGGGGCACAAGTCCCCATAGCATACTATTCTAGGACACTGTCTGGAGCAGAAAGAAACTACGCCCAAATAGACAAAGAAGCCCTGGCAATCGTGGCAGGAATCAAGAAATTCCACGATTACTTATATGGCAGGGAGTTCACTGTCTTCACGGACCACAAACCACTCCTGGGCCTGTTCACCACAGACAGGCAAACCCCCCAGATTCTGTCCCCCAGGATGCTCCGGTGGTCCATCTTCCTTGCAGCATACAATTGCAAGCTGGTACACAAGCCAGGGAAGGAGATGGGCCACGCAGACGGTCTAAGTAGGCTCCCCCTAGACACACACGACCCAGACCCAGCACCAGCCACACAGATCCTAGCCCTGCAGGAACTACCCGAGTGCCCAGTTCTTGCCAAGGACATTGCCAGCCACACAGCCACAGACAACATCATGGGCAGGGTGCACTCATGGGTTTGCACAGGGTAGCAGGACAAATCCCCGGGACCAGAGTTTCAGGCCTATTTCATTAGACGCGATGAAATCTCCACACACAAAGGGTGCCTCCTTTGGGGTAGCAGGGTCATCATTCCACCCGCACTACACGCCAGGGTATTGGACTCCTTATACGAAGGGCACCCGGGGGTGGTCAGGATGAAGGCACTGGCTAGGAGCTACCTCTGGTGGCCCGGGTTGGACAAGGAGGTTGAGGATCGGGTCAAGGCCTGTTATACGTGCCAGAGATCCAGGCCAGAAGTGCCACATGCACCAGTACACCGGTGGGAGGCCACACACACGCCATGGTCCCGCATTCACATTGACTATGCGGGGCCATTCCAGGGTCAACTATTTTTAGTAGTGGTGGACAGTCACTCCAAGTGGTTAGAGGTAGTCCCTGTCCCCAACATGACCTCGGGGAGGACAATCCAGGTGCTCAGAGCTCTCTTTGCCACACACGGCCTCCCCGACGTAATTGTGTCTGATAATGGGCCTCAGTTTACTGCTGCTGACTTCCAGGCGTTCTTGAAGGCGAACTGGATTAGGCACGCCACCTCCGCGCCTTTCCATCCATCTACCAACGGGCAGGCCGAACGGATGGTAAGGACGACCAAAGACGCACTCCGGCGCATCATCAGCGGGAACTGGCACCACAGACTGGCCAAATTTTTACTAGCCCAACACACAACACCATGCGTGGCTACCGGCAAGAGCCCAGCAGAACTGCGATGGGGACGGTGCCTCATCACCAAGCTGGACCGCCTACACCCAGACCGGGTAGCAGCTGAAACCGGTAGGGCAACATCACCATCATCACCATCATCACCATCACCACCAGCATCACTACCATCACCATTGCCATCATCATCCACACACAGGGTCCTCAAACTGGGGGACCTGGTCTGGGCAAGGAACTATGGGGCTGGACATCCTTGGGTTCCGGGGACAGTGGTCGGGAAAACAGGACCCCTTTCGTACATTGTAGGGGTGGAGGGGGACAGACGCATAAGGCGACACATCGATCAGCTCAGAGGAAGAGTCCCTGAGCACGTCACACACACCCCTGAGCGCGTCACACACGTCCCTGAACTCAACGCACACGATCAACAGGAGGACCACACTCCAGGAGGGGTCAACCCAGCTGAGGACGTCACAGGGCAGGGACCAGAGGAGGAGGACTTCCTGATGCCGGCTCCTTGCAGCCCTGCACAAAGGCCTCAGGAACCCACGGTCCAAGCCCAGGGGCCAAGCACACCCAGACGATCCACCCATCCACACAGGACACCAGCCTACCTGTCGGACTATGTGTGCAAGTGACCCTCACACAAGGACACCACTGTTTTTTTATATATATATACTCATAGTTATAGTAGTTGCATGTTGTTGTTGTTATGTGGGTCTTCTCTAAGGGGGGAGGGGTGTTATGTATGTAGGCATCTGCATAGCAACAGCCCTCAGGGGGCGTTGGCCTGGACAGTTTCGGCGGGAAACCTAGGGCCAACCCCATTGGCTGTTAGCTTACCTGGCCAGGTATATAAGGAGGCCAGGTAGCCCTCATTCCTCAGTTCACTTCCCCTTCCAATAAAGAGCTGAACTCACACACCGGCTGGCGTCTCTCTTGCGTCGGACCCACTACACAATAGCAGCTCTTCCCTCTGTCTTTCAAAACTATTCCCTATGCCTATGCCTCTTGTGGGCGTTCTTTTTATTTTGTATTTTTGGAGCATCTTTTCCTTTTGCTCCACTATTTTTCAAAATACTTATTTGGATCCCTCTATTCTTATTTTTTTTAAAAAAGGGACGTGGTGGCTCAGTGGGTTAGGACGCTGAGCTTGTCGATCAGAAGGTTGGCAGTTTGGCGGGTCGAATCCTGAGTGCCGCGTAACAGAGTGAGCGCCTGTTACTTGTCCCAGCTTCTGCCAACCTAGCAGTTTGAAAGCACATAAAAATGCAAGTAGAAAAATAGGGACCACTATGGTGGGAAGGTAACAGCGTTCCGTGCGCCTTTGGCATCTAGTCATGCCGGCCATATGACCATGGAGATGTCCTCGGACAAACGCTGGCTCTTTGGCTTTGAAATGGAGATGAGCACTGGCCCCTAAAGTTGGAAACGACTAGCACTACCTTTACCTTTATGTCCTTTACATAACCCACAGTTTAAAACCACAAGATTAAAACATAAAAGCAGGGCTTTTTTTCTCATAGAACGCTCAGAATGGCATTCCAGCACCTTTTTTTATAAAAAAGCTTTTGCACAAGCTATGCTACTCCCTCTATTGGCTTTCAAAAGCCAATAGGAATTGCTGCTGAGCGCACCAAAATATTTGTTGTATGACAAGAAGGTAGACAATGTGTTTAGAGTGCATATTTTAAGACAGGCATTGTTGAGAGTTTGGAAGAAGTATAGACATAAGTTAGATTGTAAGATACCATTGTGGGCAATTCCAAAACACGCAATAGAAAATATACATGCTGGCTTCAAACATGATGTGACTACGTACAAGGAGATTCTAAGCTTGGAAAGAAATGTTTGGTGTTTGAAATCATATAGCCTCTTGCGAGAAGAGAAGGTTGTTCAAAATTGGTTTCAATATACTCAGTTACGGGCCAGGTGGAAAGAAGACCAGAAAAATGGCTTTACAATGACTGATGAAAATTTGATAAAGCAAATCAGAAATCAGGGACCAGCACATATTAAACGGATATATCTTGCGTTGATAGAGATTGACTCAGAAACAGAACTTGTTAAGGATTGTATGATAAAATGGGCCCAAAACATCCAGGAAGTTATTACAATGGACACGTGGGAAAAGATTTGGGTGAGGAATGTAAAATTTACACAAGCTCAAAATTTAAGAGAGAATTTTTACAAAATGTTTTATAGATGGCATTTAGATCCTAAAAAGCTTGCAAGTATGTATCCGAATTATCAGCCTAAATGTTGGAGGTGCGGTGATGAAGATGCAACATATTTTCACATATGGTGGACTTGTAAAAAGGTTAAGGCTTTTTGGATAAAAGTCTGGTGGAATATGCAGAAGATTTTTAAACAGAGGATAAAGTTTTGTCCGCAACTTTTTTTGTTGGGAATAATTACAGATGCTACAGTTGTGGACACTAAGTTGATGTTGAACTTAATTACGGCAGCGAGACTTTTGATAGGCCAGTACTGGAAGAAAGAGGAACTGCCGAGCATAGAAGAGTGGACTTTAAAGGTTTCCGACCTGGCTGAGATGGCGAAGATTTCGGCCTATTTGAAAGATCACTCGCAAGAACGCTATATTATGGAATGGAGAAAATGGATTGAGTTTATCCAGAACAAGTATAGGGTTAAGAAGTTTCATGTAGCATTTGAATAAGTCTTCTTTCTTTTTTTCTTTTTCTATTTTTGTTTTTCTATATATATTTAATATATATATATATTTATCCTATATAAGCTAGAGAGTGATGGATTTTAGAGTTTATGGTTGTTAGTATATGGTTGTTTATGATTGTTTTTTTAATATATACCTTGTATTTAGCTCTGGGAAGTCGAGGGGGGGAGGGGGGGAGGGGGGAGAGGTAGGGGGGGAGGGAGAAGGGAAGGGGAGGGGGGATTCTTAAAGGAAAAATTGTATGTTAAAACTCTTTAATAAAAAAATAAAAATAAAAAAAGAAAGAAAAAAAAAGAAAATAAAAATAAAAATAAAAAAAGCCAATAGGAATTGCTGCTGAGCGCACCAAAAGACCTGGCCGGCAAACGTTGCACCGGCAAGTTGTCTGTAGTGAAGGCGAGTAGGCAGGAACTTTGCATCCCTCCCTGCTGCCTAACTACACCATCTCAACTAGATAAGTAAGAGAGGACAAGGAGTGGGAGGTGGGTTCTGCGGAGTCCATGTGCACTCCTTCTTTGTGCTCACCCGTGTCAACCTGGCTGGTGGCCTAACTGGTGCTGGACCTGCGCCACCATCACCTCGCCCTGCACACCTAAGTGGCTGCCCTGCATTGCCTGACCTGCACCGCCTCTGCCGCCCACCCCATGCAGCCCCACCATATAGAGCAGGCCCTGCTGCTTCCACAGTACTAGCCGCACCGGCTCCAGCCCGGGGGGCAGCCCACTGCCAACACCCCTCGCACCTGTGACTGCAGCAGCACCGCCCCCCCTGCCCCCCCACCTACTGTGCCTGCCAAGATGACAGTTCCGGCACCTTTTTTTTTTAAGAAAAAAAGCACTGCCCGCAGTTATAGTCATTATGGTTGTTACAAAAAAGGTTGACCTGCATTTTGTATTGAGAAGTAATAAGGGAGAAGTCTTTAAAAAGTAAGATTCAGTAGGCATCTCTGAAACTTTGTGAGATATAACTCAAAAACAACAGAACAAATCTAAGGAGAGGAAGAGTTAATGTCCTTTCCTTGAGGAATCGAAGATTGCTGGGAGAAAGAAGAAAGAATACAAAATTGGTTTATTTGATCAAGATTCAAATAATGGGTTGTTATTTCTGGTGGGGTTTACTGGCTTTCTGATTGAGATTGGATGATGTTAGTTATTTCTGATAATATTTAATTGCTGTTTTGACTAGGACCAAACGTTGACTATTTGAAGAGAGGAAATAGGTAGGATCTGATTAAACATAATTGGAGAATAAATATAAAAGGAAGATTAAAATTGGGTGTGATAGCCATTTGTAATACCTATGTTGTTATTTCTGATTACGTTTTGCTGATTAGCATGGAGAGATGAGGTTTTAGAGACATTCTTATAGAGAATGGGTGAGATATGGAATAAAGAGGTCTTTGATAGTATTTTAATAGCAGTAAGCTGTTAACACTGATCATATTTGCGGGGGATGAAAGTCAAGGTTCCTTCTATTCTTTTTTCCCCTTTTTCCCTTTTTTTTCTTTTTAGAAACATTTCGTGTATTTCTGTACTATGTATTTGTACTAATTTTGTCTGATTTTATAGGTCTTCCTGAAGACCAAGGGAAGATCCAACAAAGCACCATGGCTTCTTCATTTCTGGCAAGAGGTGGAAATTCCCAGAAGTCAGATAAAGTGAGAGTTTCTACCAATGCTAAGCTATAAACTTGTAGCTTCAGTGCAGCAGTGCAAAACTACAGTTGTAACATTTTCTTTGAAGCAAAACATGAGCCAAAAATGAATCCTTGCAGATTCCTAGATCACCTGTATCATGGGGATACAGGGAGGTGGCACTGTATAGCAGGACACCAGTAGCACAATGGCATGGATCAAAGGTGGTTGAAAAACTGGCATTGTGTCTAACTGAAACCATGTTTGCCACTGTACGGATTCTCTGAACCAGCTAATGAAATATTGGGATATGACTGGAAACTGAATATAAATACTAGTAAAATCATGGGCAGTGGTACATCATGTACTTCTTGAGTTGCCACGTTTCATACGAGCTGGGTTCGCAACACAAAACCCTGCAAGAAAAACATCCAGCTGAAAAGAAATCCTCCCCCCCCCTAAAAAGGGAGGGTTGGATAAGTAAATGCTACAAGAAAATGAGTGTTGCTGATATTCAATGGCTGTTTTCTAAAACAAGCATTCCTTCTTTGGAGAGCAGGAGGATGACTTGCTCAGACATGACATAAACAGAAGCCATCATCTTCTTGACCTCTTCATCTATAGGCAGTGCGGAGAGGCTGTCTTGTTACTGTCACAGCCTTCAGTCACTCAAGGGAGGCATGAGACAGATTTTCCATTGGCGTCAAACGTGCATAGATTTATAACCTGAAGCTCATGAGAGCAGCTTAGGAAGAAACTGTTTTTAGATAACTGACATACCTAAGAAAACAACTAATATAGGTTTGGATACTGGAAGGTCAACAATTTCCATAAGAGCATGAGAAAATATTTTTTCCCTTCCACTGTGTATTTGTGTTTTCAGTATTTATATTGTACATACACAAGAAGCCACTTACATTTAGCTAAGTAACAATTATTTCACTTAGCAGAATATGGTGTTACTGTTAACCCATCCTTTTCTGATAGTAGAGCAAAAGGAAAGCTGAGAGTATTTTTGAGCCATTCCATCATCTAAGACAGTGTACTGGATGCACAAACTAATGTCCTATGAAATGATACACTTCCATCTAATGTTGGAGCCATCTATTAACTTTTTTTATTAATAGTGGCATGCAGTTGCTCTATAACAAGTCAACGCAACATTTCAAGTATATACAGTAGGCACAGATTCACAACAACTAAGACAAACAAGACACTTTTTCCTCTTTCATTTTCTAGGGCAGGGGTCTCAAACTGGCTCTGCAAAGGCAGAAAACATTGCAATACGTCACGATACGTCACGTGACGTGATCAGGTTTGACACCCATGTTCTAGGCTAGGGGAAACCACAGTTTAGCTGCAAACCTGAGGCAAAACTAATTAAATAAATAGATCCATATATATGACAGGTCATGAGGGCCTGGTGCTGTTGCCTCCTTGGGTTAGCAAATGAAATGAACTACACCATCTTACTAGAAGCAGCTAACAAAATACAGGAAGATGTGTTTATTTCTTCATTAGATTTATATCCTACCTTATTCTAGCTCTTGATTGCATCATGTACTACTTCTTCATCAATGAAGCATTCTAGATTGTGTCTGCAGCAAAAAATTATATTGAAAAGAAAACAAACATTATTTTAGAACAGCTAAGAGTAATGTTAAACTGCACCCAATAGGATATATCATATAAAGTCATTACTTACAGAAGCATGTTCATGCTGCTATTAGGAAAATATAAGGATTAGCTAGGAATCTGCTTTTAGTCTTAAGAACTTTTCCAAAGAAGGCAGTTTCTGAAACCTATTCAATGATTTTATTAACCCTAAATGAGATCCCAACATACCCTGACCCATGCTTAAAGTTTCTCTATTGTTTTTATTTCCTGACCTGGAAAATAAAAGGCTGATTTCAAGCTTTGTCAAAAAGATTTCTTAATTTAACACATTCTTCTTACTGGATACTTCTAACATCCTCAAATACTTACTTTTCTGAAAACGATCTTTCTGTTAAATGAAGTAAAATGAGTTCAGACTTTTCCCAATTCTCAAAACTTTCTCCAAAATCCTCTGATTTCTTGCAATGGAACATGAATACACATTCAATAATCATGAAGGATAGACTGGCAATTTTGCACCAGTAAAAGTTAACTACTGTTGCTGCTGATCTCTTCATCTATATAGGCAGTATGGGGAGGCTGGGTAAAACAAAGGGAGATATTCGTAGTTTTTAAATCTTCTTAAGAGACTCGGATAGTGTCTGCAGGCATTCATATAGAGAGGGCTAGATTCTACTTGGCAAGCACTGTAATCAGGTTACATATAAGCCAAGCCAAAGTAAAATTTTGGGAATTCATCTAGTTCAATAAGCTAAAACTCAGGACTGCCCCCGACCTTCGTTCATTTCGCCGGGATCTAAAAACCTGGCTCTTTGAGCTATCTGGTCTGGACTGAGGGGTTTAATGTTTTTAAATTGTGATTTTAATTTTTTGCGGCTAGACTTAATTTAATTTAATTTTAATTTTATATTGTATTGTTTTTAAATGTTGCCTTGTAAACCGCCCTGAGTCCTTTGGGAGTAGGGCGGTATATAAACCGAATTAATAAAATAAATAAATAAATAAAATGGACTACTGTTACATGTTCTAAATCATCTCTATCCATCTATCCATCTTATCTATCTACCCACCTACCCACCCACCCACCTACCTACCTACCTATATCTAATCTCTATCTACATAAATATGTTTATCCGTATCATCATCTCTCCATCTCCATCCACCCCTCCATCCCTCACACACACACACACACACACACACACACACCTGCATACACACTACTAAAACTCTGATTCCCATAACTTTAGAAATGGTGCACTATATGGCAAAATGTTTTGAACCAAGGTAGCTCAAATGGGCTAACTTGTAGAATGCATGGGTCCAAAATCCAGGACCCATGATCACCTTGGAATTGAAATTTGGCAAATTTTATAAAACATTTTATGATATAAACACTATCATAAAATTATGACATAATACAAAATGTCACAAAATATTTCCTGTGCTGATGTTTACTATGCTATAAAGTTCAACATAGTCTAGCTTTTCCAGTACCTTAGAAGCTCTGTTGAAGGCATTGAGGAATCTGATAGGAAAATATCTTTGAAATGATGATCTAACACATCACATGGGTTATCTACAAGCGAGAAATATCTTTTATAATTTCAGGGGGGGAAAACAGGGAAGAAATACGGAAAGGACTCAGCTATCCATTTCCCTCAATTAATAGCATGCCAATAGGGCTTTGGATGTGGTGACTGGTCAGCCATAAAATCTCTTGTCATCATTCCCACAGCTGTTGGTATAGTCTCCCTATATTTCCTAAAGGTGTCCATGTGAAGACTTTATCTTATCTGAGAAGAGGAATGGAGTATGTATATCCAGTCCTTTTATTCATGTTATCAACCAAAATATTAAGATACAGCATACACATATCCTCCATCTCAGTTCCTGAAGTACCTCAGAGGATTTTTTTCCTTTCAACTCATTGGAACATGCACATACACGCACACACACAGAGACATTCACAGGTGCCGTTAAAATGCCAAGATAATTACAACCTGTGAGCATAATTCCTTATGATGGCTAATTCAACTGTGTAATTTATTCCACCAGGCATTTTTACCACACATTGATTTATCTAAGGCTGAACTAAAGGAACAATGTGTTTAAAGAGGACATAACTCTAGAAAAAGTACAAGCAAAGTCTATGGAGAAAACAAATTCTGTGTTAGCCAATGTCCATGTCTCATTCTAGCGATATTTCACCTTTTAGATGAGGCTATGGATGTTTCAAATCCAGCCACTGGGCATCCACAATATTAAGTAAGCAAACATATATCAGGGCCGATTTTATTAAACACAGAAAACGAGTTTCCCCCTATAATTAGCAATAGTCATCTTTGCTATTTATTACAAAAATAATAAGAGGCAGAATTTCAGAAGTAAAACACACTTTCAGGGTAAAATAAAGAAAAATCCATACTCAGCTATAACATATAACCCATTCATTAAAAAAAAAAAAGCAGACTCTTAGAAATGTGATTGTGAGAAGAGAAACTGTATAATTACCAACATAATATGGAACTGTCAGGTAACAGAATACAGCTAACTCTGTATAACCAAATGTCTACTCGGTTTTATTAACCTAGCATTTGGAGTTCTTGCATTACTAATGTGTAGGTGTACCTAACAGTCAAGTCTGCCTCTCATCTTCATGTGGAAAATTTTTGTTGAAAGCCCTTTTCCCCTACTCCACCTTCTTGGGCCATCCAAGGATCAAGTCCATGCAGGTCCACGATCACTTAATGTCATATGCTGCAGCTCCCATTCAGAATTTCCTGGATTTACAGTATTAGTTGACTTCAATTGTCAGGAGTGTATTGTGTATAATATCAAGTAGTATTTATGTATGTGCGCACGCGCACGCACGCAAACACACACACACACACAGGAAAAGAACCCAGGATTTCTGGCTGGAATTTGAAAAATGCTTCAGGATTAGAATCTTAACTTCTTTTTTGCAAAGAACTGTTCCTCATTTGTTCCTGTTCCTTGACATGAATCCCGATGTAACTACTTCTTTTCTATCATGATATTGTCTTTGCTTTATTTCCAGTCCACACTGAGGCAGCTTAAATTCATCCTTTGCTTAGAGCAGTATTTTTCCCTTTTCTCCTAACAGATATTTTTCCCCTGGGTACAGTGTAATACATGTCACTGACCTTTGGGTTGCAGTTGTTGTCAGATGTTGAGATTTAGGCCAGTACAGACATGCCTCTTCCTTGCTATCCTTAGGCATTTTTCCCATGATCATATCTTGAATTGTAGGAAAGACCAAGCATCTGGCTTCCTCAAGGACACCTGCCCACTTAGAACCTGACTTCACAGGTTGTCACCAGCTAATTCTTTTAACCTGGAAGTGCATCGATGCTTGTGACATGTGTGTGATGCAATGTTGGTTCTTTATTTTACTGATAGAATTTTAAAGGTTAAAGTATTTTCATTATAGATATGCCTTATCTCTTCATCAAATCAATTGTTAACAAATTATGCTGCAAACATTTTATTGAGATAATATAAACATTTATTCAAAAATTCTTAGTTTTCCTAGATTTGATTAAACTCTAGATTTGAGTGATATATTCTTCATTTCCTCATTCAGATCAGCAAAGGAACATGGCACTATACCATGTAATTGTTCTGTTCTAGCCTACGACCGGCCCTGTTTGTGTATCAGGGACAACCCCTTTTTCCTTTTTACAGTCAATAGGCTGTAAATTTATTTACAGTTCAAACCCAAATTTATTTACAGTTCAAACAAAAAAGCAATAGAATAAATGAATCAAAACATCAAACCAGAGTTAAACAGAAGTAACAAGAACAGACCAGGATTCTCTCAGAATGTCTTCAAACGGTTGCCTTCAGCAACCAGCCCTGCCCACACCTTCCCCTTTTATTATCAGTCCCAAGGCGTGGCTTCTCACTGCCTTCTCCTCCTCTCACTGAGTTGCCTCATTGATTTTCTCTGCTTTGCTCTGCTGGATTGCCTTCTGCTTCTAGCATCTCTGAACAGATTCAGTTGTGACTCATCTAAGTCCGACACTTCGTGCTCACACAGCTGGGCCTCATGAGGAACATGACTGGAGGGGCCAGGCTGAGAGTCCTGCAGTGCATCAGAACCTCCCTCCGACACCAAAGGCTCTCCAAACCCCTCCTCCTCCTCCTCCTCAGATTCATCAGACTCAGCTGCTAGGAGCACAGGTTGACACTGAATCACAACAGTAATAAAGTCTGAAAGATCTAGTGGAGATAAGAATGTTGACATCCATAGGATTTAAAGTATGGTAGCAATTGACTTTAGAATATTTATTTGGATTACACAAGCATAATTCAAAGGCATAATTCTGGAAAAAAAATGTTGGATAAAACAGTATTTGTGAATTCTTTATGGTCTGATAACATTTTTGAGTATTTATTAGTATGGACTATGGAAAATGGAGACTGAGATACAAGGACAATATTAATTAAACAGCCTTGGTGGAGCAGTGGGCTAATGCCTCCTTAAGTAACACCAGCTGCCTGCAATTAGTGCAGGTTCGCATCCCACCAGGCTCAAGGTTGACTCAGCCTTCCATCCTTCCGAGGTAGGTAAAATGAGGACCCAGATTGTTGGGGGCAATTAAGCTGACTTTGTAATAATGCCGCTTGGGGGTGTGTGTGAAAGCCCTAATAAGCAGGCATATACATAGAATGAAGGCTACTGCTAAGCTTGTAAGCCGCCCTGAGTCTTCGGAGAAGGGCAGGATATAAATGGAATTAAAATAAATAAATAAAATAAAAATAAAACTAAATGATCTTGGGAGTTCCAATGCTAATGGGATTTATCCAATTCAGTATGTTAACTTTAGACTATATCTAAAGTTTCCTTAGCTTTTAATATATTTAAGAAACTATTTTTCTAATCCTAGAACTTTCAGTTCAAAATACAAAATATTTCATTTGAGAACTAGATGATTGTATCGTCATGCAAAAAATATTATCTGTTTTAAGACATAAGATTAATCAAATTCATGGCAATCATAATCTTACATTGACTAAATTCCTTCTTTTAGTTTCAAAGATGTCAGAATTCAAACAAAATAGTACTACATTAAGAAGCATATTAGTTTACACACGATAATGTCAGGCATGAAATTCAACAGGGCATTTAGGTGTTATACAAATCAGAAAAAAATGCAATTCAGAATGCACTCAGATGAGCAGATACCATTTAATGAAACTGAGGAGGAAATTGAGAGCAGAGCATGGGGACTCTGAGGCATATACAAATAATGTTACACTAAGTTTTAAAAGGTTAATCAAGTTTTATAAAGACACGTTGATCAGGTTCACACCCACATCACACTAAACCATAATGTGGTCTCTGGCTTGATTTAGCAGGATGTGTGAGAACACAACTGTTGTGCATTCCGAATTATAATTGTGACCCAGTATTATGTGTGAGCCAAGCCATTAAGTTTATATAAAAAGCCAGGTTTAAACAAATCATGGCTTGGTATTTTTATAACCCTCATCATGGCCTGTCTTTATTTATTTATAAAATTTATTGGCTATCCATCTTACCAGAGTGTAACTCTGTGTGAGGAACTCTGTCTTCTTCCTCTATTTAACATCATTATCTAAAGTAACCTTTAAGAGTAAAATGAAGTCAGAGCCCTTGTAGCTGCTTCCATAAATTATTTCCAGGAGCAACTGTAAAAGCACGACTGTACCTACAAGATGTGGGAACTTCTCTCCAAAGGAAGAACTGCAAAACTTTTTTTTTTGAAGAGTGAAAAATGCAAGGGAACATTCTCTTTCTTTTGGGATCTGAGGATTGTCAGGACAGCTAATATTTCCCCAAGGTGAGTAACTTCTCAGATCATCAGCTAGAAGGGTCAGCTCTATCCTAAAGCAGAGTTGATGAGAAAAAGAAAAGGGTTGGGATGATTGCACTGAGTGAGACACAGTGGTGAGAACCCTCTGTCTCACCTTGTCACCTTGTCACCTTTTCCATTCAGTGGCCAAGTGGCATTGATCTCAACATTCTGTCGGTGATGCCAGAACTGTAGGATAATTAATCCTACATAATTAATGTAGGAAGAGCATTAACTCTCAATCCCAATTTACATGTAACATGACCAACAGCTGAGAACTGCTTTGATATTTTATCGATCTGAGCTACAGGTTACTCTCTTTCAGAAGAAGACAAATGTTTTTCAAGCAAGCAATTTATTACGCTGATTCCAAGCATTACATGACCTCCTCCTGCATAGTTTATTAGAAACAAACAGTGATTGATTTAGGGTGAGAATAACCTTGTTCTTGATCATATTATCTTTCGCTGGGAATTGTATGAGACAGCACTTTAGACAAAGGGAGCTTGTTTCTTGTACTTTTATACCCTGTGCTCCTCATCACTTACAGTATGTGGGTTCCAGAAATGATGTCTCTGACAGAACCCAGGAGCCACAGAAATGAGAGTCAGCTTAAATTGCTTGGTCTTCATCACTAAGGGATCGTTTTAGGATTCAGGCAACTGTGAGGGATGTTTCTAAAATCCAACTAATCTTTCTGTTGCAAACTTTTTGAGATATAGAATAACAAAGATTCCTAGGTGCCGCCTGCCCTATGTCGGAACCCACAGTGTTCCATAGTCACTGAGTGGTTATGGGCAGTGGTGGGATTCAGCCAGTTCGCACCACTTCGGCAGAACTGGTAGCTAATTTTTTGTTGCCCAGGCCCAGAATGGACTTCTGGAAGCGGCATTCACACAGAGAACTGGTTGTTCACATATTTGAATCCCACCTCTGGTTATGGGTAATGAAATTTAATGGCAGCAACTAGGGCAGAGGTTTGAAAGCAAATTAGACTGGATAAGAAACACTAAAGGGAAACCAAGAGTGATATAACCCAGCACCTCAGACATATTTATTATAATATAAAATACGTCCTAATCTGTAAATAGGTTATCCAAAGCTTGCTCATTCCTGATTATACTAGTACAGAGTCACATTTTTCACAGGGACTGCTGCCAAGAAAAGTCGTGAAATGAGGTTCACTGGCATCCTTAATTAATATATTACAATGTTGTACTGAGTTTTTCTTTCCCGTTGTGTCTGTCTTTTGTTAGGTATCCTAATGTATTGCTTAGTTTTTAATCCTTGCAAGTTGCCCAGAATAGTTGAGTGATGAACCTGTAAATTCAAATGAACAAATAAATGTTCCTCTAATAGTTTCAGATTTCTGTTCTTGCTATTAGGGCCAACCCTTGATTGCCATCTTCTCTTTGCATGCTATAGTATTATTCCAGGGTCACTTCACAATTAATGAAATTAGAGATGTCTTCATAATGCATTATAATTGTTGCTGGCTTCCCACACACAAAAGGAAGAGGGGGGAAAACATGTTGTATGGATATTTTCCTGCATGTACCTATAACGTATGTATGAAGAAGATTCTAACCAAGGGGATTAATGAATCAGTAGTACTTTGTCCACACTGCTAACTCCCCCCAAATCAGTATGAATCAGGCTTGAAGAAAGACAAAGAAACACTATGGAATAATCTGAAGTGACTGCTGGGTTGAAAATGATGTCAACTGGATTCTCTGTAATAAGTGACCAAATACTGTAAGTGATAACAATTCCAAAGAAAATGGCCTGTGTTAAAAAGTCAAAGTGTAAACATTAACTCTTTGTAAACAACACTTCTGGGCTCAGAAATGTAGCTGGCAAACAAAATTACTGTTTTGAGATTAACAAATTACAGTGAAAGTTAATCTCTTGAAAACATAATGGATCAGCCAGCAATTTTGTGGATCAATTCTAAGTTAGCTGACTAGTAAAAATAACTACTAGGAAAAGGACCATTTTCTTTATGTGGAGGAAACAAAGATTCAGCAGCAGGTGATAGTTGTTCAAAACTGCATCTGTCTCTGGTTCATAGCTGCACACAATTGCACTAATCTTTACATCCAACTCTAACTTCCAAGGAATGGGTTTAGTTACGTGTCATTGCCCAAAGAATGTGGAGCAAGGTCTGGACATGCTGGTCTCATAAAAGGCAGCATAGATGCTTTTTAGAATTACTGAGCCTTAGCAGATACAACTGCTGCCTCTAAATTGTATAGTTTATGGAGACCTTTTGCAAAATAAAAGAATAACAAAGCAATTCTATACATCTGCTTAAATGTAAGTCTGTACATGCCTCTATTTATACAGCAGCTGTACCCCAAATGCCACAGCATGACGTTCTTTCTACCTAAATGTACACAGCATTGTTCTGATAGTTACACACTATTTCACAATATAGCTAACATGAAATAAACTGTTAAAAACCAGTGAATAGTTTAAACAAAACACAAAATACAGTACAAATAAGAATCAAAATGCTAAAAATAAATGTCAATAAAATAAAACATTTTTTTCTAAACAAAGATGAAGCGCAGACAACATTCAACAACAGACAACAACGTGCATAGCTGATGCCTTGTGTCCGAATCCCCTTTGCCAATTTGTGTTAGTGATTTTATTTGCTGTGTTATTTTATAATTGATGATGTAGTGTATGCTGCTAGCATACACAGGAAATGCCAGCGCAGCAGGGGGCTGGACAGCTCCAGGCGATAACCGCTGAGGCGGGAAAAGCCGGACGGAGCAAGTTTGACAGCCCCCGGCAGGGTCAGCTCTGGCGGGAAGCCAGGGTTTAAACCTATTGGCCACATGCACTGGCGGGAAGCCCAGGTTCAATTCTATTGGCCATCATTCACCTGGGTAGGTATAAGAAACACCAGGTAAACCCCTTTGTCCCAGATTCATTCCTGATCCAAATAAAAGAAATACTACCCAGCTCAAGTGTCCGTCTCTCTGTGCGACCACGCGACTTTGCACTGGCGACGAGGATGGGATCCTGCATCGGACAACGCTAGCCGCGGACGGAATCCAATCGGCAGCCCCGGATCCAGACGCAGGACAACCGGGACGACGGGATGACACAACTGGGTCAGTATCCCCTTTTCAATAGCGGCCGCCCCGAGGAGTGGGAAGCCTTCGTGGGGCAGATAGAATGCTACCTGAGGGCGAACGGGGTGAAGGAGGACCGGCAGAGAGCGGCGGTACTGCTCTGCAGCTGCGGCACAGAAACCTACCAGCTGGCGGTCGGTCTCTGCGCACCCGATGACATCCACTCCGTTGGCTACAACGAATTGCTGGCGAAGCTGTCTGAACATTTCAAGCCCGAGACGTCCGAGATCGCTTGGCGGTATCGTTTTGAAAAACGGGATCAGCGACCAGGTGAGTCTGCCAAACAGTATATGGCAGCTCTGAGGCTGGCAGCTCGCCTCTGCAATTTCGAAAATCTAGAAATTAGGCTGCGGGATCGGCTCGTTTGTGGGGTGAGGGACAGGAAGCTGCACCAGAAACTTTTTGCTAAGCAGAAGCTGACCCTGAGGGATGTCCAAGACGAACTCCTAGCCTGGGATGCAGCCGAGGAGCCCGAGACGAGGGAAGGCGGATCCATCCACCAGGTGAGAAGAGGCACCGGCGCAGATGGGGCAGAGCTGGAGGTGGATGCCATCAACCGACCTCAGCGATCCTTCAACCCCGACCGAGACAACAGAAAAGAACCGAGACCAGCCATGGCAGGCGAGAGAGACCAGGAGTGCAGATGCGGAGCGAACGGACCCCGGTCTACCCAGCTTCACGGCCACAGCGCGAATCGCCCTCGGTCTACCCAGGAATGCGGCTGCAACTCCCGGTCTACCCAGAACAGCGGCTACGGACAGCCCCAGTCTACCCAGTGCTCCGGCTGCGGCGCGAGCGGCTCCCGGTCTACCCGTTGTGCAAGCTGCGGAGGACAGCATCCCTGGTCTACCTGCCGTTTCAAGTCGGCGAAGTGTCGGTCGTGCGGAAAAAAGGGGCACATTGCGGCAGTCTGCAGAAGCAAGCAGCGGGACAGCCTACACGAGGTGGAAGCCGAGTTCCAGTATGCCACAGGTACTGGGAAGCGGTCGCTGGGGCTGACTGTGAGTCACACGTCGGGACGGCCGGGCGTTTTCAAAACAGGGGCTTCTGCGGCGCTAGCCCGAAAAATAAAACTGAGGGTGAGGCTGCAAGGGGTCCCCTGCTTGATGGAGCTGGACTCAGGGTCAGCCGTATCCATCATCTCCGCCAGAATGTTTTTAGACATTTGCAAGCGGAGCGGCCAACGGGTTCCCTTGAGGACATCCAGACTGACCCTCTCTGACTTTCAAAATTCACCGATCAAAATCCGTGGGGAGGCGTTGTTGTGGGTGCAGTACAAGGGATTCAAGGGTAAATTAAGTGTGTTGGTCGTCGAGGGCCAGCGGACTAGCCTTGTGGGGTTAGGGTGGTTTAACGCCTTGGGCATCAAAATCACAGGGATTAATCAGACACAGAACCATGTGTCCCTAGAAGCAGTCTGCGAGGAATTCGCGGACGTGTTCGATGGGCAGTTGGGAAAGTACACGGGTCCCCCAATCTCATTTAGACTAGATCCCCAGGTACAACCCATAAGGATGAAGGCGAGGCGTGTTCCATTCGCGTTAAAGCAAAAGATAGAGCGGGAATTGGATAAGCTGGTAGACCAGGGGGTGTTAACACCAGTTGATGGAGCAGATTGGGAAACTCCCATCGTAACTCCAATTAAAGCAAATGGGGAAATTCGTATCTGTGCTGATTATAAAGGGACTATAAATCGAGCTTTAAGTGCCCATTCCTATCCGGTCCCTGCAGTCAGCAGCATCTTAGCATCCCTACAAGGCGGGTCGGTGTTCGCTAAATTGGACCTCGCCCAAGCTTATCAGCAATTGCCGGTAGACCCAGGGGCTGCTAGAGCACAAACGATCATCACTCACAAGGGAGCGTTCCGGGTAGACCGGTTGCAGTTTGGGGTTAGCGTAGCGCCGGGGATATTTCAGGAGGTGATGGAAAGGACGCTTAAGGGAATACCAGGGGTCTGCCCTTATTTTGATGACGTCCTGATCGCAGCCAGCTCCCCGGACGTGCTGGCGACCCGTTTAAGGACGGTCCTTGAGAGGTTCAGGGGGGCAGGTCTCAAACTCAAAAGGGAAAAGTGCAGGATTGGGGTCCCAGAGACAGAATTCCTGGGGTTCAGGATAGATGCTCAAGGCATCCACCCATCTGCATCAAAGGTGAGGGCAATCAAAGAAGCCCCTGCTCCCAAAAACAAGCCTGAATTGCAGGCGTTCTTGGGGCTCCTCAATTTCTACCACACATTCCTGCCTCACAAAGCCTCAATTGCAGAACCCCTACATAGGCTACTTGACAAGCAAGCGCCTTGGGAATGGACTGACAAACATGCAAAAGCATTCCAAACACTAAAAAACATGTTAGCAAGCGATGCCACTGTCACCCATTTCAGGGAAGATCAGCCAATCTGTCTTGCGTGCGATGCATCCCCTTATGGGATTGGAGCAGTGCTCAGCCATCTCAAGGAGGATGGAACTCAGGCTCCCATCGCCTACTACTCCAGAACCCTGTCAGCTGCAGAGCGGAACTACGCCCAGATAGACAAGGAGGCACTGGCAGTGGTTGCTGGAGTAAAGAAATTTCATGATTACCTGTATGGCAGAGATTTCATAATCTTCACAGACCATAAACCTTTATTAGGACTATTCACAACAGAGAAACAAACACCACAGATTTTGTCACCTAGAATGCTAAGATGGTCAATATTTCTCTCTGCATATTCTTGTAAATTGATACACAGACCAGGGAAGGAGATGGGGCATGCTGATGGTCTCAGCAGACTGCCCCTAATGGACAGGGAGCCGGACCCAGCACCGGCTGCCCAAATCCTGGCAATCCAAGAACTGCCAGAATGCCCCCTCAACGCGAAGGACATAGCCACAGAGACACCAAAAGACAAGGTTCTGATCAGGGTTCATTCGTGGGTGAGTAGTGGGTGGCAAGACAAATCACCAGGGCAAGAGTTCACTGCTTACTTCTCAAGAAGGTTTGAACTGTCCACACACAAAGGGTGCCTCTTGTGGGGAAACAGAGTCATAATTCCCACAAGGCTCAGGGAAAGAGTTCTCCAATCACTACATGAAGGACACCCAGGGATAGTAAGAATGAAGGCTCTAGCAAGGAGTTACCTGTGGTGGCCAGGGTTGGACAAGGAGATAGAAGCACAGGTAGCGGGGTGTTACACATGCCAGAGGACACGGCCAGAACAACCACATGCACCAGTCCATAAGTGGGAGGAAACACACTCACCCTGGTCCAGGGTGCACATAGACTACGCTGGCCCATTCCAAGGTCACACATTTTTGGTAGTTGTGGATAGTCATTCAAAATGGCTTGAGGTGGTACCTGTAAGCAGCATGACATCAGCAGGGACCATCCAAGCATTGAGGGGGATATTTGCTACACATGGGTTGCCTGATGTAATCGTGTCAGATAATGGAACGCAATTTACTTCCTCGGATTTCCAGGTGTTCCTGAGGACCTTGGGGATTAGACACGTCACCTCGGCCCCTTTCCACCCTGCCAGTAATGGATTGGCAGAACGATTCGTGAGAACAACAAAAGATGCACTCAAGCGCATAGTACAGGGAGATTGGAAGCAAAGACTAGCCACATTCCTCCTTCACCAACACGCAACACCTTGCACTGCCACAGGCAAAAGCCCAGCGGAACTCAGATGGGGGAGACGCCTCATAACAACATTAGACAGGCTCCATCCAGATAGAGTAGCCGCAGACACGGGGAACCCCAACATCAAGACACATTTTACCTCAGGGGACCTCATTTGGGCCAGGAACTACAGTACGGGTTATCCATGGGTGCCAGGGGAAATTATAGAGCAAACAGGGCCCCTTTCCTACAGAGTAAGGGTGGAGGGGGGACTCCTGTGGAAAAGGCATCTGGATCAACTGAGGAAAAGGACTCCTGAAAGGGGGGCAGAGGACACACTGGGGGGTGAGGAGGAAGATCCAACACAAAAGCAAATACAAACACATTCACCAAGGAGGATGGTTGGGGGGGAGCAATGGCAACCCCTGTACAGGCAGGAGTCTGATAGAGAAACCAGGCAGTCACCAGGAATCAGCAAATCACACACAGAGACACACAGCAACCTTCCTCAACAGGAGCTTCAGGAAGGAATGAATAGCCACGCCACCATACCTCCGGAAGAACATGTACCAAGAAGGTCAAGTAGGCCACACAAAGCGCCAAGCTACCTCGCTGACTATGTACGTTCATAAGGGGGCAACAGATCAACAAGTGTATCCATTGTAACCATGTTTTGTAAATATGTGTACATAGTTGGAGATGGTATGACAGAGGAAAATCCTCACTATGGGGGAAGGGGTGTAGTGTATGCTGCTAGCATACACAGGAAATGCCAGCGCAGCAGGGGGCTGGACAGCTCCAGGCGATAACCGCTGAGGCGGGAAAAGCCAGACGGAGCAAGTTTGACAGCCCCCGGCAGGGTCAGCTCTGGCGGGAAGCCAGGGTTTAAACCTATTGGCCACATGCACTGGCGGGAAGCCCAGGTTCAATTCTATTGGCCATCATTCACCTGGGCAGGTATAAGAAACACCAGGTAAACCCCTTTGTCCCAGATTCATTCCTGATCTGAATAAAAGAAATACTACCCAGCTCAAGTGTCCGTCTCTCTGTGCGACCACGCGACTTTGCAGATGATTTTAATGTTTTTATTTTGTATGCCGCCAAGAGTCGTTGGATATGAGATGAGCAGAAAATACATTTTACAATCAAACAATCAATCTGTCAATACACAGAAAATGCCTTTTGAAGAAATTCTAGAGACTGGGAGCACCCCGCCTATAAGGCTTTTTTAAGTATAGTGAAACCTCATTCCAAAAGATAAATTCAGGAGAAGAGCAATGTGTTACTCACAACTTCAATTAAATACAAAACCAGGGCAATTTTTATCATTTTCACCATGAGATCATAATGCATATGAGTGAAACTCGGGGGGGGGGAGAGATCCATTGCATATGAAATCCAGGTTTCACTGTATTACTCACTATAGCCAGCTAATGTGCCCTTTTTCTGTCATGCACTCCTTGTCAGTGAATCTAAAGGGGAAAATTCTCGTGCATTTTTCCCCCTATCATTTTTCATTCAAGGTGATGAAAGAGAATTTGTGTCTATTTTTTTCCCAGAGGAGAAGAAAAATGCTCAAGGATGGGATGTTGTTGCACTTTGCTGGGACTTCGCCAAGAGTATTGTATGTATCAATCATCTCTCTGCAGCCTGGAGAATCTCTGGGTTACATTCCAAGGAACAGTATACAGAGGGCTTAAATATATCGGCCTTCCACTGTTTTTTTTTTCATGTTGGGAAAGATGAGCTGTTGGGGAGTTGGAGTGAGTAGTTGAAGGCAGAAAGATGTGTAAGAAAGCATCAAAACTAGCATCTCTTGGCACTTCAAAGAGAAAGCGAGATTTTAAATAATTTTCAAAGTAAGGTAGAAAAACTGAAATGCTTTTCCCTAAAAAAGACATTTTGTTAGGCAAGTTTCCGCAAAGAAAAAATAATAATGTATTGTATAGCTTAAGCTTCCATAGTAAGGGATAAAGTGATCATGTTATTAGGAGTATCTTGGATTTAGTAGCTGAAAAAAATGAAATAATAGTCTTGAAGGGGAACCCTAATAATCAGCAGGTGGGTCTAGTGCAATTATTTCCTGTGTGGCCTATATCGAAATGAAATATTTCCTTTCAAGGGTGGTTGTACTAGGGGAAAGAAACCCCATTTGAGGGATTTTCTCCCATTAAACCTTTTCAGAGATATGGTTTTCATCAGAGGAGAATCAAAAAGGTTAAATTTCACTTCATACCCACTAGTTACAGATTATTTATGTGCACATATGAACTTAAGTGTTGGTTGCATTTTTTTGTAAAATATACACATAACATTTTTAAAAAATGAATTTAACAACATTACTAGCTTGGGCATTTGGTACTTGACATGTTTTAGAAGCATTCATGTAGAGTGCTTCAGAGGGCAACACGTGTCATCCTATAAAAATAAACACGCTGGCAGCATGGAGCTCAATACATGGCTGTAAGTCAACATACTTCTCATCACAGACAATGAAGATTTACAGCTGTTCAGAAGGAGAAAAAAAGCTTCCTGAAGGCTATAGCAGAACTCTTGTCTTCTGCATGGTCCTTTCCTTTTGCTAAGGATCCCCTCCAGAACTAAAAAGACCTGCTTCGTTTCTTTCTACTTGGGAAGTTCAGGATAGTTTGTTTTGGCTGGACTTCAAGGTTGTGTAATGGCCGTTCTATCAAGTTGCCTTATCAAGAGAGAAGAAAAGCTTCTGAGAAGCTGGTTCCATAATGTTTTTCTCTCCTGAATACTCATCAGCATTGGCTTCAGTGGGTTGTGGCAGGGACAGAAAGTTTCCAGACAACTGCATTAATCTGCCATCTATCGGCTGTTTTGGATGACACAAAGCCATCTCAAGATTGTAACCTGATGCATATTCATCCATTCCTTCCCTGCTTAAAAAAAAGTAAGCACCAGATTTCTTTCCTTTTCCCATAGGAGAACATTCTCACCCTGCTCCCATTAAGGGCTTGGCTTCAATTTTAGCATTTCATCTTTATCTGAAACCATATAATTACACTATCTCACTAATAAAAAAAAACATTTTTCCTAGTTCACTGAGTTACCATGGTCTAATGTTTGTGTGCAATAATCCAAAATAATCATCTTGGAACCTTCAAAAATTGTTCATAATACAGTGACAAAGCCAATCAATCAAGCCTACACAGCCAGCTGGAAAGGCTTTTGAAGTTAGACACAGCCCCATGTCACATTTGCAACCGTTCAGAATGATTTCCACATGCAGCTTTAGTGTTATCCCACCAGAATTAATGGAATTGTTGTATTTAAGGAATTTTGATCAGAGTTGATATCCACTCATCCCAGAGACAACTCAGAAAACTTGTCTATTTTAGGAAAGTGCTTGACAAATGTAGACAAATAAGGGAATCAGGATGAGGGTAGAGGAGATAAGCAGCAAGTTCCTTTTGTAGAAAGGGAATAAGAAATGACTGATGCAGGCTCAGATAAAATTGGAGGTCACCCTGGAGGCATTTGAGGAAGCATGAATGGTTGGCAATTATGGATGTCAACATAGAACAACAAACTATAAACAGGCCCCTTAGTAATAATATTGAGAATGCGATATAGCTCTGAAAAGATGAATATAATTTTAAAAATTCCAATTTTATTTAAAAGCACATTATAAAGACTTATAAGTTTAGTACCTGAGTAATCCTGGGGTGGGGGTGGGGGTTGTTTCTGCTTCATTCTTTTTCCATTTTCTGCCTTAATTCTGTAAATTGATTTGAAGGCTACAGTGGACATTTTTTCAGCTGAAATGCAATATAAAAGATATACATAACAGCTTCTAAAAGCTGGCCAATGGAAAGATGACAGTGGCTAGCCAGCTCAGATGCGTTTCAAAAACATGCTCATTTTCATATAGTCACTGGGAGTTTTGCTAAAGAGGGACTTTTCACTTACCAAAGAGAAGAGCTAAATGGTAGTATAGAATTTATACAATTTATGTTTACAAAGCCATTATGTAGAGGAAATGAAGCACAATGCACGGTGAATAATTGTGCTGTCGATCCCTTCTGTCAGGGAACTACACATAGAACTAAGTTCTATGAGGCAGGCCTTATTTACTGTGACATCTGCCTTATGAAACGTTCTCCTCCCCCCACCACAGAAGTGAAGCTAACGCTATCCCTGTTAATGTTCCAGAATTCCCTCCAGACCTGGTATTATATGTCATCAGACTTGAGGATCCCAAGAGACCGACAAGATCTTGAGGTGGCTCCATTACTGTGGTTAACATTCATTCTGTCTCATGCCTTATAGCAAGAGTCTCCAACCCCTGGGCAGTGGACCAGCACTGGTTCACAGCACACCATAAACCGGGCTACACAAATAAGCAAAGCCCCATCTGCTCACACACAGAGGCAGGCAGCGCATGAAACCACACCCTCTCCCATCCACAGAAAAACCTCTCTCCACAGAACTGGTCCCTGGTTCCCAAATTTGGGGGCCGTTGCCTTATAGGTTTTTTTTTACACTTTGAAATAATAGTTGTTTTAATATATTGATTGTTTTAATTGCTTTAGGCTACCTAGAGTTACTTTTTGTGAGATGGATGCCTAAATAAATTTGGTAAATTAGCAAATCAGATGTCCACAATGTTACTTTCAGAAGCAAGTCAGTTGTCAGCTTTCATATTTAATGACCATGCCACGCTTAAAAGCAGTGAGGTCTATGCAATATAGACAATAATGCTACAGCTCTGGAGGTTTTATAAAAGTTTAGAGTTATGACAAAAATAAGAATGATGAATGCTATTAATAGGTTTACGGCCATTTAAAATATAATCTCTCAAAGCTTATCACCCAGTTCTACTTGAAAGATAGCTCAAGAGTGCTTATCTGACTTTGGACGTCATTGCAGCTAACAGCTACACTCTTGTAGCTTTTCCCTCCTTGCCTTTTCTGTTGTGCATTAACCTAAGAGGCCCTTTCTGAAAAACATCATGAAATCATCTTTATCTCTTCTCTGCAGAACTAAGGGGTAATAGCGGTTGTTGGCTCAAAAGAGCAATGTCATTAAAGTGTGTAAAATAGAAGTCTGTAGATGCAGTGAAAAATACACCATCTAAATACAAGAAGGACTGTTAATGATTGACACTGGTTCAGCATTCATAGCTTGTTTTAGACAATGGGCATACAACTATATAAAATAAAAACATTAAAAAAATAGCAATTTCTTTCTTACTTCTAAAATTCATTACTCATACAAACCTCTACAGGCTTTTCCAAATGTTCAATTTCTTCCACTCCAGAATTCAATGTAAAAATTCTGGTTTCCCCCTGCTATGTAGGCAATTGGTGTGCGTGTGATAGCTTTGTACCAGGAGCCGTCTACTTACTAGTTATCAACTCTCTTGGTTGAGAATATTTCTGCAGGCTTCCCCAAATGTGTTAGGCCATGGGATCCAGAATTCCCAACTAGTTTTGATATTGCCTGAGAATTCCCACAGGAACTTCAAGGGGAGCTAATACATTGCAACAGAATTCAAGGAACAAGTGGCATTATTGTTTGACTGCCACAATCCATCCCTCATGATAGTTAGGAAGCAGCCTGGATTAAAGCTCTTGCACTATGTACACATGGAGGCCTAAGTATTCTGGGTCAGTTTTTCAAGAAAAGATTGGACAACCATAAATTGGTAAAAGGGCTCCTGCTTAGGGTTACGGTTGGACTAAAAGTCCTCCGAGGCCCCTTCCAGCCCTATGATTCTATGTCTAATCTTGCAAAACAACTTTGTAAATCTGTCTACCTCTAAAGATAAAACACATGGGACTGTGCCAGAGATTAGGATCCCTTTCTCTTTTAGGAATCATAAAGAAGGTGAGATAGTGAAACATGAACAAGTAATTCAAAGTTATACAAATGGTACACATTCTCGTATTTATTCTAAAAAACAGTGTGATTTCAGTTTTTGGGTTGGAGCACTTAACAGAGTTAGCTTTAATATTTAATAACTGCCTGTTTAATGGCAAAAGACTTTCAATCCTTCTGGAAGGAAGGGAGGGAGGGAGGGAGGGAGGGAGGGAGGAAGGAAGGAAGGAAGGAAGGAAGGAAGGAAGGAAGGAAGGAAGGAAGGAAGGAAGGAAGGAAGGAAGGAAGGGATATTCCCAGATAACATACATAAATAGACTGTGGATGCTGGGCAAATAATGTATTTCTTACCAGCTGTAATAATCATGTCAGTTTGTCCTTCATTCAGTTTTGGCAGTCTGATGAAGGAAGACTGTTCTTATATGCCTATTGTGCTCATTAGATCTTTTGTAATAGGTGTATATGAGAAACATATCCAAAGTGTTTTCTTCTTGCTGTTGTTTTGTTTTCAATTATGTCAATATGTGTAATTTTAATTCTGTAAAATATGTTTAAATTGTGTCCATTAATTGAATATATCATCATCATCATCACCAACAATACTATTACCGTATTGTTAGCACTATGTGTTTTCCTTATACATTCTCAGATTGTTTCACTCCTGCCATTTTTAAATAATAGGATCATCTTATTTGACAATACATAACTAATATAATAAGCAAGATTCTTTCCTTGTTTCTCCATCACATCACTGTGGTGTTGCTGATGGAAAATGAGAGAATACAACTCATCTGCAGATGAAACCAAAGGAGGCAGGTCACTCCATTAGCTTTGGTGACGTACTTAGCATAAGGAAATTGCAGACATTCCTGCTGAGGGACATAAATGACTAACCCTCTTCAGATGAGCCTTAGCTTCTCAAGCAGTGGGTTAAACTAAACCTTGGTTGGATTGACAGGGTGTTTAAAAACAAAAGAGCACTCCTTACAGCCTATTCAGAAATTCTTTTCTTCTATGCCTTTTGTTAAAATCTGAATGTGTAAGACTCTGTCGTGAGCAGCCATTCTTTTCTTAGAGTTTGCCAAGCAAAAGCTTTCTTGGATTATATTAGCGTACAGCTTTTAAGAGGCTTTTGTGCTCACAAATGAAGTGACATGTACAAACAAATGCACAGACAGAAATAAATTGTTTGGCATCTCCAAAGTTTCCAATTGTTCCCTTTTGCCCTGTGAAGACTTTTGGATTAGAAGATGGATCCTTGTTCAAGCTGAGACCAGCGAATCATTCAGGTTCTGGCAAGTTAAAACAAGATCAAATGCAATAAAACATGAATGGTAAATTAAAAAAAAACACACACCAAACATTCATGGTAGAATAAATAAAACAAATAAATTTAACCCTCATACCCAGTGACACCAAAATCCCAAAACAACTCACAGAATCAAGACCAATGATGACAGCAAATATATAAAATAAAAGCATCATAAGATGATAAACAAAGATATCACCCAAACCAGCAGTCTCCAACCTTTCTGGCTTGATGGCCTGGCCGGGGGGGGGGGGGAGGGGATAGTTCCATGCGAGTGGTAGGCTTACACACCCGCAGCTCCATTTGGAGCGCAATGGAGCTTCATGTGTGAGAGTGAGCGCCCACCACTTGTGCAAGTGGAGCTGCACCCGCACACGTGCACTTACCCACTGCTTGCACAGCCCAGTTTTGAACAGGCTGTGGCCCACCAGTGAGCCATGGCCCGGGAGTTAGGGACCTCTGCCCAAAACCATCCAAAGAGTTAAAAAACCTTTGGAAGGCCTTGATGAAAGGGGGCAATCACTCCCCGAATCACTATAATGTAGGCTCAGACTTGATCTCATATCTATGCTGATTCAGGTTTAATTTGGTCTTTATTCACCAATGCTTTAGGCATTGTTTTTGACATTTCATCTCCCAAAGTAACTTTGAGAACCAAGATACAGTGACAGGGACATACACAAGAAAAGGCTTATCTGTGGTAATTTAGTGGGAACCTTAGTTGTCTCATGTTGAGAGAGGCTAACTAGGCTGTCAGATCATTGAAATTCTCTTCAGGGCCCTCAAAACTGCTTGAGATCCATCAGACCTCTAGGCTTTGCTATACAAAGGTCCTGGGGAAAAGTTAATCTTAATTGAACTATAAATGATCCAACTATGGCAATGACCAGAGTAACGTCTTCTATATTCTGATCTCTAGGCAATAACTCTAATGTGAATATCAGATCTAGTGTGCATCTTGAATGGTTACTCCATCTATTCATTCACCCATTCTTTCATAAAAAAATCCACACAGACTAATCATCACTTGCACATTCTCACAAATGATTCAGTGCAGGGATTTTGCAGCCGATCAATGCTCCTCTGAGATGCAAAAAACCCATTTCTTTTAACAACTGGTTTTTTAAAAGTAAAAGTTTTTTACACTTCTAGACTTTCATACTAGAGATATGCTAAGGTCCTTATGCCATGCTATGCATTTGGATCCATTTATCCAGTCCTATCTTTGAGCCACCCCATTAAATAACATGAACTGGCAGTCAGAATGAGGCAGGAGACAGACCTGTTTGGACAGACCACAAGCAAAGAGGGTTCCTCATTTAAAGGAAAATAAAAATAAAAATAAAGGATTTAGTGTGATAACAAATAACTACTCATGGCTTCATTTATTTGGCAAAGATCTCAGTGTAATCTGCAAGTGAATCTGTGGCTCCATCTAGACCAGACATGTCAAACACAAGGCCCAGGGGCCGGATGCGGCCCGTGAAGTGGTTTCATGTGGCCCGTGAAGCCATCCTGGAAACAGTGCCTTGGCCGTGGCCCAGAGACCCTCCTTCTGCCAGAGACCCTCAGATCTGTCCCACTCCTGCCCAGGCCCCCATAGGCACCCTTGATGTGAACGATGTAGAGCTGGCCACGCCCACCCAGTAGGCCATAAGCACTCTAGCCACGCCCACCCAGTAGGCCACACCCACCCTGGCCATACCCACCCGGCCCCCTGAGGGCAACCACAATGCTGATGCGGCCCTCAATGAAACTGAGTTTGACACCCCTGATCTAGACGTTTCTGTATCATTCTCTTGTTGAAGATTTAAGAAAGTGAACGAGAGAGACCAGAAATTGGCAGGCTAACATGCATGGGCAGATGTCTGTCTGTCTGACTGACTGACTGTGTTCCTCTCACTGCACAGAGATTGTGTTTATTAGTTCAGTTTATATGACCTCCCAATCCTCTCTGTGTTGTCACTTGCTACTCTGGATATTTGGGGAACCATTAAACACACAGGATATTGGCTGCCTGCCCTATGACCAGGCCTAGCTCTACAGAGAAAAATTTCATACCCTCAATCTTTTTGTTCATGTTCTTTTTTGTTCACAACTTCTTATTTTCAGTGACCTGTCCGAGATTGGTTGGATTGTTCTGTCTGAAGAGCGCCTTTATTTTTGTTTGTTCAAAAAGAAGAGAAGAAAGGAAGAACGGCAAGGAAACTGTGGTGATAGGCAGGGTGGGGAGATTGAAGCTCAAACATTGTGAAGTCAGAAGTTCATTAAAAATGGAAGGTTATAGCTCTTATTGTCCCTACGTCAGTCCTCCCCTTAACAAGCTCTCCCCATGACGCCAGGAGCAGCCTGTTAAATGTCAGTTACTTACTGGCTGAATAGAAAAAGAAGAATAGTGGCTGTTTGCTTGTCTGTTATGAAAGCATCGATCCAGCCTGAAAAGAGTGCAGGCTAAGAAGCCAGCGGATGTCCAGGTAAGCTTTTCTTAAAAGAAAGTCACAAAAAAGACTAAAAAGACATTTTGCAGGAATGACTCTTTCATTCCTGTTTTGGCCCGGCTCAGGGCTTATCCACAGGAACTAGTCAACTTATGACAGCTCATTATTTGTGCAAATTATTCAAAGAGTTAATTAGCAAGGTCCATTCAAAAAGCCTTGACAAATACTTAAACATACATTTGCCTTGCCTTCCAGCTAATATAAGAGAGAAAGAACCCCGTGGCTCAGGAGGTTAAAACACTCCCTGATATACAATCAGCCCGGGTTCGAATCTCAGATAAAGGGTATGACTAACTGATGAGAACATAAATGAGTTCGAAATGATCATCTTAGCCTCCCAAATTCTTTATTAGCAATTTGAATAATTTGCACAAATAATGAGCTGTCATAAGTTGACTAGTTCCTGTGGATAAGCCCTGAGCCGGGCCAAAACAGGAATGAAAGAGTTAATTAGCAAGGTCCACTCAAAAAGCCTTGACAAATACTTAAACATACATTTGCCTTGCCTTCCAGCTAATATAAGAGAGAAAGAACCCCGTGGCTCAGGAGGTTAAAACACTCCCTGATATACAATCAGCCCGGGTTCGAATCTCAGATAAAGGGTATGACTAACTGATGAGAACATAAATGAGTTCGAAATGATCATCTTAGCCTCCCAAATTCTTTATTAGCAATTTGAATAATTTGCACAAATAATGAGCTGTCATAAGTTGACTAGTTCCTGTGGATAAGCCCTGAGCCGGGCCAAAACAGGAATGAAAGAGTTAATTAGCAAGGTCCATTCAAAAAGCCTTGACAAATACTTAAACATATATATATATATATATATATATATATATATATATATATATATATATATATATATATATATATATATATATATATATATATATATATATATATATATATAAATCAAAGCACATACTTTTTAAAATTATTTTTCTACCATTAAAAATATAAATATTGGGATAGACAACACATTTTATAAGGGCATTCACACCTAATTGGATTTCCTAGAATTGATTACTCACACACACATTCCTGTTCAATTAATTATCAGTCTTGCTCTTTTCCCCTGTGCCAGCTAACAGACTTTCTTGAAAGATTTCTTTCTTTTCCAGGACGTAACTCCTGTCACTTCCAGGCCTCCTTGGAGCTCCCAAGGAGAGGAGGAGGCATTCTTCCTCAGGCCTTTTCCAAACCGCTACAAACTTAACCACTTTGCAGCATCCCTTCTCTACCCCTCGCCCTATAAGAAAACATCTGGGTTACAGTTGGAAATAAAACAGTACGCAACAAAGAGGTCAGTGCTTTGGTTTCTGTCCCGCTTCCCTCCCTCCCCAACCCCAAACAATCATGTACTGCAAAAGCCTTTGATGGAGGTCAAGAAATGTTTGGGTTATCGTGGTGCCCTTAGATGTCATATTAGGGATTCAAGGAGCAGGGGGGGTGGTTGGGGGGGACCTCTTTCCACTAAACAAGTCAAACCAGTGAGTCTTCTCTATTACTCCTATAAACACTCCTGCAACAGCATGTTCATTGGTTTAAAGTATAGAGAGCTTGCTTTCACTGGCTGTAGAGATTATAAAAGGGTGTGTGATCATTTTATTCATCAAATTTATATAGCTGCCCATCTCACAAACGTTTCCCACATCACTGCCTGAGGAAGTAGCATTCATGAGGGTATCCATGATGTACAGTATTCCTAATTATTTGTGATGTGGCAAAAATATTGTTATGTGCAGTGAAAACACCTGTATATTACTTAAATGTTGAGTCAGACACCTTTTGTAAATTGATATGAAATTTTGGGACACAGTCTCAGATCATACAGCATGAACATTTGCAATGGAAACAGTTTGTACAAACAAAGGTTTTGTGCTTTGCTTGCTCTCATTTTTCCGTGATGTTAAGAAGTCAAACTTTTCAGAAAATGTAATTGGAAAACAAAAATCAAAAAGAAACCAAAAGAAGTCTGCCCCTGTTTCTCTTTTGTCATAAAAGACGTGCCATATTTTTCCGTGTATAAGATGCTATTTTTTCCTGCAAACACCCTGTTCAAAAATCAGGTGCGGCTTATACAAGTGCAGCGTCTTGTACACGGAAAAATATGGTACATTCCTTATCTATAATTAAACAAGCTATACAGTATTAGTATAACTTAGTATAAGTTTATATGCTGTTTCTCAATGTTAATGTTTCAGTATTCTATGAGATAAATGATTTAAAAGGAGACTTCAAAACTTTTCTACTTGAAGGCTCCTTAGTCCTTAGTCCATCAAAAGTGAGGTTGTTTCAATTGTGTGATAGGTAAGATTATGATATCTCTTGGCTGCTATTTGTAATTACCCATAGAAGAGAATGTAGGTAGCTCAGGGCTGAATCGCAGAGTCCTTGATGCTGTCTGCTCTCGGTAATTTGCTTGTAGACATTTTGTTACCTAACTAGGAAACATCTTCAGTGCTAGAAAGGAGTAGAGGCTGCTCTTTGCTTATATAACAGTAGCTTGCCCTGTCAGTGTTGGTTGGGCTGTTTCTTGACTAGGTTATTGTTCACTGCTTGTTTGAGTTGGTAATTCCTTGATTAGGGTAATGTGTACTACTTGATTGTTTGTCTTGTGTTAATCCTGGTGTTAATCCATGCTTATCTGGGTGTTGTTTGCTGGTGGGGACATGTTCTGGTCTTTTGGTTTCCTTTTTAATTTTTTAGGTTGTTTTTTGTTTGTTTGTTTGTTTGTTTTTGAATGGTTGTTGTGTATCTGTCTGTTGATAGCTGATTTTCTGAGTGCCAAGCTTCCAGGAATTCTTTAGTATTTTTGGATTTAGCTTGGTCTAGGATGCAACTATCACTAATCTGTCCATGTGATGTGAAATTAAAGCATTTTCATCACGTCTTCTTGACATCTAGTTGGTGTTCAGGGATGCACTTTGCTTCTGCTATGTATCCTCATCGTGAGCATTACAGTCCTTACAACGTATGTTGTAGATGACTCCTATTTTTTCTTTTTGGGTTACTGAATTTTTTTGGTTTACGTTAAGATGTTTTAAAGTGTTTTAGTTATGTGTGGCAGTGTTATCTTTTTCATAGCTTGTATCAGTTGTGATGTAGTGATTTGAGTGGTCAAGCACTTTTTGATAAAGATGCAAGGGTATCCATTTTGTTAGAAGAGGTTGTATAGGCAGTTGGTTTGGGTGACCTGGGTTGCTGCATTATGTTTGTGCTCATGTGAATAATGTCCTTACACTGCTTCTCTTGTGGCAAGATTGGGTTGTCACTTTGGTAGTGGAACACTTGGTTTTTTCAATAGACTTGTGTTAGTAATTTGCTATTTCCTCTCCTTATTTTTATATATTTGTGTGGATCTCTCTTTCTCTCTCTGTATGCACACATACACACAAATCTATGTACACTGTATGTATATTGTATATACCTATATTGTATGTGTATGTGTGTGTATTTGTATATACTATTTGAATATTTTTTTTAAATTGTGTTTTACCTGTTTTAATAGTTGCTATGATTGTTCATAGCCTGGAATCATTCATTTGAGAGTTAAGATTGATATAAACTGAATGAATGAACAAACAAAACAAGCTGTAGCATTTACTCATTTAAAATCACATATATTTTCTAATTAAACAGGCAGGCAGAAACTGGTAGACTTTTACCCATTGTTTAATCCACACATTTTCATACCAAAATGTTGAGAAACATTCTTTAGTGACCATGTTTAGATGCTGTCTTAATCATTCTCACAAAATCCGAGCCAGGCAGTGGTGGGATTCAAATATGTGAACAACAATTTCTCTGTGGGGATGTCGCCTCTGGAAATCCATTCTGGGCTTGGGCAACAAAAAAATTAGCTACCGGATCTGCCGAAGCGGTGCAAACTGGCTGAATCCCACCATTGGAGCCAGGCTATATGTGCTACTATCTTTGATATTTGATGTTACTTTTTATTAACTTTATTTTATTAGGTCAGTTGAATGATTTCATTGATTTGGGTTGTTTATCCTGTTAATTTTTCTAAACTTTTAGGCTCCTAACCAGATAGCTGATATCCATTTGTTTTGGAAAACTGAAAACAAGTGAGCATTAATGATGTAGCTATTGTGAGAGCCTTCTTATCAAAGAGATATTTTGGTCTTGGGTATCCACCTAAATAACATTTTTCATACAATATAATAATGCTTATTAATGGCTAATTCCTGGAATCTTTTAATGATCAAGCTAGGTTATGCTACATTCACTGATCATTTCAACCCTTGACCATAAACATGAAGCCTGCTGTCACAAAAGAGCTTTCAGAGTTGCATAGGTATATTTCCTTGCAAAATGGCTAAGGAGCCTTCCCTTCCCTCTTTTATTATAGTGAAAAAGGAGGTTATCTTCTTTTTTGTGATCTCACAAGGAGAGGAACAAATGAAAAATGCTCAGACTGTCTTCTTTTCTCTCCCATTCCTCATCACTACCAACTGGATCTAAAATGTTGACGTGATAAATGAACTGCAATTCCACTTGTGAGGAGGGAAAAGCTTCTTCCAATTTTCACTCCATGCAGCGATTATTGCAAATCGAAGGAGTCTTTGCAAACTGACGGCACCATGGGATAAACCTTCAGCAAGAGATACACAGCTTTGAACTGCATAGCCATAATTTACATTAATGAGAGTCACATGGCTAAACCCTGGGCAAAAGGAAAAATACTCCTGCCCCCCACCCCACCCCGGCCTCTCAGGTGAAGGAAATTAGAAGCATTAGAGAATGAACAAAAGATTCCATTTCTTCTCTGATGTGAGACTGACAGGAGACCTATCACTGTGGAAAGTTTGTCATTCATTTCTAGCTAGGCACTGTGACAGGCAGCAGGGGAGAGGCATTCAAGCTTGGGGTGAAGGCTGGAAGCCCTTTGTGCATTGGTGATTGTACACTCTAAATGAGATCCTCTGTGGTGTTAGAAAGAACAGATCTCAGCAGTTTGTGAACAAGTGAAAAGAGAGCAGGAAAAACATGGCAATTATTTAAGGTTACTTAAAAGTCTAGGGTAGAGAGGCAGCTTTCCTTTCTTCAGCTTCAGTTACAACCATTAACATTGTCTCCTCTCTCTCTCTCTCTCTGTTTGCTTGGGGACTCAGTTCCCTTGAGAAAACACAGGTCACACCAATATATCCTGCATGTGCCTTGGAGGCAAAGATGTCGGGGCACGGACTAGCAGAGAACTAGCCAGGCTGGGGGAAAAAGCCACTGGCTATACATCAGAAATAAGAAAGGTACTTAGGCACACTCAAGAGAGGGAAAAGAACAAGAATCTCTAAAGGCATTTTTAAAAAATCTGAAGCTTTCCCCATCTTTCTCTTTCTTTTTACCCCACTTGAGACACATTTTTTACCGATCTCTGACTATTCTCTCCTTTCATGTCTCTTCCTGAAAGGTGGCACAAAGGATCTAGGGCATTTTGGAGGATCCAAAATGATGGCCAAGACCTTCCAATTAACAAATATAGCAATTCAACTAATTAATCCATTAATCAAAGGGAAATGATTTTTTTTAAAAAAAATCCTACTACACCATTGCTTTGGCTAATGGTGAACACAAAATACGGGTCCAGGATATCTGAGGCACTGTCTCACTCCAATGGGATTGGCCCGCCCCACCCATGAGGGCAGAGAGGGCATGCTGTAGATCCTGTCATGCAAGGAAGTCTGGCGGGCGGAGTCTCGGAGAAGACTCTTGTTTGCCTCGACTCCTTTAGAACATCATATCCCCTGAGATGATATTTGCACTAACACTTCTTGTCTTTCTATCAAGGCTGGAAGACCTGGCTCTGCCAGCTAATCTGATGCCCTAAGAAGGGGAGGGGTGTTCACTCTGGAAGCGGTTAATGGATTAAGAGAAGACTCTACCTTTCCCAGTGGCCTTTGTGGTCCTTTCTGCCCCGCCCCCATCTTTTAATGATAATTATTATGCATTACAGTTAAACCAGATGTCCAGACTGCATTTGGCATTTTTATCCAGCTATCGAGTCCTTTGCAAGCACCTAGAAGAGGCAGATGTTGATGTTTAATTGTGTGAAAGGTATTGTTGCAAGAGATAAACTATCCCAAGTAAAACCGTCTTTTGCAATTGACTGGTGGTGAATTTGCCAATGCCGGTGGTATTCAAGTGGTGCTCCAATTGTTTTGGGATTGCAAGTGGGAATCCAAGTCACTTGTGACGTTGGTACTGCCTTTGCTTTCTTTTGCCACAGTTGTTGTATACCTTTTTGCAGATCTTTGTATTTTGTTATCTTCTCTAGTTCTTTCTCTTCTCTTCTATGATGATGATGAATGTTTTAATGTTTGTAAACTGCCCAGAGTTGCCTCTGGATGAGATGGGTGCAGTGGTGGGATTCAGTCGATTCACACCAGTTCGGTAAAACTAGTGGCTATTTTTTTGTTGACTTCAGCAAACTGGCTGATGCCCTAGCCCTTTTTCGCCCAGAATGGACTGGCAGAAGTGCATGGACGCCACTTCCGGAAATCTGTTCTGAGCCGGGGAGGCCTCCCAGGCCCAGAACAGCCCAGTGAAAGTGCATGGACACCACTTCCAGAAGTCCGTTCTGAGCCTCAGAGGCCCGGGGGAGGCCTGTGAAGCCCACAATGGCCCATCAAAAGTGTTCTGGAAGTCCAGGCCTCTGAGGACTTCTGGAAGTGCCGTCCATGCACTTCTGGTGGGCCGTTCTGGGTCTGGAAGGCCTCCCCGGCTCAGAACGGACTTCTGGAAGTGCTATCCATGCAGAGAACTGGTTGTTCAGGTATTTGAATCCCACCACTGGATGGGTGGCACATAAATGTAATAAATAAAAGTAATCAGAAAATACTGTCTCCATATATGGACATTGATTGAAATGCTCCTCACTTTGAATTTCTCTAACCACAATAAAGTGGACAATTTTGAGAGGACATTTGGAAATAGCACAAGTCCTCTGCTACTTCCACCCACTCAGTTACTTCCTTTTTTTCCTCAGAAACTCTGCCATTTTTTCTAATTAGGATCAGTGACAAGTGTTTTGAGGTTTTTTTTAATCTTCTTTCAGTTTTCCACCAACTCAGGGATTGTATTTGTCACATTGGTTTCCTACTTCTCTATTCTTCATGTGGGATGATATCCTTATGACTTTTGTTTATGTTTCTTGCCATAATCTAGCTATTATAAATATATATATATATATATATATATATATATATATATATATATATATATATATATATATATATATATATATATATATATATATATATATATATATATATATATATATATATATATATATACTACATATATACTACATATATATTTAAACTTTTTACTGTACCATTGATTTACCCAACTATAGTGTATTTCTACAATTGTTTGTTGCCTTTAACCATAGAAAGATCTACGTTTTCTTCAAAACTGTTTAAAGGCACTTTGCTAAAAACTGAGACATACAAATCACTTCAAAAATCTTATAGGAAAACAGTTCTGGAGCTCTGGACACATTTAAATCTCCATGGCCGATTCACAGAAAACTGAATAAACTAGCTGATGACTGGCTGAGTTTTATCACTGAGAAACCTTGAAGTGCCTGATGATTGGAGGAGAGCAAATGCACTCTATTTTCAAAAGGCAAAGGAGAAACTAGGTTGTCACAAACTGACATTTACACCTAAGATTTTAAAGCAAAATTGATATGTAACTTTAAAATATTCAACATTTATTTGTCAAAAACAAGTATTTCTAGATTAATCTTTGCTTCTTAATTGATTATAAGAATGCTTTGGACTTAATACTGTATTGATTTCAGCAAAGCATTTGACAGATATACTCCATGACATTCTGATGACGTATTAAGTTTGGATGAGTTGGATGAATCATTCACTGGCTCAAAAATTATACTTCAGGAGGGCTCACAATGGTTTTTCACTGTGGAGAAAAATATTGAATCGTGGATCCCTTGGTGCACTGAGCTTGGTTGTTTGCTGTCAGACGTTTCATTACCCAACTAGATAACATCTTCAGTACTAGACAGGAGTGGGTTTGCTTTTTGCTTATATACAATGACTTGCCATATCAGTGTGGGTGGAGTGTTTCTTTTGGGTAGTTCCTTGATTAGGCTGTTGTTTACTGTTTGATTGTTCGAGCTGGTAATTCTTTTCCATACAGTGTCACATTGTCTGTATTATTCTGATTGTATAGGTTTAGTCACATCATGGCAGCTGAATATCTTTTCCAAGGCTTCATGACTGCATTGCCCAGTGATAGTCTGTAATTCATTTCTTGACTGCTTGTTCTTGCCTATTGATGGATGATTCCAAAAGGTAGAAGCAGTCTACCACTTCAATATCTCCATTGTTAATTCTAAGACTGGTTATTGTTCTTGTTATCATTAGTTTGACTTTATTTATATTCAATGTTAGACCCTTTTTTCACTATGTTTCTTGACTTTTATTATTAGAACTTGCAGTTTCTTTGCACTTTCAGCTATCAAGCTAGTGTCATCAGCGCAGATTAAAAGATCTTGGAATAGCAGATGCCTGTAAGTTGAATATGTATCTCCTGTTTATGTAGGTGCAAAAGGGGCAAATGAAAGTTTAGGTTGCAATCACGAAAACTCATTTTATCTTGCTTTGGTTAAACCTCATCTCAAATTACTGTAATTTGTCATAGCCACTCTATATTAAGAAGCATTTGGATATATCAAATGTTTAGGGGACAATGTTGAGGATCAAGAAAGTAGGAAGAAAGTCCTATAGAACTGAGCATGGTTAACCTTCAGGAGATTGAACTATGATAACATTCTTCAAATATCTGAAGGTATGTCATAAAGAAGATGAGTTTAGGAAACAAAATAATGGATTTAAGTCAATTAAATAATGGATTTTAAGTCAAAATAATGGATTTAAGTCAATTACTGTTAGGCGTTTTTTCCCTAACAGTAAAAACTGTTCAACAGTGAAACCAATTACCCAGCAAGATTGTGACTTCTCTTTCACTGGATGTATTCAGGAAGAAGGTAGGCAGTAACTGTCAGGTATGCTTGAATTTGAATTTCTGTACTCAGGAAAGGTTTGAACCTGATAGACTAAATGCCTTCTTCTGACCCTAAGATTGTATGATATTTCCAGAATTCAACACAATCTGCTTTCCCATATCTTATTTTTAGTACTAGGATGGACAGATCTTTTCAATCAGTTTCTGAAACATGGGTTTTCTCTAAAATATTCAAAGCCATTTCAGTAGGAATCAGCATCAAGGTATATTGACCTTAGTTATGCCAATGGATAAATGTAGGCTGTAGTTCACACACCATGCTAACCAGATTCGCTTTGAATATGGTTTGTTAAATAAATCAGTTCACACAGCACATAATAAACTATAGTGTGCAAATCACAATATTTGAGCTCAGATGACATGTTAAATATTTGGTTGAAGGCAACTGTGAACCCAACTTCTAATCTAATGGAAGTAGAATATGCCAGAGAAACCATATATTCTATCCAGCTGTCTTTCGTTGGCTAAACTGAAAATTGGAAATACACTTTTTATCTGCTACCATTCTTCAGCGTTCTCCCTATAGGACTTGGTGCATTTTGTTTAGCTTTTCTAAAAGCTGTTAGAAAGAGGTGGAGGCTTAGTAGATCCAAAGCATCTTCTAAATTAATTTCAATACATGTACACCTCTGCTTGAAAACCTACCACCTGCAGCACTAAAGTGAGTTTTCTGAGACAGCACTAGAAAATTTTCCAATAATGGACCTTCACTCTTCCTTTGCTTTTTTCACCTACTCTTCCAGTACTTTCTTCAAGAATTTATGAGTGCTTCCTTAAATACATACAAATCTGATTGATTTCTTTAAAGTTTTTTTGCAATCTATATTTCCTCAACTACTCCAGGCTGAATTAACTATAGCAGTATTTTTAAAAGTTTAGAGATACCTTTGAATACAATAAAGCTGGAATAATGAGCAAAAATAGAGGAGAAATAGATACTGCATACTGTATATATAAAGGTATAAAACTACTCATATGTTGTTCTTTAATGACAACATTTAAAAATATTTATATCCTATGAGTCTTCATTTTAAAAAAAGTTTGTTTTTATTGTCCTACTGGGTATTATTAGAAGGAGCATGATATTTATCAATGGATTACCTAACCCCCATGAAAGGTAATTTAAACTAGGATGTAGCTACTTTTACTTCTGCTACATCTTCATAGTTCATAAAGAGTCATATTTTCCAACTTAATAAGAACATCATTATTGTTCAGATACAGCAACTATACTTCTTGAAGTCTTTTTTTATCTTGCTGTGAAGAAATGGAGGTCTGTAGTGCAGTTAAGAAGGGGTGGTTTCATATTTTTCTACAAGTAGATTGTGCTGAATGCATCTATATTTAGATCATTAAAAATGTTGTGGCCTCCCCTGTGGCTTATCTTACTGCAAAGATCCCACGAGGCCTAGTCATACTAAATAGGTCATTGCAGCCATGACTCATGACACCTGTGAGCTTGGAGAAATGATTCTAATATTAAACACTGTTTCAATTCTGTTCTAATTTGAGGCCACAGTAAATGAAAAAAAGAATATATACCTTATATGCAGCTCTAGCAATCATCTCTATTGTATTGGTTTCCCGTGTCAGATTCTCTCTCTCTCTCTCTCTCTCTCTCTCTCTCTCTCTCTCTCTCTCTCTCTCTCTCTCTCTCTCTCTCTCTCTCTCCACATGAAACATGGTGTCTGAAACATCTGAATCTGCACTGTCTCCACGGATTTGATGCATGCCAGTCTAGCACTTGCGGCCCTGTCTTGGAAGCCGAGCATTTGAGGCAACAGAAACAGCATCATGGTAGCTCCTAACAGCCTGAGGCAATGAGGGTGAGTGGAGATTGCAGCAGAAACTGGACCAACTTCAGAGCAGAGTTTGAGGATTACTCCCTAGCTACAGGCTTAACTGACAAACCAGCAGCAGTGCAGGCAGCCACACTGATAGGCAGCAAATGCCTCCATCTTTACAACTTAATGTAACCCTTACAGAGGAGCAAAGGAGTGATACTAAAGCCATCCTAGATGCCTTAAAAGTCTTTTTCAGACCCTCTGAAATGTTATATATGAGAGATATATATTTGGCAGTGGTAAGAAGGTGAAGCAATAGACAGTTTTGTCACATGGCTAAGAGAAAAATCCACAAGCTGTGATTATGGCTCTCTGAGAGATCAACTTATTCTGATACCCAGAACAATAGTTCTGGGTATCACTAGCGAAAGGACATGCCGCTGTCTTTTGACAAAACATGCCGCTGTCTTTTGTAATTGAGATATGTCATACCACAGAACTTACAGACGAACACCTGAGAGCCTTGGAGCAGGATAAACAGATTGGCAGTGTCCATGCAGCCTCCAAACAACAGCTGAGCATGAAGAACCACCAGCACAAGCATCAGCACAAAATTCATCTACACAACTCACCTGGGAGCAACCCAGTATCATGCAAGTACTGTGGCAGTGTGCATGTATGTATGAGAGAAAGAGCAGTGTCCTGCATATGGGAAAACCTGCAGAGCGTGTGGGAGGCCAAATTATTTTGCACAAGTGTGTCTCTCAAGTAAAATGGAAGCAATGAAGCTGCACACAATTGAGCAAATGTCAAATTCTGAGGATGCACACTTGTTTACCACCAATGTGGTTTACACAAAAGAATGCATTGTTGATGTAAACTCTCAGGGCAAAAAATGGTCCGTAAATCTCAGATTAAGCAATATAATCCAACCCTGCCAGCTGGACTCGGGTGCAACATGTGATGTCATGAGTTTAAAGGACAAAATGAAACTGGTACCTGAGATACCTCTTCAGCCTAGTAGCACCAAACTGAAGTTATACAGTATACAGGAGAAATAATGGAATCAATAGGACTTTCCAAACAGAATGCAGCATATGTGGGGGTATCCACAATTTTGAATTTGAGATTGTGGAAGCTGATCAGAAACCACTATTGTCTGGATCAACATGCAGTTCTGGGTTGATGCAGTTCACCATTCCAGCTGAGTTACACAATGTCGGGGATTACCCCTCACGTCCTTGGCAGATCATCAGTTTTTGGAAATTGAACTTCTTCCTGACTTGTCTACTGAAACTACCATTAAGAGATGCAAGGCTTACTTTGCACGTCATGGCCAACCAGATAAAGTGATCTCTGATAATGGCCCTCAGGTTGCAAGCTTACAATTTAGGAAATTTGCCGCTGAGTGGGAGTTTGAGCATGTGACTCCATACCACGTCATCCACAAGCTAATGGCAAAGCTGAATCAGCTGTGAAAATTGTTAACATTTTTTGCAAGAAAGTGCAAAGTGATGGTGAAGACCCATGGAAAGACATTCTACATTGGAGAAATACATGGACATGGACAGTAGTCCGGCAGAGAGACTGATGTCAAGGAGACTAAAGACCTCCTTACCAGTGACAAATAAGTTGCTTGAGCCCTCTGTGATACAAGACATAAGCCTAGCAACCTCAGCGAGGTCGGATATACTCTTAGTACAAAGAGGTCCAGTCTTCACCCTTAGTGGGAGACATTTGCAACCACCCAACAGACTCAGCTTATAGGAAGTGTTGTTACTGGTTCTCATCCAAATTTTTATAATGTTGTTTGATTAACATAAAAAGGGGAAGATGTTATGGGTCTTATGTTTACCTTATATGCAGCTCTATTATTTATCTCTGTTGTATTTTGTTTCCTGTTTCATATTGGTTCTCTGTAATTCATCTCTATTGTTCCTGTGATGCATTTCCTGTTCTTGTTGCTGTATTCTCTCTCTCTAAGAAAGATGGCTATTGCACAGTGAGGCCTTGCATTGTATTTACTGACTCCACATGAAGCACTTTGGATACACACACGGAAGACAGAGCTCAGGATTAATCTATTCACTTGACCTTTTTATTATTATAGTAAGGACTTTTTCAACATGTTTCTTATATGAATGAGGTGGATATATGAAAAGAAATACTGTAATAATATCTCCTTTGGGCTTGGCTAATAAGGAGATTGACTAATCATTCTTATAAATTTTAAAAACATCCCAATTTTTTCTATTAAAATAGCTGTTTAACAAACAATATACTCTGGCTCAATAGAGTCCAATGATATTACCTCACGTGTCTGATGGACATGTAAATGAATGGAACAAACACCAGAAATTTGCAGTGAGACAAGTGAAAAATAGCCTAGCTCTTGTGTATTCACAAAAATATATGCCTAATTCAGGAAGGGTAAGAAGAATAACCAGGTCAAGCAAACTATCAGCTCCATTGTTCATTTGAGATTAAGCTCAGATAAACTGTAAATAAGGTATAAATCGCTGGGACCTGACAGATTATATCCCAGAGTTTTGAAGGAGCTGGCAGATGTTGTCTCAGAACCATTGCATCATATCTTTCATAAATCCTGGAGTACCAGGGAAGTACTGAGGATTGGAAAAGGGCTGATGTGGTTCCCATCTTCAAGAAAGGGGGGGGGGGGAACAGACACAGGAAACTACAGACCAATCAGTTTAACATCAATACCTGGGAGGATCCTAGAAAAGATAATCAAAAAAACAGATCTGCAAACAACTAGAAGCAAACAAAGTTATAACTAGTAGCGAGTATGGGTTTGTTAAAAACAGTTCATGACAAACCAATCTTATTTCATTCTTTGATAAAGTGACTAAACTAGTAGACCAGCGAAATGCTGTGGACATAGTATACTTAGACTTTAATAAGGCATTTGATAAAGTAGATCTACTCCTTGGTAAGCTAGAAAAAAGTGGAATAGACAACACCACCAGATGGATCTGTAACTGGCTGGCAAACCGTACTCAGCGAGTAGTCCTCAATGGCACTACATCCACATGGAGAGATGTAAGCAGTGGGGTACCACAAAGTTCCATATTAGGCCCAGTACTCTTCAATATCTTCATAAATAACTTAGATGAGGGAATTGAAGGGGAAATCAAATTTGCATATGACACCAAACTGGCAGAAGTAGCCAACACCCCAGAAGACAAACTCAAGATCCAAAAAGATCTTGACAAGCTTGAACAATGGGCCCTATCCAACAAAATGAGTTTCAATGTGGAGAAAAGCAAAGTCTTACATTTAGGCAAGAAAAATCAAAGGTACAAGTACAGATTAGATAAGACCTGGCTTAAAAACAGTAACTGTGAGAGGGACCTTGGAGTCCTAGTGGACAATCACTTGACTGAGCCAGCAGGGTGCAGCTGCAGCCAAAAAAGCTAATACAATCCTGGGTTGTATAAACAGAGGCATAGAATCAAGAACACGTGAAGTATTAATACCGCTTTATAAAACCCTAGTAAGACCACACCTGGAATACTGCAGCCAGTTTTGGTTACCATATCAGAAAAAAGATGTTGAGAGTCTGGAAAAAATTCAGAGAAGAGCAACTAAGATGATCAAAGGCCTCGAGACTAAAATATATGAAGAACAGCTGCAGGAATTGGATTTGGCTAGTCTAAAGAAAAGAAGAAATAGGGGTGACATGATAGCATTTCAGTATTTGAAGGGCTGCCACCAAGAAGAGGGGTCAAATTATTCACCAAAGCACCAGAGGGCAGGACAAGAAACAATGGTTGGAAACTGATCAAAGAGAGAAGCAACCTGGAATTAAGGAGAAAGTTCCTGACAGTGATGGGTGCTCCATCACTGAATATTTTTAAGAGAGTAGACAGTCACCTGTCTGAGATGGTATAGGTTCTCCTGCTTGAACAAGGGGCTGGACTAAAAGATCTCCAAGGTCCCTTTCAGCTCTATTCTATTCTAGAAGCTCAGCTCAGTAGCAGAACACAGATTTTATATGTAGATCTGGTGTGTAGGTCATGGCATCTCCAAACAACTCTAAAGGGTCCTATAGCTGTTCCAGAAAAAAATAATGCTGAGCCGAATTGGCCTGTTCTAAGACAGCTTCTTCTGACCCTACATTTGAGCCAAGATTGCTAGTAGAGAAAAGAGTTGTCTGCAGCATGACTTAAGATAACCAAAGCTTTTCCCCACTACTGAATCGAAATCCTATCTAAACATCCTTGTGTTTGTAGAAAGCTATTGATTGTTATGTGTCATCAAGACAGCATTGACTTTTAGGGACCATTAGATAGACTTTTTCCAGGATGATACCAGTATGAAATTTGATGAGCTCTACTCGCCTTTATTGTTTTTATTCCCAGTCACTGCTTGAACCCCTTCACCTCTCTCCAAGGTGAGTGACAAAATGTAATATAGTTTTATCACCTTGAGACTGTTTTTCTATTAAATTGGAGAAAGGCAGAAATATTGTTTTAACACTGGTACAGCTAAAGATAACCTAAGCCTATCATGATCAGGGGATGAGATGAAAGCAATATCATGTGGTCATAGCAGAAAAAGAAAGTTCTAAGGCAGTTTGGGGCACCACGGACCAGTTCTGTGGAGAGAGGTTTTTCTGTGAACTGGAAGGGGCGTGGTTTTGTGTGCTGCCTACAACCTGCAGATGGGGCTTCACTTGTTTGCACAGCCTGGTTTTTGGCATGTTGTGGCCCGGTACCAGTCCACAGCCCAGGGGTTGGGGACCCCTGTTCTAAGGGATGTTTTACTGTGGTTGGTTACAAATAGGCAAAGGACTTAATGATTATTTTATACAGCATCATTTAGACAGTGGGATTTTCAATAGATCTTTGGACATCATTGATAACTGCTTATCACTGGGTTCATATGAAGTTCCTATTCATATCAAGAAGTGTATCCAAAAAATTGTGGACTGTCTTTGTTTTCTGTCTTATTTCATAAGTTTCTTTTAACTTATAAATAGATCTATAAAATCTATTGATGTTCATTATCTAAAGATACAAAAAGAAGATAAAAAGACATTATTTAATATTATGCACTCAGTACAATGAAAGCACCTGTGTTTTGACAAGGAAACTCAGTTTGTGTGACATGAAAATTGCACAAAAGAAGCAATGGATCAAAACAAGCAAGAATTAGATGCAGCACATTTAACTGAAACTGTAATATAACAGGCAACGGTCAACTTTTCAGTGCTGTTCATGTTAGCCTTTTTTTTGCATTTCACAACCATTGAGAAATATTTCATATTAGTTTCCTGCACAGATAGTGTTTGATAAAAGCAGAGATGACATAATTTATTCCAGGTGCACCTATGAATAGGATTAAATGAAATCATTTCACACTTAAAGCTCACTAATTCTTGAATAAGTATTCTCTTAATTGTTTTTAAAGGACTTTGAAACACTATTGAAAATGAGAAATACGATTTGTGAGCTACAGTCTTCTACTGCAGCTATAAATTGGATATATAATTTAAATCTTGCTTGGTATATAGAAAACAAAAACAATGGTTCATGCAGTGAGTTTAATCTGGATTAGCTGTCTCAACCTAAAACAGGGCCTAAACTGCTGGGCACAGGTGATTAGTAATTTAGTCTGATATTTCTCAACCTTGGCCACATTAAGACATGTGGAATTTAACTCCCAGAATTTCTCAGCCAGCTTTATAGGGGTTGAAGTCCACGCAACTTAAAATTACCAAGGCTGGGAAACACTGATTTAGTCCCCAAAGGTAGAGAATTCCAAACTGGTAAAAGTTTATTTGTAATACAAATGCAACTATTATGCTCTAAAGCAGAGGTCCCCAACCTTTTGGGCACTAGGGACTGATTACGTGGAGAGAGTTTTTTCCGCAGACCAGACGGGGCATATTTTTGTGTGCTACCTGCAGCCCGCAGGTGGGGCTTTGCTTGTTCATGTGGCCCGGTTGCTGGCATGCCACGGCCCGGTACCGGTCCATGGACTGGGGGTTGAGGACCCCTGCTCTAAGGTAGTAAAGGGATGAGTAAATGTTCTTCTCAAATATATTTTTGGTTCCTCATTTTCTCTCCCACCCATCTGATTAGACCTTTTAAAGCAGCGACTCTCAAAATTTTTGGCACCAATGACCAGTTTTGTGGCAGATAATTTTTCCACCGACCGGGGACGGGGGATGGATTCAGTTTCACTCATTTTCCCATTGCTCACCTCCAGCCGTGTTCCTAACTGGCCATAGACCAGTACCTGTCCAAAGCCTTGGGGTTGGGGATCCTTGCTTTAAATGCTTCCATTTTTAAAGAAGCCTTAGTCATTCACAGCTCTGGGTAGTTAGGAAGTGTTTTACCTAATCCAAAAATACAGCATTTTCTAAAAGATTCTGGACATTTTTATGAGTTTGTTTGAAACTGTCAAGAAAACTGCCACTGGCATTCATAGCTTTTTATGAAACAAAAATTCTGCCAAATGAAGTTGGTAAGATTTACCCTCAATAAAAATGAAGACTATAGCAAAAGAATCCGTAGGATTCCACTTTGTTAGTTCTTGAAGAATCATTCAGCAAATGATAAATTGGCTGTTTGGATATGCAAGAAATTGCTAGTTTCTTGATTTATGAAAAGCATTCAATAGATTTATTTCTAGTCACAATATGAACAACATGAACTGTGATTAATTACCTTCCATCTACAAGAAGAAGCAGAAGTTCAGGGAAAATAATAAAGATCCACATAAATCATGTTTCAGAATGGAAAGTAATGCTACCTATTTTTATGCCCAGAGTGATAATTTATAAAAATATATTCTGCGTGTCTCATTATTAGTGTAATAGGATCCAGGTATATATCTGGCATCAATGTTGACAGTATTATTTACTGAGAGTATTTCTCCATGGGATCTTTACACTGAGAATCAGCTTTCTGTGATCTTGTGCCATTCTGCCATAGGTGTATTATAAAATTAGCTAGTACACACATTAATTAATCTTTTCTTTGAAGTATTATATGGTAAATGTTGTGTAGCCGGTTCTTTGCAGGCAATAAGCGAGACAGAAGGTTGCAAACAGGAAAATGCTTTATTGAGGCAAACAGGAACAGAACTGAAACAGAGGCTGCTGCGCAGCTACTTATACAGTTGGCCACTAGGCGGTGGCCAATAGGTTTAAAGGAACCCATTCCCGCCCCAAATCTACCAATGATCTTCTTGGAGACAACAAGTCTGGCTTAGTCAGTGACCGTAACACAGAAACACACAGACAAACCATTGAGCAACCTTAAGCAGCATTCAAACAGACATGTGAATCAGCTCAAGTACAAATCCCAATACATTACAGTAAACATGCAGTGGAACATACAAATCAAAGGTATTGCTTTCTACTACTTCTTCCTGGGAAGAATCCAAAGGGCAATCTGAAAGACATGGAGTATAGATCAGGACATAGCAAACTTAGGTTTTCATAACTTCTTATTCTGAAAAGGCAGCTGTAATTGTCTGCTTTTCAAATCAGGAGACTTGTGTGCATTAAATTATATGATGTGAAAATACTCTTTTGACATCTGTCAATGTTATTAGCTTCTTATTAATATTTACCTACTCTATTTCTCCAGATGGTTGTGTTACACAAACATTAAAGTCGATTCCCAGGAAAAGAAATTGAAATTATGCTTATGTGTATTAGCAATGTACTTGAGTAAAATGAACCAAAACCAGAGGTAAAATTCTAATCAGATAAATTTCCACTACTTAATTTGCAAGATAAAATATATAATTAAAGTTTTCAGGTACAAAATCAACTGAAGAGATGCAAAAAAATAAAGCATACAAAGTTGTCTCTTAATTCTGTCAGTTAAAAAATATATTTTTCTTTGGGAAGCCTAAAGGGCACTGTCATTTTTTAAGATCTTCAATTATTTGTTTTAGTTATCTATCCACTTTTCTACCTTGAATGGAATTGAGAAACCCCTTCCACCACCAGAAATTTCCCTACATTTTATAGCTGATTTACAAGCCATGCTACTTTATAAGACATCTGGCTCATAGAAGCCAGATAGGAACTCTAGTAAAGACCTGTTACATCAGCAAAACTCTGCTGATTGTTCTTAGCTTGATTTTATTTCCCATCATCAATAGATATGGGACAGAGGGAAACTTTTTATCAGAACATCTTAAAAGATACTGCATTTCTGCGATGAATTTAACTGAAAAAGCTGTACTGATGCATATCATCTGTAAATGTGTTCGACCAGCAGATATCTCTATATTCATGGAAAAACATACTCATGGAGACTTACATGGCTGCTTTATGGCTGATAAATATTTTCAACTCCCCAGATCTTGTACAGAGTTTACATGTTTGTGAAAAGAAAAGTGTAAAGAAGCCTCAAATGTATTCTTGCAAGATTCTGCTTAGAACATTCAGCAAAGCTATCTTAAAGTATTCATCAGTTGTAGTCTATTTTATTTCTCCCTGCTGGGCTCAGATAATAACGTATAATAGTAAAACAGTGTTGTTTTGTTAAACTGTTATCATTAAGTGGTAAGTACAATAAAGCTTGCCCTCTTTGGGACTGTCTCTCAGGAAACTACTCATCACAGGATTAAAGTTATCTGGTCATGCCATTACGTAACTAAAAATAACTAGAAACGATAATTTTAGAGTAGCAGTTCACATTACTTTATACCGTGAAGCCTTGTTGCAGTAAGTGCTTTCAAATGCTGTACCTAATATTCTCAAGAAACTGATGAAGCAAAATGATTTCTGCTGTGTAGTGGGTTCGTTGCGCAGGAATGAAGATGAGGTGAGTGAGTTCAGCAAAGAACATGGTTTATTGCTTGCAGGATCTGATCTGGGGAACTGGGCTGCAGCTGCAGCAATTTATAGCCTGGCCCCTAGGCGGCAGCCAATAGGTTTAAAGCAACCTATTGCCTCCTAGGGGAAGCCAATAGCAGCACTGGAGACGGGGTGTCTGAGTTGCTGGGAGCCGTTAGCTAGCTCCAGCTTACCACGTGGTGTCACAATCAAGCCCAATACATTACAATTTCTATGTGATTATTCTGAATATTTAATATTACCACAAAATATTTTTTAATCTGATAAACTCATTATTCTGGAGCCAAAGTGATAGACTTTACTAAGCACTTCTTGACGAATGTCTAGCAGACCAAAAGACATGTTAGGGCAAGATAAAGAATGCAGATGTTTAGGTGTTGTTTTCTAGGCCTCCAGATCCTGGTGAGCTCAGTTCAAATATGTTATGGAATCTGCCTCCATATGTCTGCATGGCTGTCATTCTTAAGGTTCCCCCCTGCCCGCCTTCTCCAAATGGGAGCTTCCATGTTCTCTCTATAAGTTGCATTTTCTAGGACAAAGCAAGAGCCAAGGTGTCACATAGTGCACAAACTTGCAAACCAGAACTTCCTTCTCTTAGAGTCAATTCAATCCAAGTTCTTGAGGCTATTCTTGGGGTTTCTTGGTAGATTGCCATTGCTGCCTTTCACTTCGAGGCAACAGTTTTTCAGTAAAAGCATAGATTTTGATAATTAGGATCTGACTAACTTTCACATGTGCGAATAACACGACTAGTTTGGAGACAAAATAAATGGCTTTAATCTTCAGTTTTTTTCCCCAAAGGAAAAAAGACACATTGTGAGGAGACAGTCCTTTTGCTTTGAGAAGAGACCCCCTAAACAAAGTGTTCACTCCAATTAACTGTCTAGATATCGCAAAATATTGCAGGATTCCACTTGAGCTCATTTTAGCACTCTGCCTTCAGCCTTACTGCAAGGAAAATACAGTACTGATCCATTCCTTTGTCCCGTTATGCAGAAGCAGTTAAAACAAGGGGCATAAGCTGTTCTCCTGCCAATTTTCCATTGAAATGGGTTGTTTGTATTAATTCCAATTTTAAGTAAGTTCCCTGGAAGATCATAATGATGATGCTACTTTGAAAGTTGCCAAATTCTATTTTATATAGAATTTTATATATTAAGAAACAAACAGCGAAACTATTTTAACCTCATCTGGCTATACGTGTATTCCGGTTTCTTCTTATGGTGAAGGACCATAATATAATGTAACATATTTTAAGGAAATAACTATTCTGAATAGTTTTGATACTGAAATGTAGGTCATGATTGCCTTAATTTATCATGACTAATAAATAAAATGCAGTTTACTGTCCACTCTCTGATCAACTAATGCAACTGAAGATACAGAGTAAATTGACATTTTACTAAAATTCCCCCCCTCTCCATGTCTTTTCACTACCTTGCTTCAGTAATTATTTGTATTATGTCATTGTATCTCTTTCAAGCTATTTTTCACCTTTATGCCATTTGTATGCTAATTTCCCCAAAAGCTAGAAAGGCATTTTGCATGTTTTTCCATCTGATTTGGCATCAGTACCATTTAACACAAATGCAACCCTAACAAGGCAACTCAAGTAATCAGGCATAAAAAACGGCTGATAGTTTTCCAGTTGCAAGTTCTGAGTAGTAATTTTACTTTGGAGATGATGAAGAGGGAAAAGCTGGGGTATATGGAAATGACAACTTTGAGAATCAGCATGGTACTGAAATGAATCAGAAAGCATTTCTTCTTATGTATCAGCTACTAATATATAATGCTAAATTGCTCACAACCTTGCTCACAATCCACCAATTAAGTCTTGTTCATTGCAGTGAAATGTAGAAGATAATATTAAGTTTATAGTTACTGCCTGTAACCTTTCAAAAATGAAAATAATAATAATACAGGAACAGGAATCTTTCTAGAAGTACAAAACTACACAACTTTCAGAAAGAAAGTGTGTTTGGAGAAAGGGGAAGTTGGGTTATTATACATTTAAACCCATTTAAATAAAATTTATGTCTGCTTTTATGGGCACGTAGCCCATAAAATATAAATGGGATATAAATGGAATTAAAATAAAAATAAAAAATAAATATAAGATTGAGACGCTCCTAAATATTTTTTCCTGGAAGTATTTAGAACATTAATTGCAATTTAAAAGCTCACTGTCCTTTAAAAAAATAAAAACAAATATGCTTTCTCTGCCATTGTATGAAGAATTTGCCAACTTGGATAGGCTGGTAGTTTCTAACATTTCAGGCTGATCTATCTTGTTCTTTACTTCTGGAGCATAAGAACACAGTTCTTGGATGTGATTTTATTACAGTGCAAAGAGAAATGGAGGCAGCATAGATGTTGGTGAAGGAATTCCTGGCCTCACCACATTGGCTGCATAACTTAACATGTTGTGTTAACCAAGCCTATATGGTTAGCGGTTAGTATGCTGTGCCAACCAGGACATGATTGCAGTTCTTTGTTTTATGTTGTTTCTTTGTTTTGTAAACCACCCTGGGAGTTGGACAGCATATCAATTTAATAAAAATATAAATGCAATAAATAAATCATGGAAGATAAAAATAATATTTCAAATTGGCTAGGAAAAAAAATTAAAGGCACTTTTCTATTGTTTTTTCAGGTACTTTCCAAACTTTTGATATATAATTAAAATGAGCATTTGCCAAAGCCAATGAACATTTCAAAACAAATCTTCATCCTAATGTCTTCCCACAGGTGCAGGGTCTGGTTTGGGGATCAACAATTGCCATTTTACGTGTTCCATCTTCCAGAATAAATAAATAGGTGAAACAGGGAGCTACTATGCTACACAATCACATTTATTTATTTACTATTTTTATTTATTTATCAAATTTCTATACTGCGCATCACACTTGTGTGACTCTGGATGATTTAGAAATAAAATGATAAAATCATATAAAAGTCTTAATTAAAGACAAAATTAAAAATCAGAATTAAAACAGAGTTTAAAAGAGCAATTGAAAAATTGAGGCAGAGGGAAGGCGTTCAACCCACCAACTACCCTCAGATTTGTTTGACAGTCTTAGACCCCCACACCAGTTAGTAGATCCAAGTGTTGATACTCTTCTTAAAGGCTATGTGTTGTATTTTGATCACCATGTCTCCTACTATTAGTTGAACTATCTGTTTCTTCCTAAAAAGTTGCAGAGATGCAAAATAACAGCTTTTGGGGGGTTAATCATAATTCTAGAGATATAAAAATGTAGCAAGTCAATGTCAAAATGGATTTTCGAATGGATATGCTAGTTCTTTTTTCTCTGCTACTCTATACTTTTGACTATTAAATTCTCACACGTCTTCTAACAACCATTTATAAATCAATTTCCGTTCAGAGTTGCCTCATTGAAAAGAGAGGTGGCATATAAATTTAATACATATTATAGTCTTATTAATTTATGAATTATTTAATCATGGGATTATCAATTATCCCAAATTTTGCCCTAGCACAACCCAAATAAACTCAGTCCTAAACTGCCCACCTGGACAAGAGTCATGCAACAATTATCTAGCTAGTAGCCTATAGTTCACTGTCAGTGCCTGTAATAGGCAAGAGATAGAAAGGATTGCGGGAAAGAAGTGTGCATGATCCAACAAATTTAAATAGAACCCAGCTATCTAGACAAGTTGACATGTTGTCTTGTTTTCTGCCTCTGCATTCAAGTCTGAAACCCTAACAGATACTAAGGATAGCTTAAGCTAGTGAAAAGCACACAATATTTGCTATAAAAATAGCCTGACAACTGCTTTCTTCTTAACTCTCACCCCATTAAAATTCAGGGTAGAATGCTTGTTTATTATTATAACCGCATTCTGACACTAAGAAAGATAAAGCATGCTGGCCTGGAAAGTTGGGCTGTAGGAATTTCCTCTTCATAAATTTGTGGTAAGATCACATTGCAGCAGAATCATCTAAATTCTTGAAAATAGATGTTTTGTTTAACAATCCTCTGAATAATGGAGACGGAATTTGAGGGATTGCTGGACATCTGTTAATGGATGTGTATTTAAACATAAGCCAGTGAAGAGCTGCTTGTTGCCATCGTTAAATGAAAAGTCCCATTTTTCCAAATAGCAATATTGAGGCATCAAAATCTGTTAAAACCTATCCAAAATTTGCTGTCACATTAGCTTCTAACCATTTCTGTTTTATGTTTGTATATGAAGAGTATCTAAGCGTGCTTTCTGTCAGACTTCTATTTTTGAAAATCTGACAGATACTGCACAGAACAGTTCTATAAACAAGATCTCATGCAAACATTAAATGTTTCTCCAGTCAAACCTGGCTCTTTAATTTTATTTTAGATTTCCCCCCCCCCCCATTCTCTCCTATGCTATCTAAGAGGCTGAAATTAGTAAACTAAGATTTTTCAGTTTATGTATTTCATAGCTGGAATTATAAGGAAATATGAATTCCTTTTTCTTTAAAAACATGCAAGAGAAGTTCACGTGCACTGAAAAAGCTAGTTTGACAGTTTACATTTAATAATAAGTATAGTTTAACAATAAATTCTCTGATATTACAGAGTTGGATCCAGATTTAGTATGAATCCACACTAGCACTGTGTATTGGCCCTGAAAAACACAGTTCACTGTCAGGCACAAGTAACCAGATACATACGTGAAAGGCTTCCATAAAAATTGCATAATAAAAACATTGTCTACTACTTGCTGACATTTGTGTATGTATGTGTATATAAATGTTTCCCCAGATAACTCTTAAAAATAATTATAAAAGATATATATATCATGTAGCTTATATCATGTAATTAGATAGCAGAATTAAGCATGGAAAAGCCAGAACTCAGATATTAATTTTAATTGGCAAATGTTTAGCAAGATCAGCAATTACACAGAGCTACATGAATTTTTGAAGGGGCATTTTGCTTAATTGGGAGTTTTGAGCAAAATACTCTTTTGAAATGAAAATTCAAAGCAAAACAGTCATACTTCTAGTATTTTGCTTTGCTTGTTTATATTGCTTTTATGTTGCTTCATTAAAAAAGTAAGTAGCTTACAAAAGCAGAATGCATATACATATACAATATGTATAAAAATGACAACATACATCTCTTTAGGTTTATATTCTCCATATTGCTCTAGCCCAGACATGTCAAACACAAGGCCCGGGGGCCAGATCCGGCCCGCGAAGTGGTTTCATGCGGCCCGTGAAGCCATCCTGGAAACAGTGAGGGAACGGCCCCCACTGCCTTGGCCCTGGCCCAGAGACCCTCCTCCTGCCAGAGACCCCCAGATCTGTCCCACTCCTGCCCAGGCCCCCATAGGCACCCTTGATGCCAACGATGTAGAGCTGGCCACGCCCACCCAGTAGGCCATACGCACTCTAGCCACGCCCACCCAGTAGGCCACGCCCACCCAGACCATACCCACCTGGCCCCCTGAGGGCAACCGTAATGCTGATGCGGCCCTCAATGAAATTGAGTTTGACACCCCTGCTCTAGCCAAATACCTGCCTAAATAGCCAGTTTTTCATTATTTTTTTAAACAATGAGAGGTTTCGTGCTCTGGTCACTTCCTGATTAGATTACTGCAGTACATTCTACATGGGACTGCTCTTGAAGTAAATCTGGAAATTCCAACTGGTCCCGCATATAGCGGCATGCATAGTTCTGACTTTATAGTTTGCCCATATTATACTTCTGATATGTGATTTTCATTGGCTTTCTGTTTCTTTCCAGGTATTTTATTTAGTGCATGGCATACAATGCCAGGGAAATCGAGACATGCTAGACACACAACGCAGTCCTGACAGCGTAGATTGCTAATTTATTCTGTTCTTCTAAACCAGGGGTCCCCAACCCCTGGCACCAGTCCATGGCATGCCAGAAACCGGGCCAAACGAACAAGCAAAGCCCCATCCGCGAGATGCAGACAGTATATGAAAACACACCCCCTTCAGTCCGTGGAAAAACCTCTCTCCAAGGAACTGGTCCCTAGTGCCCAAAAAGTTGTGGACCTCTGTTCTAAACCATGTTTTTACCTTACGTATCTCCATTCTCTCCAATGCAAGCAAGAGTTTTAATCTAGGACTGCTTATAAGTAACTGTATTTTGTCACATCCATCATCTACCATCATACACCCAGGATATATATGGACATAGAGTAAAGATTTAACAAATTATCTCGGGAACTTGAGTTTTAGGCAGAATAATAGTATCCAATGAAGCAGCACAATTGCCACCCCCCAACACAGTATTTATACATGTGGGTAGCAATTAATATGGTTGGAACTACTAAAAAAACACAGTTTGCTATTTGTACTAGAAGTGTGCTACTTTTTATGCAATCCAGTAAATAACCTAGATCCCATCTTATAAAATAAAGGGCTGCACTAGATCTCTGTCTGAAAAAATAGTTAAATTTTAATCATAGATTTGTGCTCAAGGTGGAGTCCTAATTTTGTGGTTGCTGCTTTTCATAGTTCTTGCTTCATAGTGTGTCACTTTATCCTCCTGTGTTTGGGTAACGTGATTAATTTGATTAATGTGTCAGCAGTGCATTTCTTTCCAAGAGGCAGGGGGAAAAAAGTTTGTCATTTTCAAGAACAAAGACAGGAAATCTCCAGAGCATGAGTGAAACACTGGAACAGGGAAGGTGATGATGGTGAAATGAATGGCAGTTAATTGTTTGAACAGGCTTAGGTTGTTAGGGAAGAAAGATACTTCACTACCTTATATGGCACTCTGATGGCTAATTATATCATATAAACTATGCTTAAAAATGACATAAATCTGCCTTTCTCAACCTGTGCCCTCTAGATGTGTTGGACAACTCATCTCATCCTGAGTCAGCATGAGATCTGCTGGCTGGCAAAAATGCCAGTATGACTGCAGAAAGCTTGTATGCTGAATTGACAAGAAAATCTTTTCTCCTTCTTAACAAATACAACTTTAAAACATGTACTTACTTTATTGTTGGCCTTTGAATTTCTCCATTTCTTTACAAAAGGATTGTCCAGAAATATTTAGCTTGAATAAGAATAAGACTATGTGACATATTAACCCATCCTCCCCATTCTGATTTGATTTTTTTAAAAAAACTTAGTTAAATTTATGAAATATTCAATCTTGTCAAGGAAAATAGATACATTTTAAAAAATGAATAATTCCTCAGAATGGCCCTTTAGGCTGTATTTAAAAATGAAGCATTAAATTACCAGCTGTGTTTTTTTCCAAATGAGGAATAAAATAGGTACATTTTTTTAATGCAGGGATTTCTGACATTAAATGAACAGACTGTTGCATTACAAGCTTCAGTCTAATACCTAGTTCCTTTTCAGGACTTTCATCAATAATTAAATAAGATATGAAGAACTTTGAGATTAAAATTAGTTTTGAAACATAGCAGAATTAACATATCCTATATACTTCACCAACAAATACAAATCTGTTTACATAAATAACAGGCCCTACACTACAATGTGTAAGATGAGTTCTAACATTGCCAAACTTGACATTGATGTCTAGCGTAGTGGAGAAAATAACGGGTTGCGTTGACACCAGTTAGCAGCATCTTTTTCTTGTGTTATTTCCAGACTTAACACAATTGAGGTTAGTAGTACTGACCCATACCAACTTTTGAAGAAAAAAAAAGAGCTGCCCACTGTTTTTTAAGTTTAAAATGCCTAAAGAATGCCTTGTGCAGGATCTCTTCAATTTATAACAGCTATATGTATTTTGAAAGGGTGGAAATCCAGAATTTGGGGGTGGGAGGGAGAAAATTTATGTTAAAAATGCATTACTGCAATTTCCTCTCTGCGCGAGAAATAGCTGCATGTGCCAATATTAAGACTTGTGTTGATGGCTTGACTTGGATGAGCACCTGAGAGAAACATGTGGGCATGATCTACTGATAATACATTAAATGCACACTTTTCATTGTCCCCTCCTCATTTTTAAGATATTTTATATTAAATGGCCAGTTAATTAAATAATATTGATTACACATGGTAGCAAAGTAAATTGTTTGCTGTCTTCTCATATGTCGCCAAATCTGTTGCCTTCCTTTCTTAGTGGTAAGTGGATCCTGATTAAAGCATCTCCACACTATGCTTAGTGCTAGTCATAGCTGTTTTCACTAAATGTTGGCCACTAGTGAAGTGAGGGCAAAGGTTATTTATCTCTGTCTTCACAGTTGAGGGTAAGAGTTCTAATTCAAGCTTATTTCATATATAGAGGACAATGTACATTTATAAAATGGAGGACTTCTTCAGACTCTTCAGATATTGAAATAACACATTACAATTGTTAATTAATAAGGTATTGTAAACTGCCTTGTGGAGCTTGCATCTGCCATTCTCTGGCTTCTTCCCCTCCTCCCTCCCTGTTCAAGTATAAATTCTACATCAATCTAGCCCAGTATTTCTCAACCAGAGGAACTTTAAGATGTGTGGATTTCAACTCCAGAAATTCCCCAGCGAGCATGGCTGGTTGCAGAATTCTAAGAAGTCCATATTTCTTAAAGTTGCTCAGGTTGAGAAACACCGTCTGGCCACTCCATTGCATCTGATGAAGTGGGCGTAGCTTACAAAAAACAGGTGCCTATTAATAAAATTAATTAATTTGCAAAGATGTGACCAGGTTCCTCCTGGGTTGACTTACACAGCTCTCTACCCAACAATGGCTTTCTTTCTATACAGGCAGGGCATCTGCCCCCCCTCCGCCCCGCCCCAAGCATTTTAACTTCTTTTTTTGAAATGAAATGAACCTTTTATTGTCAAAGTACAACTATGTGTACATTGAGATTAGCTGAGCCTCCCTTTGTGCTCCCACCCCCTAACACACAGTGACAACAAACCCTCCATCTTACTACACCTTGTGAACCAACTACACCACACACCGGTCTCCCAAGTCAGTTCTGCATAAAATTCACAAAAGTTATTTCTCATTCAAAAGCCTAACAGCCCACGGATAGGAGGTGTTTTTCAGCCTGTTGGTGCGGCTGGCTATACTTCTATATCTCCTACCCGATGGTAGGAGAGAAAAGAGATACCCCAGGAGGCCACACAGTATTATTTATTAAGTCAGACTGAAATGAATTTTTACTCCAAGGTGTGGTTTATAAAGGCATAAAATAAATTAGGCTAAATAGGCGAAGTAGTGTTGACATCGACTTCAAGAATTTTGAACTTCCTTGAGGAAATTAAAGGCAATCCTGCCCTCCAGTGGTCAGTAGAGCATAATGCAGTGGCTTCATTTTCTCTGCTGGCTGCATGATTCCTAAACACAAGTTGTCTCTGCCTATTCTATTCACATCTTATCAATCTTTCTTGGTAATCTGCAAATAGATAAAGATAGTATTGAATATTATACTCTCATTTTGTTTGATAAATGCCTCTGACACTTTTCTTATTAGCACATGGTCCAGAAAATAAAAAATACTTCTCATTTTAGGTTTGCTCAATCACTTTGCATTACAGTAGTAGTTCCTACCTGGGTTTTTTTGCTGTTTAAACAAAGTTCTTCTCAAATCTGAGAATGTTCTTTTTTAAAGAGCTGTCCTGGCCAGTTCTGGTTTCAAATTAGAATGCCTCAATGGATGTGTGAAATAAATGTCCCATCAAATCCATACCCTGTTTGCATGGAGGTAATAGAGAGAACAGGGCAATAATGGGTGCCAGAAGATAAAACGTAGGGTTAGGAGTCTAGGTATCCATGCAGGGAACAATGTAAACAATGCAATCTCTGCCCCTTTTGTTCTTGCATGCAATGTCTGCATACAATACAAAAGAGCAGAAGTTACGTTGTGTTATTGTAATACACATTATCAGTGCTTTTTTTGTAAAAGAAAAAGGTGCTGGAACTCACACATGTCATACAACCCGCCTTGCCTGCCCTACAAGGTTCCATCCAAAAAAAGGTGCCGGAACTCCATTCTGAGCGTTCTATGACAAAAAAGCCCTGCACATTATCATGTTGGTGATATTAACAGATAATTTAGATCATCAATAGCTGGAGGTGCTTATATAGATTTTGATATAATATTTAGTGCTTTTCTAAAATAAGTAAAAAGCTTCAGAATATTTTTTTCAGTTGTTATTCATTAATATACTATTTGTATGTTGTGTATATACAAACCATCATGTTGATTATTTCCTGGTGATTATTATGCAGAAAAAATTCTATTTGAAACCTTCCTCTAAGTATTAAATGACTGTTAAGACGATCTTCACTAAACTTAGTTTGCATGCAAGCTTTTAGAAATCATTAATCTGGAAGAAAAGCCCATACCTGCAATTTTTTTCAATAATGAACCACTTTGAGTTCCCGCAATACCCTCAAGTGTCTCCTTACTTCAATGGGTGTTTCAAAAGAGCTCTGGTTATTGATATGTCTTTGTTTTTAGAGACAGATTGATATATGAGAAAGGAGCCATGAGTTTAATGTTACATTGCCACCAGCAGTTCCAAATAGGAGACTGATATAAACCCTATTATAACTATTATGCTAAACTATATTATTTAAGTTTTTAAAAGGTAAAGGTTCCCCTGCACATGCGTGCTAGTCGTTTCCGACTCTAGGGGCCGGTGCTCATCTCCATTTCAAAGCCGAAGAGCCAGCGCTTGTCCGAGGACGTCTCCGTGGTCATGTGGCCGGCATGACTAGATGCCAAAGGCGCACGGAACGCTGTTACCTTCCCACCGTAGTGGTCCCTATTTTTCTACTTGCATTTTTACGTGCTTTCGAACTGCTAGGTTGGCAGAAGCTGGGACGAGTAACAGGCGCTCACTCTGTTATGCGGCACTCAGTATTTGACCCGCCAAACTGCCAACCATCTGATTGACAAGCTCGGCATCCTGACCCACTGAGCCACCGCGTCCCATTTAAGTTTTTAAGTATTCCTAAATATGTATTGATGTATGTGAATAATAAATACAGTAAATATGCAAGCAATATGATGACCATGTGTCATTTTTTTGTAGTTTTGTTTCCTCTTTGGTGCAATCTGTATATGATTCTGTCACATTTAGTTCACTGAATTCTCTGAATCAAAAGCAAATGTGACTTACTTGAAGAGAGAGGGAGAAAGAGAAAGAGAGAGAAGTGTGTGTGTGTGTGTGTGTGTGTGTGTGTGTGTGTGTGTGTTGACATATTCCTCCTTTGGCTTAGTAAGATAAACGAATATTCTTGGAGTAAGCTGAGGAAGTGTACTGCATTTATCTCATTTTTATTTTTAAAATACAAGTTTCTAAAGAGAATCGAAAAGAGAATGGAGAAAAAAGGAGTTGCTTATTTCACATTTTCTTTATTGATTGCCACTGGCTGGAATCTTAGGTTGCATGCTAGATATCAGTAAAACAGATGGAACTATATTAGAATTACAGCAAGATTAAGGAAGGTGGCCTATACATTGCTGACCAGGGACAGCTGAATACAGGTTTGAAGCTTCCGAACTGTGATGGATCCTGAAAGGCCTGCAAAGATACTCATTCTTGCATTAGTGGCTCTTACGATGTCACTGCTATGGATGTTGCAGAGGGAAAGATTTTTTTTAAAAAAAATACACTTTTAATGAAGAAAATTATAAATCCCTCCAAACACTATGAACTCCTCCATATTTTTTTTTAACTTAAAAGTGGGCAGAGCAAATTTGTTGCAACTGTCACCCACTCCCCACTGCCACTACCACCCTAACTCAGCTTAGCTCACCTCTGCTTCTGCCTCTTCCATTACTTTAGAAGACAACAAATCTGTGTTCTTGCTTTCCTGGCATCAGCCTTCATGTGACTGATCCGATGCTGTGACAGCTCATGCTGGCAACCTGGCCCTGTGTTTGGGCTTGACAGATGTTATCAGATACAGCCTGACATTTGGAACCCTTTCAGCAAGAATATGGAAGGCTCTGGAAGACACTTCATCTTCCTTGTCATCCTAACAAGGTGTGTGAAAGTGGGGGAAAGTTTAGGCTAAAGCTTCAAATCCTCTAGCTGCTCATCCAGCCCTCATTCCTTCCAAGAGAAGAATGAAAACAAAAAAGAAAACCTCCTAGACGTTCACTGATATCTATGTAAGGGTGCTGTGAATGAGGCCTGAAAGGGGTGGATAGCCTGGATGCTTCAGCAGCAAGAGGATCCAACTAAGAAGATTGAGCTGAAGTCGGCTTCTCTTCACGGGATACGGGAATGGGTCTCTCGCTATGGCTGGGGTCTGTGGCAGACTGAACCTTGGGAGCAGTGAAGGTTAGCATGCCATCAGTAGACAGAGAGCAAGTGATGGATGATTGGTCGACAGTGGAGGGAAGACGGTACCGACGATGGAATTCACGGGAAATGTATCCATGGTCATCCTGAAGTGAGACGCAACAAAAACAAAAGCAAAACAAAACTCATTGGCATTAAAGGGTATAGTCAACAGGTAAGTCCTTCAGAATCAATTGCTCTATAAACATCAGCCTGGTTGCAGAACAGAGTTATAGAAGCAGAAATGAGCCAGCATATATCCCGCCCCCCATATTGCTTTCATCCATTCTCTACCTCTTCAAAGAGCTGTCCAAAGCAGATTGATTCACCTTTGCGTGATATAGCCAGTCATATATTCTACACAAGGTTGTCTCTAAAGGTATCTTCATATTGTAATTGGTGCAAAATGCTTCTTGGCTAGAACCAGTCACCAGAGCACATAACACCCATACTGCAGGCCCAGCATTGGCTACCTGTATTTTCCCAGGCGCAATCTGAAGTACTGCTGCTGACTATAAAGCCTTAAATGGCTGGGAACCCAGATTTTGAAGTACCACTTTCCCTAGCCAGAATCAACCCATCCTGTATGGTCATTCCAGGAGAAGTTTCCCACTTCCATGATGTGAGAGCCAAGATCATGTTTATAGTCCTGCTGTATCATATGGCTTCTTCTAAGAAGGCAGACTAATCCCTTAATATCACTCCTGAAGATAGTAAAGACAGATCTCTTCCTGAACACAGTTGATAGGAAAATTTTTGGTATTACTTATCATTAATCTTATTATAGTATTTTTTTTTCTTCTTGGATTGGAGAAATTCCATTTAAATTATTGGGATCGTGTTTAGATTTACCTTTTTATGTTTACCTTACTGTGTACGTTTTAACTATATATTTGTACTGCAACTGTTTTAATTGCTAGCTGTAAATTGCCAGGAGTCCCTGACAGATTCAGTGATGTACAAGTGCAATAAATAAGAACATAAAATATTGCGCTGTTCTGTACATGTTTAGTTAATGTTAATAAACACAATTTAAGGTTTTGGGCACTTTCACACAAAGGGACATGCAAATACTTTAAAAACAACTGTAGACTTCTATGTAGATCATGTGTCTGCCTCCGTGGACTTTTCCACTTGATACTTTTGCGGAGTCTGTAAGTCACATTGAACTTACAGTTCCTTCCCAAAGAGCAGGTGGCAACTACGGCCAACAGGACTTTTGCACACTTCCAGCTAATGCACAAGTTGTGCCCATTCCTTCAGGCAGATGCTCACCCCCTCAGTTACTCATTCCCTAGTCACCTCAAAAATGGTCTTTGTGCTCTGCGTGGCACTTGCCTTGAAGGCTACTTGAAACAACAGTTTATCCAGAATGTGGCGCCACAATATGTCAATGGGATGTTGCTGTTCTATAAGCTACATTGGCTACAAGTTGGCATCCAGGTGCAAATTCGAAATACTGGTTATGCTTCATAAAGTCATTCATGATATAGGACCTGCCCATCCAGGGAGGTCAGACAAAGGAGATGTGCTTTGAGTCTCTTTGATTAAACAGTGTCATCTATCAGGATCTCAGAAGCTACTTTTTGGGTTGTAATGCCTTATCTCTGAATGAACATGTTCCCAAAGATCTGTATGGCTCCTATCTGTTAACATAGTAGTGTTAGCCATGTACTGTAGTGCCAGCTTGTAAAGGTAAAGGTAAAGGTTCCCCCGCACATGCGTGCTAGTCGTTTCCGACTCTGGGGGCCAGTGCTCATCTCCGTTTCAAAGCTGAAGAGCCAGCGTTTGTCCGGGGATGTCTCCATGATTAGACACCAAAGGCGCACGGAACGCTGTTACCTTCCCACCGTAGTGGTCCCTATTTTTATACTTGCATTTTTACGTGCTTTCGAACTGCTAGGTTGGCAGAAGCTGGGACGAGTAACAGGCGCTCACTCTGTTACACGGCACTCGGAATTCGACCCGCCAAACTGCCGACTTTCTGATCGACAAGCTCAGCATCCTAACCCACTGAGCCACCGCGTCCCTTCTAGTGCCAGCTTATAAATGGTATTAAATAAATAGGTTCTCATGATGTCAGCAGTGTAGAAAAGCTAACCAATGTAATACTTCCTTCGCCACACTGTAGTTGAAACCCATACAAAGCTGGAGATTTGGGGAGGAGGAAGGGAGAGTCAATGATAGCTCTATTTTGCCAATGTGGGGGAACTCTTTGTTCTTTTCTCCTTCTCCTCCTCCCAATTCTTAAGCTTCAAGTCCTGCAAGTCCTTCAAGTTCCTTTCCATTCCCATCACAGACCAGACGAAAGGAAGGATAAAACTGGCAATCTGTCTTCTCTTTCCATTTTTCTTTTGGCAGGGAGTTGATGGTGCTGCAAAATGTCAAAACTTTGAAGGACGGGGGCAGTATTTTTGTTTTTCCTTTCCTTTTCCTACTTTCTGTTTTGAAAGTGAGAAACTGTTATAGTGAAAGCAGCAGGGACCTACAGTGACTCTGCTTACTGCCAGAAGTTCGATCCTGACCACCTCATGTTGACTCAACCTTCCATCCTTCTGAGGTCAGTAAAATGAAGACCCAGATAATTGGGGCAATATGCTGACTCTTGAAATTGCTTAGAGCAAGCTGTAAAACACTGTGGAGCAGTACGTACGTCTAAGTGCTAATTGCTATTGCTATAGCAGCCTGTGGCAAGACAGTGATTTTCACTCCTTATTTTCAGCTGGTAGAAGTGAAAAAAAAATGCAGATTAATTTCAAAGTCCTTTGGAAGGTCTGGCGAGTGAAAACTTTATTTTTTTCTTCATAGCATCTTGACGCAACTCAGGGTACACTTTTTTTTCTGGAACAACTAAGTGTTGCCCAAGTCTGACATTGTCATGAGCTGAGAGAATGACTGACCCAAAGTCACGTAGCTGGCTTTCATGGCTAAGGCAGGACTAGAACTTACAATCTCCCGGTTTCTAGCCTGGTGCCTTAATCACTAGACCAAATTGGCTGACCAATTTACTCAACAGTAGTAATGTGGAAATCCCTGTGGTCAGTAGAAGTAGCAAAACAAATGAACTGGCAGATTAATTGATAATGAATTGATATAGTTCTGAGATAATATAATCAACTGTTTGAATTCTCTTTCTGCTCTCCTAAAAAAAGCCCACAACTTTTTGCAATTGATAAACTAGCAGCATACAGCAACAAGTAAGATGAAACAGAATTTTTGTATCTCATTTTTCTTTTTTTCCTCCATTTTTACTTTATGACATATATCACCCCCATACCTCATGGACCAACATTGATTAAGATAGAATCTTTAAGTTTATAAAGCCGTGATTTCAAAAATTAAAATATTCTGTTATCCTCTTGGCAGATGAGGAACCATTATTCCTCTACTGTTTTTTCCCCATAATTACAAGCATCAAACTCACATTGTTTCATGGTTCTTTTCCACGGTTGTAATCTGTCTGAGAGAGAGGTAACTGCTGATCAGAGTTTTAAGACTAAAAAAATGAGATTCTGTGACTTTCCCAAGATTAATCTTTCAAGTATTGGCTGAAAAAGTATTAAGTTCAAGACTAAAATCTTGGGGTATGCATAAATGAAATATGTATTTTATTTCAAGCTTGAAACAAACTAGAATATTATATCACAATATTTCAAGCTTTGACAGAACAAAACCTGAAGCAGATAAAATGTTTTGTAATCTTTTTTTCAAGGAGAAGGAGAAGAAGAAGAAGAAGAAACCAATTGTAGAGAATGCAAGTAATTCAGAGTTGAACTATGGAGTCCTTGGTGCTCTCTGAGCTTGACTGTTTTCTTACAGACTTTCATTACCGAATTAGGTAACATCTTCAGTGCTAGAATGGAGTGGAGTTTGCTCTCTGTTTACTGTATATACCAGGGGTGTCAAACTCAATTTCATTGAGGGCCGCGTCAGCATTGCGGTTGCCCTCAGGGGGCCGGGTGGGTATGGCCTGGGTGGGCGTGGCCTACAGGGTGGGCATGGCTAGAGTGCGTATGGCCTACTGGGTGGGCGTGGCCAGCTCTACATCATTCGCATCAAGGGTGCCTATGGGGGCCTGGGCAGGAGTGGGACAGATCTGAGGGTCTCTGGCAGAAGGAGGGTCTCTGGGCCAGGGCCAAGGCAGTGGGGGCCATTCCCTCACTGTTTCCAGAATGGCTTCACGGGCCACATGAAACCACTTAGCGGGCCGGATCTGGCCCCCGGGCCTTGTGTTTGACATGTGTGGTATATACAATAGCTTGTCCAGGGGCAAGACGTGGCAGCTTCCAGCCCTCTAGCTAGTGTCTGGCAGACTAATTGAGAAGGATATTGGACCTTGAGAAATTACTGTATATAAATAAAGAACAAATGCACTCCCTTCTAGCACTGAAGATGTTACCTAGTCTGGTAATGAAATATCTGCAAGAAAACAACCAAGTACAGAGAGCACCAAGGATGGCACATGGAAAGGTCTGTTTCATCATCCTGTGCTGTCTTTTTCAATTTCAAGTACAATTATACCTTTCTCCCTTTGCCTTGGGGAGGGGGAGCTATGCTATTTTTTTAAGACTGGTTATTAGCCTGGCATTCTCTAGTTTAAAAAACAATTAACTGACTGTTGGACAGACTGATTGATTAATGGATTGTGTACCATCAAAAAAAAACAGTGCATAGATCTTAATCTCTTGCACATCCCTTTCAAATCAATTAGGGAAGGGAGGGAGGGAGGGAGGGGCATGCACAAGCTATTGACACGGAAAGCCACCTTATTCTGGAAATACAGACTGCCAGAATTTTCCCACCTGACTACCAGCATTTACATCCCAAATGTAAATTATATTTACATCCTCAATAGCAAGCCATCCAAATTATTTCCCTTTTCAGTGGCATTTCAATCAAAAACTCCCAAAGAGCCATTGCCAAAGAATCTCAAGCAAGCCATTACCTTCAAACATTTCAGAGAAATGAAAAGATGCTATGTGGAATGGCGACTGAGCGTATGCGTATACACTTTGCAAATCTTCGTTTGCCTTATTGATTGTGGGAGCCTTTCAAGAGTCGCTGCATTTATACAGGTATTCTGAATCACAGATCAGCAGGAGCATGCACAGAATGCGCACACACTTTTAAGCTGAGTATGCCAAACCAATATTGTATTACTTTTTCTCACTGACATTTCACTTGCTTTTCTTTATATACACAAGCACATTTACGTACTGTACAAATATTTTACAAAATAGCAGTGGCAGCCTGGCAATGGCATGAAGGATAGGGGAACAATCAGATCCCAAATGGTTTCCTTAAAATGCCAGCAGTGTTGCTCCAAAACTCCATTCCCAGATCATGCTACCAACCCTAAGCCAGTAGTGATAAGTACATGACTGGTCTATCTTGCTATACTGGCCTAGGAAGGAAAATTCCAATAGCAAGAGGCAAATCAATTTTTAACTGCATCACATAAAAAAGTACAAAACACTAGAAATGTTTTCCCACGAAATGGTCACATTCTGTTTTATGCTTGAACCAAAACTCATGAAGTATATACATTTTGTTTTGAGCATGAACTGCTCAAAGCAGCTGTTTTGAATTTAACGTGCTTCGAACAACCCTTCTAAAATGTATTCAATGCCAGTCTCTATGTTGTAAGTCTTGAGGTAGATATTTCTAACATTCCTGTACTGTATTTGAAAAAAAATATATCCATTCCTGGATTCTCAACCCTAGGGAATCATGCTAATTTATGAAAGCAGAGTCTTTGCAGTTTATTCAGTAGTATGGGCCATCAGATAATGGAGTTCATTTTGGCACCCATTTTTTTTCATAATGTGCCCCCTAAAATAAATGTCCAGGAATGATATTTTAAGGACAAAGAATTCACTTGGCCCTAACTTCGTAACTCCTTGTATGAAAAAAATGTTCCTTTCTGTCTTCTTTCTGTTTCTCTCACACAAACATTCACAGATATACAGCCCTGACATAGACTAGGATCATACTGTGGTAGTAAGGTGAGTTCAGTATTTTGCTTCTGACAATGATTCATATTTAAATTAAGCCAAACGTGGGATGAAGATGTATTGATTGATTTATGAGGTATATGGGGCAACATAATGTTTAGGTGGGGAACAATAAACCATTAAAATCACAATAATTAGAAATGACAGGAACTTAGAAACCCACAAAATACATTACAACCCTCTAGGCGGCAATTTCAATCAATCTATTTCTAAAATACAAGGAAAAAGGCAGGTTTTTATTGCCTTTCCAAAGACCAGCAAGATTGGGACCAGTGGTGGGATTCAAATATGTGAACAGCTGGTTCTCTGTGTAGATGCTGCTTCCACAAGTCTATTCTGGGCCTGAGCTACCAGTTCTGCCAAAGTGGTATGAACCGGCTGAATCCCCTCACTGATTGAGGCTCTCTATTTAAAAGGGACCCTCTACTGAAATTTAAATGAATAACGCCATTCAGATGAAAAACATAGTACAGGACAAATTTGATTTTCTCATCTACCACACAGGACCATAAAGCTAAATACCTATGTAGTTTGATCTTGTTTCTTATTTATTTCCTCTCTTTAACACATCCGACTTCTAATCTTACTAGATTTTAGGCCCTCCAAGAAAGGGGCTGTCAACCCCACTTGGCACAGTCTTATAACTTTAATTTTCTGGCAGGTTCTTTAGGGGAAATGCTGATTTTATAGGTTCATATTTTCACATAGCAAAGAATGTGAAATTCTGGATTTCCACATGAAAAGGAATATATTTGTTAGGAGGTTTTTCTTTTGTTACCTATTGAGTATTTATGCTACTTATGGCAGACAGAGATGGGTAGTGGTTTTTATTTATTGTTTACTTATTTATGACACATGTCTAGGCCACCCAGCTTGCAAATAACTGCTTGTCCTCAGTCGGTAAAGTCTGAAGTTTTGGAAAATAGCCATGAAATATCTTCAAACTGCTTCAGAGGAAATGGAAAATATCCACAGTTCATAAACTTCCTCCAACTAAATCACCCTTTTCTTCTCACTATACTTCTAACATTTAGATTTTCTTTTAACAGTCTAATTAAAATTATAAAAGATCACGCAGGCCACAAAGACAAACAAATTAGCTTATAAATTTTGGTGGATTACAGTATACTTTATCACATTTCTTCCATTACATTGTGATCCACCAAAGTTTATGTTTTTCTTTCTTCATTATTTTTCCTACGAATAACATACTGTAGCTACTCCTTTAGAACCTATTTAAAGTTCTAATAACTTTTTAAATGATGCTACTTTTTTTTAGTCTACTATACATTTTGGTCTTTCCCCAATGGACAATGCAGCTATCTTTCCCTGATAATATTTGAGCACAAGCTGTTTTCTTAGAACTCCAGACTATATTTTTTATGTAGTCAAAAATATTTTTTTTAAAAAAAAACTAATCAGAGTTGGAAGGAGACTTAGAGGTTTTCTAGTCCAGATTCAAACTTAGTGGAAATATGGCTTCCTTTCATGATCACAGTCCAACTCTGTTTTAATACCTCTAGTGCAGGAGAAGTTACTACCTTTTAAAGTCAGTCTATTGGAAAGCTCTTTCCATAGGAACTGTCTATCGTTTAGCTTATAATAAACATTCCTAAAACTTCTACCCATTAGTATTAGTCCTACAGAAACATTATCATCACCATATCTTATCATATAATCTTTCCTGGAGCAGATCCACAATCAACCTACTTTATCTAAACTGCAGGTGTTAGTATCAGGTGAATGAAATAATTTCTCTGCATTTGTAATGTAATGGAAATTTTCAATATCACTCTTTCTTACCTGTCTCTCATTGTGTTTGCCATGAATTTCCACAAAGTCCTCAATGACTTTCACACTCAAATCTTCAGGGGAGAAATGCTTTACATCCAAAAAGACAAGAAACTTGTCTCGGTCAGATCTCACCTGGAAATGAAATAAAGACCACATGAACACATCCCCCCCTTCAAGAATTAAAATTTAAACTCTTAGCAAGATTAGGTGATTGTTTTCTTTCTCTTCTCTCAGATTATGTGATGATGTCCTCTGCAACACAGTTTATAAGAACAAAATATCTGAGCTTTTTAAAAGTACCCTCAACCTAAGGCTGGTTGGAGATGAACTGACTGTGGGGGTGCTAAATATCTACTGTCATGAATATTGACTTGGGGAGCTTTTGTACTAGCCTGATTTTGTATATAGAAAATATGGCAAAAATCTACCATAACATATTAAACTAAAATGAATGTATGGACAATTTTTTTTTTATAATGCTTTTGCCTTTCTTCACCTTATATGAGTCTACATGATATGGTTTTTCTTTCTTTCTTGTTGTTTAGAAAACTTAAAGAAGGTGATAAAGAGTAACTACACAGGAGGCAGGAGGCAGTAGCAGTTATCCACCTTTAAGTACTATTTTAAGACTGATACATTAAAATGACAAAATTGATTTATTCAAAGCATAAGGAATTAATATGCTAGATTTGGATGTAAATTCTGGATTTGTATACATTCTGAAAAACAGCTTGTAGTGCATTTTCTGGCTTCCTTTCACTTCACATTAGGATCACAGCAAATTCACTTAGTGGTTTGGGCATTCATCTATTTCATGAACAGATATTTTTTTTATTTCCATCAAATCATTTAGTACAAGTTGTAATTCACTGACCTTAAATATTCATACATCATAAACACTTTAGTAATCTTGAGATTTCTCACTGATTTTTAAAAGTAATCACTTTGTCATCTGAGTTCTTGCTAGCTTGTTGATTTGTATTTTATATATGTTTGCAGAATATGGAACAGAACAAAGAGTAAACAGATAGCATTTCAAACTTGATTGTTCTAAAACCTGGTCACAGTAACACTTTTTGGTAGGCTATTCTTTCATATAGGTCACCATATTTAACATACTTAATGTTATCTGTAAAGAACATACATGGTGCAGCACTAATGGTTGAACATGAATTTATTTCTAGCTACAAAAAAACCATTTGATTTCAATACAAATGTCAAATACACAAACATCTGCTTTCACCTAAGTGTGTATACATGCATTCCAGTCCGTATTTGGCCAATATTTGACTACATTAAGAAGAAATATGCTTCTTTCTTTCAAATTATCATCATAAGACAGCTGCATTACAGCTGAAGTATGTGATGACAAGAACAGTCTGCTATTGTTCTTTGGCCATCTCACCTGCCTATAGTATTGATAAGATTGATTCAGTTCTGGAACAATTTCAGATCATGTTGTTCGCATTTCTGCAAACTGTTGCAAATCCCACCACATTCTAGTCTCTCGTCAAGTGTTGCCAGAAATCAAATCAGTGTTGCTTTTAAGGAGAGATCTTTAAAAGAGCTTAAATATGTGGAGGTACAGGAGTCTTACCTCAGAAACACCCGAGTCCAGCAAAGTACGGAAGAAAGATTGCCTGTAGTATGGGCTGATGGTAGAAGAAAACAAAGGCAGGAGATCATATTCAAAAAAACCATCTCCGAAAAAATGGTCAAAAAAGCGGCTTGGAATTAAAGGTCCAAGAGCTCGTTTGAACCAAGGATGCTGAATGGCAATATCCATGGTCTTTGCTGTGGCTGCAAGCTTAAAAGTGGGTGGGGGGGAGGGGAAAAGGCAGTGCAGTCACTTGGATGATAGTGAGGTCTTAACTGAACCACACTGTGGGAGTACAGGAAACGTCCCTCTATATATACCACTTTTGCAGAATGAAGGCATCAGCGGGATTTCTGGAAAGACATGATCTCATTATGAAGGCCAATCTGGTCAGCACAAATTGTAGGGACTGACCTGGGAGTGACAGTCTAGTTAGAATCAGTGCCAGAGGGCTGGGCAGTCTTCAGCATTCTCTGGAGAGAAGAGCTATTGTACTATTTACCAGCCAGCCACAACATGGTCCTTTTGCCTAGGGAAGGGCCCCCAAGAGAAACTTTTGCCCACAATTCCACAGGCCATTTTAAATCCTACATCTCTCTAATTCTTTTGGCCTGTCAAATAGAAGAAGAAAAGTGGTTTTTTTCCCCTCTCTCCCTGAAATGAATGTATTACTCAGGATTACAGCTGTTTTATTTCAGACTGAAAAGAACTGAAAGACAGCAGTTGAAAGACCTTGTGATAGAATGCATGGAGGAAAACAATTAAAATGTGCCGTTTAACCTGTGGACATATTGGGCTGGATATTGGAGCTACAGCTCAAGAATCCAAATTCTATTTACTTTATAATATTCATTTTAAAAATACCCCAAACATTCTTAAAGTAAAATAATGAAGGGTTTTTCCTACTTTTACGTCTCAGATCGGTATATAATATACAGATGAAAAATAGGTGCTCCGCTGATTCTATTTATGAGTTGTGACGTGGGCAGAATCTTTGTACAAGCAGCATGCCCTGGAACCTTCCTAACAGGACCTAAGATGGAAAGGCATTTAATTACAGCTTTACAAAAGTTATCTGATAACTGCTAGGATTTAAGATTGGTTAAATAGGAGGCCATACACCAAGGCTGCAAACATACCTAATATTCCTTCCTCCTCCTATTTTCCCCTCTGAGATGGGTTGGGCTGAGAATGTGTGGCTGGTTCAAAGTCGCCCAGTCAGCTTCCATGCTAGAGCAGGACTAGAACTCACGGTCTCCCAATTTCTAGCCAGGTGCCTTAATCTAGGCCAGTTAGGCCGAACTGGCTGCCAAGCAAATTGCATAGATTAATACACAAAAATCGAATATAATATTATTATTAGATTTTTATCCTGCCTTTATTAATTTATAAGTAACTCAAGGTGGCAAACAAAAATAATATCCTTTTCTTCTCCTGTTTTCCCCACAACAGCCCTATGTGGTGAGTTGGGTTGAGAGTGAATAACTTTCAGGCCTATGGTGAGACTAGAACTCAGTCCCCCGGTTTGTAGGCCATGACCTTAACTACGACACCAAACTGACTCTCATATATCCCAGAACATTTGTCTAACATGCTGAAGTGTGCCCCATTATAAACAGATGATTTGGAGAGAGGCCAAATTGATTGATTTTCTGACATGTAGTTTTAAACTGGGAAATAATACACGGGTCTTCAATACATGGGAAGAAAGTAATTCCAAAGTGGAATAAAAACTCCCTCCCCTCCAAATAGTTTAGACTGAACCATGGGAACTTCTCGAGTAATGCGGGAGAGACTACATCCTTCTGCATCATGAGAGTATTAGCCTAATTGTTCAGAAGAACTTCCTGTGGTCCAGAAAGGGTTTTGTACAAAAAGGACAAGCAGAAAACTTCCAGGCTAACTCCTGGACAACCTATGATGGACTCTAATATGTGATCCGCTCTCCCCAGGTAACATAATTTAGCGTGTTTTTTTAATATTTGAATGATAACCTAACAGGTTTGGGCAGTGATCGGTTTAATTTTCTGCAGATCGTTTTTAACATATCTGAGATTGTTGAGGTTCATTTTACTGTATAATTTGCTTCGCATCAAAGTTAAATATTCGCTCTGTTTGTATAAAGGGCGATATTTTTTCCCCAAAAGAATTTATATAATATCAACAGTCTGCTGGATGCAGTCAAAGAGGCTTAGAAAGTTATGAGCAAGCCCCTTTTTCACCTCAGAGCCCAAGTCATGAACATTGAACAAATCCCATCAGTGCTTGGGGTATATAATAGCATTGTTGCTAAATCAATGGTGAATTGTTTTGCTAATCCCTGGCACTTATTCAACCAAGCTCAGCAAGTTTCAGCAGCATAATGCAGCAATACCTTCACCAATGTATTTGTAGGCTAGATGTGATGCTCAGCACTTCAAATCCATGAACCTTCAGGGCAAACAAACAAGAAAACAAAACCAAGATTATGAAGAGAGTCATTGATAGCCGTTTTACCTCCTGCTACAGAACAAGCCCAAAGTCATTTTCCTTTCTTATTATGAGTTAATTGCTTAAATCCAGTGTTGAAACATGGACTGAAACTGGTTCCATAAGTTTGAATTATGCCAAAGCAAGCAGTGTGGCACATTCTTGCCTGACTCTCTGTATCACTTTCTAAATGTGGACTCGAACTTAAGCAGCATGGAGGCAAAGTAACAAGAGTTCAGTCTAATATACCTGATGGACAAGTTTGGGTGAAGGTTATCTACTCGGCCAACTTTGATGAACGATGACCTGTTGCGCTTTTCCAAAGTCTTGGCTTTACTGGACTCTATGGCATCTGAATTCTCGTGGCATTATTGCAGATTGTTTTTTTCTAAATGATTTCCAAAGTTACAAATGATTGAACAAAGGAACAAGAGTTGACAAAATGAAGTGGAACAATCAGACTATGTTACTTTTTAAAATTTCATCCAGTGCTTCTTCACAATAACTTCTCTGTCAAACTACTTGTGTCTAATTATAACCTATCTACATACCAGTAATTTAAAGTAATGTAGTACTGAGGTTATGCTTCTTTCTTCTTTGTCCTCCCCATTTTCTGTTCTGTTGAGTGGTTACATATTTCTTCTTTGAAGTTTATCTATAAGCTGCCTGGGAGCCTTTTCAAGTAAGGAATAAGCTAAAATGCTTATTAACAAACAAGCCAATTAAACAAGGTGATTGTTTTTCTCACAGCGAGCAGTCTTAAGAATAAGCAGGCTCGAGTCCTAAGTAATCCCTCCCTTTGGTGTTCATTTCCACCCATCTTTGAATAAACTACTCATGATGGTAAAACCATCATGAATGAGAATTGGATAGTGAGCCTGCCATACTGTAGTAATTCTCATAAGAAAACAAAAGGGGAAAAAATCTACACTATTTCACCATTTATACAGAAAACATGCATGCAGTTCTACACTAGCAATTTATAGTTCTGTGCACTAACAAAAACAGATTTTATATCACCACGGGTAAGTTTGGATGCTACTATAAGTTGTTAGCCCAGAAAATTTCGCTAAGCATTCACTAGGCTGGGGAACGATATACTATACAAAAAACAGAAACTTTGATCTTACACATTCATGACAGCTTATGTTAAGATGATGTCTTTCTAATGTCTCTTTAGAGTCCTTCATAAATATCTGCTATCCCAGGTAAGTGTTGGATAAGCCTTTAAACATGAAGATGTGTACTTTAACTTAAGAAGCACAAGCATATTTAAATTCCTCCACTTCTCAGGAAAGTTCTCAAAAAACCAAAACAACCCAAAAAGAGGTGGGGAAAAGGGGTGAAGGGGAGCTTCTGGTAGCTGACATAACATTGGATCATTGTGAGCTTTCTTTGCTTTTAATTTTCTGTTAATATTGTCTGCTGCTCAGAGCTTGTTCGAATGGAGCAACACAGAAATACCATTGATAAATGTGACGGAAGGAAAAAGGTGATGTCAAATAGAAGGTTCTAAAAGATGAGGCAGTTTTATTCTCTTTCTCAAAGAAAAGAATTTACCTTGAAAATCATACTCTTAACACTATCATCTGCTGTAAATGTTGTGGCCAAATGTTTAACAAAGCTGTTTCTGTTTACAGAATCAGAGATTTCACATGACACAGCTTTTTTCCCTCTTTATTTCTACACAGTGGATCTCAGATAATCTTTCTAGTGTATAGACAGCACAGCAGAAGTAATGTGCATTCTTCAGCTGAAATCACAACCTGCTTCATGTCCATCCAACCTCTTTTTGTGTGGATTATGGACCGGATGGTGGGGCGGGCTTGCCCTTCTGGGAAACTTACCCAATCCAATGTTTCCCATAGCAGAGAATTTGTAAACCCTGGTCCTTTCTTTTATCTAAACGGATAGGGGATCTTTGTGTCATATTAAATACAGCTTGCTTTCACGATTCAAAAGATGAAGTGGCATTAGGTATTAACGGTAGCACAAATGTACATGGCACTGAATTGCACTTCCCACCATTGACGATGCCTACCCTGCTTCCTCTATGGGTTATAAATTCTTACACACAGAATTATAATGCTGATATTAAGCATGGGTACATTTCATTTACAATTCCTTATTCATTAAACTTTCAAGCTATTTGTGCTATGAAATAGCTTAGTCACACAACAGGCTAATTTATAGTGCAATTTGGCTCTAGTTTAGTTGTAGGCACCTAACCAGTCAGCATACCATGATTTAAAAAATTGTGGCTTGTGAGAGGAATATTGCAATGATTCTCCAGCTTTTGTCGGACTCCATTTTTGTTAGCCTTAACCAACACAAACACCATAGAGTGTAGACATTTTATTCCCCTTTACATCTCATGTAGATCATGAAGATGCTACATCATGCATCTAATGGAATTCATGAAGATGAGCAAGTCAAGACAAATTACTGTATACGAAATATGTAAAGTATGAGGACACAAGACCCTTCCCCATATGAAACATTTATGAGGACTCCAGTGACCCTAGTGAGTTATGTGCAAATGTCTTCTTGATGGGCTCTCTCCTAGAAGGTATCAGCAACATAGTTTTGCTTCTTCTCTAAGTTTGTCTTGTATGACTAATACAAGTGGCAACAACAGTAACTTCCTGAACAGCTAGCTACCATTTTGCACCCTCCATAATGATTCAGACACAGAATAATTCTGTGCATAGAGGGGTAATGGCAGCTTATTCCTCTATCAACAGTGGAGAAAACAGTGTAGTTTTGAAAGAAGGAAAAAGTTAAATGAAAACAAACAATCCTTGCCAATATCAGAGAAGGAAGTGCTGCTTTACTGTTGTGTAGAATGGTATTCAGTAACAAAGTTGTCAAGTTCCAGCTGAGAAGCCAATGAAGCAAAACACCAGAGACATTGCAATCTCTAATGTAAACTTTATTAGGCATTAGCAAACCGGTACGATAGAAGGAAAGCTAGCTCCAAGAATATGGTGGGAGACAGATAATTAAAAGAGCAAAACTCTTTCCCTCCTTTTTCTAATAGTTCAGGTCACATTGTTCAATTAATCTTCCAGCAATTGTTATGAGAAGAAACTTTGGTTTGCCAAAACATCTTTTCAGTGGCTTTGACCAAACTCTCCCATTTCATTGCCCGTAACTGTAAACTGGCTTCTCAGCACCATGGTGGTCCTAAAGACAGTAAATTCTGTAGCTTGACAGAAATGGTATTACTCAGTGCTTTTTTTGTAAAAAAAAATGTCGGAACTCACACATAATACAATACCTTTGTAGTTGGGGGAAAAAAACCCTTCAATTTTTAGTGTATCTAAAAGACTAGGATTTTGTTCAAGGTAAGTTAATACTATTAATGTTACCATGCACTGTGTGGCTTTAAATTACAAGAAGACATTTTATTAATCTTTCGGGACATTTACCATTGGCATACCCATTTAGTTTAATGAGTGGAAATGTCAGCTTTCTAGTTGGAATGAAATTGGCCCAATAAAACAAAATTTGGTTGCTTGTAAAAGATTGAATTATTTTTAAGAAGTTGTTAAACAAGGTGGAAAAATTTATATTTAGAGTTTAATATGGATATTGACTTGAAGCAAATTAAAGTTGAAACTTTGTCAGTGAATAGATTACTTTTAATTTACCCTTTTAAACCCAATTTAATAGATCTGTTTAAACATTATACTGTAGGCCTACGTTTACGTCTGACCAATACATAATTAATATATATTATTAATAATAATAATACCTCCAAATTGCAAGACATTGGCTTTATTCTTATTCTTCCCCTCTGCAGTTTGAATATAAAGTATAAAAGACTAAAAGGAGATTTTCGTAGACATCCCAGCCTTTGAACTACCCAGGGAACTGAAACAGCAGTTTCACTGTCGAGCAAGCTTCCACTTGCTTCGCCTGTTTTTAACCTCACACCCCCACCTTCTGTAAGGGAAGGCAAAAGGCTCGCTCACCCTCTCGTGAAAGATGGCCTCCATGTTTATGTTTCCCACTGCCACCATCGGCTTCCACACCACATAGTCCGACCCAGCCAATCAAGTCACGCTCTGGCTTTGGTGCTCTGGTGCCTGATGGCTCCTCCTAAAGGAGGCAGACAGCACCAGAGGGGACCCCGCTCACACCGTACCATCGGGGCATTTTCAAAAACAAATGAGGATAAGAAGGGAAACAATAGGAAAAGAACGCAACTCTGGAAAATCCATCGAAAAAAGGTGCCAGAATTCCGTTCCGGTGCATTCTATGACAAAAAAGCCCTAGTATTATTATATTGGCCATCTAGCCTTTTTTAATATTGATCTACTCAAGGTGGTAGACATACTTAATACTCCTGCCTCCTATTTTCTCACAACTCTATGATATAGATTGGGCCAAGAGAAAGTGGCATTAAGAATTCATTCTCCTGGTTTTAAGTCAACACCTTAATCACTACACCAAACATAATGAGTATTTGGGAAATATCTGGGAAAATGTGGGGGGGGGGGAAATCCAGGCAAAAATTATGCTTCTATTTTTTAACCCGACCCTGAAGAAAAATGCTTTATTTCATAAAGGGTATAATAATTTTACTTTAAAGCCAGTTTGGTATGTGGCAAGGCAATCAGGCTAAAAATTGGGAGACTGTGAGTTCTAGTCCTGCCTTGGGCATGAAGCCAGCTAGGTGACCTTGGGTTATTCACTTTCTCTCAACCTTAAGAAATAAATCTTAGCAAACCATTTCTGAAAAACTTGCCAAGAAAATTGCAGGGGTTTGTTCAGGCAGTCTCTGATAATCGGACACAACTGAATGGAAGTAAAATATATTTTTACAATAAAATATGGATTATTTTGAGCATAGCCAATCTGAAGAACAAAGAAGTTGAAGTGGAAAGAGAGAGATCTTAGTTGATAAATATTATTGGGAATTTCACTGTAATAAAGAAATAAAATGGTATAGGTATGCTGAACAATACAAACTGCAGTATGAATTCTCTTTAGTTTTGCAGTTACATTGCATAAATGCTTGCATTTACCAATGTGAAAGCTATACCTGTAGAGGTAGATAGGTTTAGCTATCAGCCATCCCTGCTGAGCTTGTGAGTTCATCTAATGGCTGAGTCACATTAAGTGAACTATGGTTCATTTTATAAATGGTTTACTGAAGTAGACTGGTTCAAACAACATTGTCACAATACTTGCAGAAACTAAACCAAAATTGGAAGGTGCCTTGGATGTGCAATTGCCCTGCTCATTCTGGCCACCTTTCTTGTGAAGAGAAAATAATTGTGAGTAAAAGACTACAAAACAATCATGAAAGAGGATCTCCTATGATACAATGGTATAGTTCTATTCGCTTGCCAACATTACGTGATATTCATGTCTGTATTCTCTACTCAGGTCAGCTTATCTAAAATACCAAATTAAAAAATATTTTTTAGCCATATTCTCAAATTTACATTCAACATTCTAAGCAACTTTGGTAAGCATTTTTGTTGTCTTTAAATTATGTAAATATATCATCAAATGAAATCCAGCCAATCTTGGCTTAAAGGTAAAGGTTGTCCCGCACATGCGTGCTAGTCATTTCCGACTCTAGGGGCCGGTGCTCATCTCCGTTTCAAAGCCAAAGAGCCAGTGCTTGTCCCAGGACGTCTCCGTGGTCATGTGGCCGGCATGACTAGACACCAAAGGCGCACGGAACGCTGTTACCTTCCCACCATAGTGGTCCCTATTTTTCTACTTGCATTTTCACGTGCTTTCGAACTGCTAGGTTGGCAGAAGCTGGGACGAGTAACAGGCGCTCACTCTGTTACGCGGCACTCGGGATTCGACCCACCAAACTGCCTACCTTCTGATCGACAAGCTCAGCGTCCTAACCCACTGAGCCACCGCGTCCCTAATCTTGGTTTATGCCCCCCCCAATAAAATTGAACCTAATTAGTACTTCGATGGGAGACCCAATCTAAATTACTTGTCCCGTCCACGTTTCTTTCCAGTATCAGTAATTGTCGCAACAGGCCCATCATCCTGACATAAGTCCTCGTCTAAGATATTCTTTCCACAATTCATCACAGACTTAATTCACCGCTTTAAATAATATAAGCATTTTAAAGGATGGGAATCAAACCTTTTTTATTGGAACGGGTTTTTTTAAAAAAAATAAACGGTAGGATAAAGAAGGAATAAATCAGAAAGGGCATAAACGGAAAGGAGGCCCCTGAAACGAACCCCCTATTCTGGGGCTGACGGAAAAACCTTCTGCTCAGGGCGAGCTATCCCAGGGCGAAAGGCAGCGAGGCCGTGCGCGGAGTACTCCGACACGGTAACACCAGGCGCATGCGTGAAACATTTCCCAGTAGCCCCACCTTTCTGTGCCGATTGGTCGTAGGCAGTCGATCATTTCACGGGTGGTGGCACGGGAGATATTTCCGTCGCGGACCTATGACGTATTAGGTGGGTGCCGAGGGATCCGGCGGTCGGCCGGGCCGGGCAGGTTGGGAGAGATGGCGGAGTATCTGGCCTCCATCTTCGGTACCGAAAAAGACAAGTAAGTGCGTTTGTTTCCCCCCCCCACACTCCGAGGTCCCCGAAGCGCCTGCGATTTAGGACCACGAGGCTTGTGACAGCTCTGTGGCAGAGACCATTTACAAGCAATGGATTCCCACGAGGAGCTCTTATTCTTTCTCTCGGTCTGAGATTCGCGCGTGCGCGCTCTTCAGCTCTGGGAACCCGAAGCGCGCGAAACCGCCAGCTCTTTCGCAACTTGCTGTTGCTTGAACGCCTCGTGCAGCCTGGAGCGGCGCTTGAGATGGCAATTCAGAAGCGCGCGCTCGCGGAGGGGGGTGGGTGGGGAGCCTCTTTCTGGAGGAGGAGCGCGTGGCGTACTCGCCCGCGCGCGCTCTTCCGGAAGAGCCACCGATGGCGGGCTGCGGACGGCGAGGGGCTTCCTCAGTCCGCTTGTCCTCTTTGCTTTCCCGTTACCCCAACGGTCCTTTTTTTTATGGCGGCGGAAGCGCACGTGAGAAGGCTTTGCCGGAAAGAAGACTTGCAGGCTTCAGGCGGCTCTTCTCAGCATTTTCACTGCAAATAGTTCGGGCGGGAAGTCTTCGCATACATCTAAAGCCCTTGTTGCCATCAATCCTGGGGGGGGCATCACCTTTTAGCCGGGCATCACCTCTCAGTTCGGCTGAAGACATTTAAGGAAAGAGGGATTGAAAAGTTTCGCCTGGCCACCACATTTTTATTCTTGATAATGCAAAGTGAACACTTGAAATCCTGGCTTGTTAAAACTATGCTATGCACTTTTTATTTATTTGTGGGGGGGGGGGGTTTCTGTCCTTTACTCCCCCAATATCAAATATCCCTGAGATCAACACATAAAATTGATACATCGCAAGAAAACCACTAACAGTTATTTGTAATTCAAGCAATAATTATCACAGTTCCATTATATTTACCTTCCTGACCTCTAGAAAAGGTGCCATCCAGGAGCTGACTGTTCCAGAATGACATCCCGGTGATAAAAAAAATAGTTATTTTAAATCCACCTGCACCACATCACATAATGGACAAGAATCTTCAATATTCCCTCTTAAGACAAATGGACCAGATCAGTTGTTTTTATTTGAAAAAGATAAGCCTTGGAAAAATATAGAAGCCAAACAATAAACAGGTTTATAGGTTAAAATCATCTCTCTAAATTGTACTTGGAAACCTATTGGGAGATTTCAGTGCCTGCAAATGAGCACTACACAGCTGGAGTAAGTTATCTGCCAGCAGATTGGTTGATCTGCCTTTTGATCAGTTGCATTTTCTGGTTAGCTTTAAAAGACAGCTCCATGAAGAGCATATTCAAGTAAACTCTTCTGGAGGTAATAAATGGATCAGTTACTGTCACCAGGGCCTCCCATTTCTCATTAAGCAAAGCTGGAGAGGCTTCTGACTGGCTGCCAGATGCCGACTTGTCTCTACGTCAAACTGATGGGCCGGATGTGTCATGTGCAGGCCACGCCCACCCCAGCTCCTCAAAGGCAAAAATCATGATAGATCCAGTTTGACACCTGTGCTCTATGTAATGCTCTTCATGCTGTTACAGCCTCATTACATTTTCTATAGTCTTCCCTATATGGCAGTAGTTGTTGAAAACAGAGATCCAGGAATGTCTCTTCATTGCCATCTCCCCTTTAGAAGAGCTTATTGTATACCAGGTCCAGTTATTCATACCCCAACCCTTATGGCTTGGAAAAGCCATAGGATATGAATCGCCCAGCAACTGGTGGAGCTCATATGACCAAAATGAATCCTAGGCAACATATTGCAGAATTTATCCCAGTTACTTTTTCAGACCCCATCCATGCAAAGTTCAAACCTGAGAGAATGTGAGCAAGTTTATCAGCAAAACGTGACAAAACATTATACAGTGGCCTGTGGAAAGAGCTTTCTTGTTTTTTTCCAAAAGGGAATGATTCACTAAACAAGGCTTCTAGGGCATATTCCGCAAATGCAATAAAGGCAGCAAAATATGCTTTTTATACTTGTGTTCATACGTATGTTTGGTCAAGTTCTAGTCTTCCACCACTGGTCTTCCAGCGGTTTCTGTTGATTTATTTCCTACAGCTCCCTGATAATCTAGGAGATTGGTATAAAGGGGAAATTCCTCACCAAATGAAATTGATAACAGAGGCTTGAATATTTAAAATGTTTCCTAATATTACCTAGTTTTAATTTGCAAGATGGTACTGTCCATATTTATTGTCCTAAAATGCTTCATTTGGCTTTCCTGTTATATTTAACAACAGGGAAATAACTTGCATGGGTTCAGGAAATTAGCATGAAATATTTCCACATAATGTACACTCAATTTTTTTTCTACTTTATATATTCTGAGACCCTCAGGATCAAATTTGAAATAGCAAGATTCCTCTATAGATCGTCATCGATTTAAATTGTGGTATAGATAAAGCATATCTAAATTACATCCCAGTTCAACCATATAGTATTTGGGAATAAGCTTAGCTTTGTTTGTGGAACTTTCAAGGAAACCAACCTAAGATTAGTTTGTTAAAATGAGGCAATACCTTTTGAGAAGTGCTGCAGCACAATTTATGAAGTCTTTTACATATTTTGTTTATATTCTGCCTTTATTATTTTTAATAAGTAAATCAAGGCAGTGAACATATTTATATTCCTTCCTCTTATTTTCCCTACCACAACAACTCTTGGTTGGGCTGAGAAAGAGTGACTGGCCCAAAGTCATCCAGGCTTTCATGCCTAAGGCAGGACTAAAGCTCATCGTCTTCTGGTTTTTAGCCTGAAAATGTCCTGTCTACTTGATAAGATAACCTTTATTGTCATTTTTTTTACTGTGGGCATACTGGCACACATTAAAATGATTTGATTTGTTATTTATTTACTATTTCTATGCATACTGATTTTACTGATCACTAATTTTAAAGAAAAATTCTCCATTTTTGTTTGATTTCAGGGTCAACTGTTCTTTTTATTTCAAAATTGGAGCATGTCGCCATGGAGATCGATGTTCTCGATTGCACAATAAACCAACATTTAGTCAGGTTTGTGTATTTTCTTTTTACAGTTCCTCACATATCTTTTTATATGTGACTTTTAAAACTTAAGATTTGTAAAAAAAAATTCCTAATTTGCTGAAAGTTTTTTTTAATAGAAACGTTCACAAGTTATCTTTTCTAAAACCTGCCCTTTTAAATTATTTTATTCTGTGCCATTAAAAATAATACTTATTTGAATGTGATTTGTTAAAAGTCAGCCAGTGATAACCTTTTGGGTCGTATTTGCCATAGTAAATAAATACTTTTTTTAATTGAAGAAATCTAATTTGACCAAAACCACCTTTGATCATTTTCCTGATAAGTAGTTCTGTGAAATTGCAAATACATGCAAATTTCTGCTCTTTAAAAAAAGCTGGCATGAAAATATATCATCTTTATGTGAAATAATAATAGGCCTTGCTGAATGGTTTTTTATATAGCACAACATAGATTTCAGTTTTTCATTTCGTGCTAACAGCAGTCTAGTCATTTTTAATGTCATTAACATAGGTAATATTTTTACATCCCAATAAGTCAAAATCAAATATATCATGTAGTTTAGGACAGTCCAGTCCAAGGGTACGCAGTCTAGTGCTCTCCAGGTTCAGCTTTAATCAGTTCCACTATAATAGCCATGATGAGATTGTAGGCATTGTAATATCCAAACTCTGAAATGTAGAACATCTGTTCTGAGCTAGTTGTGAACTATCAAAATAGCTTTGTTACTAGGAGTACACAAATCCTCTAATGCACACTTTGTCTTATTTTATTAAATAGCAAATTGTTTTTAATGTAAGAATTTCCATATATTTCAGCTTTTTATCTTTTAAAAATGCTTAGCGTTAAAATAATAAACATTGTTATGAAAATAAGACATCAGCTACTTGCGATGCAGAAATTGCCACACTTAAGCACTGGTTACTAAAACTAACTAGGATAGAAGTTGAGAGTGCCGTGTTTTTGCTTTCTCCCCTCCTTTCCCCATGTGTTTGTGAACCAATGACACCAAAGATATAGGGAAAATATTTCTGCTCCCAATTGGATAATTTTGCTCATGAATAGTGTATAGATCACGAGTGTCAAACTCAATCGCGTCACTTGACGTATTATGAGGTTTTTGCCTTTATGGAGCCTGGGTGCTGCCAGTTTGACACCCCTGTATAGATAAATGACTAGAAAAATCTTTCCTGTTAGTACTGCATTCTTAGTATCTCATTAAGTTTACAAGTAGGTACTCATTGCTGTTTACTGTTTTTATATTCTATTCATAGACAACAACATCTACTCAGCTTTCAACTAAAATTCTAACATTGCTTCAATATGTTTTTCAATATTCCAGTCTAGTTTGTATTCCCAGTTAGTCTGTTAATCAAGTGTTAACAAAGCCAATCTGCTTAGCTTCCAACCAAGGCGAGATTATTAGGTGTTGTTAAAACTTTTGCCAATGAGACACTGGGTGCTAATTTAACAGAAATATCTAGCCAAAAGATTCAATGTATATATGTGCAGCTACATGATAGTTCTTCAGATTACCTGGCAATAAATTGATTAGTAAGTGCTAACATTTTAAATTTTACCTGAACAAATGAGAGGCTGTTTGCAGATGACATCTCACTAGCATAACATGATCATAATAATTGGTCCTTGTTAACAATCTTGCTGCCTTATTTATACCTTGTCTATCTACCAGTAGGACATTAAGAACATTAGAATGTAAAATAAGATATAAACAACATCATTTAAACAGTAAAAAAATATTAGTGCTTAGCTAAAGGCTAAGGCTTAGCTAAAGAAGATCTTGATTCCTTTCCTGAAAACTGAAATAATTGAGAGGAGTCTACAGAGAACTCCAAACAAAACTCACTGTTTAATCTAGGACAGGGGTCGGCAACCTAAAAAAGAAAAAGAGCCACTGGGAACCGGTTCCATCACAAATTAAAAAAAGAGGGAGCCGCGTGCGTGTGTCCATGCACGCGCATGCACAAAAAGGTTTTTTGCGCATGCGCGGACGCACGCGGCTGCCATTTTTTAAAAAATGAGATGGAACCGGTTCCCGGTTGCCCGACGGCGACGGCCCGTCTGCAAAGCTGCCGCTTTCGGCAGCTTTGCAGACGGGCCGTGGCAGCTTCCTCAAAGAGCGGCGCCCCTGCCCATTCCGAGAGGTGCGCGCGCACCTCTCCGAACGACCGGAGGTGCGCGCGTACCTCCGCACGAATGGGCAGCGGTGCCGCTCTTTGAGGAAGCTGCCGCGGCCCGTCTGCTAAGCTGCCGCTTTCGGCAGCTTCAGAGACGGGCCGCGGCAGCTTCCTGAAAGAGCGGCACCGCTGCCCCTTCACGCGGAGGTACGCGCGCACCTCCCCAAAGGTTTTGGGAGGTGCGCGCGCAACTCCGGTTGTTCGGAGAGGTGCACGCGCACCTCTCGGAATGGGCAGGGGCGCCGCTCTTTCAGGAAGCTGCCGCGGCCTGTCTGCTAAGCTGCCGCTTTCGGCAGCTTCAGAGACGGGCCGCGGCAGCTTCCTGAAAGAGCGGCACCGCTGCCCCTTCGCACGGAGGTACGCGCGCACCTCCCCAAAGGTTTGGGGAGGTGCGCGCGCAACTCCGGTCGTTCGGAGAGGTGCGCGCGCACCTCTCGAAATGGGCAGGGGCGCCGCTCTTTCAGGAAGCTGCCGCGGCCCGTCTGCTAAGCTGCCGCTTTCGGCAGCTTCAGAGACGGGCCGCGGCAGCTTCCTGAAAGAGCGGCACCGCTGCCCCTTCGCGCGGAGGTACGCGCGCACCTCCCCAAAGGTTTGGGGAGGTGCGTGCGCAACTCCGGTCGTTCGGAGAGGTGCACGCGCACCTCTCGGAATGGGCAGGGGCGCCGCTCTTTCAGGAAGCTGCCGCGGCCCGTCTGCTAAGCTGCCGCTTTCGGCAGCTTCAGAGACGGGCCGCGGCAGCTTCCTGAAAGAGCGGCACCGCTGCCCCTTCGCGCGGAGGTACGCGCGCACCTCCCCAAAGGTTTGGGGAGGTGCGCGCGCACCTCCGCCCATTCGGGGAGGTGCGCGTGCACCTCTCCAAACGGGCGGTGCCACTCTCCATTTGGAGAGGTGCGCGCGCACCGGGCGGCTGGGAGCCGCAAGAGACGGCTCAAAGAGCCGCATGCGGCTCCGGAGCCGCAGGTTGCCGACCTGTGATCTAGGAACAATATAGCAAATGTTGTTGTTCTTTAATGGGCCTTTGAAAGCATGGAGAGGCCACCCCACTCCACCTCTGGCAATGGGGAAAAAGTCGCAATACGTCATGATATATCACGTGATGCGGCGAATTTGACACCCTTGTTGTAGAGGATTTCCCTTGTAGCTTTAATATCCATATAGGTTCATAACTACTTTAGTTTCGGAATACTTGACAGAAATATATTTTTTGTTTTCCAACTATGATCTGTTGTAGTGCTTTTTACACAAGCTAGAACCTCTTGTTGGCTGCCTTGTGACTCACTACATTATTTGTTATGGGAAAAATTTGTTTTGTGGTCATTGTTTTTGGTACTCATTGCAGCTCCCAGAACCAATTAAAAATGAGTACCGAGGTATCACTGTATATTACCAGTAGCTAGGTTTCTGATGTCACACCTATCTCATAAATACATTAAAAGGTCAATTAGCCTGAATTGAGAATGATAAAATATGGAGTAATTTAATTTAATTTGAATTACTCTGTCCTGTCTGTTTTCCAATATTCTGTGACAAGTTAGATACTTAACAAACAATAGATATAGGTTATATTATTATGGTTAATGCTGAGGTACATTACTAAAGAACGTGATTTTTAAGAAATTTGCAGGTTCATGCCAGCTTGCATAAAAACAGTTTTAGCAGATAGAATCAATTATTAGCACAGAAACAATAATTGATAAAAGAATTATTTTACTGCAGCTAAGGACTACAGGTTAACACTGGCTGGTTTTATAAAAATAAATATGCTCTGGAAACAAATTTGTAAATATAGTGGTTTATATCAGTTCAAATAAAAGCTCATGTAAACTAACATTTTTATTTAAGTAACATTGAGCAACTTAAACTAATATGGACAATTCAATTCTCAGATATTAGATTACTAACTTAAACATGGTTTGTTTTTTCAGACAACTTGATATTAAGAAGAACGGTACAAATGTAAGGTTTCAAGTCTGCCTGGGCAAATTCTTCAAGTAGAAAAGTACAAAGACTGAAAGGAAAATCTTTCTTTAAAGATCTGCAAAAAGTGAACATTTAGAAACTCATATTATTTAAACAGAAACTCCACCAAGAAAAGTCTTGATAAGACTGGAGACTGTGTGGCAATCATCTTGATATATTGACATATATTAAGCAGTCATTTTTTATCTAAACTGAATGGATTTAACTTTAAATGATGTTCACAGATTGGCTGATGAGTTACAAAAATACTGTATTACTAACTCCACTTCTAGATGTGAGCTAAGTAGTTGCTTCTTGGTGAAATTAGTCACTGTTTTCATAATATGAATGCTTGAATGGTATTTTAAAAACATGGTGCAAATACAAAAGAAAATAGCCTACAACTTGAGAAAAATATTAAGCAATTCACAAAAAGTTGTCTCTTTGCAATTGTCTATTATATGCACAGCAGCCAGTAGAATTCCCCTTTTTATTTTTTTTTTCCCCGCAGACCATCTTGATTCAAAACATCTATCGTAATCCCCAAAACAGTGCACAGACGGCTGACGGCTCACACTGTAAGTCCCACAGTTGGAGAAATTTTTTTTAAGAATGGTGTTAAAAGAGCCCATTCCTAAATATGAGAAAATCATGTTGGCTTCTGAGCTGCTGACATAAAGCTGTTGCAAACAGGACAAGTGATGGAACTCTTAACATAATGATCAAGAATTTGTTAAATGCCTAGGTGTATGCAAAAAAGAATGGTCTTTAACAAACAAATTGATTAGAATTTTATTTTCTTTAGGAGAATGTGAAACATTGCTTTTGTATTGTTAAGAATAAGCATTAGGCATTTATCAAACGTCTTGGTCTTTTTGTCTGAATTTTTTTTTTTTTTTTGCATTAACGGTAAGTGAAACTTAGAATTTGTTTCACCTTAACGCTCTTAGACAATAGAGATTTCAGGACAACCTTACTATTGTCTGTTAAGGCAACTAGTATCAGACATTTTTAACATGATTTTATGGCATCAAGGATCAATTATTAAAATAGAATTGTTGCATTTGAAATTAATACAATAGTAAAGTGTTGTGAGATCTCTATTTTTTAATGTTAGGGTGGTTCAAAAGGGACACATATTTTTCTCGTGGGAGAAAATAACATTCTCTCTTTCAGCACTGAGACTCAACTAAAAGTGATCACCAGACGGAAATCAGTTTGTTAAACTTATTTTCCATAATATAAAGTTGTTGCGTTTTGTATTTCAGACCATTGCCCTCTTGAACATTTACCGTAACCCTCAAAACTCTTCCCAGTCTGCTGACGGTTTGCGCTGTAAGTTCATACAAGTTCCTTCACTGGTTCCCTGGACTTGATTGTCAGAGCTCAGTGTCAACTGAAGCTGGTCTACCATTTTTAGTTTTAACGAAGCAAACTGGCCACATTTTATAAAATGTGTCTGAAAATTTTTGTCCTCAAAACCCAGCCTCCCATCCCAAATTTTGGCTACCCACCCGTTTTATATATACATATATATATATTGTTTTTTTAAGCAACAATTTAAAAGCCTTGAGTCATTGTTCTGCTTCTCGGTCCTTGCCCCTAGCACCATTTTTTTCAGTATATTTTTAATATTTTGCTGTTACTCAGTGATAATATCAACAGCATGTAATTTAATTTAAAATGTTCCATCTATATTTAGATGCTTAAATCACTTTAATTTGACCTCTCTGTGTAGGTACACTTAAAATTTATTTAATTTCAAAACTGAAATTTAGTAAATGGGAAAATGTGGAAATTAATTTGAACTAACTGAATACCTATGTAGTTATAAATTATGAAAATCTTATTTGTCTACTGTACACCAGTAGAAATAAATAATTTAAAAGGGTAAATAATTGAGCCAGTCTGTGATTTGCTCTTGAAGCAGTTAAACAATGCAATGATCAAGAATTAATAGTTAAGCACAATCTGCTAATTATGGTGCTGTCTCCATTTCCCGCTGCTAAATAATATGCAGTGATATGTCATTATCTGAGCACGTATTAAAATTTCCTTCCGCCTGAAAATTAATTCGTATATAAGCTATATGGTTTGCTGTGAAATTGTTACAATTTTATTGGCCCAAAATCTGCTAGCTGAACATTCAGCAGCAGGTATATTTCAAAATAATGTAATAAACATTCAAATAATAGTTTTTAAAATTTAGTGTTATTAGAATAATAATCAACAGCATTTTGCTGTTAAGGAGTTGCATGGTTTGTTACAAGACAGTTTGGTTATTAAATGTTTACATTGTTTAACTACTGTGCTCCCCTTTGCTGTAATACAATAGCATCAGTAGCATCTAGTAATAGTACTCTGATGTTATATTCATTTAGTCCAGAGTACTATTTTGTAATTTGATTTGCTTAGGATTGTCTTTTACAGGAAAATACTTTTATTAAATTTAGGAAAGTCACATATGGCAACAATTGATGTACTGACAGAATCTGAGCAAATAGCCATTAATTTATATATAGATAGCATATTTCGGAACTTTGCTGTGACTTTTTAATGCATTTTAAAACCTCGTAAAAGATTTAAATGATTATATATATTAGTGTTTAGTATCCAATTATATGTGTGTTGTTTAAATATAAATGTAGCCATTAGCCAGTTTTTCTGAACTGGGTGTCATACATATATATTGGACAATAGTTTCCATAATCTCAGTGTACCGTTAGCAATTAGTTATACCACCATATATCTTGAAAGCACTGTGCTGTTTGTTATATATTGCTGTTATCTTTATTGAAATAGATTTAAAGTGGATCATAATTTTTAACAAAATGTTTGGGAAACAACGACTTGAATTTTCCCAGACATTATTATTTCAGACACTTGTTTGTAAAGCTTGCTTATTTGAAAGTATAAATTGCTTTCAGTGAACTAGAATCTTTTAAGCTATTCCATTATACTTAAAAGTTTTGTATTAAATGAATATAAACAGCATTAATACATGTTTAGTAAAGGACTGTAAAGGCATCAATTTTTGCCATACTCTTTAGTTTGAATTAAGTATATTTAAAACATTTGCTTTTAATAGGTGACCTAATTGCCTATAAAGTTTTCAACTTAAGGCATGGAAATAATACTGCACGGCTTGCTTTAACTGTTATGAAATTTGCAAGATATTTGGAACAAAATTCCTCCTCCAGTCAGTAAATACAATTAAAATGGAGGGCTTATGGAAGGAATGTCATATATGTTGTGTTAATAGCTGTGTTCAGTTGTATGGATTGTGAGCAGTTTTAGTTATACCACCCCAAAAAATTAATATTTGCTTTTAGGAATAGTAATTTTAACATGACATTCACTTAAAATATTTAATGTCATTTCTTATTTAGTCCTAGAAATTATATTTCAAAGATTCTTACAAAAACTGTAATGTTGGAGTATTAAATATCAGATTAGTTTCCTTAGTTATCATTCAGTCTCTCATGAAAGTGTGTGTTTGGGTTGTTGATTGAAACTATAAAAATTGCTGTTTTTTTTTAGGGACTTGCAGAACTGCTCATGGTCTACATCTAATTTTTAGCTAAATTATATATTTTTTACTCCAGTAGACGGCTTCTACTGTCATTTCACTAAAAATTATAAACAATATACTCAAAAGACCTTTGTATTGTTACAGTGCAAAACAAGTTCTAATTAATGTGACTTGATATTTACAGGTGCTGTGAGTGATGTTGAAATGCAGGAACATTATGATGAATTCTTTGAGGTATGTTATACTGAACAAAGCTTTGGACATTTTTGTAAATGTGAACATCAAGAACTACTTTACTGTAGTTAAAGCTACACTTTCTGATGTTTATAATGGAGTAAAATATTTTAAAAGGCTAAATTTCTGCCCAGTGCTTTTTAGGCTACATGTTGTATGCAAACCTGACTAAGTGATTAAATTTGAATTTATTATGGTTGATCACATAGCCAGATGTGTAAACTAGATTTGGCACCCATTGAATAATTCCCAAAAACCTGGAATAGGCAAATGTTACTGTTTGATGGCATTAAAGGTATCATTGCAGGATGTAAGCTCTTCCATGTAAAGCTGCCTTTTGAGATTATTATTATTTGCAAGCCACCAAAGCCATTTGGTAACTGATGGAAAAAATATAAAGTTTAAATAAAATAATTATTGTGATGGCTTTATGTATTTAATTCTTTTCTTTTTGTGTCTTATTGAAAATAATTCAGTGACGACAAGCTTTTTGTCTATCTAGGAGGTCTTCACAGAAATGGAAGAAAAATATGGTGAAGTAGAAGAGATGAATGTCTGTGATAACCTTGGAGATCATTTGGTTGGAAACGTATATGTAAAGGTAAAATGTAGAAATAAATATAGATATAGATTAAAAAGGCATACTAAATGGAGTATGTGATTTATTTTGAACCTAAACCATGCTGCGTTCTGCTGGACACCCTGTCGAACTATTGCAGATGAGACCATGATTGGTCAGAAGAAAAATGTAGGATGTTTTTGTTATTTCAAGTCTAGAACAAAATCCAGAAAGATTGCAGTGTTTTACAGGAAGTTGGAGAAAGTCTGTTGCACATTGTCCCTTTTCAGCAGCATAGAATATCCCACTACCAGTTTCCCAATGCTTTCCATTCCTCCACTCCTAAATGCCCTCGGCCATCAATGTTCCTGAGAATTTTTTCCCCACTTATCTCTACTGCCCTGAAAATATTTCTGTCTCATTTTAATCTGTGTCTGGAACAAAACAATTTATTTTTTTATCTGAACCAAATCCATATTTAGGCACAAGCCACCCTAAAATAGCTATTCTATGCATATTCCTAATCTACATGATCGACAGGTAAATATCCATGCCTGTTGGTTAAAATGTAAATATCAATGAAATAATTACAAAGTGTGAGACAATGTGCACAAGACAGATGGAAAAACGATCTTCAGAGGGCCTGTGAAGGATTGATTGTATTGCCAGTGATTCTCAAACTGGATGGTGAGGGATAAGACCAACGCAGAGATGGCTGGCATTAAGAAAAAGTCTGGTCAAGCTTGTTCAAGCAGTGGGAACTCTGTCGGAAATTGTTCAAGGTTTTGCTTTTTGTCTCCACAATTTTGCTGTGCCAAAAATTTGACAAACCCTGTGATTTAAAAATTATCGGATAATTCTGTCCTTCTGACACGTATTTTTGCTCAACTGTAACATTAATGAATTCATTAATTTTATTCATAGCACAGGCAGGGGGGGCACACAAATTTAGTTTTCAGAAATTGCAGTACCACAAAGTTTGAGAGTTACTAGCATAGTCAGTACATTTCAGGACCTAAGTCCTTTATCAAGAATGCAAAAGGCTCCATTTCTTTCTCTGGATGTGTTTTCACTGCCTTTTATAAAGAACTTGGAATCTGAATTACATTAAATTAAACAGTAAGAAAGTATTGTTTAAGTATTTTGGGATCACTTTTCTGTCAAGTACAGTAAATTTTCTAAGCACATAAAAATACGTTTTCACAGTAACATGTCTTAACTATAGGCAAAGTCCACTATAAATGACTGATACGTTGCGCATCAAGTTTTTCTTACAAATTGTCTTCTGAAGAAAATGTTTTCTAAATTCTGGTTAGAATACAGAAAAATTCTAGATTGATTAGGTTCCAATGAAATTTTGTCTTGCTAACACTGTTGAAACTAAGTAAGCAAAATGAATAATATTCTGTGATATTTGAAACTTTAGTTCTATTAAAACTTGATGCTATTAAAAGGTTATATAGTTTCTAAAACAGCAATTTCTGACATTCATTCAAAAAGAATTTTATTAAAATCTTATTGCAATAGACAGTTAGATTAGAAAAAGTTATTTCCCTCTTTCCCTTTTGAAACCTCTGTAGTTTGAGCTAATTTTCACGCTCCCTTCTCTTATTTGAATTTTTATTATTAGTCACAAAATATTGTCAGGCAGCTTTAACATGGCACTTTACATGTATAGAACTGATTTTTATAATGATAAGTTGGCATTCTTTTTTAATTCATACTGAGGCTAGATTTTTAAAATGTTTTTGAAAACTTCTATTTTGTTAATGGAAAAATATTAATATTCTGCTATTATGTGGCTAAAGCAAGGAGCAAATGAAAATCAAGATAACAAAACAAGGAGGAAAATTACTTAATGTAAACTTCACCATCAGAAAGTTGTCCTAGAAACTATAAAATAAGCTGCTATTGAAGAGTATGTCAGCTGCAGAGAAGGGCCTCTTTTTCATCCTAAATCTTTGCAACACGCACACAATCTACTGCGAGTCCCTTGGCGATCAAACCGGTCAGTCCTAGAGGAGATCAACCCTGACTGCTCTTTAGAAGGCCAGATCCTGAAGCTGAAACTCAAATACTTTGGCCACCTAATGAGAAGGAAGACTTACTGGAGAAGAGCCTAATGCTAGGAAAGGTTGAGGGCAAGAGAAGAAGGGGACGACAGAGAATGAGGTGGCTGGATGGAGTCACTGAAGCAGTAGGCGTGAGCCAAAATGGACTCCAGAAGATGGTAGAGGACAGGAAGGCCTGGAGGAACATTGTCCATAGGGTCGCGATGGGTCAGACACGACTTTGCAGCTAACAACAACAAATACAGTATTGGCAAAATGATATTGATTTATTTTATTTTTCGTTTTGAAAATGGTGTTTTTATGGTTGGCTTAAATATATTAGAAATAAATACATGCTTTTCCAGTTTCTCATAATATTGGAAAATACAGGTGTTAGGCATTCCAGAGGAAATCTGGAATGTGTTTGATTCTAATTATTATTTAACTCTTATCAGTTTAATATATCAATTTAATATATGATATTGTTATAATGACTATATCTAGATGGTTTTCAGGAAGTTATATCAAATATTTCTAAATGAACATTAATTAATAAGAGGAATGGGGAAGATGTGCTGACCTTGCTCCCAGTATCATTCCCCCTTCCATAAATGACATTACTTTAAAACAGGGCTTTTCAACCTTTTCACCCATTGTACCACTTTTAGGATATTGCAATATCTTGAGTACCCACCAGTCGCCTGACCAAAAAAAAAGGAAAAAAATGATGAAGTACAGGTAGTCCTCGACTTACAACAGTTCGCTTAGTGACTGTTTGAAGTTAGAATGGCACTGAAAAAAGTGCCCCCCAAGCCACAGCTGAGCAAGACACCTGCCTGCCCGCCCCGCGGCGCTCTTCCTCCTGTCCGAGGTTTTCATTGTTGTGAGCATTTTTGTTGAGGATTGGCAGCGGGGGTGGGGTGGGGGTGTTTGGTTTTTATTCCCCCCCGCTGGGTGGTTGCAACAGGTTTTGGTCACTTCACATGACCCTGGGACACCGTGACCGTCATAAATATGAATCAGTTGCCAAGCATCTGAATGTAAATCACAAGACCCTGGAGATGCTGCAACATTCCAGCTGATTGGCTCGCTCAGAAGCGCCAGGATTAGCCCCGGGCTCCAGCTGGAGCCTGGCGCTGATCCTGGTGCTTCCACTGAGCCCTGACAGCCCCGAAGAAGCGCTGATCCTGGCGCTTTAACTGAGCCCTGCAGCTCCAGCCATCTCTCCCTCAGGTTTGTGTGGCGTTACCACCGGTTCAGCTCATTCCCCTCCCCCGCTACATTTCTAGGATGGTCGCGTACCATCTGCCAGGTGTCAATGTACCACAGGTGGTATCCTTACCACTGGTTGAAAAGCCCTGCTTTAAAAGAGCCAAGGTTCTTGTGTTCACGTAGCTATACTCTTTCAGATCCTTACTATTAAATATCCAGGATCAAGGCCCAAAGCGGCAGGGTCAATTTGTAATCCCATCTAGTCACAAAGCTCAGAGCAATACAACTTGAAATGGCTAAATTCTGCCAGAATACTTTTCCTTTTTCTGAGAGACAAAAGTCTGGAACCTAGTTTTATAGGAGTATGCAAAATGCTTTGTCTAAATATTCCAGGCATGAAACTTAATAAAACATTCTTATCCAAATTATTATTTTAACATACACAATATATGGAAACAACATTGGATATAAAATCCCCCCCCAAAAAAAAATGTGGTTTCCCTTGCATCTTGGAAATGCCACCTGGATTTGAGCAGCCCCTGCAATATGGACAATACTGCACTGAATTGGCACTGGACATGGTAGATATGCAGAAGGGTGGGACAAAATACCATCACCAATTTGTGACTGCGGGCTGAAAAACTATTCAACGTATAGTCACAGAGTGCCAAAGTAGAGCCTATAATGGAGACTGTTGATTTCTTACCTGTGACAAATGAAGCAAACATTATATCTAATCTGGACATGTTTATAATATTTTAGATTAAATATTTCCTATTTTGTATTTCTATCTCTTGTATTTTTATTGAAATGTGATGTGAATGTGCCATGTGATAAATAATAATCAGGAAACAGTGGTACTGTGGCTTTGAAACACTTCCAGAATGTTTGGCAAAGCTCATTTCATGCTCAAAACATTCTGAAACAAATATTTTGCTTATTTTTTTGCTTGGAATATTTTCCCTTTGATTCAGTTCAATTAAACAGAACCTTTTGTAAAACATTATTTCAGTTTCGACGTGAAGAAGATGCAGAAAAGGCTGTGATTGATCTGAACAATCGGTGGTTTAATGGACAACCAATTCATGCTGAGCTTTCCCCTGTGACAGATTTCAGAGAAGCTTGTTGCCGTCAGTATGAAATGGGGTAATAAATCTGTCTCTATTATTGCTTTATGTCTCTTAGAAATTATCTTATGTGACCAAAGTAATTAATAACATTAGACAAAAAGCTGTAATGTTCTTCATTAATCAGTCTGCATTTATTTCTTTACTCCCAGAGAGTGCACAAGAGGAGGTTTCTGTAACTTTATGCATTTGAAGCCAATTTCTCGAGAATTGCGACGTGAGCTGTACGGCCGCCGCCGCAAGAAGTAAGTATTTCTGAAACTTTGAAAGTATTTTTAAAAAGCATGTTATTTAAAAATAATTTTCAAATTATGCAGAGAGGCAGAAGAAACAATAGATCATATACCCAGTTTGTAAAAGAAAATTGCAGAAACTCATTATGAACAATGACATAACACGGGTTGCCAAAATTAGTTGTTATAACATCTGTAAAAACTATCATGTGCCAGTAATGAAAAATTGACGGGAACATAAGAGCTGAAAAAGTCGTTGAAAATGAGTGGATTGAAATATAGTGGGATTTCCAAATAGAAAATGATAAAATCTTGGCACATAACATACCAGATTTAACTGTGATTGAAAAGAAGAAAGGGTGGATAATTGATGTGGCAATATTGGGATAGTAGAACAGAAAACAAAGAATTGGAGGTCACAAACTATCAAAAACTTGATAGATGAGCAGGGGGTTGGACTAGATGACCTCCAAGATCCCTTCCAACTATTATTATTATTATTATTATTATTATTATTATTATTATTATTATTATTATTATTTATTATTATTATTATTATTTGAAATTCAAAGTTTATGGCATGAACCAGTTGTGGTGATCATTGATACACTGGGTGCCATACCCCAAAATCTCGGGCAGCACTTAGAAGATCTGTACATTAACAAAATGTCAATTACAAAAGGCCATGCTGGTTGGATCCACACATTTACTAGGCCAGTTATTACAACCTAAGTTCTTAGGAAGAACTCAATACTTATGTAGACCAACACATCTAAACAACTGGCAACTGTAATTTTACATGATTATGTACGTAACAATAAATGTATATGCCACCAAATTCCCAATAACTGCGTGGTTTACAACTATTAAAACATTTAAATGTAAGGAACAGTAGAAAACGTGCACATGGCACAAGAAGAACAACTACAAAGAAAATAACTGAAAAGGGAACAGAAGCAAAGAGGTATCCCCTCCAAGGGCCAGGTCTTTAAGGCCCTTAAAAATCCTAGCAGGGTGGGAGCCATTAAAACCTTGGGAGGAATTTCATTCCAAAGAGTAGGCACTGCTGCAGAGAAAGTGTGCTTCTAGGCCTTGACAGTTGGCTAAACAATGTCATCAGTGCACCATTGAATGCACCAGTCGGCAGTTTCTCAAGTAACTATTTATTTATTTATTTGATTTATATACCGCCCTTCTCCCGAAGGACTCAGGGCGGTGTACAGGGCAATAAGAATACAGGATACAGGATACAAGATTTAAAGTTAAATGATTGTGCCCAATGTAGTAAGTTAGTTAAAAATAATGTTAAAACCCCAAACCCATCAGACCAGGCCGGCTTGTTTGAATAGATAACTAGACCCTATGCCATGCAGGTCTTTACTGTATATAAGTAGTTACCAGTACCTTGAACTGCACTCAGAAGTAAACTTGCAACCAATGCACATTGCAAAGCAGAGGTATTGCACGTTGCGGGATGCCCATCATTCATTCCCTGCATTGTGGATCTGCCTCCGGTAGTCTTCAAGGGCTGCCCCATACAGAGCATGTTATAGTAATAAAGCCATGAGGTGAACAGGGCATGATTTGATTGTCTGAAAAGCTCCCCCATTCTTAATGGTGTCTAAGGTATTTCATGCTATACTACAGTTGATAGTGATCACATTTGAATAGAGATTGAATATCAGTAATTCAAAAATATTTTTCTGTTTCAGATTGTCTGATTTAATTTTCTGTTCTCACGGGGTAGGATTCTTTTTTTTTAGCAACAGATTGTTGCTGTAAGTGAATAACTTTTACATGTCCCAAAAAAGATAATTTTTAATAAGTCTTAAATATAAACAAGGTTGAAATAACAAATGAATATTATGGCTCATGATGATGGCTTATAAAGCCCCATTCATGTAGTATATTTAAATATTGCTATTCTCAATCTATTGCATATTGTTTTCTGGTTTCATAAAACTACAATAATAAATAATAAAGGAATTGTTTATATACACATTAGATTGAGCAGCTCTTTTTACATGTTATCTATTTCTATAAAATATTGCTGGGGAAAAATTTAAGGTTGCAAAGCTAGAATTCTGTCATTTCCTTATCAAAGGAAATATGTGTAGTACATATGTAGTGCTGTGATTTGTATGTCCAGCCAGCATCAAATTCCATGCAAACAAAAGTAATCTTGTCTATAGAATATTTAGGGGAAAAAAGTCAGAACAACCATCTGGAAAATCTTTAATCTCGTCTTTCCCAATAAAGTCCAGGTCAGTTTACTGATTTCAATTTTTTCTATTAACTTTATCAGGATACAAATTTTTTTAAAAAAATGAAATTGGTAGAAAAGGGAAGGGGGAATAGTGTAGGGTAAAGGGGGAAAAGAAAGAAAAGCATTGACTTTCAACTCTTTAACGCAGTAGAATAAGATAGTAACATTACAGCCTCAACTTTTTACTTTTACATAAAGTCCAGGGCACTTTAAAGAATTGCCTCTTTATCTAGAATTTGACCTGATGCATGATCTAACTGGCTGCTAAATTAATGGGGATTCCTCAAAGTGGCTGCGGTAAACCAAGCAAATCCATAAGGAGCAAACTGTCTTAGTGGCTCCTACTTCCCTAAGGAGGGTGATTGTGGCAACTAAAAAGTGGCCCGATGTAATATCTTACAGTTGCAGATCACATTGCAATTGTTCCAAAATAAGTACCAGATCAACAATATGGCCTTTTTGTGACTTGGTCCCATGCTGACCTGGGATAAGCCCACAATATTCATGAAATCCCAAGTCAACTCTGACCCCAACCCCAGGGAAGAAAGATTAACATCTCCTCACAGAAACAACCCTGGGGAATCAGCCATAAATCTTTTTAAAAAGTTAAGCAGTTCAAAAGAAGATGTTGAGCAACCAGGCAGGCAATTCAACAGCAATACCCTGTTGAGTCACCTTTCACAAAGAAGGCTTTACATCTTGTTAACCTTTGATGCAGAGCATCTGATACCCATCAAAGTCTCCCAAAGAATTACTGCCAGGATCTTTCTCCTACCTACTTAGTACTCGTGGAGAGTGTAGCACTGGAGGTAGGACCAATTTCAGACGGGGAAAGCCTCTATTCTTGCACAGTCAAGAGTTCAATAATATACTCCAAAAATATGTAGACATAGGTATATATATGTATATATATGTGTATATATGTATATGTATATATATATATAACAGGTGATTTGCATGTGTAATGAGATTGCTGCTATAGGTTATATACAGATGTTGCTGATTTTATAATACAATAAATGGAACATCAGATGCAGACCTAGTGCTTCTGTAGCACAGTCAATCCACCTAGAAGAAGCTTCCCTGTAGTACTCCAGTTCCATAAGATAAAGGGGACTGAAACTACAAGGCACGACTTTTCAGTTATGGAGCTGTAGTTTGGAAGAGCCCCTTTCTGAAAGTTAAAATGGCCCTCCAGAAGGTAGTAAACAGTGTGCTTCTTGAGGACATTGGGAAGTGATTGCGTGCCATTGGAGCATGACTTTCAAAAGTAATATATTTGGTTTTATGTGTGTATTAAATATCTAGGTTGCCTATAAAAGCATATGTGATAAATATATTTATTTTATAATGGGGTATTTTAACTTCTTATTTAATTCTGTTGTAAGCCAGGTAATCTTAACAAATTTAGCAGCATATTCATTTTAAATATATCAAAAAAGCAAGGGGCCTAAGATGTACTGTTGCTACAGGAATCATAATTCATTTAATTCCATTAGGTTTTATTTCTAGGTATTTAAAGCAAAATAGTAAGATTCGTTAATGCTGCCTTGGTGTAATTCCCTAATATAAATATTTCTGACTAGAACTGTCATGACCAATTTTAAACACTATTTATAGCTTCAGACAGAATATTTTTATTTGCACTATCTGCAAAGAGCTGAATGTGAGGATAATCATTTGCTAGCAAAAGGTCATTGATCTCTGCATATTAGTGATTAAGAATACAGGTAAACAGCCTTCAATACTTATGTAATTATATAATGATGGAAATTATATTATGTAGAATCCTTGAATTATATTTAATATTTTGTGAATATAATAATTTGTGAATAGGCCAAAGTGAAATAGTTACACGCTGCTTATTTTTATTTAATAGGCATAGATCAAGGTCAAGGTCTCGTGAACGTCGCTCTAGATCCAGAGATCGTGGTCGTGGAGGAGGAGGAGGAGGAGGAGGTGGTGGTGGTGGTGGTGGAGGAGGAGGAGGAGGAGGAGGGGGCCGAGAACGTGATAGAAGGCGATCAAGAGATCGTGAAAGATCCGGACGATTCTGAGCCATGCCATTTCTACCTTCTCTGTTAGAAAGTGTTGTAGTTGATTGACCAAACAAGTTCATAATGAAACTTTTTTTAAAAGATGGGCTTCTGAATAAAAATTTGTAGTGATACAGTTTTCTTTGTGTAACTGATTTCTTATAGAAAAACTTTTATCAATTTTGACCCTGATGAATGATTGGGGTACTTGCAATATATTGCAGATACCTGATTTTTACATTTAGATATGGATGAAACTATTAATGTGTATAATATTAAAGTATTATATACATTAAAATACAGCTAAGCAGTTTAATTTTTCCCCCTTTTGTTTCTGCTTTCTGCTTATTTAGATTAGCATAGGCACATCTAATCTAAAGTTGTGCAAGAAACATTTCTTTACTCAGTCAAAATGCTTAGTTGCATTAATCTGTATGTTTCTTTGTTACTAAGAAATTTGTGCTCTGTGGATGTGGCATTTACAATAAATCCAATTTTTGACTTAAAAATTTTAAGCCTATTCTCTAAGCATTTCTCAGTAGTTGCTACTTCCGAGTATGCCCCCAGAACAGCCCAATAAAATTTTTAGTTACTGTTACATCATAAGTGCCATAGTAAAGCTAAACTTGTTGGGGTAGGGCAGGGGTAGGCAACCTGGCTCAGGAATTCTGGGAGTTGAAGTCCACGAGTCATAAAAGAGCCGAGGTTGCCTACCCCTGGGGTAGGGTTATCTCATAAAAGGACAGCAAGAAGTTCTGTGTTGCAATTTGGTTGTAAGAGAACTGATGGGGCAAAAGTGACTAGCATTGTTTACAATGTGGGTTCTTAATCCAGATTTACAGTTTAGTAATCAGAGTTACTAGTTCACCCATAACTGATACCATATTTGTATGCCTTTGTTTATTAATTATACAGTATATCAGACATGTCAAACACAAGGCCCGCGGGCCACAAACGGCCCGCCACATGATTGAATCCGGCCCGCACAACTCTCCCAGAAATTACAAAGGTCCGGCCCCCACCACCTTGGCGCCGGCCCGGCTGAGCACTTGCTCAGTAGGAGGCAAGTGCATGTGGGCTGGTGGAACCCAGCACCATTTGCATCTCATTAGTCTTCTGCGGCTCCCCAAAAAAAAGTGGAGGAGGAGGAGGTAGGAGGGAGTGAGGTGGGACGCCAGGGGGGAGGACGAGCAACACCCAGCCGGTGAGGGGGAGAGATGCCCAGGCAGGAAGGCAGACTTGAGGTAGCCAGAGAAAGAGCCACAGATGGTTCCACTGTCGGGCTTCTTTCGCACACGGGCTCCTTTGCCGGGCGCTGCTGAGAGTGAGCAGAGGCGCCCGACCCGGATCCTGCAAGGCCCGGCTGAGATGTGCCCCCAGCAGCGGAGCTGCTCCGGTTCCTCTGCCGGGCTTCTTTCACACACGGGCTCCTCTGCCGGGCTTCTTTTCCATGCGAGCTATTTTGCCGGATGCTGCTGAGGGCGAGCAGAGGCGCCTGGCCCGGATCCTGCAAGGCCTGGCCGAAACGCGCCCCCAGCAACACCAAGCAAAGTAGCTCACAGGCGAAACAAGCCCAGCAGAGGAGCCCGTGTGTGAAAGAAGCCCGGCAGAGGAGCCGGAGCGGCTCCGCTGCTGGGGGTGCGTCTTGGCCGGGGCCTTCCAGGAGCCGAGCCAGGCTCCTCTGCTCGCCCTCAGCAGCTCCTGGCAAAGTAGCTCGTACGTGAAAGAAGCCCGGCAGAGGAGCTGGAGCGGCTCCGCTGCTGGGGGGCGCGTCTTGGCCGGGGCCTTCCAGGATCCGAGCCGGGCGCCTCTGCTCGCCCTCAGCAGCTCCCGGCAAAGTAGCTCGCACGTGAAAGAAGCCCGGCAGAGGAGCTGGAGCGGCTCCGCTGCTGGGGGCGCGTCTTGGCCGGGGCCTTCCAGGATCCGAGCCGGGCGCCTCTGCTCGCTACTCTGGCTCATCTGCCGGGCTTCTTTCACGTGCGAGCTACTTTGCCGGGAGCTGCTGAGGGCGAGCAAAGGCTCCTGGCCTGGATCCTGCAAGGCCCAGCCAAGACGCGCCCCCAGCAGCGGAGCCACTCCAGCTCCTCTGCCGGGCTTCTTTCACACACGGGCTCCTCTGCTGGGCTTGTTTCGTGTGCGAGCTACTTTGCCGGGTGCTGCTGAGGGCGAGCAGAGGCGCCCGGCCTGGATCCTGCAAGGCCTGGCCGAGACGCGCCCCCAGCAGCGGAGCCACTCCAGCTCCTCTGCCGGGCTTCTTTCACGCATGGGCTCCTGTGCCGGGTGCTTGAAGTGCAAGGATCACATCCAGGCAAGAATGTTCAGCTCACAGAAAATGAGATTCTGGGCATATGCCTGAAGTCACGAGAGATCTTCCTGAGCCAGCCCATTTTGTTGGAACTAGAAGCCCCACTCAAGATTTGTGGTAAACAGCGGTATAACAAAATTATGGAAGACCTTCACTGATTGCTTCAATTGCCTACCTATCACTGCCGAGAGCAGAATCCTTTAATTCCAGGCTGTGTTATGGGTAATTTTGCAGCTGCTGGGTTTCTGTTGCACAGGGTAAAGCTGTAAAATGGAAACTGAAGTGGGATCCCCTGCTGCCGGTGTGGTTTTGAAAAGCTGGCATGGGTACAGAAGTGAGATTATGTGTTGAATTGCTGTTCAAGTGTGTGTACCGACCACAATTGGGACCAGCCACTCGGTTGTTAAGCAATGCAGTCACTCAGTGAAACTGCAACTGACTTAGGATCTTACTTCAGCTGTTTGCCACACAAACCTGAAAAAGTTCTAAATGCAAGGATTGGCTGCAAAGTTACTTTGTCACCACTGTTGTAACTGTACTGTTTCTAAACGAGGACTACCTATCTTACGGCTATGCAATGCTCATCGGGGTGCCTGCAAATGAGCCAATATCTGGCCCCACCCCACTAGGCTTTTTCGGGGGCCTCGAGGCCGAAGAGGGAAGTTGGCCCTCTGGGAACCAGGTTGAGTGGCACTCTGCCTGCTTCAAGTGCACCTACCTACAAGGGTAACCCTGGTGTGATTGCTTGATTTGCTGGTATAGTAGAGCTGAGTGCTAAAAACTGTTTTTGCCACCCTGCCTGCCCCTCAGGGGCACTGCTGCCAACTTTCTTTCATTTTGAGTAAGCTGCGCTGAGTGAGCAGCATTGAGCTGGCCACACCCACCCGGCCACGCCCACCTGGCCACGCCCCCCCAGGGCAACCATAATGCTGATGTGGCCCTCAATGAAATTGAGTTTGACACCCCTGCAGTATATCTTCCTACAGTTGATTCCAAAAACAGTTAACAAGATCAATAATTACACAGAACAGTAACAACATAAGTAGATATAGACAATTCCTAGCCATCATTAAAAACAATTTTGATAATGTATCTTTCCTAATAACATTTAGTGGTACAAGTTTATCTTAATCATAGAAACTTAACATCAATGAGACATCAATACTTTGTTGTTTTTGACAACAGTATCTCACTTTAGTTCTGGAATGAATGGAACAAAAGGATCCTTCCAAATTATCAAAGCTTGCTTAAACTTTGTTATGTTGTCAAAACCAAACTTTGAATGTTGTTTTTGACAACAGTATCTCAATTTAGTTCTGGAATAAATGGAACAAAAGGATCCTTCCAAATGATCAAAGCTTGCTTAAACTTTTGTTAGTTGCTGGTGAAAGATAAGCTGCCAGAGGCATATTCCTACAGAAAGAAGTATGCAATTGATTGCTCCCAGTTCAGAGCACCCTGTAAGTCTGGCTTTTTGTTTGTTAAATTTATATATTTCCTATAGGACCCTAAAGCGGCATAGTAAAAATCACTTTACTGTATCCCCCAAACATCTTTGGGAGATAGATTGGATTAAAGCAAAACCAATGCCTTTCCAAGATTTTAGAGAATTATTTTCTACTAAAAACAAAACTCTTCAAGACAACTTAATAAACCTGGGCTACTTTATTGGGAGCGCAAAAATCTGGGGTAAGACGCTGCTGCAGCAATGAGAAGTCTGTTTTTCCTTGCTGCCATCTGGTGGTAATTTACAAACTATTATGGATCACTACGTGGAAATGGGAGCACAGGAGGAAGGTGGGAACAGTACGGCGTTACCGGCGTACATTTAAAGAGGCGGTTGCTTGAACTGCGTCGAAGGATGAATCAACAAAGGAAGAAGCGGGTGAAGAAATTAAAGAGAACCTGTCATGAGTCAGCACAGAATGACGGGCGAATCGCCGGACGGGAAGGGTGGTTCCGTGTGTAAACGTAACTAGACGGAGGTCACCCTTCGCTCTTGCGCAAAAGCTCCGCTTCCTCCTCCCTCGAAAAAGGAGCCGGAGGCGTAGGTAGCCCGACCTTTTCGGAAAAGCCGAGCCGATGCCTTAAAATAAACCCTTAGGGGCGTCTTCTGATTGGAAGAAGACAACCAAAAACTCCTATAACTTGCATTCCTCGCTGCTGGTGGAGATTTATAAAAAAAAAAGTAAAGAGGAACACGTCTGAAAACGTTAACAGCGAGCCTGAGGCTACTTCCTCACTAGAGAGTGAATAAAATATACTTTTGTTGACTGCTATATCGGCGATTTTATTTTTTAGTAAGCAGGTGTAAAAACTAAATGACGGAATTTGCTAGCTCAAGATGAGGTAAAAGACAGCTTGGATGACTTTAAAAGGAAACGTAGACAAACATTTTAAAACAATGGCTACTAGTCACACGTTCATATTAGATACATAAGATTATATGCCTTGAACATTAGTTGCTTTAACATCCAAACTGGAGGCCCCCCCAAAGCGCTTGATTAGATGGGCCCTTTGATCCAGCAACAAGCGAGCTCTCCTAATATTTTTATGCTTGTATATAGCATTTAACCTAATATTTAATGTTTAAAATGCCTTCCAAACATTTCTCCAAATATTTAAAATATTTAAACATTTTTATCTTGTCTCTCAAGATTCTTGAAATGCTTAGCAATAATAGTACACAAAAACAATCTAAACAAGAAGTGCATCAACCATATCCTTTAAATCAAGTATCAGATGCTACTGTAAGTATCTCCTAAGCCCCTGGTAAATATTTGATGCATTAATAAAGGAAAGTGTGTATAGAACGAGGGAGGACATTATGAATTCTAACATTCATGCTCAACTGGGAACTTCTGAGCAGGGCATCCGAGAAAAATTAGCTTCCATACGGGAACGACCAGCATTCATAATTGACAGGGGAAAGGGCATATAGTTATTTAAACATTAGCGTGCCTGCTACTTGGCTTGGAGAAGGTGTGCAAATATGCTGTAAGTTCAGAGTAACTACAAGGTTCTGAGTTCCACGCTGTCTCAACGTTGTCTCGTTTTAACACCCTGAAGAGAAAGCTATACAATCCCCCCGCCAACAGAAAATCTAATCGCCGCCAATCACTGCCACTCTACCACTTTCGTGAGTTTATACATGCACGCTAGGCAAGACGAACAAGCAATGTGCGCACACTGCTGCACCGAGGCAGCACCTTCTCATTGGTTCTCCGCCTTTCCCTCACGCCCTCCTTCCAGCCAATCACTGCTTACTCTTTCCCTAAAAGATAAGGTGGGTTGAAAAAGATCTTCGCACACGCTGGGTTCGCGGTTGGCCGTCTGCCGGCGAGTATCTTCTGGCCGGAGAGCGTTTTCCATCTACCGAGTGGAATCTGCTATCCCTTTTCTCATTTTAATAAAGCAAGTAAGTATTAGTGGTGCAGTATTATTTAGGAAGAAAAACGCTTATTTCTGTAATAATTGACTAGGATGTGGCTCCTATGTTCAGGGCACTAATAAAAGTACAATCCCTATTGTAGTCCGGTTAGTAATTCCTATTCTTGCCGGTGCCGCCTAAGGCTAGTAGAAATGGTAATAGTACATTAACAGCTGGAAGGCCAGTTTCCCTACATCGTAGTAAAGTACCACCTCAGGAGCTTATTTCATCTAATAAGGGGGAGGGAGGAGAGAAATAGTGGGATGGGGCAACTGCAACTCTAAATTTACAGAGCTGGGAAGTGGAGGAGGGTTCTTTGTTCATGGAATTCTTGGTGAGAGACCTCTTATTTCTTCTCCTTCACCTTGTGGTTGCATCATCCTGTCGTAGGACAAGTGAGCTAAAAAGAGAATCTCGAGGAAAGTGTAGTAGCATTCAGTAAATGTTTTAATTCTCCTTTATAGTGTTATGTTCCCCAAACATAAACTCTTAATGAGCTGTGAAGGACAGCATGTTGGAAGATGGAATTCTACTTTTCTTGATGGCTCCTAAATTTCTGCTTCTCTTTTTGAAGTACAAGAGGCATGTACTGTAAATTGAGGGCTAGAGCTGTGAAATGATGCATATCTCAAATGCCCTGTTTGTGCGTTTCCCAGGCGTGTTTGAGTGACCTCTAGCTGTGAAACAGCTTTCTTAGTTTGATACAATACTTTACTCAGCACTAACTTCTGAGTTCCTAGAGTTAATTCTTAGTTAACTATATGCAGCTTGGGGTACATACATACTGCTTAACAATTGATGAGACTTTAGTTCAGATTTAAAACATGTGAGATTAAGTTACAATCAGCTGTCTCCATGGTCTCAGCTCATCTTACTAGAAACAATATTTAGCACACTCCAGGCCTCTTTATTAGGCAGGGTCATCTTGTGGGAACTAAGAATTGTGCCTTCTTTGTTGCAGGGCCTGCCCTGTGGAACAGGTCTTTGAGCATTATCTTGTTTCTCCCCATATATTTAAAGAAAATATCTTTTTTATCATGTGAATTTATCAAGTAGATGAAGAATTTAATTATGGTGGTACTGAGTTATGTAGAGTAATAATAATTTTGATATATTGTGCTTGTAAAATTTGGGGCATATTCAGGATTTTTAATTTGCAGACAATGCTGGAACGAAATATGGAATCTTTTGTCAAGTGGAGCCAGAACATATATGTATAAGACAATAAGAGTTACCATGAGCTGAGTATGTTTCTTAAATTTTTAAATTCTTATGAACCAAAATAAAAACGGATTTCTCCTTAGATTCCTTTTGAACTAAAAGAGCAAACAAATCCCAACATGAGTGGAACAGGTAATAGAGATGTTGCATGGGATTGCAGGGACATGTTTTAAAATGATTAAAAAGGTTTTGGAGCATAATTTACAAAATGTTTAATAGCATTTACCAATTTAGTTGAATAGTGTGTTGCAAGGGATTGCATGCCATACCCACCCTTCAGGCTAAATGTCAGTCTTTCTCAGCTAATATGCCAATGGTGTGGTTTTGTTTTCTGCAAACTACTTTCTGCCAAGGAGCATTAAAGTGTAGAAGCTAATATACAATTCTTTCAAGTTATAAAGATAACATAATTATACATAGTCCATCTATTTGAATACAAATTGTTATAAATATATGGTTGTACACAATTGGTTTCTTTTTAGTAATTGGGAATCTTTAATGAGCATAGTATTATCCATAGCGTTCTTTACAGCTTATTTAGTTTTATTAGTTGGATAAAATCACACAAGTTATGAAATCCATTTTCTGCTCTTTGATAGACAGCAACATTCTGGACAGCTGTTGCATGATCTGTTGATATAAAATTTATGACCCTGTCTGCATGTATTTGTTTTATCCTGCCTTTTTATTACGTAACTTAAGGCAGCATGCATACCAAATACTTCTGTCTCCTATTTTTCCATAACAACTAACCTATAAGTGGATTGCGCTGAGAAAAACTGAGAATTGGTCCAAAGTCTCCCTGTTGGCTTTCATATCTAAGGGAAGACTAGAACTTATAATCTAGTTTCTTGCCCAGCAGCTTAACCACTGTACCCAACTGGCTATCTCTTTTAAACCTTTTTACAGCTAAAGCAACTTTGGGTTGAATTATAGTACTTTTAATTTTAGGATGAAAGGGATTATACCATAGACACCAGAGTTCTTTTTACACTCCCAATATGTTATAAAAGTAACATTCTGACCTGTTGCTAGCCTTTTTGGAGGAAACCTATTGACTTCCATTCTCCAAACAATCACATACTTAAGAGCTGGCCTGTATTGTACATACCCCAGTGCATCTGCCTGTTGTCTCTGATCTACTCATGAAAACTGCCTGTCCCCCAAAGATGCCTAGCTGGAGCGGTGGATTAGGAACTTTACATTGAAAATACTAATGAATTTCATGTTTCTATGAGCATGCATTGAAATGTAGGACAATTCATTTGCAAAGATGACCTTGTAGCATTAAAGACACAGAGAAGAATTATGTTGCTTTGTCTCTCATCTCTGCACACACTGCAGTTTGTTCTGTGCCAATTATTCTTTCTGCAATTCTCCCTAGTTTGTTTGTTCCTACTCCTAATACCAGCACTAATAGTCTTAGACTATCTGCATAAATAATGGCAACATTTTGGTTTTCCTTGAGTATATATTTTCTCAGATATTATTCTTGATTTTTCTGGGGAAAGTGCCAAATTAATGTTGAATCTGAGGAGAATTGAAGTGTTGCTGGGAACTTTGACAATGTTTCTTTTGTCTAGTGATTGAATCCTTGGTGAATATTGGTATTTATTTGGAAATGTATGTCTTGCTAAGTATTAATAGGTGTGTCTTAATATATATTTACATAATAAGTATATCTTAATATGATTATGACTGATAGGTTTCTTGAAGTATAGAGGTACACTTGATGTTTGACTTTAAATTCTCCCCCCCCCCAGACACACACACACTTCTCTCAACCTGTGTCTCACACTGAGAAATGGACTAGAGCAGGGCTTTTCAACCAGTGGTACGGGTACCACCTGTGGTACATTGGCACCTGGCAGGTGGTACGTGGCCATCCTAGAAAAGTGGTAGTGGGGGAAGGGAATGAGCTGAACCTGTGGCAGCACTGCACAAGCCTGAGCGAGAGATGGCTGGAGCTGCAGGGCTGTCATGGCTCAGCGCAAGCGCCAGGATCAGTGCCACTTTCCAGCTGATCAGCGCTTCTTCGGGGCTGTCAGGACTCAGTGGAAACGCCAGGATCAATGCCAGGCTCCAACTGGAGCTCGGCACTGATCTTGGCGCTTCTGCTGAGCCCCGAAAAAGCGCCGATCAGCTGGAATGTTGCAGCATCTCCAGGGTCTTGTGATTTACATTCAGATGCTTGGCAACTGATTCATATTTATGAAGGTCACAGTATCCCAGGGTCATGTGAAATGACCAAAACCTGCTGCAACCACCCAGCAGATGGGGTATAAAAACCAAACTCCTCCACCCCACCCCCGCTGCCAATCCTCAACAGAAATGCTCACAACAATGAAAACTTCGGACAGGAGGAAGAACTCCGCCGGGCAGGCAGGTGTCTTGCTCGGCTGTGGCTTGGGGGGCACTTTTTTCAGTGCCATTGTAACTTTGAACAGTCACTAAGGGAACTGTTGTAAGTCAAGGACTACCTGTACTTTATTACTTTTTTCCTTTTTTTTGGTCATCAAGTTTTTGACACCTTGGTAGGTGACTGGTGGTACTCGGATGTTGCCATATCTTAAAAGTGATACAATGGGTGAAAAGGTTGAAAAGCCCTGGACTAGAGCAATGATGGTGAACCTTTTAGAGACCAAGTGCCCAAAAACCGGCCCCGCCCCTGCCCCCAGTCCATCCCCACTCTGACCCCACCCGCCCTCAGGGCCACCCACCACCTCCACGGCCTGCCGCAGATCGCCCAGGCAGCCCAGCAGCGCCATGGCAACCATGCCCTCTACCCACACTCCGCAGCATCATCTGCGTGCGACGGTGCGAGTGCAGTGTCTTGTCCCCGCTGCTCAGCTGCCGTGTCCTTGGCTGCACTGCTCAGGGGTGATTCTCCAGGGGGGCTGCTGGTGAGGAGGGGGGCTGCGGAAGGAGGGGCTGGGGCAATGGTGTGCATACCCACAGAGAGGGCTCTGAGTGCCACCTCTGGCACGTGTGCCATAGGTTCGCCACCACTGGACTAGAGTGTTTCACCAGCTATCTTTGAATGTGTTGTTTTTTCTTTAAACAAAGTGACCTCAGAAAGCTGATGCTTCAACTGGTACCATCCAGAGTGCATGACTGTAATGCAGTTTGTTTAGGGCTGTCTATGAATGCAGTTTAGAAACTTCAACTAGTTCAACTGGGAGAAACTGAATTGTATCTGTCCTTAAACAGTTGCATTGACTACCTGTAGTTTTTTGGACCAACATAAGTAATTTTTATTTCGAGCCTTTAAGAAAATACCTCTCTCGGCACTCATTAAGGCTGTAGGTCTTCAGATGCCATCAGCCACTCTGGTGGAGACTTGGAACCAAACCTTCTTGGTTGTCACTTGTGTTGAGGAATATCTATTTACATATGAAAATGGATAGATCTTCTTTTGGAGGTCTTCAGGAGAACCATACAAGTCTTTTTTTTCATTCAGCCTAATTATTAATAACATCTAGTGCAGTGTTTTTCAAACTTAGCAACTTTAAATTGCATGAACTTCCCATATATTGAAGCATGATGATTGGGAAATTCTGGAAGTCTCCTCATCTTAATGTTGTCAAGTTTCATAAGCACTGATTTTAATGGTCTTCTGTGGTTTAATATTCTTTTTTAATTTTAGTGTATTTGCATGGTTTAAAATTCTGTATAAAACTGCCCAATATGTTTAGAAAGAGTGATATGAAATGGAAATATATATACACACAGAATGCTTTTTTTGTAAAAGAAAAAGGTGCCGGAACTCACACATGTCATACCTTGCCTTGCCTATGCTACAAGGTTCCATCCAAAAAAGGTGCTGGAACTCCGTTCTGAGCGTTCTATGAGAATATATATATATATATATATATATATATATATATATATATATATATATATATATATATATATATATATATATATATATATATATATATATATATATATATATATATATATATATATATATATATATATTCGCGACCCTATGGACAATGTTCCTCCAGGCTTTCCTGTCCTCTACCATCTTCTGAAGTCCATTTAAGCTCACACCTACTGCTTCAGTGACTCCATCCAGCCACCTCATTCTCTGTCGTCCCCTTCTTCTATTGCCCTCAATCTTTCCCAGCATTAGGCTCTTCTCCAGTGAGTCCTTCCTCCTCATTAGGTGGCCAAAGTGTAATAATGATAGAATTTATTACTATAATAGAATAGAACAGACATGTCAAACACAAGGCCCGGGGGGGGGGCAGATCCGGCCCACGAAGTGGTTTCATGTGGCCTGCGAAGCCATCCTGGAAACAGTGAGGGAACGGCCCCCACTGTCTTCGCCCTGGCCCAGAGATCCTCCTTCTGCCAGAGACCCTCAGATCTGTCCCACTCCTGCCCAGGGCCCCATAGGCACCCTTGATGTGAACGATGTAGAGCTGGCCATGCCCACCCAGTAGGCCATACGCACTCTAGCCACACCCTCCCAGTAGGCCACGCCCACCCAGACCATACCCACCCGGCCCCCTGAGGGCAAGCGCAATGCTGATGCGGCCCTCAATGAAATTGAGTTTGACACCCCTGGAATAGAATATGGAAAGATAACAGTATTTCTGCCTTCTGTTATGACATCAGGTAATTGAGGCTTCCTCCCCAAAATGTTTTTGGCAGTGGATTTCAGTTTCTCTTTTTATCTCCAGAGCTCATTGGTTCCAAACTGTTTTGCCCTCTAGACAAATCAGTTCCATCTAGATTAGAATTTTTCCTTGTACACAATAGGTTATTTTACCCACTGAGTGCCTTAAGCTTTTTGGTGGGGGCAGGTGGGGAGGGAGGGAATGTATTATTTAAAATTGAGAAATCAGACACTGAATCAGAAGAATGTGAAAAAGAAACATGAATTATCATTTACACTATGTACACAGACTAATGATTCATGGTTATCTATTTTTGCCTCTCCTCTGCCTATGGATGAATATATCTGTGATAATTCCGTTCCTCAAGCTAGGATAGTTTTTCTAATTACCCAAATGCCTGTAGTTTAACTGTTTATTCCATTGATCCATCACTTCATCATAAAAATTCTGCATTACTTGGGGCAGGGAGAGGTCGGAGAAGATACTCTAGATATAGGCTTTTGATTTTCTGTAACGTAACAATGCCTTCCCATTTTTCACAATATCTTCACTTGTTGACAACTATATATTATATATTTATATATTTATGCATATATATTACTGGGAACACTTTCTGAAAATTTCTGAACTATTCTTTCCCCTACATCCCCCCCCACACACACACCTCACAGACCAGTATTTTGAGAATTCCAAGGCCATCCCCCCCCCCTCCGGTTTCAGGAAGGCACAGAAAACATAAATAGTAATTTGCTTTTCAATTAAATTATAAACTTTATTTATTGTTTAAAGATATGACGTGCATAAATCCTGGACATGCAGTATATTTAGTACATGGAAGAAAGCTATATGCCATCAGATGAAGGATTGATTGATTGATTAATTGAATATTGATTGGTTTTTTAGAATGCTGCAATCTTATGACTCCCAGTAATTTTGAAAAATAAAAATATTTAAAGTATAGTCCATGAAACAGCATAACCATTAATTAAAATTAGCTGGCAATCCTAAACAGGACAATGAGCCAGTACCCTGCTAATGCCAGTCATAGGCATCCTTATATAACCCTAACCCAGGGGGTAGGCAACCTTGGCTGTTTTATGACTCATGGACTTCAACTCCCAGAATTCCTGAGCCAGCTATGGGAGTTGAAGTCCACGAGTCATAAAACAGCCAAGGTTGCTTACCCCTGCTCTAACCCTTCCAATCGTAATGGCTGTGGCATTACGATTGAAGAAGAACTTAAAACTCTTCCAAGCAAATTTTTGAAAAGGGAATATTAATGCACTTACCTAGCCTATTGAGCATAGTAACAAGCAAATCTGTCTGTTCCTCCTCTTCCAGATTATAAATGTGTATCTTTTATTACAGACTGATCTGCCGTTTATCATTCTCAATCTGAGACCATAAACAATCTGGCTACCAAGACCTAAGACTGGAGCAGCTGGGGCAGACTGACAATTCCCCTCCCCTAGAATGGCCTGCCCCTCTTCCTCCAATGTATTTTACTCAAGCTCAGTCACTGAGATCTACTCTTTATTTATTTGTTAAATCAAATTTATATGGCTCCCTATTTCATGGAAAGTAACTCTGGCTGGTGTACAGCAATCCAGTACTGTTTTGCCCTACTATCACCACTCCCAATCCTACATCATAAGCTATCAGCCAACTATAGTTAACTTATTCAGAAATTATAACTACAGAAAAATACGGAGACCAGCGATCTGGTGACACCGTTCAAATTGACACTCCCCGTGTAGTTTACTACCCCTTGCCTTCTATGCAATCCGTATCCTGAAAGCCTCTGAGCAGCCTCTCTCATCTCAGATTGGGAGAGTCTGTTCTACTTCTTACTCTGTGTGGCTATCTACTAGCTCACCACCCCACATCCTTAATGATCTTGATATAGGATAAAGTTTCCATTAGGAAGAGAGAATGGCTGATAATTGGTGTCAGTCGCACTGGATAGTGCAGGCCACAAAATGAATTCCACAGGAGGACTAGAACTGTGCTTTATTAACATAGGCTACATTGTTGTTGTTGTTGTTAGTTGCGAAGTCGTGTCCGACCCATCGCGACCCTATGGACAATGTTCCTCCAGGCCTTCCTGTCCTCTACCATCTTCTGGAGTCCTTCTAGGCTCACGCCTACTGCTTCAGTGACTCCATCCAGCCACCTCATTCTCTGTCGTCCCCTTCTTCTATTGCCCTCAATCTTTCCCAGCATTAGGCTCTTCTCCAGTGAGTCCTTCCTTCTCATTAGGTGGCCAAAGTATTTGAGTTTTAGCTTCAGGATCTGGCCTTCTAAAGAGCAGTCAGGGTTGATCTCCTCTAGGACTGACCGGTTTGATCGCCTTGCAGTCCAAGGAACTCGCAGGAGACTTCTCCAGCACCATAGTTCAAAGGCTTCAATTCTTTGGCGCTCAGCCTTTCTTACGGTCCAGCTTTCACTGCCATACATTGCAACTGGGAAGACCATAGCCTTGACTATACGCACTTTTGTTGACAGGGTGATGTCTCTGCTTTTTAGTGTGCTGTCTAGATTTGCCATGGCTTTCCTCCCAAGGAGCAAGCGTCTTTTAATTTCTTGGCTACAGTCCCCATCCGCAGTGATCTTGGAGCCCAGGAAAATAAAATCTGTCACTACCTCCATTTCTTCCCCATCTATTTGCCAGGAATTGAGAGGGCCAGATGCCATGATCTTGGTTTTCTTAATGTTTAGTTTCAACCCAAGTTTTGCACTCTCCTTCTTCACTCGCAACAAGAGGCTCTTTAGTTCTTCTTCACTTTCTGCCATTAGAGTGGTATCATCTGCATATCTTAGGTTGTTGATGTTTCTTCTGGCAGTCTTAATTCCAACTTTTGATTCATCTAGCCCTGCCTTTCTCATGATGTGCTCTGCATATAAGTTAAATAGGCAAGGCGACAGTATACAGCCTTGCCGGACTCCTTTCCCAATTTTGAACCAATCAGTGGTTCCGTGTCCAGTTCTCACAGAACACTGTTACCTTCCCACCATAGTGGTCCCTATTTTTCTACTTGCATTTTTTACATGCTTTCGAACTGCTAGGTTGGCAGAAGCTGGGACGAGTAACAGGCGCTCACTCTGTTACGCAGCACTCGGTATTCGACCCGCCAAACTGCCGACCTTTTGATCAACAAGCTTAGCGTCCTAACCCACTGAGCCACCGCATCCCTACATAACAATCTTCTAAATCAGACATGTCAAACTCGTGACATCGTGTGACATCACACAATGTATCGGAGCCTTTTCGCCATTGCCGGCAATGGGGTGAGCGCGGCTTGCGGATGACGCATCCGGCCCGCAGGCCAACAGTTTGATACCCCTGTTGTAAATCTATTTATCCTTTACCTCCCCTCCTCCTTATAATCCAGTGAATCAGAGAGATGTATGCCTGAGCTGCTCCTGAATATTACCGTATCTTGATTTCCTCGTCTTCCCTTGGTTTGGATCCAGTGAAACATGTAATACTAGTGCCACATAGTCCCCAACTTTGCCTTCCTTGTTCTGAATCTGCTGGAAAGAAGGTTTTTTTTTTAAAGTCCCCACATATTCAACCAGTCCAAATGTCTCCTGTCACCACTTCTGATCGCTGATTCAGCAATCAGTTCTGTCTGTGACAGGCCTTCTAGTTGGAAGATCACTACTCAGAACTCATTGTCTGTGCTACATTGGATCCCTCCATGTTAATCACTTAATGCCAGCTGCTTCAGCTCCAATTCTGACTAATTCTGAATCTTCATAAGAACTTTTGAGATCCTTGTAGTAATAAATTATTTAAACTTCTTTCCAATCATAAGTTGGCAGCTTGATTTGGTCCATAACCTGCCTAAATTCTTTGTACATTTTTTAATCTTATAACTAAATGTCTTTCTTAATTGCAACAGATAAGCTTATTCTGATCATACCGCAGCCAAAATATAAACCAGTGCCCTTACATCCTTAACTAAACTGACCAGTCACCAAACAATATGGGAAAACCTTGTACATAACATTTGATGACCTAAATGGCCCCCTCCAATTTTATGATTGTTATGTAAGTTTTGAACATAACATTGTCCATTGTACACTGAACTAAAATCAGAATTAGCGGGTACATTTATTAATCTGAAATAGAAAGACAAATCGCCTTCTAAATAATTAACCGTGGACTGAAGTAGTCAATCTTATGGTTAGTATGTGAAAGGTGCAAATGATTTCTGTAATAGAAAAGCAGAACTTTTTTAACTTCCCTGTTTAGCCTTCTTGCATCATGTCCATCCTGTTTTATTTTTCAAATTTTCTTTTCTTGCTTTCCTAATGTACAACTCTGCTTCCTCTTATTCTAGCTCAATCCTTTCTTTTCTTCCTCCCTCCCTCCCCCCCTCCCTGCCTTCTTCCTCCAGTTTTTACATACAGTGATCAATTACTTCTTTTTTTATTGAAAAGTTTTACAGTACATTTTAACTTTAACAATCCCCCCCTCCCCCCACCCCTACCTAACCCTCCCTATCCCTCCCACCCATTCCCCCTCCCCCCCCCCCGACTTCCCAGAGCTAAATACAGGGTATAAGAACAAAGAACAATCATAAGCATCCATATGCTAACAACAATAAACTATTAATTCTATCACCCTCTAGCTCATATAAAATAATTACAAGCAATATTAATATTACATATAAAAAGAAAAGAAAATAGAAAAGGAAACTTACTCAAATGCTAAATGAAATTTCTTAGTCCCATATTTGTTCTGAATATAATCAATCCACTTTTTCCACTCCATAATATAACGTTCTTGCGAATGATCTTTCAGGTAAGGCGAAATCTTTGCCATTTCCGCCAGGTCAGAAACTTTTAGAGTCCATTCTTCTATAGTCGGCAGTTCCTCCTTTTTCCAATATTGACCTATTAAAAGTCTTGCTGCTGTGATTAAGTTCAGCATCAACTTAACGTCCACCACAGTAGCTTCTGTAATTATGCCCAACAAAAACAGTTGCGGACAAAACTTTATCCTTTGCTTAAAGATCTTCTGCATATTCCACCAAATTTTTATCCAAAAAGCCTTAACCTTTTTGCAGGTCCACCATATATGAAAATACGTTGCGTCTTCGCCTCCACACCTCCAACATTTAGGCTGATAATTCGGATACATACTTGCAAGCTTTTTAGGGTCTAGATGCCATCTATAAAACATTTTATAAAAGTTCTCTCTTAGGTTTTGGGCTTGCGTGAATTTTACGTTTCTCACCCAGATCTTTTCCCACGTGTCCATTGTAATAACTTCTTGAATATTCTGAGCCCATTTTATCATACAGTCTTTAACAAGTTCTGTTTCTGAATCAATTTCTATCAATGCAAGATATATCCGTTTGATATGTGCTGGACCCTGGTTTCTAATTTGCTTTATCAGATTTTCATCAGTCATTGCAAAACCAATTTTCTGGTCTTCTTTCCACCTGGCCCGTAACTGAGTATATTGAAACCAAGTTTGAACGATCTTCTCATCTCGCAAGAGATTGTACGGCTTCAAACACCAGACATTTCTTTCCAAACTTAAAATCTCCTTATACGTAGTCACATCATGTTTGAAGCCAACATTTATGTTTTCTATTGCGTGTTTTGGGATTGCCCACAACGGCATTTTGTAATCTAGCTTATGTCTATACTTCTTCCAAACTCTCAACAATGCCTGTCTTAAAATATGCACTTTAAACACATTATCTACCTTCTTATCATACAGCAAATATGCATGCCAGCCAAATAACAAGTCATGGCCCTCAACATTTAATAATCTCTCTTGTGTCAAATTAATCCAATCACTTATTCCTGATAACGCAGCAGCTTCATAATATAATTTAAGATTAGGCATTTTAAGACCACCTCTTTCACGAGTATCCTGCATAATCTTAAGTTTAAACTCGTGGCCTTTTCCCTGCCCAGACAAATTTATTGATACCCCGTTGCCATTCTTCCAAATTAGAATCTTTTTTAAGGACCAGTATCATTTGAAATAAAAATAAAAATTTAGGCAGGACATTCATTTTCACTGCTGCAATTCTTCCCAACAAAGACAATTGCAGTTTTTCCCAGCTTTCCAATTCTTTTTGGATTTTTCCCCATAACTTTTCATAGTTATTTTTATATAACTTTGTATTAGAGGGTGACAAATACACCCCCAAATATTTGACCCTTTTAACAATCTCAAATCCAGTTAATCCTTCTAAAAGGGCCTTTTGCGTTACTGTCATATTTTTGGCCAAAATTTTAGTTTTTTGTGCATTAACCTTAAATCCAGAAACCTTCCCATATTGCATTATTATCTCCATCAGGTCCACAACAGAGTTTTCTGGCTGAGTCACCGTAACAACCAGATCGTCTGCAAACGCCCTCAGTCTATAATCCTGATCTCTAATTTGAATACCCTTAATTTTTTCCGAATTCCGTATTTTTACCAATAATATCTCCAATGTTAAAACAAATAATAAAGGTGATAACGGACACCCTTGTCTTGTGCCCTTTTCAATATTGCATACTTCAGTCAAACTATTGTTAACTATTATTCGGGCAGTTTGTTTTTGATATAATGCCCTAATTGGTTGCAAAAATTTATCCCCAAAATTCATTTTATCTAAGACTTTCATCAAAAATTGCCAATTCAATTGATCAAAAGCTTTTTCAGCATCTAGAAAAATTAGCGCCGCAGGGATCTGGTTGTTCCTTTCCAAAAACTCCACCACATCAACTATATGCCCCTTGCTTATCTACTTCAATTAATTCCGCTGTTAGAGTACTTCTAACGTAGACAACCACTCCATTTTTCTTGTTCATCGCAGAAGCAACAAATTGCATACCCAACCTTAAGTTCGATAAGTACTTTTGGTCCATAACCCTAATATGCGTTTCTTGCAAACAAATAACATCAGTCTTAAATTGTTTTAAATATTGAAAAACTTTCTTTCTCTTCTGTGGTGAATTTAATCCATTAACATTCCAAGTTAGAAATTTAGTCGCCATTCTTGGCGTCCCGAAGCTTTTGGAGCATGTCTGCAATGACCCCTGTAACTTCTTTGGGCCGCGCCCCTCCCACAGCTTCACTGTAAGTACGCTTTGGAGGTTCCATAACTTTCTGCTGGTCTTGCTCTTGCTCTTGTCTCGCTCGTCTTAAGGCGGCACGCGTCATCCTCTGCTCTCCAGCAGCAGCCGATGAAACTGTAACTTGATCCCCTCCAGCACCATTCTCGTCTGTCTGTCTACCTTCAGCGTCTTGAGGCTTTCCCTCGCCATATCCCTTTGCAGCTTCCAGAAGTGATTTTAACACATTGCTGTAAAAATCACGTGCTTGAGTCACAGTAGCCAGACGATGTCTTTTACCTTCGTGCATCACCACCATTCCGACTGGAATCTCCCATCTAAACTTGATATCACATTTCTTAAGTTCCTGTGCAAGGAATGCAAAATCTTTCCTTCTCCTTAAAATCTTTGGAGGAATCTCTTTTAAAACCAGGACTTCTTGCTCAGCAACCACAAATTTAGTATCGTAAGCAGCTTGAATAACTTCATCTCTAATTGCTCTCTTCATAAAGTAGACCACCACATCTCTAGGTAGCTTCCTCTGTCTTGCAATCCATGAATTTACGCGAAAGATTTTATCCATACTTCCCTCAATTTCAGATGCTGGCTGGCCCAATACCGCTTCCAAAGCCTCAGAGATCAGCTGCTTTAAATCTTCTTTAGGATTCTCTTTTAAACCCCTGATTCTAATAGCATACTGCATCTGATGGTACTGGACAAGGCTCAATTCTCCATCCATTTTGTCCCTTATATTTTCATTCTCTAATACCTTTACTTCTAATATAGAGTTCTTTTGACTAAGATCCTCCACTTTTTCATCCAAACGTTGCACACATTCAGCCACACTTTCAATTGTAGACAAAATGTCTACCCTCATTGCACTAAACTTCTCTTCCATCTTCTCCTCCAATTTCTCCAATTTCTCCTCCAGCTTTTCCTCCAGCTTTTCCATCTTTTCATCCATCATATCTGACATTAATTGCGATTGCTTTTCAAAGGCATCTTGTAAATCCTTAAGCGTCAATGCCGGAGGAGGTGCAGGAGGAAGCAAAGCTTGCAACGAAGTCTGTTGCACCGGGGAAGCCCCCGCACTCCGAAGAGCTTTGGAAGTTTTAGCCGCCATCTTTCCCCACTTTCACTTGTTGCACACTTTCACTTTAAAGCTATAAAATCCATTGAGCTAGAGAGTAAAGATAAAAGTCCACTTCACCTTGACCTCCTGTACCGCTCTGCCTGCACCTTGATACTCAAGAGTCTTTCCTTCTGGCAGGGGTGGTTGCTAACGCCTGGCTCTGCTCCAAAAATCACGGAGCAGAGACGCTGCGCAGCTCGGAGCTAACCCAGGCTTCGGGGGGGCTCGATCCTTCAGCCGCCCAAACTTTCAGCTCAGGCGGCCCCGGAGAGCTCAACCCCTACCTGGGGCCTCACCCCCTCCTCTTCTCCCGAGGAGGGGGGCTTCAGATCCACCTAAACAGCTGATCGGCACTGTTTTCGATGGAATAAACACAGCTGCGGAGCGGACAGCCCGGAGACGGCTGTCTTTGGCGTCGCGTCGCCACCGGAAGTCAGTGATCAATTACTTCTGTGTGGGCTATTTTATTTTATTGGCAACTTTAGTCAGTTTCATAATTTTATTTAACTACTTTCTTTGCCCAGATCTGATCCTCTTTTGGCATGTGGCTTCTGGCAAGATGTATGTGTATTTGTGCATATACTTGTTTATAGGCACACACATGTGTCATATGCACATAATTACCATATTTTCCGGCGTATAAGACGACCCCCTACTTTTCCTTTTAAATTACCGTATTTTTCGGTAAGACGCACCTGACCATAAGATGCACCCAGTTTTTAGAGCAGGAAAACAAGAAAAAAAATATTCTGAACCAAATAACCGGTATACTAAAACAGGGCTTTTCAACCTCCATTGTACCACTTTTAGGACAAGGCAATGTCCGAGTACCACCAGTCACCCAGCAAGTTGTCAAAAACATGACCCCCCCCCAAAAAAGGAAAAAAAATTATAAAGTACAGGTAGTCCTCGACTTACAATGATTCACTTAGTGACTGTTCAAAGTTACGACGGCACTGGAAAAAGTGACTCATGACCATTTTTCACACTTATGACCATTGCAGCATCCCCAGGGTCATGTGATTTTCATTCAGATGCTTGGCAATCGATTCAAATTTATGATGGTCACATTGTTCCAGGGTCATGTGATCGCCTTTTGCAACCTTCTGACAAGCAAAGTTAGTGGGGAAACCAGATTCACTTAACAGTCATGTTACTAATTTAATTTCTCTCCCTCTCTCCCCCTCCCTCTTTCTTTCTCTCTCCTCTCTCTCCTTCTTTCTCTCTCCATTTCTCTCCCTCTCCCTATTTTTCTCTTTCCCTCTATTTCTCCCTCTTTCTCTCTCCCTCTATTTCCCTCCCTCTTTCTTTCTCCTTGTCTCTTTCTCTCCCTCTATTTTTCTTTCCCTCTATTTCTCCCTCTTTCTCTCTCTCCCTCTATTTCCCTCCCTCTTTCCTTCTCCTTGTCTCTCTCTCTCTTTCTCTCTCTCCCTTTCTTTCTCTCCCTCTTTCCCTCTCCCTCTTTCTCTCTCTCCCTCTATTTCCCTCCCTTTCTCCTTCTCTCTCACTCCCTCTTTCTCTCCCTATTTTTCTCTTTCCCTCTATTTCTCCCTTTCTCTCTCTCCATTTCCCTCCTTTTTCTCCTTGTCTCTCCCTCTTTCTCTCTCTCCCTTTCTTTCTCTCCCTCTCTTTCCCTCTCCCTCTTTCTTTCTCTCCCTCTATTTCTCTCCCTTTCTTTCTCCTTCTCTTTCTCTCCTTCTCTCCCTCCCTATTTTTTTCTCCTTCTCTCTCTCCCTCTCTCTCTCTCTCTTTCTCTTTCTCTCCCTCCCTCTCCCATTGTCCCTTCCTTCTTTCATTCCTTTCTTCCTTCCCTCCCTCTTTGTCCTTCCCTCTCCACGTTAGAGCAGTACCTGCGGAGGCGGCCCTGCGGCCCGGCTTTCTGTTGCAGAAAGGAAGCTGAAACGGAGCAAGGGAGATTGCTAGGAACGTGAATTGGCCGATCTCGCGCTCCTGCAATCTCCCTCACTCGGTTTCAGCTTCCCTTGCTACAAAAGAAAGCAGGCTGAAACGAGGCAGATTGCAGCAGCACGAGATCAGCCGATTCGCATTCCTGGCAATCTCCCTCACTCCGTTTCAGCCTGCTTTCTCTTGTAGCAAGGGAAGCTGAAACCGAGCGAGGGAGATTGCAGGAGCGTGAGATCGGCGTTTCTCAGCACGTGCCGATTCGTGCTCTTGGCAATCTCCCTTGCTTTCCACTTGCGGAGGTTGGGGCTGGCCATACGGATCAGCTTCGGACCATAAGACACACCCTCGTTTCCCCCCCTACTTTTTTTGGGGTAAAGTGCGTCTTATGGTCCGAAAAATACGGGTACAGGGTTTGGGCTATACTCGCCGTATAAGACTACCGTATTTTCCGGCGTATAAGACGACTGGGCGTATAAGACCCCCGATTTGAGAAGATTTTCATGGGTTAAAAAGTCGTCTTATACGCCAGAAAATACGGTATGCAAAGGAGAAAATCTTGAAGATTTGTTTCAGCTGAAATTGGCAACCAGTGTTGACAAGTTATAAAAGCTGAGTATTGTGAAAACTTTGTCAAAATTAAAAAATGTATTTGGGATGAGATCATTTTCAACACAGAGTTATCTTTATGTAAATACAGTATAAATTATTTCCTCTATACAGTATTACAAAATACCTGGAAATGGCACCAGTGTTAATGTAGTAATGGTAAACACAGGTAAATAAAAAGGAATAACCAGATTTCTTTTGGTTTAATCCACGTGCCGTATTTAGTGAATTAAGGTGCTTTATAACGTATAGTATCTGTGTTTATAGCTAGTATTCAAAGAGGAGCGACAAAAGCTTGTTCAGAAGTTTGTTAACATAGAGTTGAAAGAGCTTATTTAAGTCATCAAGCCCTGCCTTTACTTAGTCTAGAATACAAACCTTTGACAAATGTTTGTCTAACCTCTGCTTGAATATATTTAACAAAGCAACTCAAGAACACTGTGTTTAATTACTTCCTCTTCCTGCCCTCTCACATCCTGAGGATTTTTCCATGAGAATATTTTTCTAAGCATTCCATTGAAATTTTCCTTGTAAGACAAGTTATGGCTTGCTTCTTTGGCAAGATTCTCAGTTAGAACTGGGATTGGAGGTACCGCATCTGTCCTAGCCCTGCTTGTTTCTCTCAGCTGTTTTTGATCATGGTTTCCTTCTAGATTGGCTTAGGGGTTTATGATTGGGAACTACAGTGTTGCAGTCATTCTCCTTCCCCAGAGCTGTTCTAGTCAGTGTTTCAGGGAGTGAGATGTAGCCCAAGGTCCATACTACATGCAGTCCCTCAGGATTATATCCTCTTTCTGCTGTTGCTCATTAACATGTACACAAAATTGCTGGGAGAGATCATTTGTCTGAGGGCAGCATAATTTAAAAACCACTATAAATTGACTTGATAAGAAATAAAATAATAACCTGAAACAGAGGCATATAGGGATCTACAAAGTGGTAGAGAAAAAACCCTTCATCCAACAGATCATGGTGGTCTCTAGATCCAATGCCTAAAGAAAAGTGCCAGGTCTTTAATGCCTTCCAAAAAGGAAGGAAGGTCTCAATGGGGATGCTGTTCTGTTGGGAAACTGGACTTGGAGCATTATCAGATTTTGTCAGGCAGAATTGTAAACAGATGTCCTACAAGAACCAGGTCCCATGCCACAAAGAGCCTTATAAGTAAGCCTTCCTTAACAATGGCAATTGGGACTGGAATTTCCGTTGCTAATGCAATTGTAAAGCCCGACATTGCATGACCAAACTGCTTAGTGGCAATAGTTCTAGTAGTCCTTGGTTACCATCATTAAGTGAATTGCCACAGGTCATTAAGCAAAGGGCTTCATGTGCCCACAACTTCCAACTTCCTGCCATCTTCCTGAGAGATGTTGCTTGTGGGAAGCCACTAGTGGAGGTCACAAATTATGATCACACGGCTGTGGGATGTTGCAAAGGTCAGAAACCTAGGCTGGATGCTGAGCATGCGGATCACATTTACATGATTGCAGGGGCACTGTAATGGCCAGAACTTTCAGAAAAAAGTTGTAAATTCCATTTGTTCAATGCTGTTGTAAGTTTGAATAGCCGCTAAATGAGTGGCCATTAAACAAGGACCACTTGTCTAGGAATAGTAACTACCAGTTCTCCGCAGTTGCACCTGGAAGCAGGCTGTTAATCAGTGCACCTTAATGATATCCAGTTACGATATCCAGTTATAAATCTCTAGGCTAACAGGTGATGCTGTGAAGTTTATTTTTCAGTGTCTGGATGCATTGTGGGTCTGGATAGGGAAGAAGAGGCTTTGGTTCAATCTGAGCAAGATCAAATGGTTGTGGGGTTTTTGGTTCCCTGATACCGGATAGGACTAATATTCCCCCTAGACAGATTTGGTGTGTAATTTGGTGATCATCTTGAACTGTCAGGTCTTACAGGAAGAGCCAGTGGTAGCCATGACCAGTGTTGTGATTCAGGGTCAGCCTGTGGGTTCGGCAGTTGGGTCGGACGACTCAGAGGAGGAGGAGGGGGGTGTTGAAGAGCTTGCTGAGGGGATTGGACAGCTTGATGAGAGCCCCCAGCCAGGCCCCTCTCATCTGGTCACGATGCAGACCCAGCTGTGTGAGCCTGACAGCGTGGATGAAGATGACCCACAGCTGGCCCTGTTCAAGGACGCCTGACGCAGGAGGCAGTCAGTCAGGAGTAAACAGAGGAAGGCAATGGGGCACCTCGGAAGGAGGCAGAGAGAGGCCACGCCCTGAACTGTATTTAAGGGGAATGTGTGGGAGGGCTGGTTTGCTGAAGGCAACCGCTTGGATAGTTCCTGTTTCTTAGCTCGTGTTTTATGGTTGGTGTCTTGTCTTGCTCTGTTTTATGTGAATAAATTTGGCAGGCTTTATTCCAGCCTCTTGCCGTTTGTAAAGGGGTTGTCCCTGCTTTTGCTGCAGGGCCGGTAGCAGGCTGGTACAGAACAACCAGGAGAACTTTTGCACAAATCCATATTTTGCAACGGTCCTGCTAGTTCCTAAACTGGGTGGCCCTGTTCATAGATACTTGTGTCCTGTTCACCTACTGTACGGTGTACATGGGCTGTCCTTCAAAACCACCTGGAAACTGCATTTGGTTCAGAATATAATTATAATGGTACAAGTGGTTATAAGCCCACTTTGGAATGACCCTGCAACACCGCTGCTTCACAAGCTGAACTGGTATTTTTGACAGCTATGTTAATCAAGGGGGGTTTGGTATAATCCTCTTATTCCAGTTAGTATCCAATATAGCCGCCAGACTCTTAGTTCAAGCAATGAAAGTATGACTAGGGTCATTTTGTTACCCAACCACCCCTCCCGACAAAAGGATTGTAGTGCCTTGGATTGTGGTTGGTTAGAATTCTGATGCAAGACTGATAGTTGCTCATCTGGACACTTCAGAGGAAAATCCACATAGATCAGACATGTCAAACTCATGATGTTGCGCAACATATCGGGACTGTTTTGCCATTGCCGGCAATGGGGTGGGCGCGGCTTCCGCATGACGTGTCCGGCCCAGGGGTCGGTAGTTTGACACCCCTGACATAAATCATGGTGCTGCAGGTCAGCCTTCCCAACCTGACCCTCTTCAGATGTATTGGACTACAGTTCCTAAAGGCATGTCTGGGTGATCAGAGGCTGCATAATTCTAAATAGCATATTTTTTGTTCTAATACATTGGTATACATTAGCTACTGTTTCAGTATTTACATTTACCTAGATGTATAAAAGTAAGATGGAATTACCAAGCAGAAGTAACTGAGTAAGTAACAAGTGCTTACAGTGCTCACGAAAGTCCTAAAAAGTCTGCATCAATGTTTAGGCTCAGCCTGAGAAATAGATAATGCCATAAGTACAGGAAAGCCTCTTGCAATAGCAGTTAGAGGAAATAAATTGATGACTTTCAAAAGTCCAGATTCCTCTTTCTCACCCTGCCCCCCCACCCCCAATTTCCATTGGATATGTTATAAAAATTGGACCGATATTGCGTGAGGTGGTAGGAAGAAGTAGAGATTATTTACCAGCTTCCTGGGATTATAGCCAATAGACACTGGCAAGCATCCTGCTGGGGTGGGAGCTGCAGGCTTGAAAGAGATTGGATCAGATAAAAAGGCTTTTGGACTACATTTTTCCATGCAGAGCCAACAAAGCAGGGTTAGAAACAGACTGATTCCTTCACAAATAAGCAGCTGTGAGAATGGATCTTTGATGCTGGATTGCATTCCCTTAGTTGGTTTTTCTGCACCACTACTCCCCAAAAAGGTGGCCAAATAAATCATGCGTTTTTTTAAAAAAGCATAAATATATAGTATGTGTTTGACTCGCAGATGCATTTCTGTGTGAATCTTGTGTGTGTGTGTGTGTATGTGTGTGTGTGTGTGTTTGTGTGTGTGTTTTCTTAGATCTCTTTCTTGGGATGCCCAATGGCCAAAGTTAAGCTGTTCCCCTTAAATTTGATAAAAGCCTAGAGAGCCTCCAGCAGGTATAAGGTGAAGAGAGGGAAGAAGGGTGCTATCATGTTTTCCCCAAAATAAGACCTATCCCAAAAACGAGCCCTGTGTTGATTTTTACACGTGTGCCTAATATAAGCCCTATCCCCAAAATAAACCCCAGTTAAGAGCCTGTGCAGCTAGCCGCCCGTCCATTCTGTCTGGTTGTTTGCGGTGCTGCCGCCACGAGGCGAGGCAGGCGTGGGAGGGGATGGAGTTGCCCCACGTGCCCGGCACCTGCTTACCTCAGGGGCCCTGCAGCCAAGCCTCCCACACCCTGACACCTGCCTCACCTCGCAATGGTGGCACCAACAGCCCTGACCAGCAGGAGCCCATGTGGCCAACGGCAGCCCACTTCTTCTGTGGCCGATTGCTGTCACTCGCATGTGTCGCCCCCAGCCTCCGTTTTGCTGGCAGAGGCCTTCAGAAAAGGCCTCTGCAGCCAAGAATGGAGCCCCACACGTCAACCTGGGGCTCGGTTCTTGGCTACAGACCCCTTTTCCTGAAGGCCTCTGCCAGCAAAACGGAGGCCAGGAGCAATGTGTGCATCAACCTGGGGCTCCATTCTTGGCTGCAGAGGCCTTTCCTAAAAGCCTTTGCTGGTGAAACAGAGGCTGGGGGGGGGTGATACGTGTGAGTGGCGGTGAGCAGCCGCAGAAGTGGGCTGGTGGTGGCCAGGTGGACTCCTATGGACGGGACTGGTGGTGCCGCCAGTGCGAGACAGTGGAAAAAATAAGACCTAATGCCTCTTTTGGAGGTAAAAAATATATAACACGGGTCTTATTTGGGGGAAAACACTTCAGTAGCGTAGCCTTCAGAAATCTACAGTATCCTTCATAGATCTTTCTACAGTTTAGCTGTTGATCAAAACATTGCTCTGCAACAGACTTCCCTATGTTGGAATTACCCAGAATCGGGCTTTGGCACTACCTTGTCTTTTTGAATCAAAATAATGTCGCTTTTATCTTTCTGAAACTCTTAATAAACGCTCTGTTTTTACAGCAAAGTAATTTTTAAATTAATCTCATTTCTGATATTATAGCTTGTACTAAACTTCTGCTGTTTTGAAGTTTTACTGGATAAGACTGAAACTGAACTGAAAGGGGATTTAAAAGTGACAGGCTACAAGAACAGAAAAAAGATGCTACACTGGACATACAAAGGAAACTGGCTGATGTTTTAAAAGTGATGTACAAATAACAAACCAACAGAAGGACCTGGATAACTTTCCTGTATTGGATTTACAAATGAGACTTGTCCAAGCCTTTAGGAGTTGTATGGGAAGAGATTAAGAAAAATAGAAATCAACAGGACATTATTTGAAGAGACTAAAAATCAAGATTGTTTAAAGTAAAAGGAAGGAATGTAAAGTTGGCTTTTTTTTAAGGTTAAAAGTAGATATGTTGTTAACTCTGGTAACCCTTGAAGGACCTTTGTTGATTAGGGCTGAACAATGAGGCTTTGAGGATTTCTTTACGCAGGTAGTCCTTGACTTACAATCTTTTGTTTAGTGATCGAAGTTACAACAGCAATGAAAAAAGTGACTTACCAACCCTGCTCGCCCTTATCACCATCACAACATCTCCACAGTCACATGATCAAAAGTCACATAGTCACCATTTGCGACTTTCCCAGCTGTCTTCCGTCAAGCAAAGTCATTGGGTGAAGCCGAATTCACTTAATGACTGCCTAGCTCACTTAACAAACACAGTGACTCACTTAACAACTGTAGCAAAAAATAATGTAATTCACTGATCCACTTGCTTAACAGTGGAAATCCTGGTCCCAACTCTGGTCGTACGTTAAGGACTACTTGTAGATAATAGTTGGGATATAGGGGGAAAAGATCATTAGTTGCATTGTAAGAGAAGTTACTAAAATTGTTTATACTTTGATGAAGGAGAAAGTCATTTATGCACACACAAACACACACACACTATATTTTTATTTTTTCCCTTGTCTATTTTTCTTTTTTCCACATTCTGTTTTTAGTTTGTATTAATTTTTATCTTTTTAATTGCCATTTTTAATAAAATTACTATTTTAAAAAGTGCACTCATGGTGTACCACAGTTCTGAGATTGCAGCTCTTTCCATTTGTTCTCATGAAGTGAAATGTACTGAGTGAGAAATATATGTGTTTAAATCTAGTTTGTGTGCATATAAATGCCTGTAAATATTTATATGTTAATTTTTTCTCGTATTTCAAACAATTTTATGTCTTTCCCTCCCAGATGCTATCGCGATAACCCTATATCTATATCCTTGTTTTTATTTTGAAACCTACATGGATTCTGAAATAAATTTCACAGGATTATGGAGTGTGAAATCAAGCAGATTCAGAGTGTACCAGTCTGAGGAATATCGCGTTCTTAAATTTGTCTGGTAGAGAATTACCCGAAACATTATCAACATAGCTCAGCATCTTGGAAATAATGAGACAGTAGCAAAGCTATTTTTAAATACTTCATTTTGTAAGAGTACATGGGCATAATCTGCCAGATTCAACATAGTTTGGTCTAGTTATTTTATTGAGCCTTCCAAAGGCCAGTAAAAGTTGCAGGCAAAAGTTATAGGCAAAAAAGAACTATAATTTGTTGCTATGTATTTTTTTTATTATTATTATTAAATTTGAGATTGTTCCATGTTTATGTGCTTTAGTCATAATGACTGTTGTTAGTCCTGTATCGTAACACAATTGATCTCTTGTTTCTCCCTCTCGTGCAGGCACAATGCCATCAGTCCCTGCCAAAACTGAAATGGATACCGGGACTTGCACTCATGTTTCGGTTGACTGCATACCCAATGGAACCTTGGAGAAGGAATCTTGTAGTTCAACAGAAAACGAGAGGAAATGGATTCGGCCTGATGCCGTCAGCAAGTGTACCTGGGAGCTTGGAAAATCTCCTTCTGAATCGCCCCATCACCATGCTACGTTGTAAGTCAGACATGTCAAACACAAGGCCCGGGGGCTGGATCCGGCCCGCAAAGTGGTTTCATGTGGCCCGCGAAGCCATCCTGGAAACAGTGAGGGAACGGCCCCCACTGCCTTGGCCCTGGCCCAGAGACCCTCCTTCTGCCAGAGACCCTCAGATCTGTCCCACTCCTGCCCAGGCCCCCATAGGCACCCTTGATGCAAACGATGTAGAGCTGGCCACGCCCACCCAGTAGGCCATATGGATTCTAGCCACACCCACCCAGTAGGCCACACCCACCCTGGCCCCCTGAGGGCGACTGCAATGCTGATGCGGCCCTCAATGAAATTGAGTTTGACACCCCTGTTGTAAGTGGTCGTTCAGTCAATAGACAGGTGGAGGCAGGTGGCTTTTTGGAAGGTGGCTTTTATTGTAAGTCGGCTATTCAGCTTGATCCATTCTAATGTTAGTTAAGGATAATGATTGTTCAACAATATTGTATATCTCTTTCTGATGTAGAACAAAGACGCCAAAAATTATGTCAGATATCCTCAAAAAAATTGGAGATACTCCCATGGTGCATATCAACAAGATTGGAAAGCTCTGTGGCCTCAAATGTGAACTCTGTGAGTATTTTTATAGTGATGGGTTACTTGGAATTGGAAAGATAAACATTGGCATTCTTAACAGTATTATCAGTAAGGGAGCCCTTAATTTAAAAGGATCAAATCAGTCAGGAATTTAGTAGACTTTGTGACTTTCTGTTATTTCTGAACTATGAGGCTATTTATGATATTATCATGCTTTAAGTGCAGCAGTTGGAAAGTGACCTACAGTCTCCTCATTCTCCAGTCTGTGCATTGCTAGTGAGGCTTAAAACCTTAAGTCGTAGAAGAACAATTTAAGACATTGCATGAGGAGCGTGATGGATAGGAGGAAAACTTCTTGGGAAAGAAGAAAGAGAAATAATGCCTTGGTAATACCACATTTGGAATACTGCATCCAGTTTTGGTCGCCACAGTGTCAAAAAAGATGTTGAGACTCTAGAAAGAGTCCAGAGAAAAACAACAAAGATGATTAGGGGACTAGAAGCTAAAACATAAAGAACGGTTGTTGGAATTGGGTATGTGTAGTTTAACGAAGAGAAGGGTGAGGGGTGACGATAGTAGTGTTCCAATATCTCAGGGGCTGCCACAAAGAAGAGGGAGTCAGGCTATTCTCCAAAGCACCTGAAAGCAGGACAAGAAGCAATGGATGGAAACTGGTCAAAGAGAGAAGCAACCTAGAACTAAGGAGAAATTTAGTTAGAACAATCAGTGGAACAACCTGCCTCCAGGTTGCTCCAACACTGGAAGTTTTTAAGAAGAGACTGGACAGCCATTGGTCTGAAATGGTATAGGGCTTCCTGCCTGAGCCGGGGGTTGGACTAGAAGACCTCCAGGGTCCCTTCCAACTCTGTTATTCAGTTCTCGGTTTTTCAGAATGAAAATAGTTCTGTATATGTCTGGTTTGGGGTCTGAGCTTATAGAAGAGGATGGTCAGACTACTGTATGTAGTTGCTTATGGGAGGAAGTACAGGATATTGGGCTAATCCAAATCCATCTTCAGAATTGATTCATCAGAGGCTGTTGTTTAGTGCAATATTCAATTAGGATATGCATAGGATATGCATGGATATCTATGTACATATAGATATCTGTGCAGGTGTTCGGCTATGTCTTTTCTTAGAATATGGATAGATGAAATGGCATTTGCCAAATCCCTTGCAGAAGGTTGATGGGCTTCTTTTTCTTGGTTCATCGGAAACAAATCCTACTTTAATTGTGGTATTCAGTGGCCAAATGCGAGTTTTTCAATGCTGGAGGAAGTGTGAAAGACCGAATCAGTTTACGAATGGTGGAAGATGCTGAAAGGGATGGGATTCTGCAGCCAGGAGATACCATTATTGAACCAACTTCAGGAAATACAGGTAAATACATCCATTTGAACTGTGGTATAAAGAAGTGAGTGGAAAGGGATGCCCTTTTCTGAATAGAGTCATTCTCCTGCCCCTGGCCGCGCCAAAAAATAAAACCAATTTTTTAAAAATGTAAAGAAATGACGGGAATACTGAAGTATTAAAGATGACTAATGCAAGTCTCAGTTCTAACAGAGCTGATGTCTAAACACTGCTGTATCAAGTTTTACAAATACTCAGGAGGGGAATAATTGTTTGGCTTATCGGTTTTTAAACACTAGACATTTCCAGTCTGCTATATGATTAATGATTTGACTGAGCTAGTCAAACCCTCCGTTTGCGAAGGAATGAGGGAATGTTAAAGTGGTGCATGCACAGCTTGGGAACATAATCCCATTTAGCCATGTAGGTAGATCAAGAAAAAAACATACGGATAGGTGGAAACGTATGGAAAGTCTGCCTTTTATAGCTCAGCTGCCTCTTTCTCTTTTTAGCATTGTGGGACTTAGCTGGCTCATAATGGCAAGACATAAAGCAGCTCTGGAATAGAGCCTCTCAGGCCGTGCGTTTGGCAGCATTATCATACCTTGTTAGGATGGTGATTTTATGCATTAGTCTTTCTCCCTAACATACCATATTTAACTCAGACAGGGAGAGCTGCTACCAGTGCACAACTGGGAACAGGTAGAGTGATATCTTTCCAGACATTTTGTACCACATATCCCATTAGTATCAGCCAGAAGGATTAACAGGGAGACTGGGACATACATGGATGATACTAGATTGTTTATTCTTGGCGTACACAATACTGAGCTAGATTGATCAATAGTTGCTTGGTTAAAGCTATTTGCCTGGGTTAGGCTAGCCGCCCATACTTAAGTATAGAGTTTCAGAATATAAAACATAAAATGTATGGCTTTTTTTAGTGACATTTTTCTTGGTTGCAGGAATTGGATTGGCCTTGGCAGCTGCAGTGAAAGGATACCGTTGTATCATTGTAATGCCAGAGAAAATGAGCATGGAAAAGGTCAGAGCTGTTTATCACTGAGTGATCAACCCATGGCTGCATTAGTTTACTGAGGCACCCTAAGTCGGCAGTGCTGTGTGTGAGAAAGCTAGACTCGGCTTGCCATCTTAACATTTAATAAGGTTTTGCATGAGTTTTGTTAATGGAGCTAAAATATCCGATCCGACATTTGGTTTTGAATTGGCTCTAAGCCTGTAACCCCTTTAATATGCCAGTTGCATAAGCATTCCCTATGCACAGGCCTAGACATTATGGCTAATTTTGATTGCTTTTCTTAAATAGGTGGATGTGCTACGTGCCCTTGGGGCTGAAATTGTGAGGACTCCAACAACTGCCAGATTTGATTCTCCAGAATCACATGTTGGAGTGGCATGGAGATTGAAAAATGAAATCCCCAACTCCCATATTCTGGATCAGGTAAATTATTGTACGTGAAAAATGGCTTCGCCCTGGAGAATAGTTTGTTTTTTAATGCACTGCCAATATAAAGCAGGGAAAAAATGCTCATATATTAAGAAATAGAATGAGAATAGAATCCTCCCTATCTTACAGGGAGCAGGTAGTTTATTGTCTGAACTTGGATGGTAGAAACATGCTATCTTCTACTATCCATTGATTCTTTATGTCTCTCCCTGCAGATCATCATCGGCCAATCACTGCTTAGATCATAACAAATTAATAGGGGTGAAACTGGTTGCTATTCACTTGTTCGACTGGTTTCAAGTGAACTTTTGTGCAACTTCTTTCACATGGACTTTCTTCATAGAATTTTAGCTATTAAAAAGGAGACACTCTTGGCAGATAAAGATCAGCAGAATAAATAATCTTTTCCCCAATATAATACAACGATGCAAATATACTGTAAGGGGGAAAAAGCGAGGGAGGAAGTAAGTAAGTTTGTGCTCTTGATAGCTGCGTTTAGAATGGTTTTCTTTTGATATTTAGTAAATTAATGTTAAAAGCATTACTTTATTTTATGTTTTCTGATGCACTGGTTTTCAATTGTTCCACCAGGGGGTTAATATAAATAATAAAGCTACAGCAAAACATAAAAATAGCATTGATATAAAAAAGCCAAAGGAAATAAAACAACAACTTAAGCCTTTTAAAATTCAGTCGGGGGGTGGGTGGGTGGGTTGTCTGTGTGTGTCTATGTATGTGTGGTATATCTTGCATCTGCATTATTTCTGAATCACATCTGGGTTGCTACTGAACTGGTCAACCTGTTTGTTGATCCTACATTTTCTCCACACACATTCTCTCTCTCTCTCTCTCTCTTTTTTTTTTTACACAGTACCGCAATGCCAGCAACCCTTTGTCCCATTATGACACAACAGCAGAGGAGATTCTTCAGCAGTGTGAAGGTACATTTTATGCTTTACAGATGCTTCTGTCCTAGAAATGGGAGCTTCTAGGAAATGGAAGCTATGCTAGAAGAGATGGATTAATACAAACATGAAAGTGTTGAGTCCAACAGACAACTTTTGCAGATAATTTGTGGGACTCATCCAGTGGCCAAGTTACTTCCACACGCAACTTGTTTTAAGAGGTGGAATGAATAAAGATGTAAAAAGAATGCACAAATCTTAGATCTGGACAATTGTTGACATTCCTAGATTGTTTAAAACAGATTTAAGAACCATAGATTTTCAAGGTAGAATATGTTCTGCAATCGCAATAGCCCAAACCTGCAAAATAGTTGTCTAAAGCCTGTACTGTAAATTACCTGTAGTGTGTGTGTGTGTGTGTGTGTGTGTGTATACACATGTATAAGTCAACATAAATCTATATCAAAGCAGCTTCTTGCTAACCATACACACACATACACAATTCACAAATCAAAGTTTTATCATCTTCCTTTCTCTGCTAAATGTTATGAACTTACCATGAAGAGAGGGCTTTCTTAAACCTCAACTAGCCTTTTTGGGCAATATTCACTTGAGTACCTGTAAAGCTGTGCTTTGAAGCTCAGACTGAGTACTCCCATGGTACAGGTGACATTTTTCTATAACGTAGGCTTTGTTTATGATCTTGCTTTGGGGCAAAGGGGAAGGCTGTTGCCTGAGATTCCCATATTGGCATGGCCAATAGACTGGATTGGTTTTGTGCAGTGGAGATGTCCCATTCATGCTACAGCTTTTGGGGCCAGGAGATCTTTCCATTCTTGTCTCATTTATTCTTAAAATAGTACTTGTGTGCAGCAGGTTCAGTTGAAGCCTACTTAATGAGATAGTTGCAACAAATGTATATGCCACCCATATATACAGAAGATGTATCTATGATACCCCTATTGCATGAGCCAGACTGAAGAGATGGCAGAATACCAAAGAGTGCTGGAGAAGCTTTGTAGCTCAACAAGAATTTGGATTTGGTTTACACGAGATACTAAACCCCTTATTATAGCTTGGTATGTTGTATGAAACAGGACCCTGAGCTTCTTATAGGCAGTGGCCAATTTAAACATTACTAAAAATAGTGTGAAGACATGGGTTGGGGAAGCCATGTGTATCTTGAAATGTGTGACTTTGGGGTGGGGTGTGTGTGTGTGTGTGGAGGCTCAGTACGTTTTGGAAAAATAATCCAGTTACAGCTGTTACTCACTTAGTAACTATCTTGGTTAGTGACCGTTTGCAAATCAACAATAATAAACGGTAATAAAAAATAAGTTTCCCAGCCAATGCCTGCATTTACAACCAAATTTCCAGTGTCTACCGCAGGGGTAGGCAACTTTGGCTCTTTTATGATTCGTGGACTTCAACTCCCAGAATTCCTGAGCCAGCATGGCTCAGCTTGGAAACCTCTCCCTTTCCCCTCAGCGTGGCTGGCTCAGGAATTCTGGGAGTTGAAGTCCATGAGTCATAAAAGAGCCAAGGTTACCGGTACTTGTGGTTGCCAGATGAAGAGAGGATATGTTAATTCTGTTACTAGCTGGAAACCAGCAGAGGGAGCTCCTACACAATAAGTCCTTTTCTGCTTCTGTGTGAGACAGAGCAGAACATGCTTTGAAAATAAGTGTAATTGGTGTAATAAGATGGAGGGTTTGTGTCACTGTGAGTTGAGGGTGGGGGCACGAAGGGAGGCTCAGCCAATTTCAGTGTATACATGGTTGTACTTTGACAATAAAGGTTCATTCAGAAGAAGCACTTTGAACCTTACACAGGCCCAGAGACCTTTTTCCAGCTTTCCACGCGAGCCTGAAAGAAGGTGTTGCTTTTTAAAAACTTGTCTTAGTGTTATTGAATGAATTCCTTAAGCAACAGCACATCTGTTCTCTCTTGAGTCACTGAGAGCTTGAAAAACATTGGGCTCCTTTCATGACCAGCAGAAGGTTCTGCCTTCATGCGTGGTCCAAAGCCCTTCTTCAAAATAAGTTTCAAGGTGTGTCCACCTCTAATGTGAAGCAGTTCTTATCTTAGATTATTTAAGTGAAGCCGCATCTAAGAATACTAATCTTAATTTTAGTACTTTAGGTATTGGGAAATGGTTTTAAACTTCATGTTGCAGTTTAAATTAAATAAGATGCATGGTGATGTTTAATAGATGAAAGGACAGAGACTCAAGTGTCAAATCTAAAATAAAGTTAGACGTGTCAGGGAAATGAGATTAAATACAAGCTTCTTTTGCAAAAGAAAATTAAAAGATGGATCTTTGCAACTACAAGAACTTTCTAATTGCAGCCTAGTTTTGTAGCTAAAAGTGAAGAGTCTTATGGCACCTTAAAGATAACCTAATATATTACTGCATAAGCTTTTGTGGATCATTGTTTCATGAGATGCAGAGAATGCAGTTCCTTGAAAGGAATATTATACATCCCAATCTAAGTGGTTGCTGGACAGGAGGAGAGAAAAGAAAGAAATCATATAAGGAGAGGGTAGAGTTTTGAGTAGGCGAAACATTCATTTTTGCATTTACAAGCTGATTATAAAATGCGATACCAATAAAAATGGACTGCTTTATCAATCAATGTTAATATAATTGCCACAATTTATATAAGCCATATTGAATAAAGTATGAGCAGAAAAAGAAGTAGGTCAGAATATTCTTATATACAAAAAAATTCTAAAATATGAAATGCTCATCAACCTCGATAGGCTGATATAAAGTATGGATTGTAGTTACTATAAGTGACAACATTTTTTTTAAATTCCATTTATATCCCGCCCTTCTCCGAAGACTCAGGGCGGCTTTATAAACTTAGCAGTAGCCTTCATTCTATGTATATGCCTGCTTATTAGGGCTTTCACACACCCCAAGCGGCATTATTACAAAGTCAGCTTATTGCCCCCAACAATCTGGGTCCTCATTTTACCTACCTCGGAAGGATGGAAGGCTGAGTCAACCTTGAGCCTGGTGGGATGCGAACCTGCACTAATTGCAGGCAGCTGGTGTTACTTAAGGAGGCATTAGCCCACTGCTCCACCAAGGCTCTACTTGCAGTTACTTCGCTTCCAATGATCGCTTTCAGAATTACACAATAGGAACATGAGGCATCCATTACTGTATCCTCTCTTTCAGAGTCACTGACTTAAATAAAAGCAAAGTAAATGTTCGTTATTGCTCATCTAGATACAGCTTTTTAATATTTGTAAAAATATTTATTTCTGCCTCTTCAATAGGTCAAGTAGACATGATTGTGGCTGGAGCTGGCACAGGAGGCACCATCACTGGTATTGCCCGAAAAATCAAGGAGAAATGCCCTGGATGCACAGTAAGTCCCTAACAAGAACATTGGGTTCACTGCTTAAGTTACTGATAGTGGTGTCTGTCTATATGTGTATACATATGTATATATGCCCTTGTAGATTACCTTATAGGCACTATTACAAACTCTGCAAATGGCGGGTGATTCAAAAAAGGCATTTCCTTCTCCATGCAAACTGTACAAGAGACAAATAAAATGTGTTATCCTGCTGATTACAGAAATGATGTACAGTCATTCCTCTAATGATTGAAATTGTTTATTGAGATGGCTACTTTTTATAAACCTGATTGCTTTTGAGTTCATTTGCTACCTTTTGCCATAAGAGCATGTCTGCAGAGTGTTTGGACTGCTTGTATGCACAGTTCATTCCTATGATTACACTTATTCTTCAAGCACCAAAAGAAATACTATGACATGTTATCACATGGCAGGACCTAGTAGCTTTACAATCATATTAAATGAGGGAACAGGCGTTCCTGGTGTATCTTACACATTATTGTATGGGTTTTTTTTGGTAATTTCTTTCTTTCCTTTGTCTCAACATTAGCTGCTGGCATAGCACTATCCAATATGAACTTTCCCATTTATTGAGAGGAATACAGATGGTTATGTTCACTTTTTGAGAAATAAAATCAGTGCAGAGAATGGGTCCAAATAATATGAAACGGAGTGTGGTGTCGCCCTATGCAATCCTCTCTTATATATAAGGTTTTGGCTGCTGGTGTTGTATTGATAAGAATGGAGTGGGTTAATAAACTTCTGTATAAACAGCTGCTCTCACATTCCAGGTAAACATTTACAAAGTTAAAAATGAACTAGAGCTCCATAAAGGGTGGGAAAAATAAGCACCTAGGAAAACTTTTGATAAAACAAGTCTTGGGAAGAGTAAGGTGCTCCTTCCCCCCTGTACATCTATACTAAAATTCACTATCTCACAGGGATAATTATTTGTTTTGAAAGCAAATAACCCAAGGAGTTGTACTTTCCTTACATATACTTGCATGAAATATCTGATTTGCCCTCTAAGATGATGAGTACACATATGCATTCTGCTTTAATTTATTTTCTTAAATTAAGAAATTTAAAAAAGCTATGCTTAATTTTGTGGGAAATTAAATTTGACCCAAGTAGGAAATAATTTCTTAGAACAATTATTTAAGAGTTGTCCTGGATCATGGAATTATGCAAATATCAAATTAATAGGGGCAATTGCTTTTTTATTTATTTATGGTTCCAGATTGAAACATGGAATACCTACACAATACTTAAATTTTAAATGGAAGTACCAAAAGTTCCATTATTCAACGTAGACATTTCCCAAGGCACAACTGCAGAGGCAGCAGTGATGCAGTAATGTTGATTTAGTCATGTCTGTTTTTATTTAATTGTCTTTTTAATATCTGTATACTTAAAATCAAAATACTATTTCAATAACAAATTGCTCTTTAGATTGTAGGTGTTGATCCTGAAGGATCTATCCTAGCAGAGCCTGAAAAATTAAACGTAACTGACAAGACAGGTTATGAAGTGGAAGGTATTGGATACGATTTCATACCCACAGTTCTGGATAGATCGGTAAGGAAGGTTTCATATACATATCCTTTAGTGCTGTGATTTTCAACCTTGGCAACTTTAAGATATATAGACTTCAATTCCCAGAATTCCACACCTTAAAATTGTCACCGTTGAGAAACATTGCTTTAGTGTGACCCTCATTGAAATCCCTTTGGTTCTTAAGTGCAGGACTAATCTTTTTTCCTTCTTATTTCCCTCATCCAAACTTAGCCTTTAATCTTTGTGACAATTTTGATATTCAAGTTTTATTTAGACTCATTAACCTTTTAACAGGTCTGATCCTACTTTTGTCAATTTCTGAATTTTGGAAGACAAATTATTATTACAGGAATTTTCCAATATTTATAACAGGACTTATTCATAGCAAAATACGAGTCAGTTGCTCTTTCTTAAGAGCAGTCTGCTTGCTTTATATAGCTTGTGTCATTTGGAAGACTTCCTGGAAGTGCATAGCACAGAAAAAAAATGGAAGATTCAGAAAGATGTTGTAACAATGCTTAAATGGGAATAGTTTGACGATTCATGAAGTGCCTTATATGACACAACGGAAAAACCCTGGACTGCTGCATTTTAACTGTACTGTAATTTAATTGTATTATGGTATCCAGAGAATGTTTTTTTTCCTGAAATTTGTATCAGTGGATCCAAGAATCCACTACTAAATCCATTTCTCCTTTCTATACATTTTCTGGCATATCTAATTCAATTCTGGTCATCCCGAATGAGAATGAAGCAATAGCAACCAGCAGGTTTTCAACGGAATAGCTTACCTCCTGGGGTTGTGGGTGCTCCATCACTGGAGGTTTTTAAAAATAGACTGGACAACCACTTGACCAGGATGGTATAAGATCTCCAGCCTTGAGCAAGGAGTTGGACTAGAAGACCTCTGAGGTCCCTTCCAGCCCTATGAGTCTTATGTTCTAGTACCAGTGGATGACTCGTATGAAATAACAGGTCTAGAATAATGTTTGTGTGCCCTTTCTTCCTTCTAGGTGGTAGACAAATGGTATAAGTGTAACGATGAGGAATCTTTTGCCTTCTCACGCATGCTAATCAGAGAAGAAGGACTGCTTTGTGGTAAGCATAGGATAATCTGTAGTCTAGACAATAATAGAATTGTGGCCACATTTTTACTGGGGGCATTCTACTTCCATACCGGACAGTTTTTATGAAAAATGTTTTTATGAAAAATGCAAACAGTGAATATGGAACTCATGGATTTTACTGAAGACTTTACTTCTGCAAGTACACATCATATGGTTTGAAGTAATTCTTATAAACAGAGATCTATGAAGTACGTAAAATGCTGCTTACACCAGTAGATCTCTTGAGTCAGGAGGATTTAGTCAAATCCCATGGCATGCCAGCAACTGGTCTGCACAAACAAGGAAAGCCCCATCCACAGGATACAGGCAGCACACAAAACCACACACCCTACGGTCCACAGAAAAACCTCTCTCCATGTAACCGGTCCCTGGTGCTCAAAAGGTTGGGAACCTCTGATATTAGTGACTTCAGATATTAGAAGATAATATTGCTTCACTAAGGAGGTCAGTTCAATAAAAGCCTCCTCTTTCTCTTCCCTAAGTTTTCCACTTTCAAAAGCCTTTAGAGGTTTGGCTGGCTCAGGAATTCTGGGAGTTGAAGTCCATGAGTCATAAAAGAGCCGAGGTTGCCTACCCCTGCACTAGCCCTTTGTAATCTCCCACCACCTCATGCAGCAAGTTACTCGTGGAATACCCTTGACAATTGCCAGTAGTGACTCTTCCCTTTTTTTTATCTTTGCCCCGTTGTTGCCTATAATTTGCAAACTCCTGTATAATGTCCTCATCTTGAGTACTTCATATAGCTCTTCTTGCCACATTTCAAAAAATGATATAATACAGCTGGAAAAAAAGTACAGGAAAACCAAAACAAGTAAGATGCTTGAGCATCATCTCTAGCTTGGAAAAAAGATTCCTTTGGGGGAGGGGGGGGAGAGATGATCAACTCATGCACGGGATGGAGAAATTAGGGAGACATTGTAATCGTTTTTTCAAAACACTAGGGTCAGGTTTCCTTCAGTGAAACTGATGGGATGATTTTGAATGGACAAAAGAAAGCACTTTTTATATGAGGCCTATTTAAACTCTGGAATTCTTTGTTATGATGATGGTTGGTCCACACAGTCATCCAGCTGTTTAGACTGGATTTGGCATTTTTATCTACCTAGCGTGTCCTTCCCAAAGAACTGGGCTAGGCAGATGTCGTTTGATGGTGTGAAAGAGCTCATTCCAGGATATAAGCTCTTTCAAGTGAAGCTGCCTTTTGCAATTGACTGGCGGTGATTTTGTTGGTGTTCAAATGGTGCTCTAGCTGTTTTGGGAATTGCACCCAAGGCGCCTATTATTATTGCTACTATCTTTGCTTTCTTTTGCCACAGTCATTCTAATATTTGTAGGTCTTTGTCTTTTGTGATTTTCTCCAGTTCTCTTCTCTTCTGCTGTCTCCAGGTACTGCCACATCCCCTGTCCAGACAGTTCTTTTATTTTTCTCATCTACCATATATTTGTTAAGTGTGAGGTGCTTTGTGGCAGGTTCTTGTCTATTTGAATTCTAAAGTCCCAGACTACTACTTCATTTTCTATGACTTTGTCTATTTTGTGGTCCCATCAGTTCTTACTTGCAGGCAAATGGTATTTCTTACAGATATTCCAATGCACCACTGTTGCTAATTTATTGTTTAGAGCAGGGGTCCCCAACCCTGGTCCGTGGACTGGTACCAGGCCGCGGCATGGCAGCAACCGGTCCACACAAACAAGCAAAGCCCCATCCGTGGATGCAGGCAGCACACAAAACCACGCACTCTCTGGTCCGTGGAAAAACCTTTCTCCACAGAACCGGTCCCTGGTGCCCAAAAGGTTGGGGACCTCTGGTTTAGAGTCTGTGTGACTTTCTTGTAGCAGCTAACTAGATGGTCCACTGTTTCTTCCTTTTGTTTGCAGAGATGGCATTTGCTGTCTCTTGCATATTATTATAACACAACAACGTGAAACCAGAGCTGCCAGTTCTTTAGCTAGTATTGGCCTTCAGTCACATCAAGTTCTTTTCAAGAACCTAGGATGTCATAATATATTGGCATAGAATATGTCTGGACCCAAGATGTGCGGCCTTTTCAATTGACCAATGGAAATGTTGTCAATGCACAGATTTCCTGAGTGCTGTCCAAGGTTTCCAGGAGAAGAATATAGCTCTGCTTCTTACTTGTGAGCACTTCAGAGACATCTCCATGGCCAGTGTGTGAGCAAGAAAATGCTGGACTAAGATGGCCTGGGCCGTATTACATTTCTATGTTATTGAATAGTACCTGCCATTGAAAGAACAATTTTTTGATTACGACAGAACTTTTCTAAGAAACTGTTACAGTGCTTTAAACAAATTTTCAAAGTATGCTTAAATTACTAATGAAGAGGCTTTGGCCTCACACTCTTTCTTTTCCTTCCTTTTCACGCTGTGCATTCCAATATACTTGAATTCTGATAATCTCCTGTATCTTTTGGCAGGTGGCAGCTCAGGTAGTGCCATGTCTGTTGCCGTCAAGGCAGCCCAAGAGCTAAAAGAAGGCCAGCGTTGTGTTGTCATTCTTCCCGACTCTGTCAGGAACTACATGTAGGTACCGTGCTTTGTATGCCTCTTCCTTCCCTATACTGACTGAGATACTGCTGTCCAGCAATCCAAAGCCAAAAGAGGAAAATGTGATTTGTAACTCCTTAGATATGCACATCTCACCTGTCAACAACTCCTTACTTAAAGAAGCTGTATCTTTTTCTGGGCTCACGGGCGTAACCCAAGGAAAACAGATTTGGTTTTCAGGAAGTATGATGTGCAGGAATTGATACGTTCACGTATGCATGCTCCTGTTCATCCCTTTGGTTTTGAATTCAAATAGTTTTATAGGCCAACCCTACTTTAAAGGAAAGGGTCTTACTCTGCATATATATATATATATACTCTGCATATATTCACAAAGCCTTGACAAATACTTAACATATATATATATATATATATATATATATATATATATATATATATATATATGTGTGTGTGTGTGTGTGTGTGTGTGTGTGTGTGTGTGTGTGTGTGTACACTATTTTATTAGAACTTGGGGATTCATCCATAACTTGGGTGGGTTCATTGCTTGGTTTTAGCCTGTCACCTATAATCCACTGCTAAAAACACACAAATAGTGTGTGTTTGACATCTGTCTCTCCTACATGGTTTTTTAAAAGATACTCTATTTTACATACTGAAATAGCCTTCAAGTAGTCCTTGGCTTAATTCAGTGACTGTTCAGTGTTATCTCAGAGCTAAAAAGAATGGACCTGTATCGGGTCCCTGTACTTCCGGCCGTTGCAGCACCCTTGCAATTACGCAATCGTAATCTAGGTGCTTGGGTGCCCAGCTCGCAATTATGACATAGCAGGGCAGTGGTCATGTGCTTGCCATTTCTGACCTTTCTTGCCAGTTTCAAACAAACAGAGTTAATGGGTAAACTGGTGGGGACAACCTACATTGGATTTCCCCAGCCTCTCTTGACTCACAGGTGGCCTGCACTGGTCCTCCCAAACCCTTCAACCTCCCCCCCCCCGCACTCCTATGCTCCTTACCTGGGATTCCCGTCAGATTGATTATAATTAGGACTGCTAGGATTGCTGTTGCTAAGTGATGCAGTCATATGCCTGGCTCAGCCATGGCAGTCCCAATCCCATTTGCTGTCATAACTGAAGGGCTACCTAAATTTATATTTAAGGCAAGCCCTTGAGGCAAGGACATCCATGAGGGGGAATCAAACTCTTAAGATGGCAACCGTGACTGACTGATCAAAGTCCCGTTCCTTTTTTCCCATGCACCACACATTAAAAATGACTAGGTTTTGATTGCACAGTCACAGATATTATCTTGACTTTTTTGATCCCCCCCTGGGAGAGCTGTGGGTTTGGCATGGCAGGTGAGACAGCTTCCTGTGCCTTCTAATGTGGCCGTTGCTGCTTCTTCATTTAGAGGCTGCGATTGCTTCATTCCACTTTGCAGTCTAAACTCTCGCTTTTCAACATCTCAGCCTAGATGCTTTTGACTACCACAGAAAAATAGTATAAAAGGCCAGTTTGATCCAAGAGAGAGCCCACCGATGAAGCCTTTCTGCTAGCTACGTGTCTAAAATAGAAGATGCATTAATCATTTTCTGTGACATTGTATCTCACATTATCTTTGTTGCTTGTTTACATTTAAAGCATCTAAACTGATGTTTGTGACTTACTTTCTTGGTGGTTTTTAGGTCTAAGTTTTTAAGTGACAAATGGATGATCCAAAGAGGATTCATGGAAGAAGAGGATGATGATATTAAGAAGCCTTGGTGAGATGATAAGATCTGTCATAGCTTAATAAAATGTGTCACGTTTCCGTACGTTTTAAACCTAATTGAACCACCTTGTTGGCTTTTTTTTTCTTGCTTTCTCTTGAGTATGTGGGTATAGTTTAATTTTTCTTTTCTCTTAGCCTGTTGGAGGCAATACTTCATGGGTCTGAGAAAGTAGACTCTTACAAAGTGTTAGTTTTTAAGCCAGAAGGAGCCTTTTAAAAATATTGATAGTTAATCCTTTCAAACAAGATGTAAAATCAAAAACAAGTCATTCATTCATGGATTCTTAATGACCGGTTCGGAGGTATACGTGTCTCCATTCCAATTGCTAGCGGGCACGAGCAAGAGAATGCTGTTGTGAAAGTTCTTCATTGTAAACTTCCCTCGAAGCTTCTAAATGGCAATTGTGGGAACCAGATGCGTCTTTGGTCTGAACCAGGATTCAACTTACAATTTGGTGGATGCCAGGAAACATGCTTTCTTTGCCACGGTGCCCTCCAAAATTAGATTAGCTCCATTCCTTTTGATATCCTGAAAGACCCTCAAGTCCAGGTTATGTTGTCAGGTCTGGAGCTGACGGGATGCTGGAGATTTGCCGAGATGGCTTCTATTGTGGAGACGGCCATTTTTATTCCTCTCGTTACCTTCAGTTTGTATCTTTGGTTTTTATATTGGTTAAAATAAATATATTAATATTTAATATAATTAAATATAATTGAGCCTTGGTGGAGCAGTGGGCTCATGCCTCCTTAAGTAACACCAGCTGCCTGCAATTAGTGCAGGTTCGAGTCCCACCAGGCTCAAGGTTGACTCAGCCTTCCATCCTTCCGAGGTAGGTAAAATGAGGACCCAGATTGTTGGGGGCAATTAAGCTGACTTTGTAATAATGCCGCTTGGGGTGTGTGTGAAAGCCCTAATAAGCAGGCATATACATAGAATGAAGGCTATTGCTAAGCACATTGGTTTGTGCTTAGATTGTAAGCCGCCCTGAGTCTTTGGAGAAGGGCGGGATATAAATGGGATTAAAAATAATAATAATAATAATAATAATAATAATAATAATAATAATAATAAGAAGAAGAAGAAGAAGAAGAAGAAGAAGAAGAAGAAGAAGTAATTTTTTACACTTTATAGCTGCAGTTTTTTGAATTGTCGTTTTATTTTATTGTTGTGCACCACCCATAGTCACTTTTGGTGAGATGGCAGCTATATAAATTTGATAAATAAACGCATAAATAACATTAACTTTATCAGCATTTATATTTATTCCTTATTTAGAGAAGGAGATGGGCTTTGCTAAACGTAAGCATTGTGCAATACAAGCCTCTACAGCAGGGGTCCTCAACCTTGGCAACTTTCAAGACTTGTGGACTTTAACTCCCAGGATTCCCCAGCCAGCTTTCCTGAGAGTTGAAATCCACAAGTCTTAAAAGTTGCCAAGGTTGAGGATCCCTGCTCTGTAAGTAAGGGCCCATCTGAGAAGGTAGAAAACGTTTTTTAAAATACCATTTTTATTTCTCTCTATTTCTTTCTTTAATGTCAGCAACAGTAAGCTCTCTATACAAACTCTGCAATGTCCTCTTTGGCTCACAGGAGCATTGCTCTCACTGTTTTGATGATGGTACACACAAATAGAAGGGGATGTCTGAAGCGCATAACGTTCACTCTAAATTACCTTTCCTGGAAGTCAGGCAGGGATTAGCTGCTGTATTTGCTCTTGAAGACGCTATCCTGCCATATCATCTTTCAAGAAACGCTTCGGTCTGCAAAAATGCAATGCAGTTTGTTCTTCAGTGCCTGAACCGCTGGGATATTTGTTCATTTTCCAGGTGGTGGCATGTGAAAGTTCAGGAATTACGCCTGTCTGCCCCCCTCACCGTACTGCCAAGCGTTACCTGTGAAAAGACCATCGAAATACTCAGAGAGAAGGGATTTGACCAAGTACCAGTAGTGGATGAATCTGGGTATGTATAGTCTTCCGTGTTTCCTTCCTTTGTTCCAAATAAATCCGCCTTCTGAAGAGTGTGGTGTTGGGAAATTATTTGTCTTATTTGGTTTTCTCGAGCAAAATCACGTCAGTCGTGTGGGTTTTGTCATGCAAATTGCTGCGGTGTGATTGAATGGCGATAAGTATACAATACAAATGTAGGTGTTGCTCCTTCGGCTCTCTGCTGATTGAACTTGCATTCAGTTAGCAGAATGTAAGAGACCGATGCCGTGCACTTGGCACACGTGAAATGGGCTAAATCAGCTGAAGCAACAGATCCTCCAACCCTGTTTGGGTCGGGTCACAAGGACTGCCTGAAAGAACGGCACTTCCTGAAGTTTAGGGGGAAAGTGGAACTAAGGTTGCTGCTTTTAAAATCTGCTTTTAAAGTTATGACATGGTTTATTATGTTTTGAGAGAACTGTCATCACCTAAAAAGGGCCCATAAAGTAATTAACCGAGTTCTGATTGCATAGCTAGCTAAATAAAAAGCCAGTGGGATGGCCAAGCTGACCAGGACAAATTGTGATCTGAGCAGGGAAGTCGTTTCCAAAGTTCAGCCCAGTTTAATAAACAAGGTTTGTTTAGTAAGTCTCTCATATCGTCTGTGCTACCAGTAGCTCAGATGCAAAAGGTCCTGTATTGTCTGACCCAGACAGTATATAATATAACCAGACAGTATAAAATGTAATACATGGTAAACAAGGAGGAAGATGTAACAAAGAAAGAAATATTGTACTCTCACCTGGTCTGGCAGGTCTTTTCTATTATCAAAAGCTAACTTTTCCAAAGTCTCAGGAGCTATGTAGACACTAGTTAGTGATAAACCTTTGTTTAAAACAGGGGTGCCCAACCTTGGCAACTTTTAAGACTTGTGGACTTTTAACTCCCAGAATTCCTCAGCCAAGTTTGTTTGCTACAGTTTTATCCTGAAAAGATTCGGAATACACTTTTTTTTTTAGAGGGCGGCAACTTAAGTGGAACAGGTCAAGGTGGAGAAGGGTCAACCTCTAGCTAATTGGGAATTTCGGAATTCCCTCCTCCCCTCTGAAAAAATGGGGGTGGGTTGGTAAAAGAAAATAACTGTGAGATCAGTGTACTTGTAACCTGAATTTGTGGAAATGCTGATGTAAAGCTTTTAAATGGGGGGGGGGGGGAACCCGTTGATATAACTCATTCAATGCTTTGTTTGGGGTATCCTTTTTTTAGACTGATTCTGGGCATGGTTACTCTTGGCAATATGCTTTCCTCGATGCTTGCTGGTAAAGTACAGCCATTGGATAAAGTCAGCAAAGTAATCTACAAGCAGTTCCAAACGGTATTGTGCCTTCTGTACATGTCTTTGTTTCTATTCCCTCCCCCACCTTCACACTACGTAGAAAGAGTTTCTGAAAATCTCACCTATTGATCAGTCAGCGGAAAATTCAAGCAGGAGGTTTACATCCTTCAAGTATTCAGGATTAAAAACACTGCGTTTACTGGTACTATGTAGTGGTACCAGTAAACACAGTGTTGAGTATTCAGCTTCTAAAGTGTGGTGAAAGCAATGTTTCAGTGACTGGAATGCATTTTCTGTACACTGAAAATACCTTTAGACTGAGCTTTTAAAATTATTAATACTGTGGAGAACACGTAGAAGCAAAATGCATGTAAATTCAAGGGGCAGAAACAGGGTAGCAGCAATCATGAAGCTTTTGTTGTATGCAATAAATTGAAATCACATGAAATAAAACCAAAATCCTCCTTGTAAAAATATATTTCTCTCTATTTTTTAATGTGCATTGTTGAGAACTTTCATGTATAGTCTCATCCTGCCTTCACTATGAAGCTACAACACTAATGTTTTTTACTGCAGGAATGATAGCTGGTTGATGCTATAAATTGTTATTTTGGAGGTCTGTGCTCTGTCTCAAGGGGGCAAAATGCTTAAATGTTAAGCATAGCTTTTGAACCCCATACTCTTTTTTTAAAAAGTATTGTTGGAAAACTACTAAGTGGAATAAGGATCAGAGTTCTTATCTAAATGTGAATGGTGTGTAAGAAATAATAGCAATGTTTTTTGAAATCATGCAACTTTCTCTTACAGATCCATTTGCAGGACAACTTAGGAAAGCTCTCTCATATTTTGGAAATAGATCATTTTGCTCTGGTGGTACATGAACAGATTCAATGTGAGTATAAGGTTATTTGTATGCTGTTCCAAGCCAGTTTCTGCCTTTTTAACTAGCATGTTTAGGTCTATAAGTTACTGATTTTCTAGTAGGTTATAATGATTTAACGTTTTCAGTGGGTTAGGACGCTGAGCTTGTCGATCAGAAGGTCGGCAGTTTGGCGGGTCGAATCCCGAGTGCCGCGTAACAGAGTGAGCGCCTGTTACTCGTCCCAGCTTCTGCCAACCTAACAGTTTGAAAGCACGTGAAAATGCAAGTAGAAAAATAGGGACCACTACGGTGGGAAGGTAACAGCTTTCCGTGCGCCTTTGGCGTCCAGTCATGCCGGCCACATGACCACGGAGACGTCCTCGGACAAGCGCTGGCTCTTCGGCTTTGAAACGGAGATGAGCACCGGCCCCTAGAGTCGGAAACGACTAGCACGCATGTGCGGGGGAACCTTTACCTTTTACCTTTATTAAATTCAAAGAAACCCATAGCCATGAAATAATGCTACTTCCAGCTTCTCTAATCGAATAGGTTGAGCTTTTCTAAATCTTGGGTTGGACTGAAAAGAGTAGTCTATAAACTGTAATATGTGTATTAACAGCGGTACAACCAAAACTTTTTAACTGAAGGGTGTTTTTTAACCTTAGCAGTGGTGCTGATTCTGGTCCGGCCCTCATTACAATGCAACGCCAGCCTGTAATTTATTTTTAGAGAAAATGGATTGTGCACCGATTTCTCCCTCAGTCTTCCATAACAGTTACCATAATTTTTAGAATTCTCTTTCTATATTTATATACTGGAGTATCAAAAACCTCTTAAGCTCCCAGTTTAAAACCTGGAATAAATCTGGATTTCTTCCAGCTGCTTTCCATAAACATATAACATCAGAAGTTAATGGGTGAGCAACTCAAGACGAGGAAGATTAGGATATCTGACTGATGTATTTATAAAGAAACAGCAGCATTAGAGAAGTGGTCTGCCCTTTCTTCCAAGTAACTCATATAGTTACTAAGTGACTTTGTCTTCAAGGTCATTGTTAATGTATAACTCTATCTATTCAATATATTTTTCCTAAGGGCTCACAACTGCATTTTACATTTAATTGGCGTCTTTCCAGTACAATAACATATGCTGGAACTGCATAAACTATTTCTTTGCTATTTATGGTTTGCTGAAATTTCCTAGAAATGTTGCAGTGAAAATAGCAGAGTTCTTAAGAATAACTGATTTATTATCACTGAAACTTTATTGGGGGAAAAACTTGTATAATAATAAAATGGTTAGTCCTTAAGATTTCAGAAAATTCTCTGTCATAGCACTTTCACGGTTTTATTGATCCTTGATTTATTTATTAGTTTACTTTTTATTATTATTTATTTATATAAAATAAAAAAATGCTTTCCGCGCAGTTATCACGAGACACAGAAACTCTCCATCTATCTATATTTATTTACTATCCTTTTGGCGGAGTTAGGCAGAAAGCCTACCTTTAAAATACATGTTAGCTGTGTATCTTTATGCCCGGCTGAGGGACCATTGTCCTTGTTTATTTAACCTACTCTTCCTAAAGGTTTCTGCCATCCAATGGAAGGACACAAGAATCTTTTCATTAGATAAAAGAAACCTTTCGAATCCAACTATTGAATTTTAAAACTTTCTCATTTGAAGGCTGCCTCAAATGTTCCTTCAAAAGGTGAAACTTTGTCAACAGGTTTGCACTTATTGTTTATTTTTTGAGGGAGAAGGGCTGAGGCCTTCAATAAATGGAACAATATGAAAATTGGACCGATGTCCTGCCGTGCAGGTGGGCAGAGCCAGGGTTTTCCGCATTCCCTTTCCCAGTGTTCGTTTTGTGCTAAGTCTTGTCTTTCGCTGTTGTTCTTACGTTTGCTCTAAAATATTTCTGCGTCTTCCTCCTCAGAACAGCAGGAAACCAGAACGTGGGGTGGAGGGTGGTCCAGTTGGGAAGGTATGCAGAAAATCATAGTCTTCAGTCATAATTTGAGGAGCTTGATTTTACAGTGACAAATAAGTCACAAATATAAAATTCACAGAATAGACCAGTATTTCATGCACTTCAGCTCTCAGAATTCCCTGTCGTGCTAGCTGGGGAATTCTGGGAGTTGAAGTCCACAACACTTAAAGTTGCCAGATATGAGAAACATTGGAACAAACAATTCACTAGAGAAGATGCCCCACTTTATATCCTAAGTTCAGAGTTTTCTCACCCACTGTTAATGATATGCCCTTTATTATTTTAAAGTGGCTTTTATCTTTCAAATTAAGTCTTATTGCTGCCACAGAATAAGCCAAGGCTGGCAGTCCTACACCTTAAAGAATGCTTCTGCTGGATGGCAGAAGGCTCGGCGGAGCCTTGCCCCATTTATCCCTGAAATTCCCAGAAAGTCCCTTGTTGCAGTTTGTGTGGATTGTGCAATTGAAATTAATATAAGGTCATTCTATTTAGAAAAAATGCCTATAGGTTGAGCCATTGGCATCACATAGATTTCCACTGAATGCTAGCAGACACCTATCAGTAGCATAAATAGGCCCAATTTCCAAAAGCAGAGCAAGGAAACAAGGCAGTTCCTAAATTGCCGTAATCTTTGGAGTTCTTTCCTTGTTTCTATACACTGGACATTCTGATAAGGTACTCTGGGAGATACTCATCTAAGACATTAGGAAGGTATCTGGGTGGGGAAATCTATTAATACCACTTTACAATGCCTTGGTAAGCCCACACCTGGAATACTGCATCCAGTTTTGGTCACCACGATGTAAAAAAGATGTTGAGACTCTGGAAAGAGTACAGAGAAGAGCAACAAAGATGATTAGGGGACTGGAGGCTAAAACATATAAGGAACAGTTGCTGGAATTGGGTATGTCTAGTTTAATGAAGAGAAGGACGAGGGGGGACATGATAGCAGTGTTCCAATATCTCAGGGGCTACCACAAAGAAGAGGGACTCAAGCTATTCTCCAAAGTACCTGAGGGCAGGACAAGAAGCAACGGATGAAAACTAGTCAAGGAGAGAAGCAACCTAGAACTAAGGAGAAACTTCCTGACAGTTAGAACAATTAACCAGTGGAACAACCTGCCTCCAGAAGCGGTGAATGCTCCAACACTGGAAGTTTTTAAGAAGAGACTGGACAGCCATTTGCCTGAAATGGTATAGGGTTTCCTGCCTGAGCAGGGGGTTGGACTAGATGACCTCCAAGGTCCCTTCCAACTATTATTATTATTATTATTATTATTATTATTATTATTATTATTATTATTATTATTATTATTATTATTATTATTATTGATAACTGTATAAAATTTATCTGTGTGTAAGTGCAGGATAGTAATTTTATGTTTTAAAGTGCTCATTTGAAAACAGTTTCCATCTCATTTCACAAATCAGACTTATTGCATTCTCTTGTGTCTTCTAGATCACGGTGATGGTGAATCTAGTAAAAGGCAAATGGTATTTGGTGTTGTTACGGCAATTGACCTGCTGAATTTTGTGACTGCTCAGGAACAGAAGAGAAACACAACCTAAGTTCAAGAAACATGTCAACAGGGCTCGTCGTTTCATTGGCTTTTCACATTAAAAAAAAAGTCTCTTCTTTTTTGCTTCTTTTGTTAGAACAATCTAGAAAAAAACCCTTTTGGTCAAAATGAATACCATCAGAGTCATTCTAAGCAACTGTTAGGTTTTAAAATGTTGTAATTTCTAGAATGTAGCGAACACATTGAAACATAAGGACACTGGGAAGTTTTAAGATTAATAACTTCAGTAAAGAATTGCTTTGTTTGCACATACAAATTTTATATTGTGAAGGCACTGCTGAGCTGGAGGACTAAGGCCTGAATGATCAAGCCACCATAACAGGATGGCTATGTGACAGCTTCCCAAAGCTCATTGCTGGTCCTGCTTCCACAGTATGGTGCGGTCTAGAAACTCATCCACTTCTTACACTATGCTGTTTTGCAACCCAGAATAGTATTACATATCTTAATCTTTAATCCTATTAAAGTTGTCCAGTGTCAAACCTACTGGCTGTCTTCTAGTGCACAGAAGAAAACAACTTATTTCCTAACCCAATCTTCATAAAGGATTTGTCTTCATATATATCCAGGGGTTGGAATATATAATTACATGAGCAATAGAGAAAGTGGTCTGAAAAACATCTTCTCTGTCCTATTACTGTTTTAACCTCTTTTTACAGATGCTAGTTTGTTTATCCAGATGTTTCTGCTGAATTCCATATTCCACCCATTTTCCCAACCCTCAACACAAAACATCCATTATCCCTCCTACTTTCAGATTTCACTTTCTGAATGCTTAATAGCAGTTCCCTTCCTTATTCTGGTCAAATTATGGGTGCAAGGGAAAGTAAGAAATTGCTTTGCCAGTAAGTAAAAAATGAGGGGAAAAAACTCTTTAACTAGTTCATGCAGTTTCCATTCGTTTGTGTACATTTTGTGTAATCAAAGAGAATTTTGTGTACTTGAAACACTACTAGCTCATAGCACGACCTCTGGCAGCATCAGAAAACACTGTATTTTCTCTACTGTTAAGTATTCTAGCATCTAATGTTCTATTTATATATTGTTGGCTAGCTTGACTGCTAACATATTTGTTCCACAAAGACCAAATCAGAATATTTAATATTAAATCAAAATATGATTCTATCTGCACATTGTTTTAACTGTCCAGCATCATGTTGGCCAAGTAATTGTTATCTCTGTTTTGTTCATGGGTATAATATGTTATTTAAAATGATACTTGTTTAGCTGGTCATAATAGTCTTAATGGGGAATAACTGCAAACAAACTTAGCTGTCTTCTGATTCTTTTGGTATTCTCCTTTGATGTAGGATTTTCTTTTCTTTTGTAGTTTACTTTAACTTCTACTGGAAGTTTTAAAGAAGCGTGCTATTTATACTGTACTTTTTCCAGTCACAGCAGTACTTGTTTCATGGCAGAAAAATCTCCTTGACATAATCAAGGAAGTTTTGTATGTGTATGGAATTCAGATTATGATATTAAACCACTAAAAGGCTACTGTAATACAATAAATGAGGAATTACTATTTGGTGTCAAAAATATTACTCAGCATTCAATGTTCCAGTAAGCATTTCTGGTTCTTTAGGACCATGAAAGAGGCTTCTGTCTGTTTTTAAAGTTTGGATTCTATGTCATGTTTATTCCAAATTTACTACAAGAATTAAATGTCTTGATAAGATAATAAAGTTCTGATGTGTTGGGGATGGGGGACATGTTTGTTTACGTGTGTGTGTGTGTATAAAATTAGCTATTAAATAATTTTAAAGGAATATAGTAATATAAAAAAGACAAAAACAAAACTAAAAGTGCAAAAAAGAAAAAAATAGGGGGAAAATCTTTACAGCAGCTTGATTCTGTTAGGACATAACTCTTATTTCTATAATCTATCCTGCCTAACCCATCAAAACTATAAGTTCATTGTTCTAACAAAGTTCATGAGGGATTTCCATTCAGTAATAAACATAGATATTGTATTTTCTCTGATCAAAGAAGCCAATTTAGTCAGCAACTTTCATCATCATCACCAATTATTCCTCCATTGTGGATAGTGTCAAATCTTTCCATCTTTGTATATACAATTATCTCACTGCAATTACCATATACGAAAACAAAGTCCCATGACTCTTTCCAGCTATTTGTCCATCAGTCCTAAAGATAAACCTTTGATCTTAATTGTCTATTAATCATCTGAATCTGTGTGTAATTGAATCCAAAAATTTTAGCTTGTTTACATGTTCACAAAACATAATAAAATTTCCTTGTTCACACTTCCAGCATAAATTTGAAATGCCTTTATACATTCTGGACCAATTTTGGGTGATATATAGCAATAGTAAATCATTTTATTAAAAAATCAATTGAAATTATAACATCACACCTTCCAGTTTGAAATGGGATCCTTATCTGCTTTAATCTTTCAAGATTTTGCAAGATTCTAATAGGAATTTCTCTAAGAACAATTACATCTATATTATCAATCTTCAGTCTTGTATTAAAATGCTGCTGCAAAGCTTTATCCCTTGTCTTCCTGACAGCAAATCTTTTATTTATTTAGCATAATTTATCAGTTTTTCCCTCTGTTTTTCTCCCCAACACAATCCAAAAGTTATAATGGAATGTGCAGCTAGAGAAGCAGTGTGTGAGGGAGACTTCTGTCTTACTCTCCAAAATTTCTACTTTGGCAGTTTTGTATCTCCTTGTATTACAGGGATTTTCATCTTTTATCTCTTTCAACTTTACAACTCTCTTATCCAATGTTTTTGCAAAAGCAGACAATTTAGCATAAAGTGATTCAGCTATCTTGCTGCCCAGTTGCTTAAACATTTGCTTCCCTCTTTTTTCCTCTCTTGTCTTCTTGTGCCCTTAATAATTCATCTCAAATGGCACTCTATGCCTACAGTCAGTGTCATAGTTACTGGTAGTATCTCTGGCTAAAGCCAACATCACATTCTGTTTCATATTACCTTATCTTTCATTTTGTAAAATCCAATTGTCTGCACACTCTAGAGAAAATTATTACTCTAAAGGTCCAGTGCGTTTGCCTGTTTTAATTCCAATGTGTTCAAAAGCACGTTTGTTCTGTTCTAAGGCACAAAATTGCTGAAATTACATAAATCACGGGAGTTTCCTTGAGCAGATAGTATCTGATAGATTTCTTTTTTCTGGGAGCAGAGAGGCCCATCTTTTGAGAGGAGAATTTGACTTCAGAAGGGGCAGAAAGGAGTCATGTCTAGAGATGCTGCCAAATTCAAAGTCCTCTTATTCATAGAATGGAATGGAATAGGGAATAGGAATTTGTCTCCAGTGCATAAACTCTCAGTGTAAATACGAACAAAGTAACGTGATACCAACAGGAGAAGGTAATAGAAAAGATGAGAACGATAATGGTGATACAGCCATGTTACATGCATAAATAGCCTTGCATAAGATAGTTCTATGGTAATTAGGTACTATGAATACTTTGAAAATTATGAATACAAATACTATGATTCAGAATGCTAGGACTTATATCAGTTCATTGGCTGGCAAGGCTTAGTTGTTTCCCAGTAGGATTGGTATGACAAAAACGAAGGGAAGGGAAGGGAGGAATTATGGTCTATAACTTCTGATAATGGAAGAAATGGCAGTTCTTCCTTGAATTCCCCTCCTCCTGCTTCTGATAGTTCTGGAAGGTGTTGAGGAAGGTGCCAGTAGGTGACTTCGTAGCCTAGTGCAAGTATGCAAAACACTGGAGCTAAGCTGAGCTCAGCATGATAGATAAATAAAGGACTTCAATCCAGTGCATTACTTTCATAAGTAATAAATACCCCTCAAAGTCATAAAAAATGTAGCACAGCAAAAAATTACAATAAAGGGAATAAGTAGTTCTGACTTTACTTTTTAGTAATTGGGTTAGCTAGAAAATCAAAGTCAGAATGACACTTGTACTGTGGCTAGAGCTGTTTGCAGATCTTTGGTGAGAGATTGAACAGAACTATCTATCACAACCCAGCTTTCATTCCTTGGTGAGTCTCCCTTTGTTTGAAGTAGTTAAGATTATTCAACATCATCAATATTGAAGTAAGTTTCAGATGCATTCAGTGCCATCTTGGCCTTTGCCCAGGTAGCAAAATATTTTGGATTAGCCCTGCAGACTTATTCTTAAACCACTTGGGAAGAGAAGCTACAAATAACTCATGAGGAGTTATCCAGTTGGAACATCATCAGGTAATTGCCATTATAGACATGGTTTCTATTCAGGAAAACTTAAAAAATCATCTTGTATAAGAATAATTTAATATACTGCAGGTCAGGGGTAGGCAACCTTGGCTCTTTTATGACTCGTGGACTTCAACTCCCAGAATTCCACAAGTCATAAAAGAGCCAAGGTTGCCTACCCCTGCTGTAAATTATCATTTATCTGGAAAACTAACTTTTGCCTTCTGGGTCACTTGGAAATATGCACCTTATAGAAGCTTTGAAATTTAGACTGTGCCTTGATGCCTTGAACAACTGGGTGAAACAACTAAAAACACAGTAGGTAAAACCTCTCTGTGCCTGACCACATAGAATAAGTACTTACACCTTTGAGACTTTTCCCTGTAATCCTCCTGTCTAGATTACTCTCTGCAATTTTCTTGGTGAGATTTTTCAGAAGGGGTTTGCCATTGCCTCCTTCCTAATGCTGAGAAGGAGTGACTGGCTCAGAGTCACCCAGTTGACTAGAACACGTGGTATCCTGTTTTCAAGCCTGATGCCTGAACAACTACATCAAATTGACTCTTGGGTCTAGCTCAAGGCCCTGAAATTAGGATTATGTCTCTAAATGAGGACTGTGTAGAGAGAGTTTCCTCCTTTAAATTTCTGGGAGTCTACCTCTGTGAAGATCTGACCTGGAAAGTTAACACAACCCAGGTGGCTAGAAAGGCCCAACAGAGGCTTCACTTTCTTAGGATCTTGCGGAAGAACAGGGTAGAACAACAGCTAATGACGCTCTTTTACCGGTCTACTATAGAGAGCGTCCTCTCGTATGGTATTGTGGTTTGGTATGCTGGTCTGACAGCCGCAGACAGGAAAGTATTACAGAGGGTAGTGAGCACAGCACAAGACATTGTGGGCTGTTCCCTGACACCACTGGATGACATCGCCAGGGCTCGTTGCCTTGGAAGAGTGAGGAAGATTCTCAGGGATGACTTCACACCCTGGACGGTATCTCTTTACTCTCCTACCATCCGGTAGGAGATATAGGAGTATAGCCAGCCAACAGGCTGAAAAATAGCTTTTATCCGTGGGCTGTTAGGCTTTTAAATGGGATATAATCTCTGTGAATTTATGCAGAATTGACTTGGGAGGCCGGTGTGTGGTGTAGTTGGTTCACATGGTGTGGTAGGATGGAGGGTTTGTTGTCACTGTGTGTTGGGGGGAGAGAGCACGGGGGGAGGCTCAGCTAATCTCAATGTACATATGTTGTACTTTGACAATAAAGGTTTATTACTACCCAAGACATCTCAAGGAATGGCTGAAATTCAGGCCAGTATCCTGGGGGGCAATGGCAGAATGTGTGGCAAGAGGTGCCTTTTTATTTTTCTGCACTTCTCTCTTCCTCCCTTGCCACCAGATCAGTGCTGTTTCATTGCATATCATAAAATTGGATACCTACCCAAACGATAATAGTTCTATAATATAATAGTATTTGCACAGTTGTAAAGTCCTTGAGTTGGCACGAACTGCTTATGAGGCTGGGATAGATGTTTTAAACTAAAAATGCCCTTTTATATCTGTTTGCCTTTCTTGGCAGCCAACGAAAGAACCAAACTGACAGAATGAAGCAAAGCTAATTTTAACATGACTGTCGCCAGTCGGTTTTATGGAAGGTCTTTACAATTTTTATGTCCATTATGGTTTCATTGAATTTTATGACTGTGAACCTGGTACAGTTGTTTTCAGTTTTGCAATATATGAGAGAAAGGAAAGATGGTGGGAAGGGGTTAAAGGTCTTATACTGAATTATAATTGGGATTCTCATAATTTCCCTTACTTTCTGTAAGTCTTAGGTGCCCAACTATGCTGCAGTTTCACTGGCTGCAGAATCTGGAAGTCAAAGCATATTAATAAGAATACTGCATTGGTTGTTAGATAGAAATGAAGTCATGAAGATGTAAACATGTTTTCCTATTGCCAATATCTGAAGTAAGAAGCTCAGTGTAATGATGCATTGCTCTTTTGCTACAGGCAGCCCTCAGGCATTTAGCTACTTTGGTCAGCTCTGATTTTGAAAGCAGAAATACCCTTTGGCCAGGAGAAGACATGATGATGACATGTGTTGAATACATTTGTACATTATTTGCAGTCACAAAAACATCACAGAGCAGAGAAGATATTGAGATGAAACTTTTCCTACAGATGTTCTCCCTTGTAGGGTTGTAGGTTTGATAAGTTTGTTTATATCCCTCCATTATTAGTTTTATAAACAACTCAAGGGAGCGAACCTATCCAATAAATCTTCCTCTTCCTATTTTCCCCACAGCAACAATCCTACGAGGTGAGTTGGGCTGAGAGAGAATGATGGACCCAAGGTCACCCAGCTGGCTATCATGGCTAAGGGGGGGGACTAGAACAGAGCTCCAGCTTTCTAGCTTGGTATCTAAAATCAAACTGGAGGTAACAAATTGCAGCTCCCCACCATCTGAAGTGAGAAGTTATAGTCTTCTCTACTAGCATGACATTTGGTTGATACTTATGCAAACTTTGTGACACTACAAAGAGGGCAGCAAAGACTATGTATGGTATCATTAAGAATCACTGTTATGAAATCCATGAGTATTAGTGGTGGAGTCAGTTTTAATTTATACAAGTGCTATAAATTGCCCTGCTTTACCTTGATCTTTTTTTCATACAAATCTGCAAAATAGTGTAAACATTTTAAGAAAATTTCCTTTCAATTGTTTCCCTTTAAAAAATATAATAATTCCTTTCACCGCTTCCTATTAGTGCAGAGTGCGCCAAACAGTATGTTCAAATATCTGAAAAGGCAAAAGAGGATATGAATAATTGGAAAGGGGGAAAAATTGTGGAAACGGAGAACACATTAACTGTTTAACTTTTATGGCATCTGCAACAAAAATTACAGCATAAAAACTGAAAAATAATTGAAATCTACTCCATGTGTCTGAAATTACTAGTTTTTCAATCTTAATATTTTTCCAACAAATCTTTATTTTCAAGAACATATGCTACAACAACAACAACAACAAGTTGAAAGGGACCTTGGAGGTCATCTAGTCCAACCCCCTCCTCAGGCAGGAAACCCTATACCATTTCAGACAAATGGCTTTCCAGTCTCTTGTTAAAAAGTTCCAGTGTTGGAGCATTCACAACTTCTGGAGGCAGGTTGTTCCACTGATTAATTGTTCTAACTGTCAGGAAATTTCTAATTGCCAGAAAATTTCACTGATCTGTTTTTGACAAACCCATGTTGGCTTTTGATAATGACTTTGTTTGCCTCTAGTTGTTTGCTGATTCGTTGCTTGATTATCTTTTCCAAGATCCTCCCAGGTATTGAGGTCAGGCTGATAGGCCTGTAGTTTCCTGCATCCATTTTTTTTCCTTTTTTGAAGATGGGAACTACTTCAGCTCTTTTCCTGTCCTCTGGTAGTTCCCCAGTGCTCCAGGATCTTTGAAAGTTATAGTTGAGTGGTATTGAGATAACATCTGCCAGTTCCTTCAGAACCTTGGGGTATAATCCAGCTAGTCCTGGTGATTTGAACTCATCTAGGGTGGACAGGTGCTCACCATTTTCTTTCCTATCTTAACTTGTGTTTCTAATCTGTTTTTTTACTGTACTGTTTTTGATAGGTTGGACTGTTTTTTCCCTTTGTGTAAATACGGATGCAAAAAACGAGTTGAGTAGTTCTGCTTTCTTCCTATTGCTTGTCACCTTCTTGCCACTTTCTCCCACTAATGGACCAATCATTTCCTTAACTTTTTTTGTTTTTTACATGTAGAAAGAAACTTTTTTCTGTTATTTTTGACTTTTGTTGCAAACCTTAGTTCATTTTGAGCCTTAGCTTTCCTCCCTTCATATTTGCTGATATTCTGCCTTAGCTATGTGCCCCTCTTTCCACTTTTTATACTTGTCCTTTTTGTCTTTCAATTTATAAGAGAGTTCTTTATGCAGCCATGCTGGTTTCTTTTGAGAGTTGTTATTTTTCTTCTTTGTTGGTATTGTGCTAGACTGGGCTTTTATAATCTCATTTTTCAAAATTTCTCAAGCTTCTTGAATTGTTTTCCCCTTGAGGATTCTCATCTATGGAATCCTTCCAAAGCTGTCTCTAAGTTTGTTGAAATTAGCTCTCTTAAAGACCAAGACTCTAGTTTGACTGTGTTCTATTGCTTGTGCTTACATAATGTTGAATTCCAATATTGCATGATCACTCCCCCCACAAGGTTCCTGGGGTTTCAACAGCTTCTATCATTTCATCTCTGTTAGTGAGAATTAAGTCCAATATGGCTGATCCCTTCTCTACTTTTTGGGAGACAAAGTTGTCTGCTAGGTTTGTCAGGAATCTGACTGATCTTCCACTTGGTGCAGAGTTTGTCTCTAAGTTGATGTCAGGGTAATTAAAGTCCCCCATTACTATTGTGATGTGCTTCCTTCATACCTTAGTTAACTGACTAGCAAAAAGTTCATCTATTACCTCTGTTTGGTTGGGTGGCCTATAGTATACACCTATGGCAATCTCATTCCCCCCCCCTTTTATATTGACCCAAATGCATTTAAGATAGTTTTCATCATTGTTCTGCTCTATTTCTCTAGAGATGTAGTTATTTCTTATAGAGAGAGCAACTCTACCTCCTCTTTTATTTGGTCTGTTTCTTTTAAATAATTTAAATCCCTCTAGCTGTGTGTTCCATTTGTGGGTCTCATACCATTCCATATCTGCCTTCATTTACCTGAATTTCTAATTCACCCTGTTTATTGCTCGTGCTCTGTGCATTGGTGTATAGAATCAGCAGATATAGAATCAGCAAAGGCAAGCCTTTCAAATTTCATCCATAGAAATGTGATCTATAGACTAAAGTGATCATAGTTTGAAGACCGGATTGAAATCAATTGCTGAAATCAGGTGAATTAAATGTTTATTGCTGACATGGTCTTTTTAAAACAGAAGAAAAGTGATCTTATGAATTATGGTTTTGATGATTAGATAAGATAAAGAAAGAAGAGAGTCATGTAACTGGAGTAAAAGGTAAAATTATAATTGCACTTACAACTGCTATAAAAAGATCAGAAGCTTTCTTCTTACTATTTTTTTTCTTCCCTGCACCTTTAACCTTCAGCTTCATTTCTTTCTTTGTCTTCTGTTTTTCTTATTTTGCATTAGTTTTTAAATTGTTTATTTTTTAAAAAAATAATAATATTAAATCTAGATTGTTGACAGGGTAAAGAAAAAAGCACACAATTTACAATGCATGAAAATTTGAATGAAACTTTGTGAAAACAGTTCTCCCCAAAAACCAAGGCACTCAAAGGCCAAACAATATTTAATTCTTAGGCTATGCCTGTTGGGTGAAAGATGGGAGGACAAAAAGTAGGGCATGTCCTTCTTTTGCCTGATGTTTGGTAACCCTAGCCAAGAGTAGTTGCACCAGATTAATATGTTGTAGTCAGCTACAAAGTACTTCAGTTTAGACACATGGTAAAACCACACAAGGGGCTCATGAAGTAAAAGTTGGAAATAAAAACCTAAAAACCACAGTTTTTAAAATAGATCATTGATGGAAACATAATCTGTCTATGTAATGGTATGTGGGAATGACCTTGGGAGACTGGAGAAAGATCCAGTGCATGGTTAGATAAGAGGCAGATGAGTCAAAGAAAGAAAGTGGGCATAGCAAACATCTCAGAAGGGACCTTCCCTAGTTTCCTGAGCTATAAAGGTGAGAGGAGATAAATGTACTTTTAGACATAATTTTACAGTAAAGTAGAATTAGTTCATCTGGTTGTGCTTCCTGTCTGAACTATCGTGCAAGGCTGATGAGCTAGGAGTAGACACCTCTTACTCAGGCAGTCAATCAGGTAATCACACCTTCTGCCATGGAAGATCACCAGAAACCATTAATTTAGTAGACTAGACTATACCCATCACATCCTGGACATAATCTGTTTCAACTTCTTCCCTCAGGACGTGGCTGTAGAGCATTGCATGCCAAAACAACCAGACATAATGATAGTTACAGTATGTGCCATGATTCCACTAAACATTTAATTCCCACAACACTGTCTTTCATATTTTCTCATCTTCTCATCTTTCCTACTATCTTCTCCTATACTAGGTTTGTTATGATTTATCAATTGTTGCTTGTAACTTATGATTAATAATTGTAACTATGATTATGATCTATGACCTATCGCTGTTTATATCTACATTGTGAGCTTGAGACAAATTCCTTGTGGATCTAATCACTTGGCCAATAAAGAATTCTATTCTATTCTATTCTATTCTATTCTATTCTATTCTATTCTATTCTATTCTATTCTATTCTATTCTATTCTATTCTATTCTATTCTATTCTATTCTATTCTATTCTATTCTATTCTATTCTATTCTATTCTATTCTATTCTATTCTACCCTACCCTACCCTACCCTACCCTACCCTACCCTACCCTACTCTATCCTACCCTGCCCTAGAAAGTTGGGGGGAAGTATCTTGGGAGGAGATAAAGGAAATCCCTTTGATATTGTTGCCAAGAAAATTTATATGAAGTTAGATTCAATTTGAAGGAGTGGAAAGTTTCATTGATACAAACAGAATAACAGAGTTGGAAGAATCTTGGAGGTTTTCTAGTCCAATCCCTTGCTCAAGCAGGAAAAAAATATTTCAGACAGATGGTTGTCTAATCTTAAAATCCTCCAGTGTTGGAGCACTCATATCTTCTGGAGACAAATCATTCTACTGATTAATTGTTCTAATTGTTCTGATTAATTGTTCTAATTGTTCTGATTAATTGTTCTAATTAATTGTTCAGGAAATTTCTCTTTAGTTCTAGGTTGCTTCCCTCCTTGATTAGTTTTCACCCATTACTTCTTGTTCTGTCTTCAAGTGCTTTGGAGAATAGACTCACCCAGTGGTGGGATTCAATATGTGAACAACTGGTTCTCTGTATGGATGCTGCTTCTAGAAGTCCATTCTGGCCTTGGGCAACAAAATATTAGCTATCGGTTCTGCTGAAGTGGCGCGAACTGGCTGAATCCCACCTCTGGGCTCACTTTCTAGATTCTCAATATCTTTTTTATATTATGGTGACCAAAACTAGATGCAATATTCCAAATCTGGTCTTACCAAGGTACTAACACTTCACATGATCTTGATTCTATTCCTCTGTTAATGAAACCCAGGACTGTGTTGGCTTTTTTGGCAGATGCAGCACACCGCTAGCTCATATTTAAGTGATTGTCTGGTAGGATCCAAGATCCTTCTCACAGTTACTACTATTGAGCCAGATACCACCTATTCTATACCTGTGCATTTGGTTTTTCTTGCCTAATTGTAAAACTTCACTTTTCTTACCATCAAATTTCATTTTGTTAGATAGGGCCCAGTGTTCAAGACTGTCGAGATCTTTCTGCATTTTAAGCCTATCTTCTGGAGTGTTGGTTATTCCTTGCCAGCTTGGTGTTGTCTGCCCTCAGATTAGCTGGTAATAAGGACCTTCTCTGGGCTTATTTCTCTCATATGTATAGTGACATGTTATTTTCCACTCAACAAATCTCATTGTAGATGGGTAGGACACAATAATCCCAAACCCCTTTCCAAAATGGATTACTTTCTTCAGACCCACATATTTGCCAAGTGGTTTCTGACTACATCTGAGAAAGAACATTTAAAAAGGTCAACATCTGAAAACTGATTGTATACTTGTCTTTAACCATTTGTAGATATGGAAGTGAGATTATTTGATAGAATATATTTCTATTATCAGATAGAAAAAGGTATTTCCTCACCTCTGAAACTCTGATCGAAAGGACCGCTTTATGAGTCTATGAGAAGTTAAGTCATCATTTATAAATATATTAATCTGTTACTATTGGAGTATTAGCAAAATGATATTTTAAAACCCACTTGCAAAAAAACCTCCAGGTTTTGCAGAATGAGGGTACCATTCATGTGTGAATATACATAACACGAGTTGTTCCTCACTAAATCTCAGAACCATCTACAAAAATCCATCCCTTGAACTCTGCCTTTTTATTTGAACCCAATTTTTTGTTAACAAAATGCCGCAGTGAAACAGATAAATCCATATCCCCCTTACAGCAAGACTTTTGCCTTTTTGAAAGTGATTGTAAAAAAAACAACCTAAAAGAAGCTGGAGGATCAAGAGAACCAACCGCCACCCCACGTGCCTTGCTCCAAGGTAGTTTATTGGTTTTTTGGAATCAAATAGCTTGGATATAAGTGAGCGGAAAAGGCATTGCAGGCAATCAGAACAAGCAAGCCAGTGAGAAGGTGAGCATTTTTGCAGTTAATGGCTCATTACATTTCTTTACTCTTTAGCAGATTTGATAACATTTGTGCTAACTTGGCATTTAGATCTGACTACTGTTTACTGATGATCTGGCATTTGAAAAGGAGATTTTAAGATAAGTACTTAACATAGTTCAGGAGCTAGGGCAATGACAGATTATTAGACTTGAAAGAATCAGTTTCTTAAATTATCTAAAGATTAGCTGAGCCCATCTGTGAAATAATCTTAAAGCTTTCTGCTGATTGACTGTGCAACTCAGTCTCTTTGCTTTTCTATTAACTGATTATTTTTGAAAAGGTGCTTTATGTACTGTGCTTTGTATGTATATTTGCTTAAAAGGAAAATCGTGTATTTAGTCAATTAGCTGAGGAAGGAGTCATTTAATTGCTAGCAGCATTGTGGTCCCATAAAAGATGCATACAATGCATGAGTTAAATAATAAAATTAGGGCTGTCGGATCTGAAGTATAAACTTCCAGATGACCACTGAAAACTAGCAGACATTTGATGCCATATTTCTTTTTCACCATCTAGTACAGTCCAATTATTTTTACTCCAAATCTGGAAGTCCTAATAAAACATATCAGGAAAAAGTATTATTATAGTTAGTGTAAATGCAGACCAATAGATTGTAGCACAAAAGAATGCCGACTTGATTATATTTATCTCCCATTAGATATCAACAGTATATTATTGATTTATCCTCTCCGAGATAGCAATTGCCTTCACGTGGGGAAGTACTTAATAAGAAACCTTGCCTTTCTGTCACTCTTTTCTCTCGTTGTCTTGTGCTAGTTGTGCCTTCTTTGCAAATTCCGTGACCTCCTCCAATACTTCTGTTGGTAGAAGTGATTTCAGCTCTTGGAGTTTGCATTCCACTCTCTTTTTCAAAACTTCAATTGTAAAATTAATTTGTTTTATTCTTTCATTGAGAAGCTGGAGCTGGGCTTTTTGCAGGATGTTTTCTGCCCTGTGTCCTTTCACTGTTGAACAGAGGTCCAGGCTGTTGGGGATGAGTCTGTGTTGTTTGCATCTCAAACTGAAATGCAAATGGTTCCTGTAATCTGCAAGTTTTCTTCAAGGAAAAAACAAAGTCCAGTTGCCTTTTGAAAAGCACCTTTGGGACAACCTTGACCTGGATGACTGAGAATCTCCGTAGGCATTGTATAGGCTTCTTGACTATAAGCTATCAACTCACCAGTGAAGTGATGAATTCTACTTTGCTGGAGATCTTCAAACTGAGACTAGATATCAAAGATGTTCGGGTGATCCCACATAGAGCGGAGGGTTGGACTAGATGACCATCAAAGTCACTGCCAACTTTGTGATTCTATGAGAGAACAGGCTCTGATATGGCTAATGAATGCAAAATTAATTACTGTTCCACCAACTCTGCAGGAGAGTCTGAAATGAGAGGTAATTGGGCAATGGAACATGTACTTGTTGATAACAGGTTGTCTGCTAGGAAACTGCAAAACAGACTCATAAAAGTTTCAGGTGATGGAGAAGGGAATTATGTGTATAGCTCTGCGCTTTGGTTTGTAGAGCAACAGGCTGTCTTAAAGAAGCAATTCAAATAGCTCTGCACTGAAATGGGTTTTCAAAAATCATACAAACAGAACATGTTACTTCAGTTACTTCCTGATCCACTGTTTGCCTAAACTGTAAAAGTTCTTCAAGCAGTCCTAAGTTACAGTTATAACCATTTCCATTAACATTTATTTCCAAGAAAACATGGACAGTTTTGTCCTGAAAGATTTATCTTATTCTACATGCCAGCATTCTTGCCACTAATCCACCCAAGCCATATTTGCACTAATGCAAATCTAATGGATACATTAGCTATGGTGGGACATCAAGGGGCAATCAATTTGTGGACTACATCTTTTGTCAAAACCTTGGTCAAACTACAAAAGACATGTACTGAAAAATAACGTGGTAAGCAGACTGGCATTTACTTAAACTTTGAAGTTGTGTAATTGGATTGATGATGGGTTTTTAAATATGTTTTAATTTTTAACTGTAGTTAATTTATTTTGGGGCTGTTATTTAATTCTTTTTTAATTTTTGTATTGTTGTTTTTTATTGTTGTAAGCCGCTATGAGTCCTTCGGGAGATAGGGCGGCATATAAGTCCCAAAAATAAATAAATAAATATAGTGGTGATGCTACCACATCAGCAAGTACTACTCCTTGTTATTCTAATCTCACTCTAGCAACCAAAGCTAAACCAAGTTCATCTTGGATAACCTCAATAAAATTCATTGGGGAGAAAAAAAAATCAAAGGCAACAAGATCAGTTCATATAATAAGGCTGTAAAGATTAACTGTGGGATGCGGTGGCTCAGTGGGTTAGGACGCTGAGCTTGTTGATCAGAAGGTTGGCAGTTTGGCGGGTTGAATCCCGAGCGCCGCGTAACAGAGTGAGTGCCTGTTACTCGTCCCAGCTTCTGCCAACCTAGCAGTTCGAAAGCACGTAAAAATGCAAGTAGAAAAATAGGGACCACTACAGTGGGAAGGTAACAGCGTTCCGTGTGCCTTTGACATCTAGTCATGCCGGCCACATGACCACGGAGATGTCCTCGGACAAGCGCTGGCTCTTCGGCTTTGAAATGGAGATGAGCACCGGCCCCTAGAGTCGGAAACGACTAGCATGCATGTGCAGAGGAACCTTTACCTTTACCTTTTTAAAGATTAACTGTACATTGAGATTTCTTGGAAATGGGTAAAAACATAGACATGATTTTAATATATGCATTATGTTGCTCTCCATAAATTGGCTTCCTTCAAATTCCAATTCTATTGAAAGGAAAGCTTGATAAACCAGCAGGTAGTTCCTAAACCACAGAAGCAGACAGTAAAATGAATCTAAGTTTTATATGTCTAAACCACATTCATTCTAAAGTCATTTGGGCCCATAGAGTTTCTGAAATGTTATTTTACAGTGTTATCCCTCCTTTGAGGGAATAGTATCAAAGCTGGTGTTATTTACTGTAAATAATGGAGTAATCTGGCCATCTGCTAAGTAGTTTTAACCCAATAGAGTTCTGGGTGTGGTCATAGTAAATCTCCAGACAAAAATGTTAAAAAAAATCATTTCATGTGTGTCCAGAAAGGTAAAAGCTATCATTACTCCACTGGAAAATTCTGGTTTCTTCCTGGACTCTGTGCCTTTAGCTGAGGCAGAGTTACCTTGAAAACTTCAGATATAGCAAATCTTTTGGTGAGTAGGTAATTCATGCTGGTTAAATATATGGGGAATGAAAAAAATGGGAAGTGTGGGGAACGTATAAAAAAAAATTTCTTGGCAAGATTTCAGAAGGGGTTTGCCCTTTCTAGGCCTGAGAGAGAGTGACTGGCCCAAGATTACCCAGCTGGCTTTGTGCCTGAAGCAGAACTTGCCATTCCCCCCAGTTTCTAGCTCACTGTTTTAAACCCCTACACCAAACTGGCCCTCATGTAATAAAACAGATTAACGTCGTATACTTTAAAAACATTATTTTACTTTTTTAAAACTGGGCAAAAATAATAGTTCTTGAGAATATACCACTCCAAAAATCAGTACCTGAGTAACCAACAGAATGCAGAAATAGAATTAGAAGTACTCAGTAGCATCAGGAAAGAAGTTTTTAAAAAAAGAGGAAAGAGGAGAAGGGAGGGGAAGGGGAAGGAAAGGAAAATCCCAAAATCTTGTCAACTTTGTAAGTCATGAAAGCTGCAGTTCAAAGCCCACCCCACAGTGGAAGTACTTATAGATATTACATTTCATAGCTGCTCTTACTCAAAAATCACTGATATGGGGGGGACCCTCTTCAGGGAATGGGTTTCTTAGGCTCCTTAAAAAAGAGGAAAGTATAATATCCCTGTCCACACTTTTCCCATTATAGATAGTTATCTGGCTAATTTTATATCTACTTTGGCCCATAGATTTTCCAGAGTTTTGTCCTTGACACTTTGGCATTTCTGAAAAATCAAAAAAGAGAAAAATCTAGTAATAAATGTTTCTTCAAATGATAAACATTAGTAATAATAGGTTATTCAAATAAAATGTTTTCTTTTATATAAATAGTTGCTATTTTCTTGCATAAATGCAGCTGAAAACAGTTTTAAACTTCGAAATAGGTTTGTATCTTCAAAATAATAGGTTAACTGGGAGGTGTTTTAACTTTGCTGAGTGAGTGATTCCTTGCAGGATGTTAGTGATAATACTATACAATTGTTTGCTTGCACCTTGAACACATTGTTCAGGAAGTACTTTGAATTGTAATTGAGGTTGGAGATATTTCTTAAATAAACTTTGAACTCAGAATGAAACGTATAATGGAAAATGCAGGATAATAACTTTGAAGACCACTTTGAATAATGTAATGTTTTACTATTGCTAAAATGTATCACTATGATTGTGAAAAATGTTCCTTCATCTTCAACAAAAATTGACATGGTGCCGGATTGCGGAAGTATACTAGAATGAGTACTGAGTCAGAAAATCGTAGCTCTTGAGACTTCTGGAGGAAGAAAGGGTGGACTGAAGGCAACTCCATGAAAAGCAGAGCCAATGATCATGGCGAAGAATGAAGAAATGGGCTGGCTCCTTGAACTTCTCCAGACAAAGAAAGGGTGGGAGATCACCCATTGGTGCTCCAGACTATTGATACTCCCAAGGAGGCTGCAAAACCGGTGGTTTTCAGCACTGAGAGATGAGGGAATAGTCATCTTGCTTAAACTGCAGTAGCGCCTTTAAAAGACACCAAGTTCATATAGTTCCTTTTCTAATCACTTTTGGAAATTGCTTATTAGCTACTTTTCAGCTATTACAAACTTTGGATCTACAAATCGGAAAATATGAGGTGAGTCTGCCTTGAATTCTTAATGAAAGAAACACATGACTATAATCTTGGGAGTTGAATTAAAAAACAGCAACAAAAGGTTGATTAAAATGTTGGTTTTAGAAAACTACAAATGGATTAAAGATCCAGATAAATTTGAAATAAAATGTTGGAATTAATTATAAAAATCCTTGCTATGGAAAAATGCTTTTGTTTTGAATTTTTTTAAAAAAAACACACAAAGTTTTAAAAATTGTACACTAAAGATTTCAAGTAAAGGAGAAGAACACATAAATGTGATGATTGGTTACGGAACGGTACAAAATATTCTAATGCTGCAACTATTGAAGAATACTTTCAAAATCACAGTCAGAAATTAATAGATGCTGTCAACAGCAATATTTGCCTCTATGGCTAGATTTTATATAAAATGCATTATGGAAGAAGGACATGTGTTGCTTAACAAGACAGACTGAGTTGAAAGTAGACTTATTTTACAGATTAAAAGTTACAAAGCTGACATGAAAAAAGATGTTACACTGGACTTATACAAAAAATTGGCTGATACTTTAATAATTAAAAGTTCATACAAACAATAAACCAGGAGAAGGACTTGGACAATCTTTCTTACAAAAGAGACTTTTAAAATTTTGAAGAATCTTGTGAGAAGGGACAAAGAAATGAAATTTAGTTCTAGATCATTATTTGAAAGGACTAAAGATTAAAGTTGATAGAAGTAAAAAGAAGGAATATAAAATTGATTTATTTAGTCAAGATTAAAATAGATATACTGATATTTCTGGTAATCCTTAATGGTCTTTTACTAATACTTGGGAGTCTCTTTATATATTTCTTTTATTTTTCTTCACTATGTTTTTACTTTTATCTCTTTTCTTTTTTCTAGTCTTTATTTCTTTTCTAAATTTTCTCTTTTCTTTCTTTCTACTTTCACGTCTTTTTGGTTTGTATTATATTATTCTAATTATAATCTTTAATAAAATTATTTTTTAAAAAGAAAATTATAGCTCTCTAGTTATTGTCTCACACAACAGCAAAGAATATGGTTGATAGCAACACTGTAGAAATGATTGTCAAATACCTATGAAACTCTCAAAAGATGTTGATTTCCAGAAAGGAAGAAAGGAAGAAATTCATAGCCTACAGATAATCTCCAAGCAAATTTTAAACTGTGTTCATTTGTCCCAAAGATCTTGCTGTTAAAATTTCACAGCAAAGGGAATTAGAATCTGATTTTCCATCATGTTATTTTAACCTTAAGAATATATGTAATGCCATGTAATGCCCCTTTCCAAATAGGAAAAATTTGAGATTAATATTCTGCCTTTTCCTGCACCGATGCCATCATATAACTGACATGTCTTTCTTTAATCTTTGACTGCCAAAAAAAACCACCCAGCTATAAAATGCTATCTGTTGCAAAATGTAGTAATACCTTCTATAATACATAAAACATATATATTTAAACATGGAAGATTCTTTCTACTAGGTATGCTCTGTTTTACTGGAGTTCAAGCTTTGTGTTGAAATGCTTGTTTTTCTATATTCCCTTTTTAGCTTATGATGGCTTCTGTTTATACTTCAAATAAAACAATCAGAGTTTGTCCTTTCCTCAATGGAGATGTTGAAAACCCAGAAGCTAGAACTAATAACACATGGATTAGTCCCAATTTACCTAGCAGATGCACTTGGAAACCAGGAAAATCCATCTCAGAGTCACCTCATCGCTATATGCCTCAGTAAGTAGCAACTTAGAGTACTCCCCACTTTAAAACTCTATCTCAACAGGAAACAAAGATTCCTTTGGCTCACCGGCAATATGATCTGCTAAGAATTTGCTTCTGATAGAAGAAAGTGCAATGCCCTAAATTTCCCTATCTTCTAGCATGAATTCTGAAATGAGGAACACAGACAGCTGTGACCTGTTCCAGTTTTCAGCATTAGCTTCAGCATATCTCAGGAAATTTATGCAGCTTTTTTGTTATTTTCATATGTTGAATGGAGTGATCAACCCTTGTTAAATTAATGGCATTGGATTTTGAACCTTTTCGGCAACGGCTTAGAAACAGTCAAGACAAAACTTTAAATGTATGCTTAATTTAAAGTAGTATCTAACTGCATATTTCAAAGAGCATGCACCAATGTTGAAATGGAATGAATGATGAGTACAAACTTTTGATAATGGCATATGTCAGAAATAGGTTACCAATTCTGTTCCAAAACACATCTGTTAGTAAAGGTGCAGATTAGTGAATACCTTAATGTTCTGCTTGCTCTGACTTGTGCAGTACTGGAAATGATCTTGCATGCACAGATCCTCTGCATAAGATTCCTCCACAACTGGGTGATGGAATCAAATGCCCCTTGCATAGAGGAGACCAGAGGTCGTATCCATTTCAATGTGAAGCTAGTTGGACCTCAGCCCCTCACATGAACTTTCAGTTCTTAAAGTGGTTCACAACTTACTAGTGTAATTAAGAAAATAATATTTTAATGGAAGATAACCTTTATGGTTCTTCTGTATTGCTAATATTAACAACATCTGCCATATTAGCATTGATTTGAACCATGACAGGTTATAATCTAAGCCCAGGGTTGCTATGTAATCAAAGAATGGAGAATGCCTCATGCACAAAGCCTTGTACAAAGTTTTTCCTCTTACCCAAGTCTTTATAGAGCCTACAAGCTGGAAGAAAGTATGGTGGCCATTCTTATTAGTATAATAGCTAATCAGAGAGAAATTGTTCTACTCTTTAAAAAAAGTGAATTTTTGATCAGCAGATTCATGGGTTCTGTAGGGAGGGGGATCAAAAAAGTCAGGATAGCGGCCACAACCATATGATCAAACCCACTCTTCCTTAAATCTGTCAAGAACCACATAAAAATATTTCAATCACATGGTAGTGGCCAACTTTTCTTCCTGTCAGATAGACACACCTGCTGTTTTTTTTTAAAAAAAATCTGCCTTCAGAAATGCTCTATTTGGGAATACTAGGTGGTCTTTCCAAGGGATGCCCTTCTGAAGAACTAAACTCTATTATGTTTGTTATTTTGGGACACATGGAATATAATATAAAAACAGTCTGATGAACCAGTACACAAAAGATTTTGATTTTTCTCACTATCATTCCTCGTGTTCACTGTTCAAAATAAATCAAAGAAAAGGCTTTACATCAGTCATTATTGAAGTCAATAGTGCATTTCAGGATTATTTTGGTTTTATTCTTTTTCCTTGTGCAGGCAAAAAGAACCAAAAATTTTGTCAAATGTCTTAGAGAAAATTGGACACACTCCTCTGATCCGTGTCAACAAGATTTCAAAAGCTTATGGTCTCAAATGTGAACTTTGTGAGTATTTCTTTGCCAAAGTCATCTGAAATGGTGTTGAATTTAGGCTAGGAATCAAAAATAAAATTTTCATTCCAGGATATAGATTGGGCTGTACAATGGATTTTACAGCTGACACCTGTTGTGATTCAGCATCAGCCTGTGATACTGGCAGCTGAGTCTGATGATTCTAAAGAGGAGGAGGAGGAGGGATTTGCAGAGCCTTTGGTGTCAGAAGGAAGCTCTGATGCACTGCAGGACTCTCAGCCTGGCCTTTCCCATCATGTTCCTCATCAGACTCAGCTGTGTGAGCATGAGGTATTGGACGTAGATGATTCACAGATCTTAAGCAGAAGGCAAAGAAGCAAGAAGAGTTTATTGAGATTGAAGAGGGGAACAGCTATTCATTTATAGTCCCAAATCAAATCTTGGACTTTCAGGAAAAAACACAAGCATTGCACAAATATTATTCTTTATTTTCGAAGTGTTATTTAAGGCTCATCTGTGGCCCCTGATATTTACTTTCTCTGTGGGGGATTGGTTATCTTGTGTTTGGTAGCCTGCAACAGAGTCTCCTCAATTATTAGCAAATCCATCCATCTTGGGATCTGCTAAACATGTTATGATCTGTAGAGTTTTTAGTGTTCTTTGAGTTTGCTTGTTTGCTTGCAAACATTTTATTATATGATTAGGTAGTATCATCAGTGCTGGTGAGCAAGATGTTTACTTCCTTTTACATACAGTTGCCCTGGGGGTATGGGGTTTTTTTTCCTTGGCAGCTTGCTGATTAGGGTACTTGTGAGGTGGAGGTTCATCTTCTGACCTTGTGGTTTGGGTATTGTTTTCTGCTTGATTGTTTGTCTGATGTTAATCCATGCTTATCTGATTTTGGCTACTGGAAAGGATGTTTTCCGATCTCTTTTTTTCCTTTTTGGCTTTTTTAATTGTCTCTTTTGAACAGTGTGTAGTTGTAATTTATTTCTATGTGTCTATTGATGGCTGATTTGTCTGAATGCCAAGATTCCAGGAATTCCCTAGCTTTTTTGCATTTAACTTGGCCTAGGATGTTCATAGTTCTCCAGTTCAAACTATGTTGAATCTGTCCATGTGTTGTGAGATTATTACTAGCGGATAAAGAAAACTACTTCCCAGGAAACACCAACCCAATTCAAAAACTGCACAACCTGATGAACCCACCTTCTTAAGCCAAGCTAAATGTCTAATATGCAAAATGCTGGAATATAATTTTCAGTAGTATGTATGGTTAAAAGTGATTTGTGTTTCTATCTTTAAAATCATTTCACCAGTATTAGAATTATTTTGGGGGGGAATTTTGGCAAGGGTAACAGAGATTTTTGTTTCCAAGTTCAAATTTGTTCTTGTTTTGAAATTTCAGTGGCCAAGTGTGAATACTTCAATGCTGGAGGGAGTGTAAAAGATCGAATCACTTTAAGGATGATAGAGGATGCAGAAAAAGCTGGTATCATAAAACCAGGAGATACACTCATTGAACCTACATCAGGAAATACAGGTATAAAATATGAATAAGGGAGAGTAGGTTTTTTTTAAAAAAACAACACCTAGCCTCAGTGTCAAAAAAAAAAGGTTGTTATCCATTCCACGGCTTGGCATTTTTCAGATATTTAGGATTCATAATATTGCTTGGCAGTTTGGGGAGTTGCAGTGCTAACATATCTAAAGAGTCCAAGGCTGAAAGAGCTGATTTAGATCAAATGCAGCAGCTTACATATGTACATATACACGTGTTACACAATTCCCTTTTAGGGAAAGTTGGCATGGTGGAAAGTGCATGAAAAAGTAACACTCTTCACTATAAATTTCCATAAATTTCTATCCTTGCAAAACATCCAAACACCAATTCATGCACTTCATTTTTTTCTTTGAACATTTTGAACATTTCATCAGCTTCATTTAGTCATGACTTTCCCTGTCTTTCTTTTATTCTTGATCTTCCTTCATATATTTTATTTCTTCCTTCATATATTTTATTTTGTTATTTGATCTTCATTTATTTTTTTTCCTATAAACTGCTGCTTCAATACGCTTTTCTTGTACTGGTTACTTTCTCTTGTATTTGGTTCACATTTTTCATCACCCATTCCTTCTTAATCTTCAATATTTCTTCCTGCTTTTCCATACATTTTTAAGTAAACCCATTCCCACCGTGCGTAACTTTTATGCTTCTAACATACATAAGACTCATTTCTGTGTAACAAAGTGAGGATAAAAACTTGCTTTTATTTGCAGCCAATTTTTTTGCATTTTTTACAAATATTTCTTGCAACAGGACCACAAAATTCATTACCTTTGTCCCAGCATTTCAATGTCTTAATCTTTCTCCAGTTATTTTTTAAAACTTTAGTAAACAATCTGCCAAGGCACTCAACTTCATTCACCTACTTCATTTTTGATATTTGTATAATTTGCAGCCATTATCCTCATTTTCCCCTATTAAAAAATAACTACCTTGATCTTCAACACATTAATCAAATACATCTTCCTTTCACATTATATAATCTAACATTTATTACAAATCCTTCAGTTTCCTAGTTAACAACAAATCATTGTCTACATATAAGAGACTAAGAGCCCCATTTTCAATGGCTATAGGACATCATTAGTGTGGGAGTCACATCTATTTCTGATGGTCTATTATTCCTGAAGGCAGGTGCCAGGATAGAAGGCACACTTTCTGAATCCTGATTAGTGTCATTGTTTAATTGACAAGACCTGCAGCTTACCATCTCTGACAGATCTTACTAGATGAGCAGAAACCATGAGAGATAGATGCTCCCTCAAATAACCTGGCCCTATTACATGAAGAAAAAGGGATGCGGTGGCTCAGTGGGTTAGGACGCTGAGCTTGTCGATCAGAAGGTTGGCAGTTTGGCGGGTCGAATCCCGAGTGCCGCGTAACAGAGTGAGGCCCTGTTACTCGTCCCAGCTTCTGCCAACCTAGCAGTTCGAAAGCACGTAAAAATGCAAGTAGAAAAATAGGGACCACTACGGTGGGAAGGTAACAGCATTCCATACACCTTTGGTGTCTAGTCATGCCGGCCACATGACCACAGAGACGTTCTCGGACAAGTGCTGACTCTTCGGCTTTGAAACGGAGATGAGCACCGGCCCCTAGAGTTGGAAACGACGAGCACGCATGTGTGGGGGAACCTTTACCTTATTACATGAAGGGCTATATAGATGACAAGCAGCACCTTGGATTGTACCCAGAAGGTCACACCATAGTTTGTGGAGCAGTGATATTATATGGATACATGAAGGCATGCCTAATACTGTCCAATGCTGCCATATTCTGGAACAGCTGTAGCTTCTACATGGTCTTCTAGGGCAGCTCCATATAGAAAACATGCCAATAATCCAATCATGAGATGACTAGGGCATGAGTCACAACTTGAAAGACCTTCCAGTCTAGGAACTGATGCAACTGAGACACCAGATGAAGCTGTGAAAAGGCACTTTAATCACAGCTGCCACCTATTCTTTGGGAAGAAGCTGTGAGTCTAAGATACGGGTCTTCAAAACTTGGCCCTTTTATGACTTGTGGACTTCAACTCCCAGAATTCATTCAGCTAGTGTGTTTGGGTGAGGAATTCTGGGAGTTGAAGTCCACAAGTCATAAAAGGGCCAGGTTTGAAGACCCCTGGTCTAAGAAGACTTCCAATACCAGTGCTTAATGTCACAAATGCAACCAAAGATCAGTTTTACTCAATGCATTATCATACTATTTTATCCAAGTTAGAATCTTTAAATTAAATATTGTCTTACATGTCAACATACTGTTGACTTCCTACCAACTAGAAAGTACTTACAGCATACTCAGCCTACAAATATAGCAGCTATTTTTATAAATGCTTTGAAGTACATGACAAAGAAACTACAAATTGCAGGGAAGTTATTTCTCATAGTAATTATGTAGGTTTGTTTCACCTCTTGCATGAACAGTTACTGTTAAATTTTAAAATGTTGCTTCCTTATCACCCATTCCCTGCAGTATTGAAATACAGGTACACAGAGTCATAAAATGAGCTTAACATTTGCACATTTTTAACCTAAAACCACAAATCAATACTGTGTGTTTTCAATCCTGCAGGAAACTGAACCAATCTTCTTTATCCTCTTTATTTTAGCATGTATGGGGGGGAAAAGCTGAAGAAAAGATGCCACATCTTTTTAGAAAACTCAGTGAGACAGATCTTTCCATCATTTTAAGCTAGGACTTAGGAAGGTTATTATGGCAGCTACTGCAAGCTGTTCCAGTCTCCTTGACTTCAGAACCTTGTATATTTATCAGTGGATTAAACTGATTTATGCATTATATCTGGTAAGCAACCTCAGCCTTCCATCCTTCCAAGGTTGGTAAAATGAGGACTCAGATTGTTAAGGGCAACGTGCTGATATTTGTAAACCACTCGGTATATAAGTCTAAGTGATATTGCTATTGCTGTTCCTCAATGTTTACATGTGTATGTAAGAGTACCAATCTAATCATATAAACGCTACCCTTGGCAGAAATGAATCTGCCTACGTGTAATGTGATGCTATTCATTTTTATCTAAGAATATTAAAAGATCTGGAGGTTTTTAAGAAGAGATCTGGAGGTTTTTAAGATGAGATTGGACAACCATCTGAAAAGGTATAGGGTTTCCTGCTTGAGCTAGGGCAGACATGTCAAACACAAGGCCCGGGGCCCGGATCTGGCCCGCGAAGTGGTTTCATGCGGCCCGCGAAGCCATCCTGGAAACAGTGAGGGAACGGCCCCCACTGCCTTGGCCCTGGCCCAGAGATCCTCCTTCTGCCAGAGACCCTCAGATCTGTCCCACTCCTGCCCAGGCCCCCATAGGCACCCTTGATGCGAACGATGTAGAGCTGGCCACGCCCACCCAGTAGGCCATACGCACTCTAGCCACACCCACCCAGTAGGCCACGCCCACCCAGGTCATACCGACCCGGCCCTCTAAGGGCAACCGCAATGCTGATGTGGCCCTCAATGAAATTGAGTTTGACACCCCTGAGCTAGGGGTTGGTCCAAGGTCCTTTCCAACCCTGTTATTCTGTTATTCCATTATCTTCAATTGAGTATGCAGGAGCCTTCATCCTCCCCCATTTTTGAAAGTGAAAATCTGAGAGCTGCTCCATTTAGAAGATGGGAGAAAGAATCTTTTGCGGTGGGTGGTGGGGGTGGGTTAATTAACTTGTAGCTGTAATTTCTACTTGCCTTATTTCCTATTCTTTTCACCACCAGGAATTGGACTGGCTCTTGTGGCTGCAATGAAGGGTTATCGCTGTGTCATTGTCATGCCAGAGAAAATGAGCATGGAAAAGGTGAGAGTCCTCAAAGTGGCTAAGCAGAAACACAACCATAGTCTAATCATTTTTCTTTTCTTCGCTCTCCTCCCATTAGCACAAAGCCTGTCTCCTGGGCAACTGAAATTCGTGAAGTGGAGATAATCTGTTAACCTCACAGAACTAGCATTTTCATCATTCTTCTTGTGGGAAGCTACAGCCATTACATAAGAGCAACTTTTTTTATTTATTTCCAGGGAACGGGGGTGAAGAGAGGTGAAGGGGTTTGAGGGCTCTAGGATGTGTTGTAGCTCAAACAAGTTAGAAGATCATCTCTGGTTGGTTAACTCTGCCCTGGAAATGAGCATTGATTGGCTTATGGTGTCGCCTGCGTATTATCTGAATTCCAGAGGCAGCAGAAGTTAAAGTCTATTTAACTCTATTCCATCTTAACTATAGGGGGTGAGGTGTTACCCCCCGTAGATAGGGCTCGCAACTTGGGTGTCCTCCTTGACTCACAGCTCTGTTTAGAAGATCATATAGGAGCTGTGACCAGGGGGGCTTTTGCCCAGGTTCGCCTGGTGCGCCAGTTGCAGCCCTATTTGGACCGAGATGCGCTACGCACAGCCACTCATGAGCTCGTGACATCTCGGATAGACCACTGCAATGCTCTCTACATGGGGCTGCCCTTGAATACCACTCGGAGGCTCCAACTGGTGCAGAATGCGGCTGCGCGAGTTGTGATGGGGGTCTCCTGATAGTCCCATGTAACACCTCTGCTCCGTGAGCTGCATTGGCTTCCAGTTGTCTTCCAGGTGAGATTCAAGGTGCTAGTGATGACCTATAAAGCCCTAAATGGTATGGGCCCGGATTATTTACGGGAGTACCTTTTGCCGGTGTTAACTTCCCATAGTCCTGTGCGCTCCCATAGAGAGGGCCTCCTCAGGGTGCTGTCGGTCAGGGAATGTGGACTGGCGGCCCCCAGGGGGAGAGCATTCTCTGTGGGCGCGCCTGCCCTCTGGAACCAGCTTCCTGTTGAGCTCCGGATGGCTCCCGGCCTTTGCTCTTTTCGCCGCGACCTGAAGACTTGGTTATTTGAACTTGCCGGCCTGGACTGAGGGATTGGGGTTTTAGATTTTAAATTCCAAATTTTAAAATTTTAGAATGTGTTTTATTGCTTGGGCTATTTGGTTTAATTTATTTTAATTTTTGTATATTATGTGCTGTATATTGTGTTTTAATTGCCCTGTACACCGCCCCGAGTCCTTCGGGAGAGGGGCGATATATAAATCTAATGGGGAAAAAAAAGTCACGGGTTAGAGATTGGGGAATGGAAATAATGTGGTTTGGAAATACCTGTTAGCTGGGGATCATTTGAATAGCTGATAAGAATCCATAAATGAATGACTAGAGGTAAGTAATAGCTTGCTAGGAATTACGGGGTTTGTCTTAAAACATGTAAAGGGTACCTGATTTGAAACAGTGACAATAAAGTATACAGCCTTAATTTTAGCAATGTACTTTTGTGAAAGAAGCATTGTCAACTTAGTTGTGCATATGCATGGCGTATACAGGTAGTCCTCAACTTGCAACCACAATTGAGTCCCAAAATTATGTTGCTAAGTGAAACATTTGTGAAGTGAATTTTGCCACATTTACGACCTTTCTTGCCACAGTTGTCATGGGAATCATTGCAGTTGTTAAATTAATAACATTGTGGTTAAGTGAATCTTTGCTTGTCAGAAGATCACAAAAGCTGATCACATGAACCTGGGACACTGCAACTGTCATAAATATGAACCAGTTGTCAAGCATCCAAATTTTGATCATGCAACCAAGGGGATGCTGTAAATGTCATACGTGTGAAAAATGGTCATAAGTCACTTTTTTCAGTGCTGTTGTAACTTTGAACGGTCAATATAACTGGGCAACCTCTTGTGCTCTTCAGAGCTCTCAATTTTGCACCATCAGCAGTGTAATATGCATGTTAGTTTTTTCTTTATTTCAGTCACAGAAGCAATACTATGTATACATTCCTTTGTGTGGACTGATCTGCAACTCTTTTCCTGTACACTTTTCCCTGGGAAATATCCCACCAAGTGCAGTGAGTCTTAGCTCAGATGAAATAGGCAATAAACTAGCATTGATGGCCACAGCTAATGTAGTATTACAACACTATTATTAAGCATTATTGTTAAGTGATCCACTTGTGTGTTCCACTTGTTATTTATTTATTTATTTATTTATTTATTTATTTATTTATTTATTTATTTTCTGAGCCACCCAGAATCAGATGGATTTGGATTGTATCAAAATTGAATAAATATTTTGTGAGATATGCTACTTTGTTTATTTATATAAAGCATTTATATGTTTATCCTAGTTTAGATGAAATAATACAGCACAGAAAATTAATTCAGTTTCTGGTTTCTACATCATCCTTCTAGGTTGACGTTCTGAGAGCACTTGGGGCTGAAATAATAAGAACTCCTTGCGCCAAGTTTGATGATCCAGAATCCAATGTTCGTGTTGCTTGGAAACTGAAAAATGAAATTCCAAACTCGCATATTTTGGATCAGGTATAGATTCCTATTTCTGGTTTAGAATAGATCAATGTATTCTGAATTATTTTCCATCCAGTTGCTTTACTCAACCTGGGATACAAAACTATCTGTATAGTATTAATTTGAAGAAAGCTAACCTTCTCCAGAGATCTTATGAAAGGAGGCAAGAAGGGGCATAAAAGATTCTGAGCATAAAATTAGGGCAGAACTGCAAACTTTCTAACCTTCAGCGCCAAACAAACCTGTAGTGGGCCCCTACCCTAAATACATGAACATGGATTTCTAATTACCTTTCTCATCTGGAAGGCAAAAATAAAGGCAGGATATACCCAGAAAAGTGACAGTCTTCTGGTCTCCTCTTCAGTATCTGAGTGGTTTAAAGCATGGGGCTCCAACCTTGGCAACTTTCAGATTTGTGGACGTCAGTTCCCAGAATTCCTCAGCCAGCCAATTCTGGGAGTTGAAGTCCACAAGCCTTAAAGCCACCAAGGTTGGAGGCCTCTGCTTTCAAGAACTGTCTACTGCATGGCCAACTTACTTACCCTGTACCATGTGCAGCCAACACACAAAGGCATATGATCTATTAATGAGTGATGGTTGTATTTTTCATGCTGTGTGAGCAAACCATTCAGATATTCTCCATCAGATTACTAGGAACAGGGCTTTTTTTCTCATAGAACACTCAGAACGGAGTTCCGGCACCTTTTCTGGATGGAACCTTGTAGGGTAGGCAAGGAGGGTTGTATGACATGTGTGAGTTCCGGCACCTTTTTCTTTTACAAAAAAAGCACTGACTAGGAAGCAAGGTGTATCATCATATTCACCCCAAAGCTTATAAAATTTACCAACTGTATATACTGATTAAACACACATCTCTATATTATGCTTGTTTAACATAAAACGGAGAGAGTTTGGGAAAGCAAAAGAAAAACAAAAAGACAAAACAATTATTTAAACTGAAACTTTTCTATGATAATGAAAAGAAAGCAGCGGTTCATTATCTGCTGGTAGGTGACCATTGCAGAAAAAGAGGAAGCAGGTGGCATGTTGGTTTCTTCGCTGAGTTGACAGGGTGGACAATGCTGCTTTTTGGTCCGCAACCAGAGTTCTTTTAGGTATTTTATTACATTTATGTAGCGGGCAATAAATATTAAAATATACCATTATTACCCTAGTCAAAACCTCTTGAGTCTCACTGTGTTGGTCCAGCTGAAACATTTTCCACGCCATTTTCAAATACAACATTGCATCTAACACATTATAGTCTTTTGTATCATATTTCACTAGAGCCTGGATAACCATTCAATATATCTTCAATAGCAGATAAAACATAACTTTAAAAAATAAAGTTTTATTTATTTATAAAGAAAATATACTTGTGTAATAGCAATACTTTTCTATTATGATAGCTTTAGATGTATATGGCTTGATACCCACATACACACTATCATTCCACTAATTTGAGCATTGGATGTTTTTCTTTTGTCTCTGTTTCTTTCCCATAATAGTATCGAAATCCAAGTAATCCATTGGCACACTATGATACCACAGCTGAAGAGATCTTGGAGCAGTGTGATGGTATGATGAATAACCCTTTGATCAATATAACGTGGACATTTCTTCTTTTGAATAAAATGAAAACATAGTCTACCGAATTTATTAGAAATGTTGATTGTGAGTTGCCGTTTCTCACTCCTGATTTTCTTCTGCCATATCAGGTTTTCACTTGGGTGTGAATGTGGCAACCATTAGGTATAATCTACAGTTTTACGATTATTACAATAAAATATATGAGGGATGTAATTCCAAATGTGCATCTGCACTTCCACGTCCTCTTACTCTGCTTGTTTATTTGAAGCCCATGTTATTCCAAATAGCAATTAAATAACCATTTCTAGAATAAATAAACAGTAAAATATTAGCCATCCTCTATTACTTGGTAACAGGCAATGTAAAAAGTATCCTCAAAATGTATTAAGAATTACTGTACTGTCACTATGAGAAACACAGCAGTCACATATTCTGACTGCTATAGAAGATTTAGCTGAAAGGCCACTAAATTTAAAGACTCCTTCAGGTTCAGCTTGATCTTGACATGATTGCACAGACATTCCCATATACAGTGGTAACTCGGTACTCATCAAGCGTAATCAGTGTCAAAAATGATGAGTACCGAACAAATTTTTCCCATAAAGCTTATGCTTATGCATCGACTACCAAACAAACAATGAGTGCCAGGACAAAATGTTTGCATCAAATTGTGTTGAGTACCAAATTCTATGAGTTTGAAAGCAGTTGAGTACCAAGGCACCACTGTATTATGTTAACTTTGGCAATAAGCAAAAGTGACCTTCCATTGTATTCTTCTGTGATGTTACAACAATTTGTTGCTCTTATTTGCTTCTCAGCCTGGCTTTTAATCCAGGATTCCGGTGGCCTCTCATCTTAGTATTAACAGGATTCATTTATATTTTTTTTACAAATTTATATAGCTGTCCATCTCTCTCTCACACACACACAAAAATTACTCCCAGTGGCAGAGATATTGTTGTGCTTTCCAAGATGAGCCAAAGTCAGCCTAGTGCTGCTACCTGCTGGATATGAAAGATAGATGCATGTCATTAAAAAAAAGACGTTAAGTGCAATCCCAGAAAACTGGAGTAAATCACTTATAACTAATAGTGGTTAAATGATTGAACTTATATATATTAGTATGAACAATACTCTTGCAATATAGTTACATGTTTTTTGTTTCATTGTTTTATTTTTTCTTAAATACAGGAAAAATTGATATGTTTGTGGCTGGAGCTGGCACAGGTGGTACTATCACTGGTGTTGCCAGAAAGTTGAAGGAGAAATGCCCTGCATGCAAAGTACGTGGGTCTGGCTTTGCTATTTCAACCAGGATCAGTTATGTGGTTCCTTGAGAATCAGTCCCCAACAGGGCCTTGGGAGCTGCTTCCATTTTGAAGTTCTTGTGGTACATTTTCTGGGATATTGCTGGGAATGATAATAGTGGTTAGCTTCCCAATAGTTGTCATGTGCCAGGTGGGCCATCACTAACATAGGTGGGCTATGTCAAAGGTCTAGTTCAGGGGTCGGCAACCTCGGCTCTTTTATGACTCGTGGACTTCAACTCCCAGAATTCCTGAGCCAGCTATGCTGGCTCAGGAATTCTGGGAGTTGAAGTCCACGAGTCATAAAAGAGCCGAGGTTGCCGACCCCTGGTCTAGTTTAATGAAGAGAAGGACGAGGAGTTGACATGATAGCAGTGTTCCAATATCTCAGTGGTTGCCACAAAGAAGAGTGAGTCAAGCTATTCTCCAAAGCGCCTGAAGGCAGGACAAGAAGCAACTGATGGAAACTAATCAAAGAGGGAAGCAACATAGAACTAAGGAGAAATTTCCTGACAGTTAGAACAATTAACAAGTGGAACAACCTGCCTCCAGAAGCTGTGAATGCTCCAACACTGGAAGTTTTTAAGAAGAGACTGGACAGCCATTTGTCTGAAATGGTATAGAGTTTCCTGCCTGAGCAGGGGGTTGGAGTAGATAGAAGACCTCCAAGGCCTTTCCAACTCTGTTATTCTGTTCTATTCTATTCTGTTATGTTGTGTTCTAGTGTGATCTTCTGAAGAGCAAGTCAATAGGGAAGCCAGAGTCACTTAACATGCATGTTATAAAGTTGACAACTGCATCGATCAGTTTAACTGTAGCAAGAAAAGTCATAAAATGGGGCAAACTATCTTATAGTTGGTTGTCTGACTGAACACAGTTAAGATCCTTTTCTAGATCATATCTTGTGGCAATGGAGGTGGCGAAGCGTGCTTACTTCGCCACCCTCATTGCATCTGCAGATAACTGCCTGGCCGCCCTGTTCAGGGTGACCCGCTCCCTTTTAAATCAGGGGACGGGAGAGGACCCGTTGCGGGGACGGGCCGAGGAATTTAGTGAGTATCTGGTATTTAGTGAGTATTTTAATTTTGGGGGGCTGTTAATTTAATTCTTTTTAACTTTTGTATTGCTGTATTTTATTGTTGTTAGCCGCCCTGAGTCCTTCAGGAGATAGGGCGGCATATAAGTCCCAAAAATAAATAAATAAATTTAGCAACAGAAATTTTTCAGCTCACTTGTGGACATAAGTTGAGCAGTATTTACTGTATATAGCCTCCATAAGACTCCAGGGATTTGCCTCCAATGAAAGTTATCCCTGTAAAAACTCCCCTAACCTCCTAGCATTTCTACATTATTATAAAAAAATAATCGACTGAAGAAATTAAAGGTATTAAACATTTTGTCTTCCTTCACAGATTGTTGGAGTAGATCCCGATGGTTCCATTGTTGCTTTGCCCAGCTCATTAAATGTAGTCTCAGCCCAGGATACAACAATGGAAGTGGAAGGGATCGGTCATGACTTTATCCCAACTGTCCTTGATAGATCCGTAAGTCTCAAGGTGACAAATGTCACCAGACATAGGAATGAAATGTGTGATGCTAAGAATAAGCAGCCTCAGGATCCAAATAAGATTCATTGAAAATCATTTGCTAATGTTGATATATTTATACATTTACACAAGATCAATCTACAGATCTATATTATATATAAATGTACTGTATATCCTCAAACATATGTACATTCACATTCACTCCCTTCTTGTTTAGAGGTCAGGTTCCGTTCCAATGACCAAGTCATTAAATGAAATGATTGCTAAGTGAACAAGTGACTGACATTCTGTGAAGATCACTGTTTGCTTCCATCTCATTTGGATAAAGTTCTCACACAGCTACACCAACATTATTTTCACTCCAGTGAGTGTTGTCATTAGGCACACAGAATTCGGTTATAAAAGCACAGATTGGTTGGAAAATGATTTTTTCCAAAACATTTATTACCACAATATTTGCAAATGGTCACTAATTGAAGTAGTCCCTAAGTGGGTGTGTGTATGTGTTCATTTATTTATTCATTCATTCATTGTTCTGGAAGGTGCTAATTCAAAATTTGTGGATGATGTTGAGGAGGAGGATATAAAATGCATTATATTCCTTGCCCTTATTAGAACAAAACTGAAACATGTATACATTAAGAAAAAAAAGTTATACAAAAGGCATTCCAAGAATTAGAAATATGTGGAAATGAAGAAAATTAAATATAAGGTTGACCTCCTTTCTGCAGAAAAAGCCTGTGTTTGATTTCTGCCTATGGGGTGCATTCGTTCTATCATCTCAAGAGTTTCCCAGCACCAGCTATAGAGGGCAAGTCAAGAAATTATGGTGCTGATCCTAAGCCAGATGAAAACCTCATGTCAGCTGTAACCAAAATATTTTTCACCTTCTGAAATATTCTGTCACTTGTCTTTTACTATGTAACACTCTATGATGCATTTGTTGCAAAAGTGGGTGAAAAGATTTGCCCATCATTATTAAAAATTGCTGAAATCCAAAATCTTTCCTTTTGTATTCTTGGTAGGTAATAGACCAATGGTGCAAAAGCAATGATAAAGAATCCTTCCTTATGGCTCGTAGATTAATTAGAGAGGAGGGCTTGCTTTGTGGTAAGTATTGCATAGTAATAAATATATATTAAAAAAATAATTTAGCTCCTAAGCCAAAAAGTAAATCAAAATTTAAAAATATAAGGACTGCATAGTTCTTATATTGATGGAATAATTATTTACAGTAGGTATTAATTGCTTGTTCACTGAGGCAGGGGAGAGTGGGACACAACTCATAGCACACAATTGTGGAGATGTCCAGGCCCAGGACCATGTAGGATTTTATAGGTGACAACCCAAACTTTGGAGTTCATCTGGAAGATAACTGGCAGACAATGCAATCCCCCATAATAATGATGATGTGTGTGAACAAAATCAATGTGTCCATAACTTCTGCAAGTTGTACCGGTGGAAATTTCTGAATGATTACTGTCAGCCCATGTTGAATGATTTGCAAAAATCCAGCCATGAGGCGACAAAGGTATGAGTGACATGGCAAAGCCTACTTTTTTTTAGAAATGGATGCCACTGGCATACAAGATGCAGTTGTGCAAAGTTCCTCTCAAAACCTTGAATTGTTACTTCACTTTATAGAGTAGGATTATATATTGAATGTTTTGCATCTCAGGAGGTCTGTCCTTTATCTGTCTACCATAGAGAAAAATAATTTAGACATTGCATTAAAAAGGAATGAATACTGACAAGGCTAACTCCTTAACTGAGCCGTGGTGGCACAATGGTTAGAATGCAGTATTGCAGGCTAACTCTGCTCACTGCCAGCAGTTCAATCCTGAGCAGCTCAAGGTTGACTCAGTCCTCCATCCTTCAAAGGTGGGTAAAATGAGGACCCAGATTGTTCGGGGAAATATGCTGACTCTCTAAACTGCTTAGAGAGGGCTGTAAAGCACAATGAAGTGGTATGTAAGTCTATGTGCTATTGCTATTAGCTTATAGTAATGCTCATCATTTTTGCAAACTTTTGGTTAAAACATGTACTAGATATGAAAACTGTTTATTATTTTCTTATTCAGGGAAGTTTTTAAATGGAATCACATCCAAACCAGAACTGAGTCCCACAACATTAGGATTTGAACAATTCTGCTTATTCTAGGCTAGGAAAGAGATTCAGCATCCACAAATCTCCACTGCTGGGTTCTTAGGCCATATAAGAATATCAGGTCAGAATAGAAAAAGTCCTTACTCAGTGCAGTACCACCCATCATGCTCTTTTGCTGTTAAAACATGGTTAAACAGGCAAGGCTACGTTTATGGGATTCAGTTTACTGATGTAAAAGCAAGATTGCTTTGACAAGGTTCTAAATACTGCAGGCATCACAATGAGTAAGCATCAATATTTTTTTTAAAAAATGGAAATTTTACAAGGCCCAAGTTCACATTCCTTTATTCTCTTTATGTTCAGTGTTTTGCTATTACTTTTCCTTGTTTTCTTTTCCTTGCTGAGTAATGTGTGTATCCTCTGGCTTCTATAATAGGAGGCAGTGCCGGCAGTGCAATGTCTGCAGCTGTGAAAGCTGCCAAGCAACTAAAAGAAGGTCAGCGTTGTGTTGTCCTCTTACCTGACTCTGTGAGGAACTACATGTAAGAGAACGGCTTTTCATTTCTTTTCATTTCCTTTCTGTGTGAAAGTGATTGCCCACATTGACTAAACTGCCTGCCAAAGGAATGCTTAAAGATCCTCCCCTTGCTGAATTCCACCCTCTTCTTGAAACCTCACTATTGTGTAGTGGATTCTTGGCCGCATGGTTGGACGACAGATAAAGGATTCAGCATGGCAGCACTTTATTGGTAGCAGTATCAAGAGAACAAAGGGGTTACCTGTACCCCCTTATATACTTGGCCAGGTGCACTGACAGCCAATCCCTTATTTAGGTTTTCCCTCCGAGCACAACCAGATACGGTACAGCGCCACCTGATGGTCATGCTGAGCTGCTGCTATATTTTATTATCCCCATACATAACACCAGGGCTTTTTTTCTCATAGAACGCTCAGAATGGAGTTCTGGCACCTTTTTTGGATGGAACCTTGTAGGGTAGGCAAGGCGGGTTGTATGACATGTGTGAGTTCCGGCACCTTTTTCTTTTACAAAAAAAGCACTGCATAACACTCACACTTCTGAGGAAAGAGGTTGGATCCTTCCCTTCCTTTCTTCGAATTGCCCCAGGACTCTCTGTGCGTGGAGAAAGGGATTGCCCTTTTCTCTTTGTACAGGGAGGCATGAAGGGATCTAGGCAGGATGTGGATTTTTCTGGGAGAGGAAGAGACCTCTGCTTGGCCCAAAGGAGAGGATTCCTTTTAAGGAGACCTTAGAGAAAGGTGCGATATTAGCAGCTATTTCTGATTCTAAAATGCGAAAAAAAGCCACTGATATCAAGGTTTCTATGTCATCAAGAGGTTATGGATAGATTGGATTTGTTGGTAGATCTCTAGGATTTGCAGTAAGGTTTTCTAATTCCTAATAGTATTACTTTTTTAAAAAAAAAATTATTGAAATAATCCACAACTACATCATAACAATACATCGCAGTGCTTATTAAAATTACAAAACATAATAATAAACATTCTAATGATTTAAACAAATTGCTATTACATTGTATATTCAATCCTTCCCATAACCATCCCTTTTTGTCAACCATTCATACCATGGTCTCCAAGATAAATAATAATCTGTATCCCCCTTATCTTTCAGCAGCATGGTCAGATGATCCGATTCCGCACAGTCAATAAATTTCTTAATTAACAGGTCCTCGGGAGGGCTAACAGAATTCTTCCAGTATTGAGCCCATAATATGCGTGCCGCCGTTAACAAATGTGACATCAAATACCATGTAGATCTATTCAAGTTGTCTGGTTTTAAGCCTAACAAAAACGTCTCAGGAGTCAATTTAACAGAATATTCTAAAATCTCATTCATCCATATATGAAGCCGATGCCAATACTTCCTCGCTTCGCCACAGGTCCACCATTGGTGGTAATAGGTGCCTTCTCTTTCTCCACACTTCCAACATGCTGGGGACACACCCAAAAACATTTTACCCAATCTAGCTGGCGGGAGATGCCAACGAAACATCATCTTATAAATGTTCTCCTTATACGCAGTAGATTTCATCAGCCTAACATTTTCCTCCCAAATGGACCGCCACTTATCACGTTCAATTTGATAACCCAGATTCCTTTCCCAGGCGACCCTAAAGCCCTCTGTAAGTTCATTTAACCCATCCGTATCCAATAGTAAGGAGTAACATTTTGCCAGCAACTTCTCACTTTTCCCGAAAAGAATCTTATCAAATCCTTGAGCTTCTCTAGTAATCCCTGGCACCACTCTCTCCTTCATGAACCAACTGCGAAGCTGCATATATGCCCACCAATCTACCTGGATACCCTGTTCCTGCAATTGCGATTTAGATTTTAATTCTCCATTTAAATGTAATAATTCTTTATAAGTCACCCTTTTTTCTGGATTAAACACATTAGGGTAGGTCAATGCTTCCATCGGCGACATCCAATACGGTATCCTCATATAAAACTTCTTCCTAACCAACGACCAAGCCCCTAATAGTATGTTATGCAAATAATGCCTAATAAAATATTTCGGTGGGCTTCCTAACTCCCGCCAGAAATGGGCATGCCACCCTTGGGCTAGATCATGTCCCTCTAACGCTAACAATCGCCTATTTTGGAGAGTCATCCACTCCATTATCCAAACTAATAACGCCGCAATATACCTCAATAACCAGTTTAAATACCTCCAATTCACCTTGTCAAATGCCTTTTGGGCATCAAGGAATACCAATGCTGTTTATCAGGTTGGGCCTCATAATATTCCAACACATCAATTATAATTCTCAAGTTGTCCCTAATCTGCCTAGATGGTAAAAAACCATTTTGGTCACTATGAATGAAGCTATTCAAGAATCTTTTAAGTCTCCCAGCCATGATAGAAGCAAATATTTTATAATCTGAATTTAAAAGGGAGATAGGTCTATAATAGTATTACTAATAGCAAATGTACCCAAAATTTTGCATTAAAATATCTGATTTATAGTATTTCAGAGGTTGGTTTGTAACTGTAACAATGATGTCTCAGTAAAGGCAGTATTTGACCATTCTCCCTCTTTCCTTGACAAATACTATTTGTAGCTGAGTCATGTTAAACAAAACCAACCCAAAACACTCACTGATGACTCACACCTGATGAACAGAATAGAATAGAATAGAATAGAATAGAATAGAATAGAATAGAATAGAATAGAATAGAATAGAATAGAATAGAATAGAATAGAATAGAATAGAATAGAATAATAACTTTATTGTCACTTCGGATGTGCACTAATCAGCATACATTAAAATGAAATTTTGTTGCATGCAGCTCTCAAAGGGTCACCACCTCCAATATATACTACATAAATATGACAAAAATAAAAATAAATAAATACAGAACTCTGCATATGCCCACATATATTATATGACACAGAGAAACAACACAGGCTAGTTCAGATTATGTATACATGTGCATGGCGAGAAAAATGAACCTTGCAAATTTACCAGACGAATGGCATTGGGAACAAAGCTATTACAGAATTGGGTAGTCCTGCTAGAAATACTTTGAAACTTCCTCCCAGAGGGGAGCAACAGATTGTAAAGTGAATGTGTGGGGTCTGTAACGTAACAATGCTTTGAGCTCTAAGCATATAGTGCTTATAAGCAGCATTCTGAATACCAGGAAGTGAGCTTTCTATGATTTTCTCAGCTGTCCTTACCACTTTCTGTGTGGACTTTCTATCTGAGGCACTTCTGCCACCAAACCAGACAGTGAAGCAGTTTCTTAAAATGTCCTCAGTCGTGCCTCTGTAAAAAGTGGCCAGGACAGAAGGAGAAAGATGTGCTCTCCTCATCCAACGCAGGAAATGCAGACTGGTTTGCATGCTTCACTAAGGATGATGTGTGGAGAGACCAATTCAGATTGATAGTTATCTGCACCCCTAGATACTTAATACTGTTGACCACCTCTACAGCTCCATCCTTGATACTGAGTGGAGTATGACTATGCCGGCTCTTTCTAAAATCTACAATGATCTTCTTTGTTTTATCAACATTTAGAACCAGGTTACTTTTATTGCACCTTCACTTCTTCCCTATAAGCATCTTCATTGTCATCCCAGATAAGACCCACCACTGCTATGTCGTCTGCATACTTCACAATATGATTCATAGCAGATTTGGCACAGCAGTCGTGGGCCATCACAACACCCTCACTTGACACACCCATACCTGAAGCCTTATAAACAGAACACTGACACTGACATCCCCTAAACTCTGCTGAAGATGTTACCTAGCCTGTAATGAAATGTTTGGAAACCAATCCACAAGCTAGGAGAACGAATCTTCACCCCCAGAACACCGTGTTATTGGCTAAAGCCACCCAGGATTATTTTGAAGATGGATAGCTATATAAGTATTTTAAATAAATAAATAAAACAGAATAAATAGTGTTTGTTCAAGTCAAATGCATTAAATCCAGAAGTGCCCTCTTACTATGAGTAAAAATAAAATAATACATACAGTAAAGCAAGTAACTCTCTCCTGCCTTTTCATTACATCCCCAATTAGCTGGCTGTTGACTTAGTAAATTCATTTATTTATAAAATTTATTGGCTGCCCATCTTACCACATGGGCAGCTTACAATATCAAAGTTAAAGTTGCCTAACAATAAGACCAGCCTTTATTCTATACAATTTTTCAACTTTACCACCAACTTCTTAATAAATCATTCCACAGTTGCCTCCAAAAATGCATTCTACCTTGTTCCCTCCCCACCCCAACAATAGCTAATTTATTGATTGGAACCTAATTTTAAAGAGTAGTGTAGTTTAAAGATTTAAATTAAAATGTAGTTATATAGATTGGTTCAGTAATAGATGCAGAGTATCAGCAAGGAAGCATCAAAACAGCCAAGATGACAAATGTGGTGTGTAAGCTGTGCTCCCTTTCTAGCAGTGTTGACATCACATACGTGTACAAAAGGAGCAGGGATTAGATTGTGATGCCAGGTTCTTGTTTTGATCCCTTGAATTAGGACACCTCTAGGCTTAACATAACACCTTCATTCTTTTTTCATTGTTTCCAGGTCTAAATTTTTGAATGACAAATGGATGGCCCAGAATGGATTTCTAAAAGATGTTCAGGAACATTATCCTTGGTAAGTTCAATGCACTTGACCTGTTTTCCCACCACCATCACCCAATGCAGGGCTATATCAGATGATTTTTATTCTCAGCATGATGGAAATCCAATTGACCTTCCCAGGCCTTCAATGCTCATTCTGTTCCAATGAGGAGATGCCTCTACCAACTGAATGACTTAATTAAATACAATCCTTAGAAAAAAAATTAACCTGAAAAGGAAGAAATCAAACAGCGAATCATGAAGATGTATTCTCTGTCCTCTATAATGCAGAAGCTGGCTCAGGAATTCTGGGAGTTGAAGTCCATGAGTCATAAAAGAGCCGAGGTTGCCTACCCCCTGGGCTAGACAGCAGCCTGTCAAATATACTTTAATATGTATTTTTGCACAGAGCAGAAGATTAGATTTGATGGCTTAAATGTCCCCTTCCAAATTTCTTTTGGTATCTGTATTCCTCCTAAGAATGGAAATCATTTAAACACAGTTAATTTATGAGGACCTCTTCCAGTTTGGGCAATTTTTATGAAACCTGTTGCCATTATTTAGGAGGAGTGGCATCCAGGCTACACTGATAGTTGTGTTGTTGTTTTTTCCTATTTGCGTTGCGATTCCTGCTTTTCGTGTGTGGCTTGCCTTGTATACTTGTAGTAAACTATGTGGGTTTATATGTGTGTTTGTGTGTTTTAATTAACAATAGTTACAATGATGAATGTATATTATATTACTTCTTATAAAGAGGCACACTTTGAAAAGAAAAACAGGAGTTATCTTTATAGGAAATGGGTATGCTAAGAACAAATCTTTTATCTCATTGCTAAATTAATTAAATAAATCCCTTACCACTATCTCAGTCTTCTTTCTTTAAGCTGTGCACATAGAATGGTATTCAGGGAAGACCAGAACAGATTCTGACTGCAGAGGGGGTAACAATATATACTACTATTTTTTGTCTGATAGGTGGTGGAGTATTAAAATCCAGAAGCTGAATCTTTCTGCTCCTCTGATTCTCCTTTCCGATGTGAGCTGTCAAAAAGCAGTTGAAATCCTACAAGAAAAGTCATGCAGTCAAGCACCAGTCGTGGCAGAATCAGGGTAACTTTCTTTTTAGCATGGGCATGGGGCGCAACTGCTGTTGGGAGGGGTGGTCCTTTGTTTTGCCAAGGGTCCACTTTAAAACTTCTTTTAGAACTTTATGGAGCAAAATAACTATTACATCTTGAAGAAGATCAATGTAATCATTTCACAGCTTCTGGGAAAGCAAAAGTTTTTTTTTAAAAAAGTACCACCAACTGCTAATAGCACAATGTGTGGGGGCAGGGGGCTGCCAACTGGGGGCTATGAGTTATCCACTTTTGATTTGTTTCAGCAGTTACTTCCCTTTGAGATAATATTTTGTAATATTTTATGGCCTAAAGCAGTAAAGGATTATCCATTTTCCCCTTAATTAAGAGGAACCTTAAACAGATACTAAGAATGCTAGACTCAATATGGACTCAGTCTCTGCACATGGAGGATTTGGTAGGATTCCATTTTGTCTCTTTTCATGTCTGAATGTAAAAAAAAAATTGTTTCTTTTCTTGAAAGCGCCATCTTGGGAATTGTAACTATTACCAACATCCTCTCCTCGATCCTGACAGAAAATGCACAGTTCTTAGACCCAGTCATAAAAGTCACTTATCAACAATTTTCAAAGGTATTTCTCTTTACCTTGCTTTACCTTCATAATGCATCATCCATAAAATGAACAGAACAAAGAAGAGGTGGAAATTATGGATATACACTAAGTTGTTGTAAAAAAATGGATTCAGTTTGTGGCCTTCATCTTGTGCTTATGGGGCCTTGCTTACTAAATACGTTAACCTCAGGATTTGTTGAGCTCTTCCTTCTCACATGCTCAAGCCACACCTCTGGTTGTATACTGCAGCAGGTTACCTCAGCTCACTATTATTAAAATAGGTGATGATGCAGGTTTTTGTTTCTGTAGCTGTTAAATCCTGTCAGTTTACAGAAAAAATGGTTTTGGTGTTCAAGTATTATGTAACTTAAGAGTGAACCAAAGGATTACAAAATATTACTGTAAATTGCAAGTGAGGCAAGGCCAAGGGGAAGGAAAGGGGGTGTTCCACCTATTACATAACAACACTTTTCACATATTAGTAGGAAAACAAAGATACATCTCTTTTCTTGACAGTTCTTTAAAAAATGTGTTCTCTGGACGTGAAAAAAAGACTTTCACGCATCTTATTCCTTTACCTGATGGATTTTTAAGGTGGTTCATAGTGACATGGAAGTATTATAAATACACAGTACAGTACACACAGTTTTAAAAATGCTTTTATTAACTGAATACAAAAAAGAACAAGCAGAAAAACACATAAGGTATGAAGAAACAAACAAAACTCTAAAATATAAGCCTGAGTAAGCATGTGCAAATATAGTTGAAGTACATGCATTTAGGGATACAGAGGACACACTTACTGTATGAGCATGTAGGATGTGGATTAGATTTCAAGACAGGATCTTTCCTTGATTTTGAGAATTTCATCACTATAACTTCATATAAATTGGGTTCTTTGTGCTATTTGCACCATTTCCCTCCTTTCTCAGGAAAGTAGGAAAGTGATAGGCATTGCTGCTGCTGCAAAATGACTCTGAATAAACAAAGATTGCCCATGTAGGATTTAGTTTATAACAGGACAATACGTGGGAGGAATTTCAAATGATAAACTTGATCTTGGGCTCCTAGTAGCCATTTGATTCACTTGATTATTTGGGACACACAGATTAATCTGGATGACACCCTGGGAAAACTTTCACATGTCCTGGAAAATGAACAATTTGCTGTTATAGTCCATGAAGTGGAGCAATGTAAGTACCAAGGAAGGGAGTTTATATGGCATTGAAGATTTTCAGTCAGTATTCTGCTTTCATTCTTACATCACCCTCACTTCAGCCAGAACATGCCCCAATAACCATTTTTATATGGTGTGTCTTTACAGTGTTGATCTTGCCTCATCTCCAGGCCATATCTAAAGCACCTTAAGACTGCCTTTAGCTCTTTCATGTTTGAATTATCATTTTCTTTCTTCTCTTTGCACACTTGGGGCTAAGGATATGATCTAGCATGCTTCACTGCTAGTGTGGTGAACAATGTAGTCAAGTACGGGCTCTTCTTGGTATTGATTGGCCATTTTATGCTACTGCAGGTATGCACCCTTCAAGCATGTACCCAGATTCTAGAACTACCCTTCACGGTTACTTTGGCTTGGATTGCAAGAAAGAAACCAGACTCCTGACTTTCCTTAGAGCCTCTGCCTGTTGACCAGTGCTCTGCCTATTGACCAGTGTCCCTGTCTTGTGGACCTCTTTAAGTACATAGGTTTAATGTTTTTTGTAGGGGGAGTGGGAGTCATCTGGATTTCCACAGCCCAGATAGATAGCCCTATAATAATCACTGTAATGGTCACCTTAACAGTAAAGTCTGTTCCCTAAAAGCCAGTGACTTGGAGATGAGGGAAGAAATTGAGCCTTCCATTCAAATCCTTTTGTGTCTATTGGTGCACAAAAAGGTATGATAAGCTCCAGGCTTCTCCTGCCCCCACCCCCCAGTCTGGCAGGAAAGAGGGTGAGGTCTGAGAGACTATGCGGTATCAATGAGACATGTTCATCTGCATGTTTTAAGTCAGAAGCTAGTATACCATTGGATGCTTTCTTTCATTCTTATTTGGAAATACATTCCTCTTTCTTTTCCAGACAATGCAAAGGGGTCCCCCTTGATGAAACAGATGGTATTTGGTGTGGCCACAGCTGTTGATCTGCTCAGCTTTATCACACCAAAGAACAAACCTCAAGATCGAAATGCATCATTCACATCTGTTTATGAAAGGACTTTTCCAGAATCAGGAAAAAATAACTGAAGATGTTTAACTTAATGGTTTACAATATGGCAGGGCCGTCTGCAGGAGGTGATCAAAAAAGTCAAGATGGTGGCTGTGATGGGGTGACACACATAAACTCCAAGAGGAGTTTCAATCACCCCATTATGGTTGCCATCTTGATTTCTTTACTGTATCCTGCTGAAACCCTTGCAATTTGGGAAGCTTTTTATATTAATGTCTCTAGTAGTTCTTGGTTTACTCGATGTCATTCTGAATAACAATTTTGGCAATAATCTGAGATTAAGATGATCTGAGTAAAATTTTTAACAAGCTGGCATTCTCAGACCTTTTCAAAATAAGATTCTTGGAGTTAACATTTTACTAAATGAATCCCCCAAGGAGGTCTTCTTGTTCTGATTTCTTTTGACATTTTCATTTGTATGTTAACTTTGATTGATAAATGCATTTCAAAATCTGCTGGCAGAAGAATAAAGTGAAAGTAGCTGAATGACATCGAGAACATTGATAAAGAAGGGGGCCTGAAGTGAATGATTCTGATGGCAGTAAGGTGAAGATGTGTCAGATTTTTTTGCTCGGGGAAAAAAAATCTTACCTATGTGGGGTGACTACAGGTTGTATCTGTTAATACTGATCAATGCAAATTTAATCTCCCACATTTTTCAGTAAGAAAGGTTCTAGGTTGAGAAAATTATATACATTTCCTCTTGATTTCAGTGGACTGGCAGCAATGCAACTGAGGATTGGATTTGAGGAAATTTGAGGGCCTTTTTACAGAGTCAGAATATAAATAGTTTTGTTATTCACTTCTCTGATTAAATTCTCATTTTAATCACTGGAAACAAATCACTGCATGCAGAATACGGGTAGTCCTTGATTTATGACCACAATTGAGCCCAAATTTTCTGTTGCTAAGCAAGTCAATTGTCAAGTGATTTTTTTCTCTCCCCATTTTATGATCTTCCCTACCACTGTTATTAGCTGAATTACAATTTTAAATTAGTAACATGGTTGCTAAATGAATCTGGTTTCCCCATTGACTTTGCTTGTCAGAAGGTCGCAATAGCTGATCACATGATCCCAGGACCCCGCAACCATCATGAATACATTCATGTGCCAAGCATCTGAATTTTGATCACATGACATGGAGGGGATGCTGCAACAGTTGTGTGAAAAATGGTCACAAGTCACATTTTTAATGCTATTGTAACAGTCTTTGAACGGTCACTAAACAAGTGGTTGTTAGGACTAGCTGCAGTGCAAGCCTATTTAACCCTACATAATTTTATGAAAAGAGGATAAAAGGTGTAAAAAAAGAGAGCCTTGCCTGAAATAACATAGAAGACAGGTGGAAAAGATATTAGCATTAATCATAAATAACATGATAATCAATTGTACATTCAGTGAAGTTTCTCCAAATTGATTTCTATTTTTACAGTTGTATTTTTCCTGTTGACTGGTTAGCGCTATCTTCAAAATTACATTCCTGTATAAAGTGGGATGGGGGTGTGGGTGGGGTGATCTAGATTTAGATATACAGTGAATATTGCAAAAATGTCTATAATTTTATTTTATTTTTTCAAAAAAGACAACTCGTTTAAAAAAAGGCTCCAGTTCTGGGGGAATTGTTTAAATTCACCTCACTGGACTAATAATTTGATTAATTTTCACTAGTTGTGGCCAGATAATATTCTTGATTCCTTGATTATATTGTTTTAGACCGGTTTTTCTCAACTGGCATTTCACAGACCCTCTCGGTTTGCTGGGGTTTTGTGAAAGATCATGACTTTATAAGTTTTTTTAATGTTGCGTTCTATGCGAGGCTAGCACCTAATAACATGTTTGTTATTCCCTGGATTTTAATGTATTACTGACTGCAGAAGCTATTAAACATAGAGAAATTGACAGAGAGGATTTGCAGCTGAATAAAGGAAAGATATTAAAACAAGGGGAAAGCATATTCTTTATGGTGAGATATAACATAAAGCTAACATCTGGGAACAATGCATGCTGTTATTGTTGTTGTGTGTAATCATTAAACTGCCAAACAAAGAAACAGACAAAAGAAAAACTGCAACATATGCATAATGCAAATTTTAAAAGGGTAGAATTTGCACAGCATTGTAGTGATGTACTTTTCATCATTCTTCCCACCTGTGATAAATCTGCTCAAAATTAATATTGACATTCTAAGTTATATTCATTTTTACCATATTTATTCTTCCCCTAATCTCATAGTAAGCATTATCGAACTATTTATATAAAAGCCAAATGATATCAGATTAAATATTTACATCAAAGCTCTTTATTTTTCTAGGAGTATTTATCCCACTATATTTAAATCAATTAATAAATAAAGAACCCCTCTCCACTCATTTTTCACAAAAAGGAAGTTATTGTTCATTTTCAGTTCATTTCCAAGTGCACTTTCTTATTACAAACTAGAAATGCAACTTCAAAAATAGATTGAGTTTCAACCTGGGTTGAGTTAGAGCAAAACAATTGACAAATCTAACCTGAAATAATGACAATTCAAGCTGCTAAACTATTTTTTCCTGACAGCTATCTGAATTCAACCTATTTAGTAAATTTAATTAATCTTTCCTATAACATAACATGTTATATAATATATTCATTTCATAATGAATACTTTCCCCCTTCAGAACAAAATATGAACGGCTCATTTTAATACTGCAGAAGTTCTTTAAGAATTGGGAACTCCACCGAATTATTTATATTTTAATCACTTAAGAATTATCTGCATATTACAAAAAGTCCCCTAAAGTAATATTATATGCATATTTCTGCTTTAGCCAAAGCCTGAATAATAAATGGACTGCTTTGAAAGTCTTAGGAAACTTTCTCACTAATGTTTTGTTTCACTTCAAAATGATTCTAACCTGTTATCTATTTCTGAGAGCTAAATTGATTTATACCTAGTCCAGGGGTAGGCAACCTTGGCTCTTTTATGACTAGTGGACTTCAACTCCCAGAATTCCTGAGCCAGCATGGCTCAGCTTGGAATTCCCCTCAGCATGGCTGGCTGAGGAATTCTGGGAGTTGAAGTCCACAAGTCATAAAAGAGCCAAGGTAGCCTACCCCTGACCTAGTCACACTAAGCAAAATTACTATTTTCCTATGAACCAGAGCTAATCTCCAAGCATTTTTGGACAGCACGCTTACTCATTGGCAGGAATAATTGCCTCAAGCTAGCCTTCATTTTCCCCACCTCCCTTTTTGCATATTTGTTTATGTGATCTTGTTTGTTGTTTGTCTGTCTGTGTCAGTCTTGATTCAGCTGGTGCAAAGTGCAGCAGTGAGAGCACTCTTTGGGGCTCCTAGGATGGCCTGTATTACACCTCTACCCCACAAACTGCACAAGCTACCAGTCCCCTTCAGAGTGCAGTTCAAGGTGTTGGTTATGACCTAGAAGCCATTAATGGCATGGGTCCAGGTTACCTGATGAACTGTCTCGTCTCCTTAGGACAAACACATTGTATTTGTGCTGGCAGAGAGGGCCTACTTTAGATACCATCAGTCAAAGAACTCCGACTATCAGGATCCAGAAGAAGAGCCTTCTCTGCCACAGCACCCATCCTTTAAAATATCTTACCCTCTAGGGCACAGGTCTGCAACCCACAGCTCCGGAGACGCATGCGGTTCTTTCAGCCGTCTCCTGCGGCTCCCAGTCCTCTGCCATGTGCAGTCCAGAAAAAAAAGTGGGACTAAAAAAGTTCAACCAATCAATTCAAATATGCAGTGTAGGTGCATATCTCGCCTTGTCTCCACTCTTCAGTCAAACCCTGTTCTGCACATGCGCGCATCTACGCGCATGCGCACACATTTTTTGCGGCTCCCAGTTTTTCCTTTTGTGAGGGAACCGGTTCCGAGTGGCTCTTTCACTGTTTCAGGTTGCTGACCCCTGCTCTAGGGTAAGATCTTCCCCCACCCTCCTATCCTTCCATAAGAGCCTAAAGACATGACTCTGCCAGTTGGCCTGGGGACCCAAAGGGGAGTTTCATGCTGGAGGTGGCTGTTGGATTTATGGCAGACTCCAGTCCATTGCTCTCTGCTCTCCACCTGTCCATCTTGTGTTATCACACAGATGTATTCTTGTTCTCTTTTTCATTGTTTATTTTATTGTTTTATTATTTTACTTCTGTTTTGATTACACTTCTTTTCTTTTCTTGATTTTTAATACTGTAGCCCCACTGCAAGTATTAGCCCCACTGCAAGATGGGCAGCAAATAAATTGAACAAATAAGCATAGTACTAAAGCACATCTGCCTATCCCAGGTCCTCGGAAAGGACTCAACAGGTGAACAAAAATGTGACAAACCATATTAGGCAAATCATTTCCATCTTGGCACGGCAAAATTCATTTTCTGGTACCCAAAATAAATTTTAAGGTTGCTTGCATGAAATCCCTACATCATACTAAATGGAAACTGATCAAGGTATTATTAGGTTTATTTATTTATTTTTTGCTATTCTAAAAGAGGAAAAAAATGCACTGTAGACACTTGTTGACTTTCCATTTTAGTCAATAGAGAGGGCTGTTTGAAATGTCAGAAAACTGGAGCAAGGTTCCATCTTGGTTTCAAAATAAAGCAGGTTTTATCAAAAACAATCCAAAGTTCTCTTTCTAAAATATTTCTTTTTGCAAATTTACATTCTTACCTTATATTGCCTGTAACGTGGGAGGCATTGCTGAATGTTTCTTGAAGAAACTGCAAGAACAAGAAACCCCTACTTCACCTTGGCCAGCTCCAATAAATGTGAATAAATATTTATGCATACCACTATTCATAGCAAAATGTTCTGCTATACTTAAGAACAATCAGGGCTGTTGTTAATTCAAAGTTAATACTGAAGCTTGCTAACGAAATTTGAGAATATTGGCACAGGGAAAGAGAAGAAATTATCAACACAATTGCTGAAAGCAATTTCAGTAATTTCAATTATTTTCCAATGTGCGTACACAAAACTCAGTGACATCATTTACAGGTTGCTCCATACAATGGCAATGATAGTATGATAAGAGGTTTAACTTAAAAAGACTTTTTATAGACTGCTGTTTTTATGCAAACAAATGTAATAAGTTATATAGCTTGTTCATTGTGCGTTATATGGATTGTTGTTCCTAGTTCAAAATTTAATTGCATGTCTTTCTAGAGTGTTTTTTAACATAAACATTTAATTAAAAATTAATTATATTAAATATAAATATAAATTTTAATATAAATTATATCCTATAAGAAACAACACAGTCTTCAAACATTAGTGTTTTCTGATTCTGCTAGATTTATGTTTTCAACAGTTTTATTAAGAATTACAGTAAAGAGATAAAACTAATAGAAGAACCTAATACAAAAATACATGAAAAAAAATAAAAAGTGAGGAAAAACTCCCCTCAAAGGAAATAGTAATAAAAAGAAATTTCCCTCTTCATCCACAGCAAACACATTCAACATTAATAATTTAGCACTATCTCTTAAAATAAAATAAAATAAAATAAAATAAAATAAAATAAAATACATCTCCATTCTACACCTCGCCCCATTTTCTCTAAACTCATCTGTAAATCTTCAGGTCTCCTTATTAAGGTTCAGTAAAAATTAATAGAAATACCTAACATAAATATATAATTCTCCTTTCCATTTAATTTAAATCCTCCTCATCCCTCTCTTAACAATTAAACATTGCAGAAAAAATTAAAAACTATTAAACATTACTAAAAACAATAATCCTTTATTTAGATATCAAAAATAACATAAATGATGTAAAGTAATCCATTATACCACTAAACTCTTCCAAAAGAAAAACTATTCAATTAAGATAACCATTAGGCACCACCAAAGATAGCAACTCATTATTTAAATAATGAAATACATTATTTTTTGTTTTTTCCCTTCTTCCTCTTGACTATCCTTAAGTCCCAGAGCTAAAACTCATGTCCTCTTTTGTTCTATTTTTTCATCTTCTCTCAAAATTGTTAGCATCTTTATTCAAATCCGGCTTATATTTCAGTTTAAAAGCATAGTCCACATAAGTCCTTTGATGCATTATTTGTATCTCCTTTTTAATTTTTAAATGATCATCCAATTACATTTGTAAATCCAGGACTTCCATCTCTTTCTTGTAGGTTATAATTTTTAAGTCCACCTTAAAGTCTATTTTAGTTATCTTTAAAGGAAAGTAGACATCTTATTCTCTACTAATTGATTCTCAAAGCCTTTTTTCCTAGTTTGAAATGTAAACAAGACAGATTTTTCTTAAATGACAGGATCTTTCTAATTAATTTCAAAGTCATTCTTTAAATCAATTTCACAAGCCTTAGCATTTAAAAACTTTCCAAAAACAACTCTAAAATCACCCCTTTGATGTATAGTGCAGAAAATTGCAATAAAATAAAATAAAAAAGTTCTTACAAGGCTGGAAATGCCTAATTTTCAAAGTATATTTAAAATGTGATAAATGAAACAAAATAAATAAAAAATAAATACATAAATTTTCTTTCTTTTTAAATGAATAGAAGGTATATTCACCTAGCAACTGTAAACTTGTGATTCTGAAAGTTTTTCAGTCTTAAAGAAACACTAAAAAGTAAATCTCCAAAATGACTACAATGCTGAGATTTGGTTGAACCATGAGTCCACAAAATTTGCCTTTATAGCTCAGAGCATGATGTAAAACACAACCCCCAGCTGATCACAAGCAGCTGCAAAAATGTCAATTTGTATGTTCACAAAAATCAGCTGTACATACTGGCAATCTCAGACCTCTCTTTTTTTCTGAGAGAATTCTGGCAATCTGGATCTCACGTCCAGCTGCCTTTTTGGCCATAATGCTCCTGCAATCTGCTGTGTGGGAAAAATGTTAATTCTTCTTGTCTCATCAGCGGTCTCAACCACAATTTATTAAGAAAGTCAGATTGTTGCACTTGAACAATGTTGCACCTAACTAGACTGCATAGTCAGACAATATAAACCATCTTTAGCTCCACATAGTCATTTGTCACAAGAGTGGGGAAAACATTCCCAGCCAGTAGAGGCAAGACAGAAACTGGGAGTTGTAATTTCAGCATGTTTGGAGAATTATTACAGTCTGTTAAAAGTGAAAATGTAGGGAAGAAGGATGTGCTGTTCTTAGACATTTAGATTTACTTTAAACTTAATCTGTAAAAAAAACAGAAGAAAAAGTACTATATCCAGTGAAGCTGAATGGTAGAAAGTTGAGCACAGCAAAATATTCAAAGAGTGCAGTCAAAATGGAATTTCTTACTGCAAGATGTAATGGTGATTGTAAAGTTGAACAGCTTTAAAAAAAGGAATGGAACAAATCCATGTGTGTCAAAACAAGTGGATAATAGTTATAATGCAGGTGATCCTCCACTTATGACTGTAATGAAGCCTGGAATTTCCATTGAAAGTCATAACAGTTGTAAGTCAAGGCACCCACATGACGGGACCTAATTTTAAGACATTTTGCATCAATCATTAACCTAATATTGTGATTGTTAATTGAATCAATGTATTCCTGTGGACATTTTTGCTGAAACCAGCCAAAACAGACAGCTTGAAACCATAGAAAATGTCAAAAATCACAGTCATGTCATTGCAATCAGGCCCCAAAATATAGCCATATGACCATGGGGATGTGTGCAGCCATCAGAATTCTGATACCAGGTCAATAAGTAGCTTTTTGGGAAGCTGACATAACTTCAAATGGTCACTGAAAGACAGATTGTAAGTCAAGGTTTCTTTATATTAGTGAAAGTAAGAAGATGCTATTGCAATCATATTCTGTTTGTAAGCTTCCTAGAAATGTCTGGTTGATCTCTATAGCAGAACACTTGAGTAAATTGGCTTTTGTCCTAATCCATCATAGCTCTTTTGTCCTTAAATGAAGAAATAAGAGTTCTTGCATTCTGATTCTTTTATGCAGCGTGCACTCAGTGTGATATCTAGCTTTAAAGATTGCTTAAGATCTAGCTCAGACAAAGGGTTTGCTGTGTACCTTTTCTTCTTCAATTAAAATTTATCCTTGTTTTTTAAAAGAGTAGTTGGGAAAGATGGCAATTGTGCCACAGGAATGACACAAAGGTTTTTTCCCCCTATGTGTGTGTAGCAAATGCAAGAAGGAGCAGCTGTTCCAGTCTTGAACAAGGCAGAGGCAATGAATTAAGAACCTGTGCCAACAAATAATTCAAATCCAGCAGTATCCAACTCCCTGCAGTATTTGTTACAAGAAAAATGAATTCAACAAGGGCAAACCATGATAAATATCGAAGCAACTTTGGCCCTAGTCATGACAGACTCTTAGTGCTTCCTCATTCATGCTGTGTTTTGTGATTATCTTCCTTCTGAACACAGTAGGGAAGCATAAAATAAAGCCTTGGGATTTAGCTATTAAAATCTAAGCTAGTTTAGCAGGTCTGCTTGCATTTTTGTCAACATTAAGGGGCTGTAAGACTTTTCTCACAAGTAATGTTTTGAGTAGGATCCATATCTTCTTGTGATACCAGAAATAACTTCTGATATAATGATGGGTTCCACTGACAAGGGACATCCATATAGAGGGTGGTCAAAAATGTCAAAAGAGTTGCCACGACTACACAAATGAAGCTCTGTCCTTTTTACAGGCTTTGATTGCACAACCAGAGCTGACAGCTTCTTCATTTTGATGATGCCCTTCATTTCAATTCTATTATTCTTTATGTTCTCTGGTTAGCAAGATGTTGTTCCTTAGGGAATGATGCAGGACAAGGCATGACAGAGCTGGCATTATAGCAACACACGATTAAATAGTATTGCCAAAGTGTTCCAATAAAGCTGTAAAATCAAGGTACCCTTGCTTAATAGTTAGCTAGCTTTTAATACCATTAATTATTGTGAAATCATTATCCATAAATTAATAGATTACATTTTTATTTCTCTCCCTATTTTGAAATTGCAATAGTTCAATCAGTAGGACCAGAAGGATGTCATAAATAAAGAATTTAAAAGGAGAAAACATTGTTTTTCATAGAACCAAAGGGCTGGAAGGGACCTTGGAGGTCTTCTAGTCCAGGGCTTTTCAACCAGTGGTACGGGTACCACCTGTGGTACACTGGCACCTGGCAGGTGGTACGTGCCCATCCTAGAAAAGTGGTAGTGGGGAGGGGAATGAGCTGAACTGGTGGCAGCACTGCATAAGCCTGAGTGAGAGATGGCTGGAGCTGCAGGGCTGTCAGGGCTCAGTAGAAGCACCAGGATCAACGCCAGGCTCCAGCTGGAGCTTGGCACTGATCCTGGCGCTTCTGCTGAGCCCTGAAGAAGCATTGATCAGCTGGAATGTTGCAGCATCTCCAGGGTCTTGTGATTTACATTCAGATGCTTGGCAACTGATTCATATTTATGACGGTCACAGTGTCCCAGGGTCATGTGAAGTGACCAAAACCTGGTGCAACCACCCAGCAGAGGAAGGGGGAATAAAAACCAAACACCCCCCACCCCATCCCCGCTGCCAATCCTCAACAGAAATGCTCACAACAATGAAAACCTCGGACAGGAGGAAGAGCGCCGCCGGGCGGGCAGGCAGGTGTCTTGCTCAGCTGTGGCTTGGGGGCCACTTTTTTTCAGTGCCATTGTAACTTTGAACAGTCACTAAGCAAACTGTTGTAAGTCAAGGACTACCTGTACTTTATCACTTTTTTCCTTTTTTTGGTCATCAAGTTTTTGACACCTTGCTAGGCGATTTGGTGGTACTTGGATATTGCGATATCCTAAAAGTGGTACAATGGGTGAAAAGGTTGAAAAGCCCTGTTCTAGTCCAACCCCTGTCACAGGCAGGAGACCTTATTCCAACTGGGACAAATGGCTGTCCAATCTCTTCTTGAAAACCTCCAGCTCACAACTCTGGGAGGCAAGCTATCCCACTTACTGATGGTTCTCAATGTCAGAAAAATTCTTAGTTCTAGATTGGATCTCTCTCTCCAACTAGTTTCAGAATAACAGTATTGAAAAGTCATCTCGGAGGTCCTCCAGTCCAACCACCTGCTCAAGCAGGAGACCAGCCTATATCAGACAAATGGCTGTCCAATCTCCCCCAAAAAACCTCCAGTGAAGGAACACCCACAACCCCCGAACACAAATGCATCCACTGATCAATTGCCCTGTCAGGACATTTCTCCTCACTTTCACATTAGATCTCTCCTTGCTAAGTCTCCACTCATTGCCTCCAGTCCTGCTCCCTGGCGCCCTATAGTCAATCCCCTTCCTTGCTACAGCCCCTAAACATTGGAAGACTCCCACCATGACCCCCCCCCATCCTTCTCTTCAACAGGTTAGAGTACAAAACCAGTTCCCTTATGTTCATCATACAATTTAGCCTCCAGCCCCCCCACAATCATTTTTCAATAAGTAACTTCAGGAATTGTAGCAAAGAGATCCATGAATGAAAGATCTTTGTGACCTCACTCACAGAACCAATAAAAATAACTACAATTACTTATATAGGCGCTATGACTCCATTTTGCAGGGGCACTTAGTATCATGTTGTCGTCACAACAAGAAAGAACAACCCAAAACTATACTATTACAGAATTGCTCCAGAGCTTATTTAAAGTCACAGTGCATGATAATTATTTCTGGGTGCCTTGGATTTAACAGGGGTGCTCACTGTTGGCAATTCTGTTGGCAACTACTTAGTGCACCTGTATCTTTTTTGCCCTAGGAGAAGATACAGGTGGCTTTGGGAGTTCCCAAGGCATGCTGTATATGTATGTCTATCAAACTCTGGACCAATTTTTCCCTTCAAATCCAAAATGCTGCATATCTTTGTTACTTGGCAACTGGTATAAGAAACTTGTACATACAAATGTAGTATTTTGTGAAAAGTGGACTTTAGATTATGGATGGGCAATGTTTTTTTTCTCCTTTGGGGGTCTATATTCCCTTAAGGATGATGAATTAGTGAGCATCCCAAGATATTCTTTTTCTTTCTCATAGGTCTTTCTTTTTCTGGTATACTCTTCTTATTTCTCTCAAGCAGCAAGAAAGATGGGCTATTCTACATCATCACTGTTTCTACTCCTTGTCTTTTAAAAAGAGTTTAATGCAACATGTGATCAGAATGTCTACTGACATCAAGACACTGCTGTGGGAATTGCAAAACTGCCAAGCCACTATACTGCATTAGTAAGCTCTTATGAAATAGTGCTTGGGAAGTGAGTGAAGGAAGAACATCTACTAATGAATAAACATCTTGTCCACAGGCTGAGCAAAATTACAGCATTACAATGTCCATTTGATGTGACCTCAAATACACTACTGAACCATAATAAATTGGCTCAGCTATCAAACACAACCAGCTTGGAAACCAGGCATGTCTGGAGGTGATGCAGAGCCTTCATGTTGAAGTGCCACAGAGTTCTGAATTTCTTGCAGAGGGTTGAAGTTAGGCTGTGAGAGTAATACAGACTTAGAATCTCAAGCTGTATAAATGACAGCAGAAATCAGTTAAACTCTGAGAGTTTAAAGAGAGTTTAAAGAGTCGACTAATATATGGATTCAGAAAAGCTTTAAAGAGGGGTAAGTCAACTCTTTGCATATTACTTGTGAGAAATCCTGGAGAATTGCCAGTCAGCCTGAAGACTGAAGAACTACGGATTTCCTTATCAAATAGAGTGAAAAAGAGGATCGAGTTGGTCTAACATTTCTGCCTAAAGTCAGTAAGCAATGAATATATGAAACAGTGTATGGATATATATGGGTACGGGTAAGGGCGTATGTATTGTGTCTGTGTCTGTATACATAACATGGTTTATTGGAAAAGCCCTCATTGACTGAAATTGCCCAATTTGATAAACCATAAACCACAGTATATTTATCACTTTTGTAGATCAGTATGCACTTGAATCTCATTGAAAAAGCTGCAGTTATGAATGCGTTGTATGGATGTGAAAGTCCAACATGGCTCACAAACTAAGAACAACTGTAATTGCTCCCCATATAACTAAAAGGTAAAGGTAAAGGTTCCCCCGCACATGCGTGCTAGTCGTTTCCGACTCTAGGGGCCGGTGCTCATCTCCGTTTCAAAGCCGAAGAGCCAGCGCTTGTCCGAGGACGTCTCCGTGGTCATGTGGCCGGCATGACTGGATGCCAAAGGCGCACGGAACGCTGTTACCTTCCCACCGTAGTGGTCCCTATTTTTCTACTTGCATTTTTACGTGCTTTCGAACTGCTATCATCCCCCAAAACAACCAAAGCAACAAAGTCTGATTAGATTGCAAGTCTAAGATGTCTTAAGGTACTAATTACTTAAAGGGGATTGACAGGGCACGTCACTGTTCATTTTCCTTGCACACCTTCCCCAACCATAGTTTAAGATTTGTTAGTATTTAAAACAGACATATCTAAGGGCTGGACTTCTGCATCTTAAACAGCTTTAGATACTTCAAAACTGTTCTGTCAGCCACTGCTATCTACTTTTATGCAACTGCAGGCAACCTGCGCAGTCAAAATGAATTTCTTCATTCTGATCTTTTAGCTCCTCCCAGCAGCTCTTTTTAGAAGCTTCACTTTCTGGGCATCCATATAAATAGAGATCTTTCTAGCTGGACTTGCACAGCTACTCAGGAAGAATAGCTGCTGTGGAACAAACTCGGCTGCACAAATTACCTGAAGCTTACCAAGGTAATGTTAGTTTTCATAGCACAGTTAAGGATTTGGCTGAATGAACTTTCCATTACCATTCTAAAAGAAAAATGAGAAATGCCAACAATGAATATTACGAATACTTTTTTCTTCTCTTTCTACTTACAAGCTAGAAAAAGGTTGAGCAAAGAATGATGTTGATGGTTCCATCTTCCCTTACTCTGCAGTATAACATCATTGTAAATCACATTAGAACTGTTAAGCTGAAGGCTGTATAGAAATGTTTCAAATAAATGGAATGAACTTGTGCAGGAGGTACAAGTTGAATGGGCATGTTGTGATCAGTAACCTATTTGGGAGATTAAAGGAACATGTGTTCAACCTTCCAATTGTGCTTGCCAGCCCTCTCCCCCATATATCTTGGCTGTATACATTTACTTGGGAATGTATCCCATTTACATCATGTGGCTTTACTTCTGAGTAAACATTATATATTTAAGTAGACTTAAATGCAACCTGCTATGTAAGTGATCTTGACATGAGTGAGAAAAAATGCTACGCAAAGTAATGAAATTCTTTCAGTGTAGATTCATCAATAATGTACTGTATTAAAATCTTAACACACCGAATCTTTTTGTTTTGGTATAGAGTGATGAATCTTGAATTCACCTTTTGCCTTCTGGTAGGCTGCTGCTTTTTCCAGAACATCAACTGCTACCATATAAAACCAGACTGTTCTACTCTAGACTGCCGAGCCTGTCCTAAATATCACAAAGCTGTGACTGTCAAACACGAATGCTGTCCTCGTTGCATCCCTCAGTGTTTGTGTCCTGCCTTTCTGGTGGATGAGTGCATTGACCAAGGCTATAAAGATAAGATTCTTCTCTTGGAACAATCTGTGTATACTGACTTTAAGAGCCTTGGTGGAGCAGTGGGCTAATGCCTCCTTAAGTAACACCAGCTGCCTGCAAGTAGTGCAGGTTCGCATCCCACCAGGCTCAAGGTTGACTCAGCCTTCCATCCTTCCGAGGTAGGTAAAATGAGGACCCAGATTGTTGGGGGCAATTAAGCTGACTTTGTAATAATGCCACTTGGGGGGGGGGCGAAAGCCCTAATAAGCAGGCATATACATAGAATGAAGGCTACTGCTAAGCTTGTAAGCCGCCCTGAGTCTTCGGAGAAGGGCGGGATATAAATGGAATTAAAATAAAATTAAAAAAAAAACTTTCATACCAGGGTGTGTACCTGTAAATCAGTCCAGAACATCATATGCCATTCAATTTGCCCCAAAATTCCTCCAGAATGCAAGCATATAGAAAGACCTTTGGATGGTTGTCCGTTCTGTGCTTGATCCACAGGAAATTGCTATGGTATACTTGCTGATAATACTATTACGGAAAAGTGTAAGATTTGTAAGTGTCCACCAGAAGGTGGAAAGTTACAGTATACTTTCAAATGTTAGGTAGACATATGAGCATAGTAAGTACAAGCTCAGAATATTTAGGCATGTGGAGATTCATGTGTTGAAGTAATAAACTTGATCTCTTGAAAACTGCTGTGTTTTGTGTAAGTCTTTTCTTTGTTACCTTTCAAATATGTTGGATTTCAACTGCCATAATCCTTCCCTGCCACAGAGTAACTTATTTGAGGGTGACATGCTAGAAAGACTTCTCTTCACTATAGTCAGCATTTTTTCTACATAGCAGGAAAAACTAAAAGGGCCTTCTTTATTAGCATTCTTAAGTGAACCCAACTCTGATAATAGAAAGACCAGCTTGCACAGTGATGCACGATCCAGACATTGTCCAGATGGCTATGGCATGGTGTTCACAGTACAGAAATCAGCATAAGTCTGCATAAAATAGTCCAGTGATGAAATAACTCATCATGGTCACAGAGAATAAAACTCAGGTTTAAAAGATATGTTCCAGTGAAATTGCACCTTCACCTAAAAAAAAAGGCTTAGAGAATCATGTGAGAAATTTTAGAAAAACAGAGGATGAGAGATTTTAAGTGCAAGTTTTCAATTCAGTTAGCAGGAAAATCTATGTTAGGAAACCCTGGTATAGTCTTTTTCTAGATACCATGCTGTATTCTCCACTAATTCAAGATGTGAATGTCATTTTATTGAGGACAGAACAGGAAGATATTAGACACAGCTGAATATTTGATTTGTTATTGGTGAATTAAAATACGTAGAAAGGGGACTATCATTGCAAATTGAAAAATAAATTAGGAGTTACTATATTATGTATATTATGATTTTAATCAGTCCAATGAAGTGGCAACAATTCTAGCACTTAGCTAAACCTAGCCAAACTGTGTTATATTTTTTTATAAAGTATCCAATATCAGCACAATTGGAAGCAATTGTAATTTATGAGGGGAAAAGTTGTTTTTAATTGTTGTATCAAGTTCAGCCACCTTTGTTAATGCTGATTTGTGTTTTTATTGTATAAAAGAATTCCAGGTATACATTTCTAGTTGCTTAATTCACCATTTAGGACTGTGCATTGAAAAAAATACTGAAATTCCAGTGAGATTTGAGATCTCAAATTCTCTCATCCTTTTGAAAAAGCCAGTTGATAGCATTTTTGTTTATAAAATGTGTGCATATGCATACATTCACGCATACATATAGGGTAGCTGTTTCGCATATTTTTTTCTTTGAGAGAGGTGGCATATGGTGCTTATTAAATACAAAGAAAAGGTTTTGAAATAAAGATGAACAACCCTGTTTTTATTTCCTGAAACACTAACTACAATTTGAACATGCTTTCTGCATAAAAATTGTCTCTGTAATAAATGACATCATCTTACCCCTTTTCTATAGTAATATAAAATGATTTAGAAGATAACTGTTAAGTAATATTCAACAAAAAGGGTGAGACTTTTTGAATTTCCAAGGCATCACTTCTTATGATGAAGGACCCCATTTTCTGAAAAATGGCCTTAACTGTTGTCTATTATTATTAACAGCTACTAGATGTCTTCAGGTTCAAGAGAGGGATAGTATACAGGTAATACAATTAATTTAGTAACCGTTCAAAATTACAACGGCACTAAAAGTGACTTATAATCGTTTTTCACACTTACAACTGTTGCAACATTCCTATGGTCACATGATCAAAATTCAGATGCACTTTTAACATTTTTAACATCTTACTAAAGTGACTCTTATAAAGCTTCTAATTGGTCAGAACAAGAAAACAAGCCTAGGATTTATTATATATTATATGGGTGGCATACATATCTGATTTATGATAAAAATGTTGATAGGACTTTTAAATCCCACATTTTAAGAAGTGCGATATTGCGTGATTGGAAAAAGTATTATTACAAGCTAAATTATAAAATACCAATTTGGGGGATTCCTGGACACACAATAGAGGGGATATCTATGGGTGTGAATTTGGATGTGATTTCTTACAAGCAACTACTTAGATTGGAAGGGAGCGACTGGCAATTAAGGTCGCTTGCTGAGCTAAAACAAGAAAATATTGTACAATCCTGGTTTCAGTACACTCAATTGCAAGCCAGGTGGAAATTAGACCAGAAGGTTGGTTTGACGCTGATGGATGAAAATTTGGTAAAACAGATTAAAGATCAAACACGAGCGCACATAAAAAGAATTTATAATGCCTTAATAGAATTAGATTCGGAAACGGAATTGGTCAAAGATTGCATGGTGAAATGGGCTCAAAGTATTCAAGAGCCGATCCCATTGGATGTGTGGGAGGTAATTTGGGTTAGAAATGTGAAATTTACTCAAGCCCAAAATTTAAGAGAAAACTTCTACAAAATGTTCTATAGATGGCATTTGGACCCCAAGAAGCTGTCTTGCATGTATCCTAATCTACAGCCCAAATGTTGGAGATGTGGTAGTTTGGATGCTACCTACTTTCATATTTGGTGGACTTGTAGAAACATTAAAGCTTTTTGGATCAAAATTTGGTGGAACATGCAAAAGATTTTTAAGAGAAAGATAAAGTTTACCCCACAATTATTTTTACTGGGTGTTATTACAGATGGTGACATTAAAGAAATTAATTTGATGTTGAACCTCATAACAGCAGCGAGGTTATTGGTAGGCTAATATTGGAAGGACAGCCTGCCGACTATAGAAGAATGGACGCTTAAGGTGTCCAACTTAGCAGAAATGGCTAAGATCTCGGCTTACTTGAAGGATCACTCACAAGAACGATACACTTCAGTTTGGAGAAGATGGATAGACTATATTCAGAAAAAGTATGAGACCAAAAAGTTCCATTTAGCCTATGAATAAGATTGCTATAATTTAAGTCTTTTTTAAATATTATTATTAGTTACAATAATGTATATATCATATGGTATTGTTGTTGTATTAGTATAAATTGGATACTTGTAGTTTGTTTGTAATGATGTTATAGATGGGTTAAAGTGCATTGTGTATTTGGTTCTTTACATATTTGGTTAATGTTAGATAGATTATGATTATTTTGTATTTGTAACCCTGTATTCAGCTTTGGGAAGTGGGGGAGGGGGAGGGGCTCTGGGGCGGGTTGGGAAGGGGATAATATTGTAACCTCAATAAATTTTTTCAAAAATAAAAAAATAAGAAAATTTCATGGAATGAAAACAATTGTCATGAACTATTCTCCACAGATCACCTTTATAGCTACAGTTGCCTATCCAATTTTTACACACACACACAAACACACACACACACATTTTTTTGGCCAGTTAATGCTGGATTCCAGGAAGCAAATCTGTGCCTTTCAGAAACAACTATGCAGTTCTTCTACAGAACTCAGAATAGTAGCTTCTCACGTTTCATGGAAAACTTCTTTCAAAACTGACAAGACTTTCAGAAAGTTTTGTGTATCTGGTGCCTAAAACAGCAACTTGGTTTCCATTAATAAAAACTGAGGAGCTGAGTTTCCGGTGATGTCAGCTGAAAACAGACTCAGGGAAATGTCTCTCTCCTCCCTGGGTCCGAATTCTACCAGCTGGTGGGTCCAAATGGACTGAATGCTACCCCGTAGAGGCAGCCCCCAAAGGATGAATGTTTGAGGACTGCGGCTAGGCGGTAGCCGGACCGCTGGTCCCAACAGAGCCCCTGCAACTGGCAGGAAGAAAGGCGGATCGTATTTCATACGACCCGCCATTGCCAGCTACTCAGCGGAGACAAAGGCTCCTAATCTGCATGCAAATAGTCAAGGTGGGTGAGAAATTTCCTTCTACTCTCTTTACAAGCCAAGACCCTTAGCTATTAGCACTCTTTCAGCCTTTGGAAGCGAAGCCCTTAGTCGAGAGAGGTGGGTGGAATTTTCTTTTATCCCCCCCTTCCAATGTACAAGCGGCGGTTTAAGCTTCCGGCAAAATGAAAACACTATTTTATCACAAGGATGTTTTTGGCTAGAAGCTTGGGAAAGCTTTTCTTTCTATAAAACTGGGCGTTTGTGTGAAAGCCACCATAACTTTCACCTCTTATTTTTAGTTTTTTTTCCTTTTAATTTTTAATTCTTTTTAAACTTGAAAGGTTTTTTTCCTGTCTCCCTTTTTTCTATTTTCCCTGCAAAGGGTGGGACTGGACAGATAATCCCATCTACTGGTGAAACTTGAAAATTTCATCCACCCTCTCTGAACGGTCTTATCTTACACTGAAATATGATTGTCTGCCCAGACATTGCCTTGAAGATCCTTGGAAACTTTGTTTTCGAAAGAAAAAAGGACTCCCTTTGGTCTTTCTGACCTGTTGATTTTGAAGATTACTGTTTAAACAAGTCTGTCCTTGAAGCTATTTGACTCCCTTGGATTATAAGTACACAGAGATTAGGAATTCCTGTTACCTGCTTCTGAATACAACTTTTTGGATTATAACTTGGACACTTTTACCTATTTTTATTGCATTTGACCTATTCTTATCACTTACTTTTACTATATTTTTATTGATAATTTTTGTTTTTCTATTCTTACCTCTTTTTACTAGTAGCCTCTTGTGGGCGTTCTTTTTATTTTGTATTTTTGGAGCATCTTTTCCTTTTGCTCCACTATTTTTCAACATACTTATTTGGATCCCTCTATTCTTATTTTTTTTAAAAAAAGGGATGCGGTGGCTCAGTGGGTTAGGACGCTGAGCTTGTCGATCAGAAGGTTGGCAGTTTGGCAGGTGAAATCCTGAGTGCCGCGTAACAGAGTGAGTGCCTGTTACTCGTCCCAGCTTCTGCCAACCTAGCAGTTCGAAAGCACGTAAAAATGCAAGTAGAAAAATAGGGACCACTACGGTGGGAAGGTAACAGCGTTCCGTGCGCCTTTGGCGTCTAGTCATGCCGGCCACATGACCACGGAGACGTCCTCGGACAAGCGCTGGCTCTTCGGCTTTGAAACGGAGATGAGCACCGGCCCCTAGAGTCGGAAACGACTAGCACGCATGTGCGGGGGAACCTTTACCTTACCTTATTCTTATTTTTTATTATTATCACTGTTTTTACTTTTGCTCTTTTCTTCTCTCTTTTCTTTTTTTCCTTCTTGTTCACCTGCTACTTTTTTGGGACTTTTATTTTTTTGTTCCCTTTACTTTTTACTACCTTTACTATTTTTGATGGTTCGTCTCTCCCAATTATTAGGAGCTCCCTGGATTACAAAACTTAGCCATTGGGCGAAGATACCACATGATTTAAAGGAAAAGATGAGTATTTCTAATTTATCCAAACTTGGAAAAAAGGCTTTTCTGCTCCTGCCTCAACTTCTGCAAGCCCAGTCTACCAGAAATCAATAATCACAGTGTTACAACAGAAGACCGATACCCAACAGACTGGGCAGACCATAATCCAATAAAAATGACCTGGAAAGGAACCAAGAAGAAACCTAGATGGTCCCTAAATAAATTGATATTGAAGGAAAAAGAATTTCTACAACCAATGACAAAGGAAATGGAATTTTCTTCAAAATAAATAAGAAGGAAGAAACATCACTCCAAAATGTTGGGACACTGCTAAAGCATATTTTAGAGGCTTGGCTATAAGTATATGGCTAAGAAGAATAAAGAAAAGAAACAACTACAACTAAACTTGAGGGAGGAACTCAGAAGACTAGAATCAGAACTACAAACAGATCCAGATAAAGTTTCACTCAAGGAACAAATGGAAATAATAAAGCATAGGTTAAATCTAGCTGAGATGGAACTAATGGCTCAACAGATCAAATGCGCTAAACAGAATTGCTTTGAAAATGCAAATATGGTTAGCATATAGATTGAAAAAAGAAAAAAAAAGAAAATGATAAAGAAATTACAAGATACAAATGGAGAAATACAGTTTCAAAATGATGCAATGAAAAAAATTGTTAAAGAATATTATGAGACACTTTACAAGGCAAAGGAAATCCCCAAGGAAAAAATACAGCAATATTTAAAAAAAGCAAATTTACCAAAAATTCCCCAGAACATCCGAAATATATTGAATGAACCAATATCAATGATGGAAATTACAGAAGCTATAAAAAGGCAAAAAAAAATGATAAGACCCCGGGGCCAGACGGACTACCTGCAGAATTTTATACTGCCTTACAAGATATCTTAACTCCAACTTTGAAAGAGCTTTGCAATGAAGTTCTCCTGGAAACCAAAATACCAAAGACATGGACTGAAGCTAATATTACTTTAATACCTAAGGAAGATACAGACTTGACGCATATAAAAAATTATAGACCAATCTCATTACTCAATGTGGACTATAAAATCTTTGCTTCAATAATGGCAGAAAGAATTAAGAAATTCTTGAGTGAATTTATACAAATTGATCAAATCAGCTTTCTACCTAAAAGACAGATTAAAAAATAATTTAAGAAGAATCCTGGATGTCCTATGAAGCCCATCCAGGGAAACAGATGGCTCTGATATTTCTTGATGCACAAAAAGCATTTAATAATCTTAATTGGCAATTTATGTTCCAGCAACTTGCAGAAATGGACTTTGGGGAAAACTTTATGAATGCAATTCATGATAAACAGACTGCTAGAATAATTGTAAATGGAGACTCTACAGAAAATTTAAATATTAAAAAGGGCACAAGACAGGGATGTCCTTTATCCCCACTACTATTTATACTAACTCTGGAAATATTGAACAGAAATATTAGACAAGACTCTGAGATTAAAGGACTTGAGATAAAGGGTGAAAAATATAAATTACAATCATTTGCAGATGACTTGGTTTTTATATTGGAAGCACCTTTGGAAACGAGCATGAAATTTCTGGATACAATAGAACAATATGGTGATGTAGCAGGTTTGATAATAAATAGAGAAAAAACTAAAGTTTTGACAAAGAACTTAACAGAAAAACAGAAAACGCAACTTGAAAAAAACAAACCTTTAAATAGTCAAAAAAGTTAAGTATTTGGGAATCTACTTAACAGCAAGATGTGCAACAATAAAAGGATAACTACGTAAAATTACTAAAAACAAATAAAACTGGACTTAGAAAACTGGAAAAATCTTCAACTTTCAATGCTGGGGAGAATAGCTACAATTAAAACGAACATTTTACCGAAAATACTTTTTCTATTTCAAACCATTCCCATAAAATTAGAACAAGCTTTCTTTGATGAACTGAACACCATAATATTGAAATTTATTTGGCAAGGGAAAAAAGTACGAATTAAAGTGAAAATATTACAGGACGTTAGAGAAAGTGGAGGATTGGGACTCCCAGATTGGAAGTTATATTTTGTTGTTAGTTGCGAAGTCGTGTCCAACCCATCACAACCCTATGGACAATGTTCCTCCAGGCCTTCCTGTCCTCTACCATCTTCTGGAGTCCATTTAAGCTCACGCCTACTGCTTCAGTGACTCCATCCAGCCACCTCATTCTCTGTCGTCCCCTTCTTCTATTGCCCTCAATCTTTCCCAGCATTAGGCTCTTCTCCAGTGAGTCCTTCCTTCTCATTAGGTGGCCAAAGTATTTGAGTTTTAGCTTCAGGATCTGGCCTTCTAAAGAGTAGTCAGGGTTGATCTCCTCTAGGACTGACCGGTTTGATCACCTTGCAGTCCAAGGGACTCGCAGAAGTCTTCTCCAGCACCATAGTTCAAAGGCTTCAATTCTTTGGCGCTCAGCCTTTCTTATGGTCCAGCTTTCACTGCCATACATTGCAACTGGGAAGACCATAGCCTTGACTATACGGTCTTTTGTTGACAGGGTGATGTCTCTGCTTTTTAGTGTACTGTCTAGATTTGCCATGGCTTTCCTCCCCAGGAGCAAGCGTCTTTTAATTTCTTGGCTACAGTCCCCATCTGCAGTGATCTTGGAGCCCAGGAAAATAAAATCTGTCACTACCTCCACTTCTTCCCCATCTATTTGCCAGGAATTGAGAGGGCCAGATGCCATGATCTTGGTTTTCTTAATGTTTAGTTTCAACCCAACTTTTGCACTCTCCTTCTTCACTCGCAACAAGAGGCTCTTTAGTTCCTCTTCACTTTCTGCCATTAGAGTGGTATCATCTGCATATCTTAGGTTGTTGATGTTTCTTCCGGCAACCTTAATTCCAACTTTTGATTCATCTAGCCCTGCCTTTCTCATGATGTGCTCTGCATATAAGTTAAATAGGCAAGGCGACAGTATACAGCCTTGCCGGACTCCTTTCCCAATTTTGAACCAATCAGTGGTTCCGTGTCCAGTTCTCACTGTTGCTTCTTGGCCCGCATATAGGTTTCTCAAGAGACAAATAAGATGGTCTGGTATGCCCATCTCTTTAAGGACTTGCCACAGTTTGTTATGATCCACACAATCAAAGGCTTTAGCATAGTCAATGAAGCAGAAGTAGATGTTTTTCTGGAACTCTCTAGCTTTCTCCATGATCCAGCGTATGTTAGCAATTTGATCTCTAGTTCCTCTGCCTCTTCGAAATCCTGCCTGTACTTATGGTAGTTCTCGATCCACATACTGCTGGAGTCTAGCTTGTAGAATTTTAAGCATAACTTTATTAGCATGAGAAATGAGTGCAATGGTGCGATAGTTTGAACATTCTTTGGCACTGCCTTTCTTTGGAATTGGAATGTAAACTGATCTTTTCCAATCCTGTGGCCACTGTTGAGTTTTCCAAATTTGCTGGCAAATTGAGTGTAGCACTTTTACTGCATCGTCTTTTAAGATTTTGAATAGCTCAGCTGGAATACTGTCACCTCCACTAGCTTTGTTGTTGCTCAGCTTTTCTAAGGCCCACTTCACTTCACATTCTAGGATGTCTGGCTCGAGGTCAGTGACCACCTCATTGTGATTGTCAGGGACGTTAAGCTCATTCTTGTATATTTCTTCTGTGTAATTTTGCCACCTCTTCTTAATCTCTTCTGCCTCTGTTAGGTCCCTGCCATTTTGGTCCTTTATCATGCCCATCTTTGCATTAAACGTGCCCTTCATTTCTCCAATTTTCTTGAAAAGATCTCTGGTCCTCCCTATTCTATTGTTTTCTTCTATTTCTTTGCATTGTTCATTTAAGAAGGCATTCTTATCTCTTCTAGCTATTCTTTGGAATTCTGCATTTAATTGGGCATATCTTTCTTTTTCTCCCTTGCCTTTCACTTCCCTCCTTTCCTCAGCTATTTGCAAAGCTTCCTCAGACAGCCATTTTGCTTTCTTGCATTTCTTTTTCTTTGGGATGGTTTTAGTTGCTACCTCTTGTACAATGTTGCGAACCTCTGTCCATAGTTCTTCAGGCACTCTGTCTATCAGATCTAATTCCTTAAATCTATTTGTCACCTCTACTGTATATTCAACAGGGATATGATTTAATTCATACCTGACTGGCCTAGCGCTTTTCCCTACTTTCTTTAAGCCTAAACTTTGCAACAAGAAGCTCATGGTCTGAGCCACAGTCAGCTCCTGGTCTTGTTTTTACTGACTGTATAGAGCTTCTCCATCTTTGGCTGCAGAGCATATAGTCAATCTGATTTCTGTGTTGACCGTCTGGTGATGTCCATGTGTAAAGCCGTCTCTTGGGTTGTTGGAAAAGAGTGTTTGCTATGACCATCGTATTCTTGACAAAATTCTATCAGCCTGTGCCTTGCTTCATTTTGTACTCCAAGGCCAAACTTGCCTGTTATTCCGGTTATCTTTTGGCTTCCTACTTTAGCATTCCAATCCCCCATGACGATAAGGACATCATTTTTGGGTGTTAGTTCTATAAGGTGCTGTAGGGCTTCATAGAACCGGTCAATTTCATCCTCTTCAGCACCGATGGTTGGGGCATAGACTTGGACTACTGTGATATTGAATGGTTTGCCTTGGATTCGAACTGAGATCATTCTATCATTTTGAGGATTGTATCCCAGTATTGCTTTTCCTACTCTTTCATTGACTATGAAGGCTACTCCATTTCTTCTGAGGGATTCTTGCCAGCAGTAGAATACCTGATGGTCATCTGAATTAAATTCACCCATTCCTGTCCATTTTAGTTCGCTGATACCTAAGATGTCGATGTTTAGTCTTGTCATCTCTTGTTTGACCACATCCAGCTTTTCTTGATTCATGGATCTTACATTCCAGGTTCCTATGGAGAAAAAAATCTTTACAGCATCGGACTTTCCTTTCACCACCAGATATATCCACAGCTGAGCGTCCTTTCGGCTTTGGCCCAGTCGCTTCATTCTTTCTGGCGCTACTAGTACTAGCCCTCTGCTCTTCCCCAGTAGCATATTGGACGCCTTCCAACCTGAGGGGCTCATCTTCCAGCGTTATATTGTTTTGCCTTTTGGTACTGTCCATAGGGTTTTCATGGCAAAGATACTAGAATGATTTGCCATTTCCTTCTCCAGTGGATCACGTTTTGTCAGAACTCTCTGCTATGTCCTTTCCGTCTTGGGTGGCCCTGCACGGCATAGCTCATAGCTTCATTGAATTACGCAAGCCCCTTCGCCACGACAAGGCAGTAATCCATGAAGGGGGGAAGTTATATTACCAAGCAGCTATTCTAATGTGGATTAAAGAATGGATAACACTCAGAGATAAAAGACTATTATACCTAGAGGGGCATGACCTGCAGATCGGCTGGCATGCCTTCCTATGGTATGGGAAGAGTAAAGCGCATAGATATTTTTAGAACCACATCATAAGAAACACAGTTCTCTTAGAATGGGAAAAATAAAGGGAAAAAACGTATATTAAGATACCTGAATGGCTTTCAACAGTGGAAGCTTTTGCTTACCCAAACTTAATTAATTATGATAAACTTGTAACATATAAGGACTTAGTGGATAATGAAGGAGAATTGAAATCTAGACAAGACCTACAACAACAAGATATTGATCTAGCATGGTGGCCATATTTACAAATTCAAACAAGATATGAAAAAGACCTGAAAACAACAGGGCTCTACAACAAACAGACAGAACTCGATCATATATTGTTAAAAACAGATGAGAAGCTGATTAAAAAAACTTTACAGATTTCTGCTTAATTTAAAGATGGAGGAAGAACAAGTTAAAGAAACAATGATAATTTGGGCAAAAAATGTTGGTCATACTACAGAACTTGAAGAATGGGAAAAGTTATGGGACAGAAATATTAGATTAACTAAAGCTGTATCATATAAAGAAAATGTGTATAAAATGTTTTATAGATGGCACATGACACCAGTGAGTAGCGAAAATGTTTAAAAATACTCCAAATGTTTGTTGGAAATGCAGCCAAAGACCAGGTACTTATTATCATCTCTGGTGGACATGTTCTAAAGCTAAAAGGTTCTGGCTTAAGATACATTTATGGCTGGAGAAGATGGTTAAAAAAACAAATAGAATTTAAACCAGAATTGTTTTTGTTAGGAATGATAGATCCCAAAAGAGACTGGGTATTTAATATTACCTGTATTAACAGCAGCGAGAATTATGTATGCCCAATATTGGAAAAATGAAAATTTACCAACTGAAGAAGTGCTAATTAAGAAAATATTAGACTGTGCAGAATTGGATAGATTAGAGATTAAAGAAAAAGAGCATTTAGTCTATTATAGAACTTGGAATAAATTTTATCAATGGCTAGATAAACGAATTAGAAAGGAATGTGACATTTATTTTTGACCTTATTCTACTAAGAAAAATATCATAGATTGAAAATTTAACATTGTTTACTATAATTTGCTATAACTATTACTATTATTAATCATTATTTTTACTATTTCTATTGATATATATCTACCCAGACAATATGCTATTTGCCAAATATTGAATGTTATTGGGGGAAACCCCAACCCTTCCCCCAGCTTTCCCGCTATCCCAACACTAAACCCTAGTCCTTCATTTTCCTCCAACCTTATAAAAACCAATAAAATTTACAGGGGAAAAAACTGGGGGTCTGATGGTCTATTGCTTCCATTAATTTATCCTTATGGGAATTGTGGAAGGAACCTATAAATCATAAGTGTTGTTTAAAATAGAAACTAACTTAAAAGTGTAGAGTAATGAAATGCTTCTAATGGTCTTTAAAAGGTATTTTCTAAAAAGGAGTTTCAAAATTTGATATCCCTATCATTTTTATTTAAGAAAATACTTTGAAAATTGTCTTTCAACCTACTTGTGTTCAATTAATGTGTAGTTTTCTTTCTTTAGCCAATAAAAAAAATAATAAAATTTATTTTTTTGGCCTTGAATATTGTCAATAATCAGAACAGTTGCAATTTGAAAAATTCTCCGTAGTTTAAAAATACCTCTTGTTTCACTGCAATTAATTTTGAAAACCAAAGCAATATTGATAGTTGCATTATACAGAACCCACAATAGGGAAATACTAAATATGATCAAAACAATGAATGTTTATCAAGAAAAATCTTCAACTTTCAATGCTGGGGAGAATAGCTACAATTAAAACGAACATTTTACCGAAAATACTTTTTCTATTTCAAACCATTCCCATAAAATTAGAACAAGCTTTCTTTGATGAACTGAACACCATAATATTGAAATTTATTTGGCAAGGGAAAAAAGTACGAATTAAAGTGAAAATATTACAGGACGTTAGAGAAAGTGGAGGATTGGGACTCCCAGATTGGAAGTTATATTTTGTTGTTAGTTGCGAAGTCGTGTCCAACCCATCACAACCCTATGGACAATGTTCCTCCAGGCCTTCCTGTCCTCTACCATCTTCTGGAGTCCATTTAAGCTCACGCCTACTGCTTCAGTGACTCCATCCAGCCACCTCATTCTCTGTCGTCCCCTTCTTCTATTGCCCTCAATCTTTCCCAGCATTAGGCTCTTCTCCAGTGAGTCCTTCCTTCTCATTAGGTGGCCAAAGTATTTGAGTTTTAGCTTCAGGATCTGGCCTTCTAAAGAGTAGTCAGGGTTGATCTCCTCTAGGACTGACCGGTTTGATCACCTTGCAGTCCAAGGGACTCGCAGAAGTCTTCTCCAGCACCATAGTTCAAAGGCTTCAATTCTTTGGCGCTCAGCCTTTCTTATGGTCCAGCTTTCACTGCCATACATTGCAACTGGGAAGACCATAGCCTTGACTATACGGTCTTTTGTTGACAGGGTGATGTCTCTGCTTTTTAGTGTACTGTCTAGATTTGCCATGGCTTTCCTCCCCAGGAGCAAGCGTCTTTTAATTTCTTGGCTACAGTCCCCATCTGCAGTGATCTTGGAGCCCAGGAAAATAAAATCTGTCACTACCTCCACTTCTTCCCCATCTATTTGCCAGGAATTGAGAGGGCCAGATGCCATGATCTTGGTTTTCTTAATGTTTAGTTTCAACCCAACTTTTGCACTCTCCTTCTTCACTCGCAACAAGAGGCTCTTTAGTTCCTCTTCACTTTCTGCCATTAGAGTGGTATCATCTGCATATCTTAGGTTGTTGATGTTTCTTCCGGCAACCTTAATTCCAACTTTTGATTCATCTAGCCCTGCCTTTCTCATGATGTGCTCTGCATATAAGTTAAATAGGCAAGGCGACAGTATACAGCCTTGCCGGACTCCTTTCCCAATTTTGAACCAATCAGTGGTTCCGTGTCCAGTTCTCACTGTTGCTTCTTGGCCCGCATATAGGTTTCTCAAGAGACAAATAAGATGGTCTGGTATGCCCATCTCTTTAAGGACTTGCCACAGTTTGTTATGATCCACACAATCAAAGGCTTTAGCATAGTCAATGAAGCAGAAGTAGATGTTTTTCTGGAACTCTCTAGCTTTCTCCATGATCCAGCGTATGTTAGCAATTTGATCTCTAGTTCCTCTGCCTCTTCGAAATCCTGCCTGTACTTATGGTAGTTCTCGATCCACATACTGCTGGAGTCTAGCTTGTAGAATTTTAAGCATAACTTTATTAGCATGAGAAATGAGTGCAATGGTGCGATAGTTTGAACATTCTTTGGCACTGCCTTTCTTTGGAATTGGAATGTAAACTGATCTTTTCCAATCCTGTGGCCACTGTTGAGTTTTCCAAATTTGCTGGCAAATTGAGTGTAGCACTTTTACTGCATCGTCTTTTAAGATTTTGAATAGCTCAGCTGGAATACTGTCACCTCCACTAGCTTTGTTGTTGCTCAGCTTTTCTAAGGCCCACTTCACTTCACATTCTAGGATGTCTGGCTCGAGGTCAGTGACCACCTCATTGTGATTGTCAGGGACGTTAAGCTCATTCTTGTATATTTCTTCTGTGTAATTTTGCCACCTCTTCTTAATCTCTTCTGCCTCTGTTAGGTCCCTGCCATTTTGGTCCTTTATCATGCCCATCTTTGCATTAAACGTGCCCTTCATTTCTCCAATTTTCTTGAAAAGATCTCTGGTCCTCCCTATTCTATTGTTTTCTTCTATTTCTTTGCATTGTTCATTTAAGAAGGCATTCTTATCTCTTCTAGCTATTCTTTGGAATTCTGCATTTAATTGGGCATATCTTTCTTTTTCTCCCTTGCCTTTCACTTCCCTCCTTTCCTCAGCTATTTGCAAAGCTTCCTCAGACAGCCATTTTGCTTTCTTGCATTTCTTTTTCTTTGGGATGGTTTTAGTTGCTACCTCTTGTACAATGTTGCGAACCTCTGTCCATAGTTCTTCAGGCACTCTGTCTATCAGATCTAATTCCTTAAATCTATTTGTCACCTCTACTGTATATTCAACAGGGATATGATTTAATTCATACCTGACTGGCCTAGCGCTTTTCCCTACTTTCTTTAAGCCTAAACTTTGCAACAAGAAGCTCATGGTCTGAGCCACAGTCAGCTCCTGGTCTTGTTTTTACTGACTGTATAGAGCTTCTCCATCTTTGGCTGCAGAGCATATAGTCAATCTGATTTCTGTGTTGACCGTCTGGTGATGTCCATGTGTAAAGCCGTCTCTTGGGTTGTTGGAAAAGAGTGTTTGCTATGACCATCGTATTCTTGACAAAATTCTATCAGCCTGTGCCTTGCTTCATTTTGTACTCCAAGGCCAAACTTGCCTGTTATTCCGGTTATCTTTTGGCTTCCTACTTTAGCATTCCAATCCCCCATGACGATAAGGACATCATTTTTGGGTGTTAGTTCTATAAGGTGCTGTAGGGCTTCATAGAACCGGTCAATTTCATCCTCTTCAGCACCGATGGTTGGGGCATAGACTTGGACTACTGTGATATTGAATGGTTTGCCTTGGATTCGAACTGAGATCATTCTATCATTTTGAGGATTGTATCCCAGTATTGCTTTTCCTACTCTTTCATTGACTATGAAGGCTACTCCATTTCTTCTGAGGGATTCTTGCCAGCAGTAGAATACCTGATGGTCATCTGAATTAAATTCACCCATTCCTGTCCATTTTAGTTCGCTGATACCTAAGATGTCGATGTTTAGTCTTGTCATCTCTTGTTTGACCACATCCAGCTTTTCTTGATTCATGGATCTTACATTCCAGGTTCCTATGGAGAAAAAAATCTTTACAGCATCGGACTTTCCTTTCACCACCAGATATATCCACAGCTGAGCGTCCTTTCGGCTTTGGCCCAGTCGCTTCATTCTTTCTGGCGCTACTAGTACTAGCCCTCTGCTCTTCCCCAGTAGCATATTGGACGCCTTCCAACCTGAGGGGCTCATCTTCCAGCGTTATATTGTTTTGCCTTTTGGTACTGTCCATAGGGTTTTCATGGCAAAGATACTAGAATGATTTGCCATTTCCTTCTCCAGTGGATCACGTTTTGTCAGAACTCTCTGCTATGTCCTTTCCGTCTTGGGTGGCCCTGCACGGCATAGCTCATAGCTTCATTGAATTACGCAAGCCCCTTCGCCACGACAAGGCAGTAATCCATGAAGGGGGGAAGTTATATTACCAAGCAGCTATTCTAATGTGGATTAAAGAATGGATAACACTCAGAGATAAAAGACTATTATACCTAGAGGGGCATGACCTGCAGATCGGCTGGCATGCCTTCCTATGGTATGGGAAGAGTAAAGCGCATAGATATTTTTAGAACCACATCATAAGAAACACAGTTCTCTTAGAATGGGAAAAATAAAGGGAAAAAACGTATATTAAGATACCTGAATGGCTTTCAACAGTGGAAGCTTTTGCTTACCCAAACTTAATTAATTATGATAAACTTGTAACATATAAGGACTTAGTGGATAATGAAGGAGAATTGAAATCTAGACAAGACCTACAACAACAAGATATTGATCTAGCATGGTGGCCATATTTACAAATTCAAACAAGATATGAAAAAGACCTGAAAACAACAGGGCTCTACAACAAACAGACAGAACTCGATCATATATTGTTAAAAACAGATGAGAAGCTGATTAAAAAAACTTTACAGATTTCTGCTTAATTTAAAGATGGAGGAAGAACAAGTTAAAGAAACAATGATAATTTGGGCAAAAAATGTTGGTCATACTACAGAACTTGAAGAATGGGAAAAGTTATGGGACAGAAATATTAGATTAACTAAAGCTGTATCATATAAAGAAAATGTGTATAAAATGTTTTATAGATGGCACATGACACCAGTGAGTAGCGAAAATGTTTAAAAATACTCCAAATGTTTGTTGGAAATGCAGCCAAAGACCAGGTACTTATTATCATCTCTGGTGGACATGTTCTAAAGCTAAAAGGTTCTGGCTTAAGATACATTTATGGCTGGAGAAGATGGTTAAAAAAACAAATAGAATTTAAACCAGAATTGTTTTTGTTAGGAATGATAGATCCCAAAAGAGACTGGGTATTTAATATTACCTGTATTAACAGCAGCGAGAATTATGTATGCCCAATATTGGAAAAATGAAAATTTACCAACTGAAGAAGTGCTAATTAAGAAAATATTAGACTGTGCAGAATTGGATAGATTAACTTTAGAGATTAAAGAAAAAGAGCATTTAGTCTATTATAGAACTTGGAATAAATTTTATCAATGGCTAGATAAACGAATTAGAAAGGAATGTGACATTTATTTTTGACCTTATTCTACTAAGAAAAATATCATAGATTGAAAATTTAACATTGTTTACTATAATTTGCTATAACTATTACTATTATTAATCATTATTTTTACTATTTCTATTGATATATATCTACCCAGACAATATGCTATTTGCCAAATATTGAATGTTATTGGGGGAAACCCCAACCCTTCCCCCAGCTTTCCCGCTATCCCAACACTAAACCCTAGTCCTTCATTTTCCTCCAACCTTATAAAAACCAATAAAATTTACAGGGAAAAAAACTGGGGGTCTGATGGTCTATTGCTTCCATTAATTTATCCTTATGGGAATTGTGGAAGGAACCTATAAATCATAAGTGTTGTTTAAAATAGAAACTAACTTAAAAGTGTAGAGTAATGAAATGCTTCTAATGGTCTTTAAAAGGTATTTTCTAAAAAGGAGTTTCAAAATTTGATATCCCTATCATTTTTATTTAAGAAAATACTTTGAAAATTGTCTTTCAACCTACTTGTGTTCAATTAATGTGTAGTTTTCTTTCTTTAGCCAATAAAAAAAATAATAAAATTTATTTTTTTGGCCTTGAATATTGTCAATAATCAGAACAGTTGCAATTTGAAAAATTCTCCGTAGTTTAAAAATACCTCTTGTTTCACTGCAATTAATTTTGAAAACCAAAGCAATATTGATAGTTGCATTATACAGAACCCACAATAGGGAAATACTAAATATGATCAAAACAATGAATGTTTATCAAGATAATTTGATAGTTTGCTTTTAAACACAAGGTAGAGAACATAGGTGTTTTGAATTCAGAGAGTTCACGTAAAAATATTGATGAATCATTCTCTAGCCCATTTCCAAATATATCATTAAAAGTAAAACCAAATTTTCAAATTTAGATTTCAGAAACTATCAAATATTCATGCCCCTGCTGAAAATACAACCTTTTACAAATAATAGAACTGGAAAAGACAATACTGTATATTTTAAAGCAAACGCTCCATTGTTATCTCGGACTAATTAGAATCCACTTATTTAATACTTCAGATGATGGACTTGAAAATCCAATGCCCTATTTTTCGCATCTGTCATGCCAATACTCGAAAATGTATCCCAGCATTTGATTATGCTACTGGTACAAATATTTCTAATGGTACATGTTTACACTACATGTTGCCAACAAAAATAGGGACTTCAACCAAAAGAAGTTGGATGCGTGCCCTGGATTGAATTAGCAGTGAAGGCTTTTCTTAATTTAAAAGATTAAAAAGCCTATAAAAGTATTTGGATGAAAAAGTGGCAGGAAATACCACTGCTATAGGCTACTAGGGAAGGGAAAAACATGCTGGAAGAAGGTAATTGAACCACTGTGATATTGTTGCATGAAAGCTGATGGACATGTTTGTGAAATCACCAGAATCAAGCTCAATTAAAAGGAGACTTTATCTCACCTTATTTGTATTAAAGCTGCAGAATACAGTACATAACATCTGAGATGCAGTAAAGTGGGGGGGAAATTACAGATAACCCAGAAGAAAATATCTGCACTGTCAACTGATGTGAAGTATGTGTACTGTTAAGAGTTTTTAAAACTGTAATACTGTGCATTTTTATTCACCTGAATATCACTGTTCAGCAGTCTTCCCCAAATTGGTGCTCTTTGTTGGGATTGCAACTTACAGAATTTCCAGCCATCATAGTTTAAATGCTGTTGTCTTGGATTTCTGGGGATTAAAAGACCCAAAACATCTAAAAAGCATCAGGTTGAGAAAAGCTACTCTTGTGAGACAGCATTCAATATGGAATATAATTTGAATGGTAGTTTGTGTGAAATAATAAAGTGCTGACCAGTATCCAGCTTCCCATTAAGGAATAAGCCTTAATGTATTACTATGAATTGTACCATTACGGGATAGCAGAGAACCACAGGACGTCATGTAGGCATGTTTATTCAATTTGGACAGTTTTCATAACTTTTCAAATAGTAGTACTAAACACTTTTTCTTCATGCTTAATAAATCATCCGTCCAATTAGAGAATTTATAAAAATATTTTTCATCCAAGAATCCTGAAGGTAAAAATAAGTGTTTTATAGCAAACAATGGACAGACACACTAGCTAGGAGTACACCTTATAGCATCTCTTGTACCTTTAAATGTATCCTTGAACTGAAATAAGAGAATACCTGTTCAGGCAGGAGACTCCCACTTAGAATCAACATATGAAGAATGGTTAATAATCCTTCCACTCCTTAGGTCAGGGGTAGGCAATCTCGGCTCTTTTATGACTCATGGACTTCAACTCCCAGAATTCCTGAGTCAGCTATGCTGACTCAGGAATTCTGGGAATTGAAGTCCATGAGTCATAATAGAGCCGAGGTTGCCTACCCCTGCCTTAGGTCATGCTGTAATGTCAACTAGTAGTTATCTTTAAATACAGCGTGACTTAGTTGGAAGCCTTCTCATATATGTGAAGATTTTTTTGAAAACTGGAACCATGCATTGCCAAACTCCATATTGTAGACAACCATAATCTCCATACTCTTGTGGAAACTAGTTCTTCAGTGATGTCCCCACTACTACTAAGACAGTTTGCTGCTGCTTACATGGTGAATTCTAAAATGGAATAAATCATCTGAAAAGAGCTGCAATCATAGTTTCTTCTGGTTCTTCTGTGTTTTTTCGTATTGCCATTCTAACCTCACCTTATTTGCTGGGGAAAAAAAGAAAAAGAAAAAGAAAAGAAACCACTGCGCAAATGGGAAAAAGCGGAAAAGTTTGAGGAGAAAGAAGCTGTGGTAACCAAATCAACAGCAAATTTTAAAGGTTCAATGAGATCTAGAGTTGTCCACCTAACTCCTCCTGAAGAAATTAAGTTTATAGTAAATGCCATGCATTCTTTAGGAATCACACATTTTCACTTCTTTTTTTGTATTACGTTGCCCACTTTAGACAGGGCGTTTAGTTTTTTTTTTTAAGGTGCAGAAGCATCTTTCAAAATCTACATGGCTAACTTCATGAACAAATCCCATACATTATTTGACATGCTTTACAATTTACATTGATAAATCACCTGGGTTAAAATTACAGAACTGGAACTGATTTCTTTCAATGAAATAAAAGTACTTTCAGTTCTGTCACAGCAGTGCAATTTTATATGTTTGAAAACTGCAGATCTTATGATGCTATAGAACAGCAAAGAAATGAGTAACACGGTGATTGTCTGGTTTGGTTAAGTTTAAATCCATGCTAATGTAAAACTAACTCACATTCCAGGCAACCACCATTTTACCCCATATCTGCAACCCCATTATACACATTTTTTTTTTACTCAGCTCGACTCAGGTTTTTTTGTGTGTGAACGAGATAACAACTTTAGGAAAACAAATGGGATGATCATTTTTTTTTTAAACTTACTAAATTTTCAAACTTAAAAGCAAAAAACAACACATTTGAAAGAAGTTGCTGCACCTGCAAAGACACTCTTTTAAGCTTACTATGAAATACAAAAAAGTGCACTCTTCTATATCTACATATAAAACTTATTAGAAATAAAACTTGTGTAAAATGTTTGCTGTGCAAACTATAAAAAGTCAGTCAGTCCATTGTCCTTCCTAATATTTTAGGTCAGCTCCTCTTGCTTCTTATTGCAGAGAATCGCTGTTATCCAAGACCAGCCCACTGATATTTGTAGTTGAGAGGTCTGTTCCATCATCTTCAGCGCTGTCTGCAGATTCATCCTCACTTTGCCCTGCCATCATGACTTGCTGAACAGCCAAAGTGGTGCCATCAGATGAAAGTGACTGGAGACTGTCCACATTCATGTTGACGGGAGCTGTTATTGTGACAACTGATCCTAAAAATGGAGAAAAGTAGAGGACGAATTGGAAAAAAAAACACAATTAGATATTTTTTTTTAAAAAAAACACCCACAACTCATTTCTGAAATATTCATTTCATCTTAATTTTCTAACGTAAACCAAAATGGAGTTTTAGATTGAATGCTGTAAATTTAACAATTGGAAATGAATTACAATTACACGGACCATCCAGTCCATTCTTTTCCTCAGTAAGTCAATTTATTGACATTGTGTTCATTTTGTTTTAATCTAGCTTGGACTAAATAAGAATTCAGAATTTTGGAAATGACTAGATTTGCAACACCGGGAGCAATTATTTACACACTAAGTTGGACATCAGTAGTTAAGCTAATATATTAAAGCTGTGACATATGGAATTAAATATCGGGACAGGGATATTTAGCTTCAATGCACCACTGTAAATATACTTGTCTGACCATGGAAGGGAAGAAAGTTCCTCTTTGGCAGATATTAATCATTTCTATTTTCTATGCAGTCCATGAAAATGTATTTAGTAAAGTAAGCCTACATTAATTCATTGTTTTCAGTAGGCTTCATACAGAGAAATTGAACAAAATATTTACAAATTGGCTCATCAATCAGCAAAGTAAAAAAAGCTATTTAATGAAGTAAAGCATCTGCTTACCGTCTGACATAGTAAGTTCGTTAGTTTGATGCTGAGCTACTCCTGATGCAATGGAGTCTGGCCAGAACCTCTGAACTGGTCGGTTTTGGGCTGTTTTCTTCTTTGTTTTTGGTGTTTCAGAAGAGCTAGAATCCAACATTGGCTGCAGAATTCGCCTTCTAGCGTTGATAAACCTACACAAGGGCAAAACACAAACTTCCAAATTAACTATAAAAATTTGACATTTTCTAATTAGGACTTTTTCAACTAAACAACTGAGCAAAAATAGTATAATTGCCTCTCAGCTGGATTTTTCTTATTTACAGATGCACTTTACAATTTCAGGTCTATATTTAAACATTTTCTTCTCAAAAGAGACTACAAATAATTGTGAGTCTTTTTAAAATATGCCCACATTCGTACCTTTCCATACAATTACAAATAACTCAGTCTTTCACAATTTACCACCAATCAATCAAAATCTTGGGCTAAATCAAATCTACAATTTTTATTTTTATTTTGACAGTGCAAATCTTCAAAGGGATACTTGCTTTGATAAAGGTTTGAGCAAAGCTCTAAGTCAGAGCTCCTTGGAAAAGCAACAAGGAGCAACTCTCCTTCCCCTGTGAGGAAACTACCATGTTCCTTTCTGTGGCTCTGCTTTGCAGATTCCTCCCCATCCTTAGAGCAGCCTTCTCCTGCAAAAGTGGCTAAAGGGCATCCAGACTGGTCAGTTTGGGCAATGTGTTGAAATCCACCCAGTTGTCTGGGAATCCTCTCCCCATGTACCAAAGGTCTTTCAAACTGGGTTGCATCAAACAATCTGAGGAATGCCATAATCACCTCCTTAAGGCATTCTTGTCAGCATCACAGTGCACATTGAAGCTAACCAGTCCTAAGCATGTGTTATAAAGGATCTCCAGGCTAGGTGGTTTGGGCCTGAACTGAGGTAATTTGTCAATTCCTTCTCCCAAGATGCTTTTTCAAATTCCCAGCCTAATATTTCCCGTTTGGCTTTATGAGGTCAATTACATGTTGCCACCACTATCCAAATTTCTCTGTTGCAAAATACAGCTGCTTTTTCCCCACAGACTATGAATTTCCAGAAAATAAACATGCAGTATAGAAATTATAAAGGGCCGTGCTGGCCTTGCAGTTAAGATGCTAGGCTTGTCAACCAGAAGTTTGGCGACTGAAGAGACCCAAGCACTTTGTGACAGTCCTTGCTCGCATTCTTGCCTCAGCTCCTGCCCACCTAGCAGTCTAAAAGCATGCAAATGTGAGCAGATAAATAGATACCACTTCAGTGGGTAGGTGCAGCATTCTGTGCGCCTCGGCATATAGTCATGCTGGCCACATGGCCATGGAAATGTCTTTGGATAACACTGGCTCCCTCGGCTAAGAAACGGAGATGAGCACTGCCCCCTAGATTAGATCTAACTGGATGGAGGAAACCTTTTACCTTTATAGAAATTATGGCAATGAACTGAGACCCAGGATAAAATTCAAGTTCCCATTTGATCACAGGTGATTTGGGGCCAGTTACTTTCTTAGCTCAACCTATTTCAGAGAGTTCCAGGGGGTAAAATACGAGGAGATGTACAATGTACATTACTCTGAGTCTCTCAGAAGAAAGGAGATAGAAACTATAAAATAATTCTGTTCAACCTACCAGTTGTTAACCTGAAGTAAGGTAAGATTTGTTTGTGCTGCTATCTGTTTTTTCTCATCTTCTGTTGGATAGGGATGCTACAAAAAGAAAGATTTCCGTTCTTCTTTTTGAATTGAATATTTTAAATAAATTGCATTATTAAAACAATTCATTATTTATTACAGCTACTCATATCCCACTTTTTCTAAACATTTGTCCAAAGAAGTTTATAAACAATATAACAGTTGCAACTAAGAATACCATGCACGTTATTTAAAGCAAACATGCTATGATCGTTCTTAGAGATTCAGTTAGAGGGGAGGGGTTGCTGCTGCAAGTCCAGCAAAGCTGGTTCTATGGTGGGGGGTCATCTGTTTTGGTTTTTTTTAAGGGAAATTTCCAACAACGCAATCAGTGGTAATAGGTTTCAAGTTTCCCTTACAGTATAAAGGAAAATTAAAATTAAAAAGTTATTTAATACTCCATAAGCATTTTAGTAGAACTTAACAGTCCACTAATAAAATAAAATATGACCAGCTAAATTAATCTTTCTATAATGCATCCTGCAGTGACTTCAACTATTGCCATTTAATTCATTTATACCTGCTACGTTCTTTTAATGCCATTAATTACAGGCTGTGATTTATTAATGTAATAATAATGTGAGGACACTACTCAAGATTTCCATTTCCCAGCAATTAAAATCCTGATGGTATTAATACCGTATTTTCCGGTGTATAAGACGATTGGGCGTATAAGACGACCCCCTACATTTCCTGTTAAATTATAGTGTTTGGGCTATACTTGCCGTATAAGACTACCCCTCTTCCAACGCACACCAAATAAAAATGTAAAAACATCAGATTTGATTTTCATATGGTAATTTTAATTCAAATGCTTATGACATGCAGGTACTTAGTAGGAAAACTGTCACTTATAAACATAAGGCTGTTTGTCATCAAACATGTAAACATAAAACAGTGCAAGTGGATTAAACTTTTCCTAATTCACTCTAAAGCATTCCCTGCGCAGACCAAATGGGAGATCCGCTCCAGGTTTTCCAGCCCGCCCGCCCAGTTCCTGAGTCAAATGTGTCCTTAGAGCTAAGCAGCTGCTCTGGCTGCTGCATTCCCCACCTGCCTTTCAAGTTGGGATAGACTGCAACTGCTCTTCAACTTTAGAAGGAAAGACGCCCAGACCCCAGCCTGTAAAAAATCACAGACTGCAGTTTCTTCTCCAATTGGTTCCGCTTTCCCTGCGCAGACCAAATGGGAGATCCGCTCCAGGTTTTCCAGCCAGCCCTGTCCCTAAAGTTTCAGCACCCGGCGTATAAGACGACCCCTGACTTTTGAGAAGATTTTCATGGGTTAAAAAGTCGTCTTATACACCAGAAAATACGGTAGTCAATTTACAGTATTCATGATAGCGCCAGACTTTTCTTAAATAAAAATTACAGACTCATAAGAAATCTCCTTCCTAAAATGCCTATTAGTTTCCAAATTATTTTTATGTGCAGATAATCACAAAAGAAAGAGCAAATGTTTCTACTATTCTATTAGAATTCTCTCACGATCAATGATACTTCACTCCAAATTGATAGTCCTGTGTAGATATTGAAGAAGGTAGGAGAAAATGAAGTGCCTTTGGGTCCAACACTCCTCTCTGGCCCATCCCATTCTGGAAGGAACAGAGATACCCTAACACCATGCATCCAGTTTTAAACCCTTGCAAGCAGTCCAGAAAAAATCATGCTTCACAGTATAAAAGCTGCTGAAAGAGGACAAATAGAATAGAATAGAATAGAATAGAATAGAATAGAATAGAATAGAATAGAATAGAATAGAATAGAATAGAATAGAATAGAATAGAATAGAATAGAATAGAATAGAATAGAATAGAATAGAATAGAATAGAATAGAATAGAATAGAATCTGGAAAGGACCGTGGAGGTCTTCTAGTCCAGCCCTCTGCTCAAGCAGGAGAACCTATACCATCTCAGACAAGTGACTGTCTAGTCTCTTCTTAAAAATCTCCAGTGATGGAGCGCACACGATTTCAAGAGGCAAGCTGTTCCACTGGTTAATCGTCCTCACTGTCAGGAAGTTTCTCCTTAATTCTAGGTTGCTTCTCTCTCTGATCAGTTTCCAACCATTGTTTCTCATCCTTCCCTTTGGTACTTTGGTGAATAACGTGACCCCCTCTTCTCTGTGGCAGCCCCTCAAGTACTGGAATACTGCTATCATGTCTCCTCTATTTCTTCTTTTCTTTAGACTAGCCAAAACCAATTCCTGCAGCCGTTCTTCGTATGTTTTAGTCTCCAGGCCTTTGATCATCTTAGTTGCTCTTTTCTGAATTTTTTCTAACCTCTCAACATCTTATGTGATATGGTGACCAAAACTGGCTGCAGTATTCCAGGTGTGGTCTTACTAGGGTTTTATAAAGTGGTACTAATACTTCATGTGATCTTGATTCTATGCCTCTGTTTATACAACCTAGGACTGTATTAGCTTTTTTGGTTGCTGCTGCACACTGCTGGTCAAGTGATCGTCCACTAGGACTCCAAGGTCCCTCTCACAGTTACTGTTTTAAGCCATGTCTCGCCCAGTCTGTACTTATGCCTTTGATTTTTCTTGCCTAAATGTAAAACTTTGCTTTTCTCCACATTGAAACTCATTTTGTTGGATAGGGCCCGTTTTTCAAGTTTGTCAACATCCTTTTTGGATCCTGAGTTTGTCTTCTGGGATGTTGGCTACTCCTGTCAGTTTGGTGTCATCTGCACATTTGATGAATTCCCCTTCTAGCCTCTTATCTAAGTCATTGATGAAGATATTGAAGAGTACTGGGCCTAAGACGGAACCTTGTAGTACCCTGCTGCTAACATCTCTCCATGTGGATGTAGTGCCATTGAGGACTACTCGTTGAGTACGGTTTGCCAGCCAGCTCCAGATCCATATGGTTGTGATGTTGTCTATTCCACCTTTTTCTAGCTTACCAAGGAGTAGGTAGTGGTCTACTTTATCAAATGCCTTACTGAAATCTAAATATACTACATTCACAGCATTTCGCTGGTCTACTAGTTTAGTCACTTTATCGAAGAATGAAATAAGATTGGTTTGGCATGATCTGTTTTTAACAAACCCGTGCTGGCTACTAGTTATACCTTTGTTTTGCTTCTAGTTGTTCGCAGATTTGTTTTTTGATTATCTTTTCTAGGATCTTCCCAGATATTGACGTTAAACTGATTAGTCTGTAGTTTCCTGGGTCTGTTCTTTTCCCTTTCTTGAAGATGGGAACCCCATCAGCCCTTTTCCAATCCTCAGGTACTTCCCCAGTGCTCCAGGATTTATGAAATGGTGTAATGGTTCTGAGATAACATCTGCCAGCTCCTTCAGAACTCTGGGATGTAATTGGTCAGGTCCCAGTGATTTATACTCATGAAGGTCGGACAAATGTTCTCTTACCATTTTCTTATTTTAATTTTTGTTTTGTCTTTTGCAGTAGTTTTTTTGGTATGTTCAGCTAAAGTTTCTTTTTGTGAAACTTTTTTGTGAAATAGTTGTGCCATCTCCATTCAGGACCAACCAAGTGTCATCCATGAGAACAACCAATTAAATTTCTGTCCCATGCTCAGGTCTGAACTCAAAACTGCCAAGGACCCAAATAATTTCTATTTTTCAGAGCCCTTTGCCACTGCAGTTCCCCATTTTCAGTAAACTTCCTAGGACCGTGGTGGCGAACCTATGGCACGGGTGCCACAGGTGGCATGCAGAGCCCTCTCTGTGGGCACGCGTGCCGTCACCCCAGTCCTAGGCCTTCAGCTGGGTTTTATAAACCCTTTTTGCTTTAGGCCTCTGCCGCCGTGTACAAAAAAAAGGTTCAATTAATCAATCAATCAATTTCAACTTCTTGTGGGATAAAAAAAGTTCTCGCAAAGTTGGAATTGATTGATAGAACTTTTTAGTCCCACCCAGAACTCAGATTGCAGAGGATTCTGTTCACTTCCTTAAGCTTCACAGGCTCAAAATCTGCCCAGATAATGTTACAAGGCATCAGCTTTGTCATCTCAGTAGATTCTGTCCATCTAGTTTCCAAATTTGAGTGTATACAAGCAATTGTATCTATTATAAATGCTTGGCCAGACAATGACAACTTAATGTGCACTGACTGGGTTTTCCAGCCATTCAAAACACTTTAAATAGTGCCAGCATTCCATGAACAAAAAATAAGGGCAGGGGAGTAATTATGCTATGCTGTGTGCCTTTATTGCAGGGGTGTCAAACTCAATTTCACTGAGGGCCACATCAGCGTTATGGTTGCCCTCAGGGGGCCGGGTGGGCGTGGCCAGGTGGGCGTGACTAAGTGGGCGTGGCCAGCTCAATGCTGCTCACTCAGTGCAGCTTACTCGAAATGCCTGGGTCAGGAGAGAACAAGTTGCACCAGCTAATTTGATGTGGGGACATCTGATTGCCCCACAAGCTCTTCACCTCCCCAAACACCTGCAGCCAAGCATGTGCAGAGGATGGAAAGGGTCTTCTTCCCAAGCCCAGGCATGATTGGTAGTTTGTTAGCTCAGATGTAGATAGCCTCCTAGTCTCCAAGCTTGGAGAGAGAGAGTGTGTGTGTGTGTGTGTGTGTGTGTTCCTTCTGCCTTGACAGATCTCTGGAGAGCAAGAGGAGGCAGGGAGCAGCACTTCCCAGTCCTGCATGAGGGAGGCTGGCCCTTCTTGAAAGGGAATCCCCATTTCCACTCATGCGTGGAAAGGATGCTGGCTTGTTGGAGCAGCCTTCCCTCATGCAGCTTCCCTGCCACCTTATGCTCCTCTCCAGAGATCTTCCCTCAGCAGCGGCCGGCAAAGTAGCTCGTACGCGAAACAAGCCCGGCAGAGGAGCCGGAGCGGCGAGCAAAGACGCCCAGCCTGGATCCTGCAAGGCCCAGCCGAGACGCGTCCCCAGCAGCGGAGCTGCTCCAGCTCCTCTGCCGGGCTTGTTTTGCATGCGAGCTACTTTGCCTGACGCTGCTGGGGGCGCGTCTCGGCCGGGGCCTTGCAGGATCCGGGCCAGGCACCTCTGCTTGCCCTCAGAAGCACCTGGCCCAGAATTGCATGCGAAAGAAGCCCGGCAGAGGAGCCGGAGCGGCTACGCTGCTGGGGGCGCGTCTCGGCCGGGGCCTTGCAGGATCCAGGCCGGGTGCCTCTGCTCACCCTCAGCAGTGGCCGGCAAAGTAGCTCGCACGTGAAAGAAGCCCGGCAGAGGAGCCGGAGCGGCAAGCAGAGGCGCCCAGCCCGTATCCTGCAAGGCCTGGCCGAGATGCGCCCCCAGCAGCGGAGCCGCTCCAGCTCCTCTGCCGGGCTTCTTTCATGCACAGGCTCCTCTACCGGGCCTGTTTCGTGTGCGAGCTACTTTGCCTGACGCTGCTGGGGGCACGACTTGGCCGGGGCCTTCCAGGATCCGGGCCGGGCGTCTCTGCTCGCCCTCAGCAGCGCCCAGCAAAGTAGCTCACACGCGAAACAAGCCAGGCAGAGGAGCCGGAGCAGCTCCGCTGCTGGGGGCATGTCTCGGCCGGGCCTTGCAGGATCCGGGCCGGGTGCCTCTGCTCGCTGCTCTGGCTCCTCTGCCGGGCTTGTTTCGCGTGCGAGCTACTTTGCCAGGAGCTGCTGAGGGCGAGCAGAGGCGCCTGGCCCGGATCCTGCAAGGCCCAGCCAAGACGCGCCCCCAGCAGTGGAGCCGCTCCGGCTCCTCTGGCGGGCTTCTTTCACACATGGGCTCCTCTGCTGGGCTTGTTTCTCGTGCGAGCTACTTTGCTTGGTGCTGCTGGGGGCGCGTTTCGGCCGGGCCTTGCAGTATCCGGGCCGGGCACCTCTGCTCGCTCTCAGCAGCGCCCGGCAAAGTAGCTCGCACGCGAAACAAGCCCGGCAGAGGAGCCGGAGCAGCAAGCAGAGGCGCCCAGCCCAGATCCTGGAAGGCCCTGGCCGAGACGCGCCCCCAGCAGTGGAGCCACTCCGGCTCCTCTGCCGGGCTTCTTTCACACACGGGCTCCTCTGCCGGGCTTGTTTTGCGTGTGAGCTACTTTGCTTGGTGCTGCTGGGGGCGCGTTTCGGCCGGGCCTTGCAGTATCCGGGCCGGGCGCCTCTGTTCACCCTCAGCAGCTCCCGGCAAAGTAGCTCGCACACGAAACAAGCCCGGCAGAGGAGCCGGAGCGGCGAGCAGAGGGGCCCGGCTCGGATCCTGGAAGGCCCTGGCCGAGACGCGCCCCCAGCAGCGGAGCTGCTCCAGCTCCTCTGCCGGGCTTCTTTCACACACGGGCTCCTCTGCTGGGCTTGTTTCTCGTGCGAGCTACTTTGCTTGGTGCTGCTGGGGGCGCGTTTCGGCCAGGCCTTGCAGGATCCGGGCCAGGCGCCTCTGCTCGCCCTCAGCAGCGCCCGGCAAAGTAGCTCGCACGCGAAAGAAGCCCGGCAGAGGAGCCCGTGTGTGAAAGAAGCCCGGCAGAGAAACCGGAGCGGCTCCGCTGCTGGGGGCGCATCTCAGCCGGGCCTTGCAGGATCCGGGTCGGGCGCCTCTGCTCACTCTCAGCAGCGCCCGGCAAAGGAGCCCGTGTGCGAAAGAAGCCCGGCAGAGGAGCCATCTGTGGCTCTTTCTCTGGCTACCTCAAGTCTGCCTTCCTGCCTGGGCATCTCTCCTCCTCACCGGCTGGGTGTTGCTCGTCCTCCCCCCCCCGCGTCCCACCTCACTCCCTCTTACCTCCTACCTCCTACCTCCTCCACTTTTTTTTTGGAGCCGCAGGAGACTAATGAGATGCAAATGGTGCTGGGGTCCACCAGCCCACGTGCACTTGCCTCCTACTGAGCAAGTGCTCAGCCGGGCCGGCGCCAAGGTGGTGGGGGCCGGACCTTTGTAATTTCTGGGAGAGTTGTGCGGGCCAGATTCAATCATGTGGCGGGCCGTTTGTGGCCCGCGGGCCTTGTGTTTGACATGTCTGCTTTATTGTCACAGAGTAAGCTCGAACCTGACATATTCACTCCTTGCTTCTTCTTTTTTTTTACATCACTACAGGCATTTCTTCACCTGCTTCATTTCACAGAGCTGCTCAGTAAATCAAGGAGAAGCACAGGATTGGTGAACTGACTGGAATTGTTGAAAATTTCATTGGCATGGAATAAACATCCTCCAGATCACTGGGAAACTCCCCAAGTGTCATCTGGAAATTTGTTAGTTCCATCAAACATCTCTGCTTGACCATCTTAGCAGATCCCTTCTCCCTGCAAAGGTTTGTGTCCCCCTCCCCCTCCCAGTTAATCCTACTATCATGAGGAAGTGATTTATGTCGGACTGACAGAAAAGTCCGCCAGAACTGGATCATGACCCATACATTCCATAACTACAAGGTATGGCCAGTCACATGAGTTAGGCTAGTGATGACTTGGGATCAGTCCATGGTTACTGTGGCAGCCATGGAATCCTGAGCTACCCCCAATTCCAAGGAGGGGAAATGAAATCATTTACCGTATATACTTGAGTATAAGCCAACTCGAGTATAAGCCGAGACCCCTAATTTTACCCCCCAAAACTGGAAAAAGTTATTGACTCAAGTATAAGCCGAGGCTGGGATCTGCCGTTCTGCAAGCCTCCGCCGCCGGCGGAGGCTGGATCCGCGCTCTGCAAGCCTCTGCCGCCAGCAGAGGCTCGATCCGCCATTTTGCAAGCCTGAATACACAGGAATACCCTGTGTGGCCGCGGCTCTCGGGGAAGCCCTGGCTGTCCGCTTCCTCGCTCCACACTGCCATTCGGGGCCCGCGCATTCCCCGGGCAAATTGCGGCGCACAGCAGGTGAGGAAACACGCCCGCTCCAGTCGCCCCCCCTTCCCTCAGGAGACGCGAAGCAAGTGACCGCCCGGAGCTTACCGAGGACTTGCGCGCGGCCGAGGCTTCGGTGCTTCCAGGATCGCGCGCACCTCTCCCAAGCCGCTGCCGTCCGGAGACCTCCCCAAACGTCGGCAGGTCTCCGGACCTCCGTGCCCTGCCTGCCTGCTTCTTTCCGCTGCCTGGCTGCCCTACGATGTAACCCGCTTCATGATCGAGTGCGACGCCTGCAAGGACTGGTTTCACGGCAGGAAGGGGATCTCTGCCCTAGAGCGGGAGGGGGGAGGGAAAGGGGGGGGAGGAAAGGCCCGATCGCTTTGTGTTACCTGCCGTGAAACCAGTCCTTGCAGGCGTCGCACTCGATCATGAAGCGGGTTACATCGTAGGGCAGCCAGGCAGCGGAAAGAAGCAGGCAGGCAGGGCGCGGAGGTCCGGAGACCTGCCGACGTTTGGGGAGGTTTGGGGAGGTGCGCGCGCACCTCCCCAAACCTCCCCAAACTTTGGCAGGTCTCCGGACGGCGGTGGCTTGGGAGAGGTGCGTGCGATCCCGGAAGCACCAAAGCCTCGGCCGCGCACAAGTCCTCGGTAAGTTTTTTTGTTCACTGGAGTATAAGCCGAAGTGGAATTTTTCAGCCCAAAAAGTGGGCTGAAAAATTCGGCTTATACTCAAGTATATACGGTAATACTAACAGTCTAGCTGAATCCATAACCTCCTCTGCAGTGAAGTTAAGTAGCTGAATGAGGGATGCTGCTATACAACTGGGAGGATAATGGAAGTACCGCCAGTTTTCCCTTTTGTCCCAGTATCATGAACAAGGCCTCTCATCTTGCCCCTTTTGGAACAGTGCCCTCCTAACAGCTAAAATCTTTTGGTATACAAAAGCCCCATCACTTCTTCTACCTCAGGTTGGGACTGATGCAAAATTCATAACCCATCTCCATAAAATTCTATAGAGGGACTTCTTCTCTTTATCCAGCCTGGCTTTAGGAATATAAGCCAGGTCTATCATCTCCTTAATTACATAATGGACAAAGTAGGTTTTATTACAGATGGACTTGGCATTTAATAGCATCATGTTGAGTTGGAGTACTCAACAATCCAGCTACCGGTATCTGTTTCTTGACTAGAGACTGGGAAGCTGGAAGTATGAACTTTTAAAGCAAATCTCCAACAAAGAACAATAATGCAGATGCAATTCTTTTCTTTCTCTGTTTAGTATTAGCTGATCTTATATATTGTACATCAGAAGTGAAGGATGATATGCGTCAAGATATGTTCCTTGATAGTGCAATAGCATGATTATTTGTTACCGTTGCATATGAGTATGTGGCTCAGACTGTTTAAAACAGGCATATCCAATCCATTCTGTTCAAACAGACATCTCCAAGTCTACTGTTACAGAAATGGCTATTATGAAAGTAAGTGAAAGTAAAAAGTTGAAGATATTACATTACTATTTTTATTCTACTGTGCTGAAAAAGTTAGAAGTTAACTCTTTTTTCTTCTCTTCCCCCCTTCCCATATTTTTCCTCCCCCCCTTTCCCTTCCCCATTAATTTTATTTTGATTTGTATTTTCTATTATGAAAAAAAATCAACATCTCAACTTACTAGAGAGACAGTAGAATTCTATTTCTATAATACATTTGATGATGAATATCGTTTGATTATGGATATAATAAAAGTGGTAAAATGCTGTCTCCTTTAATTAAAACCAACAGCACTATGTAATACCCATGGATTAAATGTTATAATTATATAGACCAGGGGTCTTCAAACTTGGCCCTTTTATGACTTGTGGACTTCAACTCCCAGAATTCCTCAGCGAGCATGCCTGGCTGAGGAATTCTGGGAATTGAAGTCCACAAGTCATAAAAGGGCCAAGTTTGAAGACCCCTGATATAGACAGACCATGTATGTAAAATAAAAAAACTTCTGGCAACGTTTATATGATCTTTCAGTTAATGAATAAGCTGATTATGACTATATAAATCACAAGATAAATGTGTGATCCTAAACTAACAACACATGGGGCCCCTTGAGTATGGAGTACATTCAGTAAAACAAATCACATAACAATCCTGCTTCTGCATATAACTAAACTTCATTTTATACAATGAATTTCTCCCAAACCCTGAGGAAGTGCCTAGATTGACAGAAATTTAAATATAGCTCTCAAAAGACTACTGATTGAAGGAGCACATGATTTTTAAAAAAATCCTCATACAAATGAAATAAAACCAGAAAAATCACAAGTTTACATAAGAGCGTTAGTGAAGGTCTGATTCATCTTTAGCAAATCAATTTAACTTGTTTTTCAATGGGAGATATAGAAATAGACTGTAAACATTTCATTTCAGAATAAAGTATTGTCTCTCGTGAAATTGGTACAGGAGAAAATAGCCAAGCAAACAAGCAAATGAATCGTTGAATAAATCAATCCAGAGTTCTTACTCATAGTACAAATGATCAAGCTTAAATTATTGACCAGTGTGTGAAGTCCTAGAGTAGGACCAGAGAAAAGACAGATGGAGTGAATTACAGCAGCAATGTGTGTGTGTACCATTGGAAGATCTGAAGGAGCAAGTTGGGGACAGTTCCTGGTCATGAAGACTCAACCCAACTTGATAGCACATAATCAATAAAATAGGTAAAATTATAATCAGTGAGATTTTTTTTAAAAAGTGTTCCCAATCACTGAGATCAATTCTTACCCCTATATGCTGGAAAAGCCAAGATCTCATCACGTTTGTAGCATGTTTTGGAAGAACACCTCTTTTATTCTTTGATGATCCATCATCTTGATGCAAGATGCTTAAATCTTGGTTTAACTGTAACTGGAGCTACACAATAGCACAACTTTATTAAAACACTATAGATATAATCAAAAATCCTTAATATTTCATAAGAATAATTAAAAAGCACACATTTTACATTAAAAATAAGAGGAGTGCTACACATGTACTGTTTCAGATTGTATGCAAAAGCTATATATGTCAATGCTCAGTTCTTAAGAGAACGTATGGAAAACTATCAGATTAGGAGAAAGAGTTCTAACCCTGTACTCTTTAGATGTTTTCTATGTACAGGGAATTTTATTTTATGGGAACATTCAAGCATAGTATTCACAAACTGCATATTAAAATGGATGAATATGGTTTCTCTACAACTCTCAGTATTTATCCTTTTTTATATTTATGAGGGAAAATCAGGAATACTGTAATGTGTGAAACAATATATTCAGTCAGGGACAAAGATGTGGCCCCTCTGATGTATGAGTACTCAAATTCTCTTTGTGCCCTCCAAGACCTCTCTGATTCTGAATACCGCAAATTAAATGCAGTTTATGGATGGGTGTAGGAAGATGCTTTTTAACTTTTTCCCCACATTTCACATATCAAAAAAAATTAAACTCATTATATAAGCAACCCGTATTTTCAGTGTATGTTTTCCACAACTTATTAAAATCCTCACTTCTCCTCCCAGTTTAAACCACTCTATGAAGTGAGTAAAACAAACCTGTGAATTCTGGATCCTGATGGTTCCAGGTGATAGTGCTTGTGTTACTACTTGTCCTTGAGGTGTGACCACTGTTACTGGCTGATATACTGTGCCACCTTAAAAGAATGCAGCAATCAAGTAAATAAGAAAACAAGAGATAATAGATTAATCGATAGTTATTATTAGAGATGCAGGATGTAGGTATGTTTAAAACATAAAACTATTTTTAAAATGCAAAACTGAATATTTTTTTCCGATCCCATAGAATGTTTTACTTTTTTTTGGAAGCAGAAATTCAGGAAAAAGTTCCCCCAAAGTCCAAAAAGTCAAAATGGCAGTCTCAATAGTGCAACTGAAGCTCTGCTCCTTTGCATACGTGTGTGATGGCAGTGCATAAACAAAAGAGTCAGGTTTTGATAGTGCTACCAAAACCAGCATTTTTACTTCTTTAACCTCCGCTGCGTACGTAACTAAGAATGTTTTTACTACATCTGATATTATTAGGTAAATTAGTTATTATGCCGTAAATATTTTTAATTACTCAAATATATTTGTTTTGCCTTCATTTTCTTTTCATTAGATCATAAGAAGAGTAAGACTAGACAAATTACTCTTTGAAAAGTAAAGCTATTGTTTAAAACGGTGTTCCAATCATCTCAAGATAAATAGATGGTATGTATTAAAAATAACTTTTATAACATTTTTCTCTTTAGACACTATTAAACAGCCAGAAGCACACAAACACATATATTTACACACTTAGATAAAATGCAACATTTGAATGTTTAGTGTTTCTTACCTGCAACTGTTGCCATAGTTACATTTCCCTGCTGCAGTGCTGATGCAGGTACCACAATCCCCTGGGGACTCAGTGTACCTGTGATGGCACTTTGAATTGGCTAGAAAGAGTAACAACAAGAATTACATAGCCTTATATTTATGAATGTTCCCATGATTTCAATTGAAAAAATACGATGTTGACTGACAAGTATGATTAAAAAAGCCTGTTATGAAAAAAAAATCAATGAAAAGAATAAACAAACAATAAATTGTGTATGTTGATTCTAAAGTTAGCTCTCTTTCCAATACTGAAATATTCACAGAATAGTTTAAACAGTCATAATAATGTGGAATTATAATTAAACCACACACTAGTTCCTCTACCACTCAATACTATTACATAGTGAAAGCTTGAATTTGTATGTCAAATTGTTAGAGATAATGGGATGACTATTTGGAAATGGCTATTGGTATTTTAACCTAGATTTTTTTTTAAAAAAAAGAAAGAATAAATAAATTGTACAGGCTTTCAGTCTTCAAAATCACCTGAGCATTTTAAACCTAAGCAGAAAAAATGATTTTTTAAATATTTTGCTCAAGTTTAAAATATTTACTCAAATTAGTAAATCATCAAATAAAATACCATCTAATGTATGAATTGCAAGAATGCAGTTTAATCAGTTGACATGAGGTTGGCATGAAACGTTCAATGAAATTCAATGAATTTCTAAAAACATATATCAATATGTTTAGACCAGGGGTGTCAAACTCAATTTCACTGAGGGCCGCATCAGCATTGCAGTTGCCCTCAAGGGGCTGGGTGGGTATGGCCAGGGTGGGCGTGGCCTACTGGGTGGGCGTGGCCAGCTCTACATCGTTCGCATCAAGGGTGCCTATGGGGGCCTGGGCTGGAGTGGGACAGATCTGAGTGTCTCTGGCAGAAGGAGGGTCTCTGGGCCAGGGCCAAGGCAGTGGGGGCCGTTCCCTCACTGTTTCCAGGATGGCTTTGCAGGCCACATGAAACCACTTTGTGGGCTGGATGTTTGACATGTCTGGTTTAGACTATTCATAATTAATTTATTTTTTCTTCTGTAATGGTAAACATATGCTTCCAATAGGTTTCTAGGAGGGTTCTAATAGTAATGAAGATGAATATAATAAACTATTTAATGGATTTATTTCTTCATAGTACTTATACTGTTCCAATCTCAAGCGTCTCTGAGCAGCACGCAACATCCCCACCTCCACCCCCAAAAATATAATAATAATAATAATAATAATAATAATAATAATAATAATAATAATAATAATAATAATAATAATAGTAATGAATAACTAAATCCAAATCAATATCAAAAACAAACCATCAAAAGCAAAGGTCAAACCAAAATAGTTGGCATCAGTCATGCAGCTGAAGTCAAAAACATGTTGAAATAAAACATTTTAAATTGGTTTATGGAATTTCAGGAAAGTGGGAGAGGCTTGGACCTCTGGGGGAAATGTATCCCCAAAGGTAGGGGCTCTTTCAGAAAATTCCTGTAATAACCACAAGAAGGATGAGAACTTTCAGGTTATCTCTTGAGGACCAGACTGAATGGGCAGAATCAATTTTGCAAGGTATTGTCCAATATATCCAGGCACTGCACTATTGAGGATTTTTTTTACCTTTAACAACCAGCATTTTGGATTGGCCCTGACAGCCTATTCGTAAGCAATATAGTGCCTTTAGTAGAGATATAATAGTGGGGTTAGGGTTAGAACAGAATGTCCATTAAATCCAAATTGGATTTTATGCTTGTGTTGTTTATCTGTGCATAAATTATCACACAGAGATTTATTTACTATTGCATTTTATCTTCAATAAACTCTGATCCAATAAATCAAAATTTAATTTGGCAGACCTCATTCTGAAATGTAAATAATACCTAAATTTAAACAGAAATAGTAAATTACATAATTATTTAAACTGGTGGAAAAACCACCCAACTTCCATTATTATTATAAAAATTCAATTGCCAATTGGGACACATTTCAATAATAAAAATATTATGCAGCAAAATAAAGGCCCATAGGTTAGTGATGGACATTTATAATCCATATTGTTTCAGGTTAGATTTTCATGCCTTCAGTTAATGCAGTGATGGTTGATCTTTGGATTGCCAGTGGCCTTGCTTAATATACTTTGGGTGGCTAAGACAAATTTTTCGATTTTATTTTATTGGATTTACAGGGGAAGTTCAGGATTTTTGTTGTTGTTTAATTGTGTGAAGCCATAAGGCTTAAACATTAGTGTTTCTCCATGTTTCTCATCTTAACAGGGCAGAAAACAGTGCAATTAATACTGTGGTAAGAGGTACTTGAATGTGCAAAAAGGGAGTAACGGTCTGTTTCCAAATTGAATTAGTCTAATATTTGCAGCATGTTTTCTTAAATTCCTCTCCCAACATAAGTCAATCAGGACAAGAGACATTTCATGACTAAAGTATGAGATGAGTGATTCCTGCTCTTTAATATTTTTTCACCTGGTCTCTTATGTCCATGGTTTCTTATGCTTAGATTTAGCTATTGAATCAGAAGAACTTTATGCTCTGAAGTCTTGTGTATGTGATGGAGAGCTGTCAAGAACTTTCTTCCTGCACTGAGAACCATAGACAGGGTCATTATTTGCAATGAGATGAACAAAGCCAACCCAAAACTTAGGCCAAGGAAACAGTGCCAAAGAAGTGTAATGATAATTGTGTCAATTTTGCTCTACTGCTCACATTTTCTGGTGACTCTTTCCATGAAGACAGCTGCTCCAGCAAATCCAAGCTATCTTTATCATGTTTAAAGTTGCTGGACTGCAGACAAAGAGTTGACAAATTATAGCCATTCTTTAAGAATTACAATTTCATGTACCGGATTACTAAGAACTGCACAAGGGAGACCTGGTATCTTTAATAACATCACAAAGACTTAAACATTGCTAATTGGCAAGTCATAGATCATCTATTTTAAAACTGTATGGTTATGCATTCAATCAAATTATTAAGATGGCATATTATACTTAAGATTTTTAAAAATCTACTTTTATCTATCTTGAATCTTTATGGAATATGGTACATTACAAAACAATTAAGAAAATAAGCTTCATTTATCATGAAAGTTACCTGGGGTTGTACTGGTGAATAAGGACTCCCAGATTCCCCACTTAGCAGAGTTTCACTGTTCATTTTAGTCTTTAGACATGCAATATAGCGACTACAAAAATCTTTACAGAGCTCATTAACTTTTTCTAGCTCAAGCAGATGAATTCGTAAAACCTGAATTGCTTTTACCATCTGAGAATAAACAAACAGAATTTTAAAACAACATACAAAAATGTCTGCGCTTCATTTACATTGACAATACTGTATTTATATCCAGTCTCAGTGACAGAGTTTGCAATGAAGTTCAGGGACTGCAGTTTACAACCATTAAAATGAAAGATGTCATTAAATACACAGAATAAAGTCACAAAACAATAGTAGTAATAATAATATGTTTAGAGAAAAAGGGCTTGGCCTAATGTTAAACATGGATAGAATAAAACTTGCTGGCAAACAGATTTACTATATTTATATTCTTGTCTTTCAGTATATACAAATCTTCACAAGGTACTTTTTAAGCAACACAGACAATTATAAATAAAAATATGATGTATTATTAAAAAGAAAGAAAGAAAAATATTTCCTACATGGCTGTTGAATGTAATTGAAATGCTAAGATTTGGGAGGAAAAGTCTAGCTGAGAACACCTTTTCCTTTCTTTTAATGAAAATGACTACTGAGAGAATCTTCCATTTCATTACTGTTAAGATTCACCTTAAATACCAAAGTCACTTGGAGAAGAATTTCTGAAAATCCTACTATACTGCTACTCAAGTTATGCAACATAATTCATATAAACCTTGAGTTTGACTTTCATAAAAAAAAACCCAGCTAAAGCTGCTTTACTTTGCAATACAGGTAGTTCTCGACTTACAATCATTAGTTTAGTGACTGTTCGAAGTTACAACAGTACAGGAAAAAAGTGACTTATGAACGTTTTTCACATTTATAACCATTGCAGCATCCCCATGGTCACATTGTCAAAATTCAGATGCTTGGCAACTTGTAAGCTGCCCTGAGTCTTCGGAGAAGGGCGGGATATAAATGGATTTTTTTTAAAAAAAAAACTGGCATGTATGTATGAAAATTGCAGTGTCCCAGGGTCATGTGATCACCTTTTGCAACCTTCTGACAAGCAAAGTCAATGGGGAAGCCAGATTCATTTAACGACTTGTGTTACTAAGAGACTAGTAAGAAATGAAGTGACTCACTTAACAGTGGCAAGAAAAGTCATGAGGCAAAACTCACTTAATAACTGACCTGTTTAGCAATGGAAAATTTGGGCTCAATTGTTATCGTAAGTCAAGGACTACCTGTACATTATTTAACAACCAGCTCATTAAACATTAATTGAAATACAAACGTTGACAAATTTTGCTTAATGATCTTTTAAAAAATGATTTATTTCAGTGCTTTCTGAATTCGTAGTCATTTAAATAGACAGGTACTTTGTAACTTCATTTTATTCCTTAAATGAAACTATCTAACAAAGAGGGAAAAAAGAAACTTCCTTGGGGGAACAATCTTTTTTACTAGGGGTTGTGGTAGTTTGTGGAGATGCACAGCTTGTTTATATGAGGAGATGGCCATATTTTTACTGTTTTTATATGTTAGCTGCTAAAAATCATTGGAGATGGACAGTCAAAAAGTAATGGAAAAAAGGTCAGTTTGCCAAATAATATCTGGAAATGTATGCAGAAACGCTTCCTTCCTTTGATCCATATTTATTTGTTATGATGGCCATGTTGGAAACAAAGAATACTTTATTGCAGGTTTCAAGGAAAGAAATAGAGTCAAAATAAACATAATTTTAAAATAGCAAGATTTGTATAAATACAACAAAAGAAACATAAATTAATATGTCACTTTTTTCCTAAAATGCTTTTACTTACTAAATTATCCGTTTCTGGGTCTTCACAAAAAAAGGGTTTTCCTTCCTTCTCCTGTTTCCTAACAAAGTTTTCAATATCTACATCAAAACTTGCAGATGTTGTGCCTTCTGAACCCTGTGTAGATTGTTCACATTTTTCAAATAACAGTGCTAATAAGGGAAACAGTGGGTGCCTAGGAATTAAAGATGAGCAAACTATAAGACTATAGAAATTCTCTAAGTCAATATGACAAAACATGTATAATTTAGACACTGCATATTTAATAAAATAAATTACATTAAGAATTAAAATGCTACACATTCATGGCTAATCTAACCTGGAATAGAAAACCAATTCTTTTGTTTACTGTTTAAATCTACTTGTGCGTTGTCGGGAAGAAACTATATTGAATTCTCAAGTGTAAACTTGCTTTTTATTGTTATTTACTATTTTTTTTTCATGTTCCAAGCACCAAGAGTTTGCTTATGATTGGGGTGAGATACAAATATTATTATTTATTAATATAATGAATATGAACATTTTAAAATCTATATTAAAATAGAAACTCTTAATCTGAAATAAAGATCACAAAATCTTACTTAAATAAACAGAATGTGCACTATCTGATGCTAGTTCAGTAAGTTGCCAGTCTCACTTTAATAGAACTTACTCTCTTGTAAACATGCAGAACACTGACCTAAGTATGTAGTAAAATGGCTGAAAACATATATCCGACTTAATAAAAGAACTCAAAATATATAGTTTGTTGGTGCGCTTGCTATTAAATGTTTGAGTTCAGGTAGCTATTTAAGTAGTGATTCTACACTGTGAGTGCACTGGGATCGGTACTTATTCTATACTACATAATTTTATACTACCATCGTATACAGGTATACATGACCTCACCCAAGAAAATAAAATTGCAGGAGTTCTCAACTTTGGCTACAGTGGTGAAATACAGAAGAGTTTGGATACTGAAAGGAAGAAGGCTTCAGAATCCTATCCTCTATTTGTATGGTCTCTTTCAACTGTGATTTCCTACTACATCCCAGAAACTTCACCCTTAGTTTGAGAACAATCACTCTACATATTAAAGACAATAATATATTTTACCACTTAGATTGGTCAACAGTACTACCTGTAAATAGCCTGCTTGTCTGCATCCATCGGTGTCTGAGATTCAACTGGGGAGGGACTCAATCCTGCATTTGTTTCTAAGCAGTTTGGATCCTGCTCAGTTTTTAATTCTGTTACTACTTGCATTTGCTAGAAAAGAAAGATGCTTTATATTACCAGCTGCACTGAAAATGGTTTGTTTTCCAAGCAAAGAGCCTACTAAATGGCCAGAAAGTTGGTATGACTTGGCAACTGTACAAAAAGTACAAGCAGTTAACAAAAATAAATAGATGGGTATACACATATGATCTTTCTTATATCTTTTCTCAGTAAGTAATTGTGGCTGATCATAAATTGAAGATTTGATATAATATAACAGACAGATTTGTTAACAGTCTTTCTGGGTCTTGCTGTTGACATGCAAATATATCTTTCCTAGCTGTTGCTAAAAAAAATTGCATGCACTTCTCCATACAATCAGCTGGAATCAAACTCAAGTATTATTTCTTATGTTACTATTATATGTACATGTATACACAGGTCAAAAACACAAAAAAGTTTAAATATCCTTCCAATTAAAAAACTTTAATTAAGATAAATGTTTCAGATTGGCACAAATCTATTCCTTTGTTAGGACACAGTATGTGAAAAAGTTTGGAAACTGATTCAGTCAGTTAATAAATAAACAGTTTAGCTACGCTAGCTAATTGACATATCTGGAATTTTGCATATGTGACTGCTGGCTTTTTTTAATTCCCCCCCTTATCCCTCTTCTCCCTTATAAACTCTTTTTTATATCTATAGCTTCAAGCTATTTAATATTGGAATTCTTTGTTAAAATCTTCTCCGTGTACAACTTTGCGTAATAACACAACTATGTTTGTATTTCAACGTTGGCATAAGGTTTGGAATTGGGCAGAAAAATTCAAAGAACATTTCTTTCTACTTAAGTAAGGATTCATTAGTAGAAACTGCAGGATCTCCTTAGCTGAGCGTGTTAGGAGAGACATGTCAAACTCAAGACCTGCAGTGCGCCCAGATCCAGCCTGTAGGGCTTCCCCAGAGATTGTGAGAAAGTGACTCTTGCCACCCTGGCCCACCTCAGCCGGGTGCCCCACCAGACACGCACACAGGAGACGCCGGGCCCTCGGCAACCACAGCTTGGGGCCTCATAGCCCACACAGTGCAGGCCACTGGGCTGGCCCTGCAAGCACCAGGTGCAGGCATAGATACAGGAAGAAGGCACACAATCTGGCCCTCTGGACATGCAGGGCACCCCCCCGCCTAACTGCCCCATCCCTGCAGCAGCGGCTGTGGGCAAGCAAAGACAGTGGGGCTGCAAAGAAGCACCCCAGCCAGTTGCTGTCACCACCATGCTGCGACCCCTACCCACTTGGCCTTCGCCGTCCAACCCCGTCCTCCAGCTCCACCTCACACATGGGACGAGCCTTCCATCTGCTGCCAAACCCCCAAAAGCCCTGGAGAACAGGAAGGGTTGGGGGGCTTCATCCACAAGAGGCAGCCGGAACTCCCCTCCCTGCTCTGCCCTACCTGAGTCCAGCCCCAAAGCTACCCCATGTACACTGCACCCATGCACCTTGGGGCCATGCACGGAGACCACACCACCCCCTTCCTTGCCAGGCCATGCCCACCCCTCCACCTGCGTCGCCCTACTGGCGGTGGGAGGGGCAGGAAAACTGTTTGTGCGCTGCTGCTGCTGGCAGTTCAGGGGTGGCAGGGCCAGCTACTGGCAGTGTGTCAGGCCAGAGTCCACGTGCGGAGGCAACAGCAGGGGTGTGTTTGTGTGAAAATGGGAAGCTGCCATGGCAATGGACAAGCAGCAGTGGGCAGGGGGGTTCTCATTTTGGCCTCTCCCCATTGCCATTGCCTCTGTGCCTAGACTCCAGACTAAAACCAAATGGCAGTTTGGCTGCCCCCCACCACGTGCCACCACCATTCATGTCCCCACCAGCAGCAGCAGCACTTACCACCAATGCCCTGCTGCCCCCCCAGCCATGCCCACCTAGATGTGGCAACCCGACTCTGATCACCCAGCCATGCCACCCAGCCACACTTAGTGGCCCTTTGAGGGCAACCATAATGCTGGTGCAGCCCTCAATGAAATTGAGTTTGACCCCACTGTGTTAGGAGATTCAGGCTAATGGATGGCAGCCTATTATTATTATTTTTGGAAGAAGGGATGTGCCAATGAGACTTAATTAAGCATCTTTCTTAGTTTGTAACACATTACAAACCCAAAGATATTACAGCCACTAATTTGTTTGAAATAGAAATCCAATCTTTTTACAGGGCAAAAAAGATGAGTGGTTTTCATTTCTAAGCAATGAACAGCCCCTACCAAAATGGCAGATTTCTATTAAAATGGCCATAGTTCATTTTAGGCAATGGAAGAAAACAGATCAGTGAAAAAGAAAAAAAACACAGTTGAGAACAATATCCTTATTTGAAAATAAAAGTGTTATGATGAAAATAAACCAATGTTGCTTGTTTGTTCGTTCGTTCATTCATTCATTCAGGCACATAGACTTATGTAGGCACACGTAATGACTCACAGTCTTAATAAACATAACTGAATCAATTAAAAACTATACTACTTATGAAAACACACAGTCAATAGCTGAATACATTTGTATTATTCAATACATTTTTTCCCTAAATATTTAAGGCAAGCAAAAGAACTTAAGTCAGCAGAGGCAAAAAGTTCCAGTCTGATTCCTAACATCTGTACTTCAAATGATTATTAGGAAGTTCTGCCATTCAGATTCCACCTTGGTTATATTCACACTTCATGCCTGCTTAGTTTTATTTTACTTTATTTTATAATCAACAATATATTATTAGAATCTGATTGACTCTTTTTGCTTGTTTTCTTCTGACAATGAGAAGATTCAAACAACTGCAGAAAGTCTTTCAAGATGTAATGAATGAATTTGAATTCTGGATTTTTAACCCCTTCACAATCCAATGTTGAGAAGAAATATTAATTGGCTTTTGATCCTTAGTTGTTTGGCAAAGAAAACTATAAAATCAATTTGCATGTTTTACTAAACAAACCAGAAAGCATTCTGTGTAATCTGTTTAACCATTCCTACCAGCAAGCAAAAATAGACTGAGTGAAATAGACTGAGCTTATTTAACCTAGATTCATGAAGAGAAAATATCCAATTTTGAATCCACGAACTTTGTAAAAAAATAATGGATAGTGTACAAGTCAGAAGCATGATTTCTGCATACTAAAGATAATCCATATCATATGAACTTTTGGGGAAAATGCCTCACTTGTTGCCCATCTTGATAGTTGTCTATACTTAATGTCTGCGTTGCCATCATGGTTACTGAGAACTGCTTTGAAGTCAAATCACATTTTACATCAATTTTTTGCTGAAAAGAAACCATACAAAATATTAGTATTTTTAAAGAAAATTATAGAAATACTGAAATCTGTGTACAGTTGAAAAATGTATTCTTTCCAGTAAAATTACATATGCTTGTTACCATCATAAAATACTGATAATCATAATTTTCATCCAAATTGCACATGTGTTTTCACGTGCCAAAGTAAATAGAAATAGAAATGTACCACAAAAATATCTGGAAGAAAATAAAACCAAACTTTTAGGAATTTGGAAAATGTTCTTTCAAATTATTCTCTGTTGAATGAATATGGATACTGGTCCAGTCATGGGATCAGATGGTTCTTTTTAAATCCCTGCTAGCACACTAATGTACACTTTTTCTATCTGAAAACTGTTCAATGGCTAAACCAAGGCACAAGGATTAACTTCATAATATTTCTCACACACAACCACAAATGTTTGTATTTATCTGTTGTCACATTTATAGGCAACCACCCATCTATAACTATCTTAGTTCTTCTCTCTCAGATTCATCACATCCTTAATTTACAAACAATTGATTTACACATCTAGCCCAGTGGTATATTTTTTCCATGTAGCCATTTTTGATATGATGAGCATTTTTTTCAATCACCACAGTTTATATCTGTGTGACTTATATGGATGGGTCAGTCCACAGACTCTTTGATGATACCTTAAATTATTATGTATACTGTAATAATAGGCAAAATATGTGGTTTTTCAAAAAATTGAAGAAAATATGCAGAAGTAAAGGTAAAGATAAAGGTTCCCCTGCACATGCGTGCTAGTCGTTTCCGACTCTAAGGGCCGGTGCACATCTCCGTTTCAAAGCCGAAGAGCCAGCGCTTGTCCGAGGACGTCTCCGTGGTCATGTGGCCGGCATGACTAGACGCCAAAGGTGCACAGAACGCTGTTACTTTCCCACCGTAGTGGTCCCTATTTTTCTACTTGCATTTTTACGTCCTTTCAAACTGCTAGGTTGGCAGAAACTGGGACAAGTAACAGGCACTCACTCTGTTACGCGGCACTCGGGATTCGACCTGCCAAACTGCCGACCTTCTGATCGACAGGCTCAGCGTCCTAACCCACTGAGCCACTGCGTCCCTTTTATGCAGAAGTAGCTACATGAAAATATTCTATGTAAGGTAATATAAATTGGTTTATATTTTTTATTATAGTTTGTATCCAATAATGGTGATGGTAAAATAACTTTCTTCACTTTGCTGTATCCATTTTCAAAAAACTCCAAAGTTCTCAAAAGTAAAGAAGCATTGGAAAGAAGCAAGAAACTTCAAGGGTTCTTTTGCTCTGTTATTGACATTCAATAGATATAGAGGTTGGAAACAAAACAAAGCTTCCTGATAATATATCTCTTTGACAGTATTTTATTTCTATCTAATGAAGTGCTCTCTTTTAAAAACTGTTAAATAATTATCTGACTGTGAAGCAAATTTTCCTGCATTGGCAGGAAATTATCAGCTCAGAGGGAATGACAGAAATGTCAATGCCAATGCTGGAAAATCTGCTTCACATTCAAATAATTATTTAACAGTTTTTAAAAGAGAGAGCTTCATTATATAGAAATATAATGTTGTTAAAGAGTTATATTATCAGGAAGCTTTTTCATCTATACCCATCAAGTGAAAGATATTGTCTGTGTCAATACCCATCACTGTAGTACCATTGTTTCTCAACTGGATCTCTCTCCAAGCTAGCCATTGAGCCTTTCAGGGTGAGTCTTTCTTTCTGTGATGACATTATTGTCTTATTCTCAAAACAACAGGATATTAACTGCTGAAACTAGAAGGGTTTAAATAAACCTGCCCTGTATCTTTTAATTTTGCGTAAAAATATAGTTCAAACAAAGAGCCTTGGTGGAGCAGTGGGCTAATGCCTCCTTAAGTAACACCAGCTGCCTGCAATTAGTGAAGGTTCGAGTCCCACCAGGCTCAAGGTTGACTCAGCCTTCCATCCTTCCGAGGTAGGTAAAATGAGGACCCAGATTGTTGGGGGCAATTAAGCTGACTTTGTAATAATGCCGCTTGGGGGGCCCCCGAAAGCCCTAATAAGCAGGCATATACATAGAATGAAGGCTATTGCTAAGCACATTGATTTGTGCTTAGATTGTAAGCCGCCCTGAGTCTTCAGAGAAGGGCGGGATATAAATGGGATTAAAAAAAATCCTTTTCCTGAGGATCATACCTTTTTTAAAAAAAGAAAAAAAGAAAAAAAGAAAAAAACAAGTTCTAGTGGTGAAAGGGATAAATATATCAATTAATATAATGTAGCAGCATATGAGCAAATTATCACATAGCACTTCTCTATTTTCAGGGCTCTCTCTGGAGACATAAATAGAAAAATCTTGCAATTGCAATCTTTAGGTACAGAGATCTGCAAGTCATTACACTGAAAATAATTTGGTTGATGGCTAGTAAAGGAAATTCCAAGAGTCAGGACCAGCAGAATTTGCTCACTGGATTATTTTTGGTATAACGACTCTGATCAGCAAGGTATTGGCTTTTGGGTTTCTTTCTTGTAGTAAGATAAATAGTGCTTACCAATCAATGCTTTTCCCTCTTCTTAGCAAATAACCTCCAGCTTTTCAATTACTTATCATACTACTCCTCTGGTAGTCATTTCCTGGGAAGGGTATGCCTAAGTAAGTAGCAGACCAATTTTCATTTAGTTGAATTAGTTATAACCATAGAAGCAACCATTATTTTTTAACTATTTGACACTTCTAGTAAAATAATCTGTGAGAATACAGGCACAGAATTTTGTCTTTAGTGGAAGAAGAAAAAACAATAACCAAGCAGTACATAATTTTCTCCAAAATTCATATTGGAATATTGGTCCAATAAAAATGTTTATGGAAAAATAAAACATGTTACAACAGAAATTATAGACTGAAAAAAATTAGATTATAACAGAAGGATAAGAAAATATTAGGAAAAGAAAAAAGTTTGCAGTTTTACAATTTGTTTATGTATTTAGAGTAACAGGAAAAGAATGGTGAAAGAATTTGCATACAACTTTTGATAGTTTCAAAAGTTAAATTAAGAAAAATGTAACATATAAGCAACACCATCATATTTGGAGAAAATAGTTCATAGGCCTTTGCCTGAGCGGAGAAATAAAAAAAGCAGATTTAAATTATTTTCATTAACAAAGAAAGCATTTTCAAAAAATGATGTATTTTTATAGTTCAGTCATAATTTATTAATTTGAATTCTTAGTACTATGTTCACAAGAAAAAAGAACAAACTTGAAATTAGTTCCATAATTATATTTTTAAAATTTCAATTCACTTTCTGATGACAAATCTTAACACAAAAGTATCTGAATGTATTGTTAAAAGCTGAGTTGAGCTTGAAGACCTTAGCTAACATTTGATAATGACTCATAACTAGTATGTGACTATAGGTGTTATGGGTCCACTAATATCATGGAATATATTTCTCCAACTTTATTGTGAGTCAGTTGCTTTTTTCTTTTAGGTTGAATCTAAGATTTGTTACATCATCTTCTTGGAACAGATTGCTGTATTTTATAACCAATAGGAGGTGATTTCCACAGCAGTGGAAGTGAGCATGGAACTATGCAGATTTCTCTGTGCTTTTGAATTTCATCCACCATCATAGGTTGGCTGTTGCACCATTCTTCGTTTCATCTGCTATTTTATCACAGATTGAAATATTAATATTTTCTGTAGGCAAAACATTTGGAAAGCCTCTAGATTTTCCAAATCATTTTGAAGCAAAGTCCAAAATTCTGCACCATGCAGCAAGAGCATCAATAGTATTAGTGATCAACAAACAAGCATATTGGTAATAATGCTTCCGCTGCTTTTTTTTCTTGCCAGAAGCACTATGTCAATGCTTCATAGGTTGAGGCAGCATAGCCAGTTTGAGAATCAAAGTATTAAAATTGTTCAAACTTTGCTTCATCAAAGTGGATGGCAAAGGCTTTTAGTATGAGTGTGTGGATCATTAAACTGAAAGGAAGATGTAACCGTACTCCATTTCACTCCAATACATACAGGCATTTATTTCATCATGAACAGAATTTCACGATTCCTTGTACAGCTGCTTCCGGAGGCTATTTTAGCAAGCTTATCTTCTGCAGTTGGTGCCGCTGAAATGCACTTTTCAAATGCTTTGATGAAGTCAAGAAACAGTGATGAGCCTCTTTTCACACCTGATACGTTCTCCAACAATTGTTGTGAGATACATATTTGGCCACATCTGTTCCAGGCCAGAAACAATCTGGTTCTTGGAGTAGTTGTTTTCATTATGAAACTTTTTTGGATTACGTTTTCATAAATATCTTACCCTCAAATGACAAAAAGGCTAATAGGGTTCTTCTTAATTATAGTAGATGTCTACCCTATTTTTTTAATGCTAGTTTACTACTGTAAATTGGTGTGCAAGAATTAGTGTAGCAAATAGTAGAATTTAAGAATAGTGTAGACAATCCAGCTAAGAAGAAACATGTTTTATACTTTTCTTTCAAAACTGTAACTTGTAGTAACTGGGTTCATCCACTGAACCAAACCAGACCTTTTTTTTATCACTAGTGGCAGAATAAAATTATATTGGACCAATTTCTCTACAATGCTAAGCCACAATTGGTGGATTCACATATTACTGCAGTAAATCCTAGCATTATAGTATAGTGTGATTATGAACCCACAGAATGTAATGAATTAAATGCTTCCAAATGTAACGTCTTTGTAATTATAAAAATTACTAATATTATATTTATGCTGTGCATTTATATGAATATGTCACTGTCTTTAAATGTTCACTTAAATATTTAATTTCTTTTAAAAAATTCAACATACTGTGTTTTAATGCTACTCAAAAAACAGCTGTAATTGTTTTTTTGTTTTGTATTGTTATTTTCCTTGACAGTTTAAAAGTTTATAATACTGCATATGTAGGTTTCTTATAAAATATCATGTAATAAATTCTTCCTATGTATTCAACATAGCTAATATAAGTTAGTAATGCCTGCCTACAATTATGTATTTATTTATTTGCACCATTATCATTTTTACAAATAAGTCATGGTGGTGAACATATTCAATGCACCTTCTTCCTCTTATTTTCCCTGCGAGGTGGGCTGGATTGAGAGAGAGTGACTGGCACAAAACCATTCAACTAGCTTTCATGGCTAAGGCAACATTTGAACTCACTTTCTAGCTTAATGCCTTAACCACTGGACTATCTTGCTACTATTATCGTACCTACTGTCTCTTACACAGTTAGTAAAGTATAAAAAGACTGTCAGTTGAATAATTTATTATAAGAAGCAATTACCTATAAATTCATTATCAGTGATATGTAATACAGTATAAATGATCTTACTTCTAAGCTATATTTTAAGTACTATAGTTTTAAATTAAACCTATACATTGAGATGATTAGTTCTGTAAATATATGTGTGTGTATGTGTGTGTGTGTGTGTGTGTGTGTGTGTATGTATGTATATATATATATATATATATATATATATATATATATATATATATATATATATATATATATATATATATATATTTAAATTTAAACTAATATTGTCATAACTCTAAAATCTATTAAATTAATATCCAACCTTTTATTCTGAAGCAAAGTTTTGTTTATTTATTCAATTGATATGACTACCCACTTGACATAGTATTCTTGACAGCAAACAGCTGGTTGAAAATAAAATTACACCTGGATGTTCTACTCTTGAAGCAGCATTCATATCGATATCAATGTAACTCTCCCCACCCGTAAAGTGGGTGGATACATGGATAACATTGGTCCTTCAAATAACAAAATCCTGTGTCATGAAGAGATTAATAGGTGACAATCAGCACTTTGAAATACACCCAATAAAATTGCCTTATATCAACATTCCAGATAGAATTGTAAACAATTCTAGATTCCTATTTGGAAAAACTATTACATTGTTTTAAAAACCAGCCAGTATTTCTGAATCCTTAAAAGAATTTGTTTTGCATAATTTAAGAATTTAGGCCAAAACACCTTGTTATATATGTGATCCAAATTAAACTCATTTATTCATTCCACAAAGCACTTTGCCTTATTGCCTATCCCAAAGGAAGCACATTTTGTACATGAACACACATGCCCAGATCTTAGGAGAGCCACTTAGTAGCCATACCTGGATCTGCTTCTTGAAGTTGCAGCTGTTCTAAAACTCAGAGCAGCTGCTTTGAAGTGCTCAGAATACATACATCTCTGCTGGGATGGCAGATGAAACAAAGCAGAAAAGTGTCTTGTAGAATGATTTTCAGTACCCACTTAAACAATTTTGACTTTATTAGTGGGATGGATGCAACACAAAGCACACAACTATGCACCTTTCAGAGAGAGTAGCCGATAGTCTTGTAAGTGAATTATACTTATTCTATTTGAACAGGAATATAAACAATGCCAAAGCAAGTTACAGGTAGTCCTCAACTTACAACCATTCATTTAGTGACTGTTCAAAGTTACAACAGCACTTTAAAGAGAGACTTAAAACCAGTTTTCACACTTATGACCACTGCAGCATCTCTATGGTCACATGATCAAAATTCAGGCACTTGGCAACTGGCATGTATTTATAACAGTTGTCCCAGAGTCATGTGATCACCATTTATAACCTTCCCAGTCGACTTTTGACAAGCAAAGTCAGTGGGGGAAGCCAGAACATTATTCACTTAAAAACTGTAGTGATTTGTTTAACAACTGTGGCAAAAAAATTGCAAACTGAGGCACAACTCATTTAACTGCCCCACTTAGTAATAGAAATGTGGGGCTCAATTATATTGTAAGTCAAGGACTACCTGTACTTACAGGGAGTGCAGAATTATTAGGCAAATGAGTATTTTGACCACATCATCCTCTTTATGCATGTTGTCTTACTCCAAGCTGTATAGGCTCGAAAGCCTACTACCAATTAAGCATATTAGGTGATGTGCATCTCTGTAATGAGAAGGGGTGTGGTCTAATGACATCAACACCCTGTATCAGGTGTGCATAATTATTAGGCAACTTCCTTTCCTTTGGCAAAATGGGTCAAAAGAAGGACTTGACAGGCTCAGAAAAGTCAAAAATAGTGAGATATCTTGCAGAGGGATGCAGCACTCTTAAAATTGCAAAGCTTCTGAAGCGTGATCATCGAACAATCAAGCGTTTCATTCAAAATAGTCAACAGGGTCGCAAGAAGCGTGTGGAGAAACCAAGGCGCAAAATAACTGCCCATGAACTGAGAAAAGTCAAGCGTGCAGCTGCCAAGATGCCACTTGCCACCAGTTTGGCCATATTTCAGAGCTGCAACATCACTGGAGTGCCCAAAAGCACAAGGTGTGCAATACTCAGAGACATGGCCAAGGTAAGAAAGGCTGAAAGACGACCACCACTGAACAAGACACACAAGCTGAAACGTCAAGACTGGGCCAAGAAATATCTCAAGACTGATTTTTCTAAGGTTTTATGGACTGATGAAATGAGAGTGAGTCTTGATGGGCCAGATGGATGGGCCCGTGGCTGGATTGGTAAAGGGCAGAGAGCTCCAGTCCGACTCAGACGCCAGCAAGGTGGAGGTGGAGTACTGGTTTGGGCTGGTATCATCAAAGATGAGCTTGTGGGGCCTTTTCGGGTTGAGGATGGAGTCAAGCTCAACTCCCAGTCCTACTGCCAGTTTCTGGAAGACACCTTCTTCAAGCAGTGGTACAGGAAGAAGTCTGCATCCTTCAAGAAAAACATGATTTTCATGCAGGACAATGCTCCATCACACGCGTCCAAGTACTCCACAGCGTGGCTGGCAAGAAAGGGTATAAAAGAAGGAAATCTAATGACATGGCCTCCTTGTTCACCTGATCTGAACCCCATTGAGAACCTGTGGTCCATCATCAAATGTGAGATTTACAAGGAGGGAAAACAGTACACCTCTCTGAACAGTGTCTGGGAGGCTGTGGTTGCTGCTGCACGCAATGTTGATGGTGACCAGATCAAAACACTGACAGAATCCATGGATGGCAGGCTTTTGAGTGTCCTTGCAAAGAAAGGTGGCTATATTGGTCACTGATTTGTTTTTGTTATGTTTTTGAATGTCAGAAATGTATATTTGTGAATGTTGAGATGTTATATTGGTTTCACTGGTAAAAATAAATAATTGAAATGGGTATATATTTGTTTTTTGTTAAGTTGCCTAATAATTATGCACAGTAATAGTCACCTGCACACACAGATATCCCCCTAAAATAGCTATAACTAAAAACAAACTAAAAACTACTTCCAAAAATATTCAGCTTTGATATTAATGAGTTTTTTGGGTTCATTGGGAACATGGTTGTTGTTCAATAATAAAATTAATCCTCAAAAATACAACTTGCCTAATAATTCTGCACTCCCTGTATACCTTCTTCAAGGAATTAAATACTTTTATTAGCAGAAATACAAACTGTTACAAGAAAAAGAAATTGTGTAATTTGGTAACTTTTTATTTTGATGCTGCCATTATACAGTACCATGTTTGTGATAGATTACTTATATGTTAGTATATTATGATATTGTTCGACCAGTTCATTTAATGGATTTTACTTGGCAATAAATTGCTACTGCTTCAGCAGGTCTTGTTCCGAAATGAGTGCTAAATACAGCATTTATAAACTGATATGTCAAATCATAATCTGATTCAAGATACCAAGATTTGAACATTTGTGCTCAATTCTTTGACTAGAATATTTATGCTCTCATTTACACACCATCCAGCTAACAGAATGATCTGTGATCCCAACTTGAATAACCAATAGTCCAAGTAACTGAATCTTGAATAATTGCCTCAAATCTGTAACTAAATTATGTTTTAAAAATATTTTATATTAATACTGAATGTAAAGTTGAAAGTAATGTCAGAAAATTAATTATTTTAATAAAATATCATAGGCAAGTAGTGTACACAGGTACTAAGTGTTGTCAATTATAAGTCCTGAAAGAGTAGCTGCAAAATTGTAATTTTTAAGAGGGTAGGAAAATTACAATTGGAATGTAACCATTATACCGCTGAGGGTTTTATTTTAATTAAATATAAGTAAATAATTGCTTTTTGGATCTGGTTAACAGCATACTACTCAAATACCAAATGTAAGGCCAATTCAAAACATGCTTTATACAGAGGATTAAAAAAAATGAAGCCAAGTAACTGAAACATTTAAAACAATTTGAATTTTTGTCTTAAGTAACAAGTTACAATAAAATAGTGTTGCAAAAGGATACCAATGTATTATTTCCTTGTACCTTCATTCCTAGCTCCATTGCCTTGTAATTATAACCAAGTCTTTAATATACCCCTAAAATAGTTAAAGATTGTGACTCTTAATCAAATAGTTAATGCAAATTGCAAACTGTGGAATTGGAACAGGGACTAGAAAATAAAAGTATATTTCCAGATGAACAATTATTTTACAATATGAAAATGACTATTCCTAATACAGTGAGGTAGGATCAAAGTGAAAAGCAGTAAGACAAACAAATATAAAAACAGCAGGGGTAACAATAATTATAAATATATTAAACTTTATGCCACCTGACTCTCAACAACTGGACAGTTCACAACAACCGAAGAAATGCATCACTTTTGATTGTTTATTATTAGATTGATACCGTCTTTCAAAATAAATTCTCAGAAAATTGAGAATTCAATTGAATTATTGTCCTATTATTTAGAACTGCCAATTTATAATGTTAGAGCTTCAGTATTGCTTTGCTCAGTGAAGTCAAAAATAAATTCCAACATGCAATCAGTTTACTATTCTATGTAGGTATTATATTACTGAAATTGTGATGAAAAGAGCCATTTCTAGCCAACGCTAAAATAAAATACAATGGTAACCATAGCTCAGTAAAGTTACCCATCCCTTCAAGCTTCATTTCTTACTACATTCATCTGCACTATTTACCAAGACATTTAGCATTATGCAGCACTTTAAATCAATACCCAACGATTGTTTATTTTTTTAAAAATGCACCAAATGTAGTATCTGTCTGCAACTTTTTTGCATTAATCCCAGGAAGACACACCTGTTTATAATGTTGCAAATTGATACATTTCATTTTCACACATTCAAAGCACCTACTTAAGATTGAATCTGAAGGATTTCATGGCCCTATTCAGCATCCTAAACATTTTGGTTTCAAGACTTTATTCTAGCATTCAGCATCAGAAGACTAAAAAATGCCATGTGTGACTCAATGTTTTCAAGAATGGAGGATTTCTTCAGCTTCATATATATTCTTGGTGCCACTGGCCTCCACTTGTCTATCAAAAGATGAACCCCATTCTCACCAAGATTTTAGGAGCAACTGATGAACAATTAAGTAAGATTAATTGAGTAAGAACTTGGTTATAATGCCCCAATTATTCTCCCAGCTGAACAAAATTTATACAAAATTAGATAACACACACCCATCTGCTACATTTATGCATATTAAAGTTCCATTTATTTCAAGCAGAAAATTTGTGGTTTGAAACAAGTCTTTGATATTTTACCATAATGTTATACTTCCAGTAAAAACTGTAGGCACATGCAATTTTCATGTGTGCAATAAATTGCAAATGACATTTGATTAACATTCTATTAGGTAAATTTCCAGATATGCACCTAGCATTTACAATACCATGAATCTTTCAAAAATCTGTGCTTAAATCATTTCTGCAGCATTATTTGTATTATTGCTGTTTTTGGTGCTCAAAATCAAAATAAAGGGATCTAAAAGTTCAAAGTGCATATCGGGAGAAGGTTCTTAGTATAACTTTGAAAGATACAGTTTGTTCACTCATTTAAACGCTTACTGTTGTAACTAATGAACTGGAAAACTAGCACTCTTTTTCAAGTTGCAATCTTCAACTATCACAATAAACACGGCTAGTGGTTATTACAAAATGTCAAACAGGGCAAGAAGTACACCTTATCTGCTCACATACTCAACGCTTAGTACTTGAATCAAAGAATATTTCGTTTTTCCAGTTCTCCCAAGCTCTGGCATTAACGTCACTTAGTGCCGTTTTCAATTTAGCCAGGATATATCTATCTATCTATCTATCTATCTATCTATCTATCTATCTATCTATCTATCTATCTATCTATCTATCATCTATCTATCTATCTATCTATCTATCTATCTATCTATCTATCTATCTATCTATCTATCAATCTATCAATCTATCTCCTGGCTATAATATAATATATATATTCCTGATTTTTACATGACTGAAAACAGGTCGCCAGGCAAACACCCAAAGACGGCTCAGAAACAAAGCGGAGACAGAGCTCCCCTCCACGTTTATTGTTGACAACCAGATTACATAACAACAATCCCCTCGGATTTCCCAATATTTCACTATGAATTCCCGCCGCCCCCCGTCAATTTACGCGCAAAAAGGGAGATTATGTCAAGCTCCGAAAAGGGAGCTGCGAACCTGTGGAAGAACGGGGGAGGGGGGGGAGCGGAGAGGGCTTTTCCCTCACGCCTAGGCGAGAACAGACTGAGGAGCCCGAGCGAGTGAGAAAAAGAAGCGAGTGAGGAAAAGAGGCCGTAGGGGAAACCCCGCTGATTGTTCCAATTCTTCTCCTGCTTCTCCAGGTCTACAGGAATGGCCCCGAAACGGCCCCTTTAAATACCGCCCTCGCGCTTCCCCCACACGCCCACCCGTCGCACCACGAACAGCTGCTGCCCTTTCCTCTCCCCCCTCCCACTTCCAGGCGCGCGCCGCCACCACCACCCCTGCCTCGGTGTGCGCGCGCCGCCGCCGCCGCCACCTCCTCCTCCTCCAAAAGCAACGGCCAGTCGGCGGCTGTTCCAGAAACTTCCTCACTCCCCCTCCCTTTCCTTCCTCGCTCCAGACCGCCGACGCCCCTAACCCCCCCCTCCGAGTAAGTTACGGTGCCTATGCCCTTATCCCGCTTTTCCATGTTGCGGGTTCGCCTCCCCCCCACGCCTCCCGCACATCCCGGATCTCTTGGCGCAACTGAGCCAAGCCGGCCGATACTGGTGGCGGGCGCGCCGTGATGGATGGCTGGCTGGCTAAGAGCAGGTTTGAGTGACAGCGCTTACCTGGGTGCCAATCTTCGTCACACTGACAAGCGGCTGCAGCAATCGGGACCCGCACCGCCGCGACGTGCGTCAGCACGCAGACAGGGCCTCGACCAATTGCAGGGCGCGCCAGGCGAGACGACAACACGCTTCGAAAGACGCCTCATCAATATTCAGCAAGGGAGCGGGGCACGTCGTGTTTTTAGATACGCCCACTCAGAGCAGCGCCATAGTGAAGGGGCGGAGCGGCGAGAGGAGTACCGTCCCCTTGGGCCTGGGCGCGAGGCTGAATTGCCTTTATGAACACTCATTGGGATGGGGGAGGGTGCCACCCACCTCTCTTAGCTGGAGAGATGGAAGAAGTTTCCTAGTATCGCCGACGCGGATTTGGTGGATAAAGCTCATAAAACCTCCGTTCCGGGCCGAAGGCGCTTGTGACGTCATATCATGGTGTTTCCCCCCACCCCCTTCAATGTGAAATGGCCAGGGTGATCCTGATGGGCTGGGATAGGATGCTGTTCCGCATGGCTTCGGTTTGTTTTGTTTATGCCGTACGCCTCTGTTCTCCTGAATTAAAAGCTCGTATTATTTCCCCCCCCCAATACTGAAGTATCAGAATTCTGATAGTCATCGGTAATTGGGGTATTGGCAATTTGCTGCTATTTTACACCAGCTGCCTGCAATTAGTGCAGGTTCGCATCCCACCAGGCTCAAGGTTGACTCAGCCTTCCGTCCTTCCGAGGTAGGTACAATGAGGACCCAGATTGTTGGGGGCAATTAAGCTGACTTTGTAATAATGCCGCTTGGGGTGTGTGTGAAAGCCCTAACAAGCAGGCATATACATAGAATGAAGGCTACTGCTAAGCTTGTAAGCCGCCCTGAGTCTTCGGAGAAGGGCAGGATATAAATGGAATTAAAATAAAAATAATAAAAAATTTTGTTCGGTGCGTTCGCCCTTCTTTGGTTGCATTCGCATCTGACTGTTGCTTGGTTTCGTATAAACATATTAAACTAACGAGACTGGTTTGGTTTCCCTAATACATTACCGTATTCTAAGAACCCCATGGCAGAGTTTGAAGAAGAAGGGTTCCAGAAGATTACAGCTCATTCTTTCTAAACGAACTCCTTGTGCACCTAGTTATAGCTAGGTATAGAGCTATAAATATTTCCAGTGTTTTTTTTTTGTAAAAGAAAAAGGTGCCGGAACTCACACATGTCATACAACCCACCTTGCCTATCCTACAAGGTTCCATCCAAAAAAGGTGCCGGAACCCCATTCTGAGCGTTCTATGAGAAAAAAAGCTCTGAATATTTCTAAAAATTCTGTTGGTAATGGCAAAACTGTAACACTTGTGCAGGACTTCCAAAGGTTAATTTGTTAGCTACCGGTACAAAACAATATACGAGTAAATGCAGATATGCACTAGCTTCAAATTTAGAAATGTTACACATTTTTCAGGCTATGATAATCTAATTCAAGGCAAATACATACATTGTCTAATATTGCCCACTCATCGAATACTATTTGACAGCTATACCCAACAGTTAACTAATACTTGTATGGAATACACACAGACAAAATTATGTTCCTTTCTTAAAATAGTATTGTATAGTGATTATATGGTTTCCCCCTTTAAAGTGTTAAAAACTGCTTAAAATTAAGTATGGTATAATTTGATTTACATATTTTTTTAGCGTACATAAGGCTCATATAAAAGTGAGAATTTTGTGGAATCAAGTTTTTTTTACCACTCACTTTTAGTACAAGAAAAGAATAAAAATAACCAATTCCTTAACTGAAACAGGTAGTCCTTGGATTATGACCATTCATTCAGCAATAATTCAAAGTTATGATGGTGCTGAATGAGTGGTACTTAACAACTAGTCCTTGAAGTTCTATACGTTGCAGTAACTTCACAGCCAAATGATTGCAGTTTGGGTACTTGGCATCCGGATCACATTACTGTTGCACCATCCCATAATCACATGATCACCATTTGCAACCTTTCCTGCTGGCTTCCCCATTGATTTTGCTTGTGGGAAGCCAGCAGGGAAGGCTGTAAGTGGTTCCTATAAGCTGCTGCTTCTCCTTTTTCTCCCAAGGAGCTCTACTACAGAGTATGAGATCAACCACAGCAACAGCATCCCCTGCTAGCCTGTAATTCCCAGTGTCCCATCTGCACTCTATAGGAACCACCTAGAGAGCCCACTAATCTACTTGCATAGCAATTGCCCATGAACCCCACACACACACACACACCTGTGGCATCTGCACACTATCCTGTGCTCCTTGCCTGGGATCCCTGCCTCTTCCTACTTAACGACTTGTGCAGTCCTGGGAACTGAATGGAAACTAGGACTGCCAGGATTGCCATCATTAAGCGATGCCCTATGATGTCACACTTTATGACTGCATCACTTAGTAACAGAAGTCCCAGTCCCAATTGTTAACATAACTTGAGGACTATCTGTACATTCTTTCCTGCCTGTTTTAGTTGTTCACCATACCGTTAGTGTGAATGAAGCATAAATCTTGTTATCTTGTTATCTTCTATTGCCTATGAAAAAAAGCAATCTTTCAAGTTGAATTTGATCCCTTGTCACTTTATGCATATGTCCATATTGGTGGAAGTCTCTATTACAATAACTTAGTTCATGTCCATAATATCCCAATAGTTCTTATGTTTGTCATAAAAGTGTATTGATTCTAACTATCTGAATTAAGAGATTATTCAGTAACTGAGTGTTTGAAGTTATTAATTCCTGCATGTTCAAGTGTTCTGTTTAGGGGGCAATTTTTTTCCTTCTAAAAAGTGGAATCAACAACTAAGCTGCTGCTCATCTTGAGACTTGAAATAAATAGGCCTTGTGAACATATTAACCACCATCATATTAATAGGCTAAAAGAAATCAAACACTTTAAAGTATGGAGTAAACAACTTTGAGAGTACTTTGCGATACTGTATGAATTCTTTCAGCAAGGCTCCACTTTACGATGTTCCTATGTATTGTAAATAATAAGATAACTAGTTGTGATTATGGTAATAAAAAATATAGGTATCAGACTCATAGAGGTTATATTTTTATAGGACCAACTGAAATAGCAAATAGTTCAGGTTGCTGAATTTCAGGAATTCAACAGGCGCATTTGTTAAAAGGATAGGAGGAAAAATGCTGATAATGAAGCCATACCAGTATCAGCTTAACTTGTTGGATGGACTGATTGTGAGTCTTCTACCATGTAAATTAGGGTTTAAGAAATCAAAGTGTGGTTGCAATAAAGGCTCACATAAATTTTGCTGGAAACAAACAAATATAATTTCCCCATTTTGGGAAATATAAATTCAGCTAGTCAAAAATGCTTCCATTTTGAATTTTTTTCCTTCTTAGTAGCAATAGCATTTAGACTTATATACCACTTCACAGTGCGTTGCAGTCCTCTCTAAGTGGTTTAAGATATTGCCCCCAACGATCTGGGTCCTCCTGAATTTTATTTCCTGGCTTTGAATGGACCAAGGAACTGCTTCTAGGAAATCAAGCGTAATGTATATTCACAGCTAATCAAATTAAGAGTAGCTACTTAAAAGAAAATGTAAATTACAATCGTTTAAACAAAATAATGCAAACTTTAATTTAGTTTGCAATAACTTTGTGCCATCAAGTCATTTTTTTTAATTGAAAAGTTTTACAATACATTTTTGAGTACAAAAAACCCCCCTCCTCCCCCTCCCCTCTCCCCAACCCCCCCTCCCCTCCCCCCTCCCCGACTTCCCAGAGCTGAATACAGGGTATAATAATACAAACAAGCATAATCTAAAATATGCCAACAACAATAATAAAACATTAAATTCTATCACACTTTAACTCTCCATAGTCACGAAATCGATCCTGGAGAAAGATTGATGCCTGTCGGAGAAAAAGGTAAAGTCTTTTTCTTGCAAGTTCCTTTCTCTCCAAACATCTCTCAATTCCAAGTCATCCTTCATCTCAAAAAAAGATTTAGGCAGTTTAGCATGACTTGGCGTGTTTTTAAAAAGGCCTCCCTTGTCCATTTGTACATCCAAGACGCCATTCCAATCTCCCATAAAAATACAAGATTTATAATCCCACTGAATAATCTTGCTGTGTAGTAAATTGTAAAAATCTCCTTGCTGTTGGTTAGGAGCGTATAATCCAACCAAAAGCGTTTTCTTGCCTTCTATTAATAATTCTTTTTTTTTTTTATTAAAGAGTTTTACAAAAACAAAATTTTACAATATATCCCCAAATCCCACCCACCCCAAACCCACCCACTTCCCCCCCCCCACTTCCCAGAGCTAAATACAGGATTATAGTTACAATAATCATATTCTAAATAAAAATTATGCATAATATACAATTAACCAAATTCATAATGCGCTTTAACTCTCTTTTAACATAACTACAAACAACGTACCAATAACAATATCCCACTAAAATCTACTCATAAGCTAAATGATACTTTTTAGTCCCATATTTGTTTTGAATATAATTTATCCATCTCCTCCAAACTGAAATATATCTTTCCTGTGAATGATCCTTTAAATAAGCAGAAATCTTAGACATTTCTGCAAGATTCGAAACTTTAAACACCCATTCTTCTACAGTGGGCAAACTATCCTTCTTCCAATATTGTCCCACCAGTAACCGTGCTGCCGTTATCATGTTCAACATCAAGTTTCTTTAACATCACAATCTACAACAATGCCCAATAAAAACAATTGCGGGGAAAACTTTATCTTTCTCTTAAAAATCTTTTGAATGTTCCACCAAATTTTAATCCAAAAAGCTTTTATATTTCTACAAGTCCACCACATGTGAAAATAAGTAGCTTCTAAACTACCACACCTCCAACATTTAGACTGTAGATTAGGATACATGTTGGACAGCTTCTTGGGATCCAGATGCCATCTATAAAACATTTTATAAAAATTTTCTCTTAAATTTTGAGCCTGGGTAAATTTAACATTTCTGACCCAAATTATCTCCCAGGTGTCCAATGAAATTGGTTCCTGAATATTTTGTGCCCACTTTATCATGCAGTCTTTAACCAGTTCCGTTTCCGAATCCAATTAAAGCATTATATATCCTCTTTATATGTGCACAATTTGAATCTCTAATTTGCTTTACTAAATTTTGATCTGTAGTTGTGATGCCAACCTTTTGATCTGACTTCCACCTAGCTTTCTTTTTTTTTAAAGTTTTACAATACATTTTGACTTTAATCCCCCCCTCCCCCACCCCCACCCAACCCTCCCTATCCCTTCCCCCCATTCCCTCCTCCCCCCCCCCCGACTTCCCAGAGCTAAATACAGGGTATAAAATCAAAAAACAAACATAAGCACCCCTATGTTATCAGCAATAAACTATTAGTTCTATCTCCCTCTAGCTCATGTAAAATGAATACAAACAATATTAATATTACAAATAAAGTAAAAAAGAAAAAGAGAAAAACAGAAAAGAGCTTTACTCAGAATAGATTTTCTTAATCCCAGTCCTTATTCATATTAATTTCAAAAAAAAAAGAAATAAACACATTCTCAGTTACGCGCCAAAAGCGCCTATCTATTAACCTTAATAATCTCCAACCAAACTAAACCATAATCAAAAATAATTCTTGCATGTATCACACCAAATGTCTCGCAGTTCCAAGTCATCCTTGAGTTCAAATAAAAAGAGTAAAAAAAAAAAAAGGTTTAAGCAGTCTGTAAGACAACTTGTTGTTAATTAGGAGCTTGCATACCCATTCTTAGTTCAACACATACTTTTAGTCCATAACCCTAATATACTTTTCTAACAAGCAAATAACATCCATCTTAAATTGTGTTAAATATTAAAAAAAAAACTTTCTTTCTCCTCTATGCTAAATTTAATCCATTAAGATACTAATTAAATTTAATCAGCAATCTTAACGCCCCAAAACTTTTGGAGCATGTCTGTCATGACCCCCAAAACTTCTTTGGACCGCGCCCCTCCCACAACTTCACTGTAAATACACTTTGGAGATTCCATAACTATCTGCTGGTCTTGCTCTTGCTCTCGTCTCGCTCTTCTTAAGGCGGCACGCGTCTTCCTCTGGCCTCCTGCAACATCCGATGAAACTGTATCTTGATCCCCTCCAACACCATTGTCCTCTATCTGTCTGTCTGCAACATCTTGAAGCTTTCCCTCGCCGTATCCCTTTACAGCTTCCAAAAATGATAGGGGGGTTGCTTTTAACACATTGCTATAAAAATCACGTGCCTGGGCCACAGTAACCAGACGATGTCTTTTACCTTCATGCGTCACCACCAGTCCAACTGGAATCTCCCATCTAAACTTAATATCACATTTCTTAAGTTCCTGTACTAAAAATGCAAAATCTTTCCTTCTCCTTAAAATCTTCGGAGGAATCTCTTTTAAAACCAAGACTTCTTGCTCAGCCACTACCAGTTTAGTATCATAAACAGCTTGAATAACTTCATCTCTAATTACTCTCTTTGTAAAATAGACCACCACATCTCTCTTTGTCTTGCAATCCATGAATTTACACGAAATATTTTGTCCATATTTCCAGTGGCGTAGCGTGGGGGGTGCAGGGGGGGCCGGCCGCACCGGGCGCAACATCTGGGGGGGCGCGCTCGCACTCGGGAGGGATGGAAGACGCGCCGAAGCGCCCTTCGCGCGGCTGGAGTCCCGCGGGGGGGATCCGGGGCTGAGGTGCACTCGGGGAAGCAGCAACTCACAACCAGCTACTCTTGGGGGACGGAGGCACAAAGCCGGCCAGACAGGGCTCGGAGCCATCCCAGACCACAGCTGCACTTCCACCTTTCCCAGGGCGGCCCCCGCAGACGGAGCGCAGTGCAGGGCACCAGCATGCCCCACTGCCAGAGAAGCGCCCGCTGGTGCGGCCCCGACTCCCTCACCCCGCGGCAGGTGGCGGCGGCGTAGGGGGGCTTGCGAAAAGTGGGGCGGTCGGCGGCGGCTGCTCCCGGCGCCGGGCAAGGGCAAGCAGGGCAAGGTCGCTCCTGCTCAAAAGCCAGAGTTCAGCGGCTGGCGAGGCGCTCGCGCGGGGCTCTCCCGGGGCTGGCGGGCCGAACGGGGACCGGCCTCCCCCACTCCACGCTAGAGCGGCCCCCGCGGTGGCGGCCCGGCGCACGTGGCTGAGGGGGCGGCGGTGGCGGGAGGGGGGTCAGAGGAGCGAGCCGAGCTCTCCCGGGGCAGCAGGTGCGGGCTGGTGCGGCTCCAGGCTCAGCCGCAGCTCCGGCCAAGGGCTGCCAAGCTCACGGGGCATCGTGCCGGCCCCCTCCCTCGCTCCCCGCGCCCGGATGCGCCCCCGGCGGAAGCCCCGGCCAGCCGCGGTGCATGCCTGAGCGAGACGGGCAGCTGCGCTGGCGGGTCCCGCTCTCTTCCAGGCATCAGAGGTAAGAAAGGGACGGCGGCGCCCCCAGCCGCCCCCCCCGCCGGCTCCGAAGCGGAGGCTCCGCTGCGCCGCCCGCCTCCTGGCATGGCCTCGGGTCCCGGCGCTTCTGCCGCACGTGAGGGAGGGGATGCCGGACCTTCCCCCTTTTCCCGGGGGAGGCGTGGGTGGGGGGTGCGGCGGACGCCCAGGATGCGGGGCTCCCTGCGGCAGACTCGAGTGCTAAAATCCACGGGTTAGGGGGCGCAAATTACTTGCCTTGCCCCGGGTGCTGACAACCCACGCTACGCCACTGCATATTTCCCTCAATTTCAGATGCTGGCTGGCCCAATACCCCTTCCAGAGCCTCAGAAATCAGCTGCTTTAAATCTTCTTTACAGTTCTCCTTTAAACCCCTGATTCTAATAGCATACTGCATCTGATGATACTGAGCAAGGCTCAATTCTCCGTCCATTTTATCCCTTATATTTTCATTTTCTAATACCTTTGCCTCTAATATAGAGTTCTTTTGACTGAGATCCTTCACTTTTACATCCAGCTGTTGCACACATTCAGCTACAGATTCAATCATAGACAACATGTCTACCCTCATTGCTCTAAACTTCTCTTCCATCTTCTTCTCCAGTTTCTCCTCCAACTTTTTCAGCTTTTCATCCATCATGTCAGACATCAATTGTGAATGCTTTCCAAGAGCATCTTGTAAATCCTTAAGCGTCAATGCCGGAGGAGGTGCAGGAGGAAGCAAAGCTTGCAATGAGGTCTGTTGCACCAGGGAAGACCCCGCACTCCGAAGAGCTTTAGAAGTTTTAGCTGCCATCTTCCCCCACTTTCACTTATTTGGCACTTTCACTTTAAAGCTATAAAATCCATTGAGCTAGAGAGTAAAGATAAGAGTCCACATCACCTTGACCTCTTGTACCGCTCTGCCTGCATCTTGATAATCAAAAGTATTTCCTTTTGGCAGGGGTGGTTGCTAACGCCTGGCTCTGCTCCATAAATCCCGGAGCAGGGGCGCTGCGCAGCTCGGAGCAACCCAGGCTTCGGGGGGGGCTCAATCCTTCAGCCGCCCAAACTCTCAGCTCAGGCGGCCCCGGAGAGCTCAACCCCTACCTGGGGCCTCACCCCCTCCTCTTCTCCCGAGGAGGGGGCTTCAAATCCATCTAAACAGCTGATCGGCGCTGTTTACGATGGAAAAACACAGCTGCGGAGCGGGCAGCCCGAAAACGGCTGTCTTCGGCGTTGCGTCACCACCGGAAGTCCGACTTCCACCTAGCTTTCAATTGGGTATATTGAAATCAAGAGTAACTTATGTTTTCTTGTCTTAACTCCTCTACTGGTTTAAGTTGCCAATCATTCCCTTGCAATCTAAGTAGTTCCTTATAAGAAACCATATCCATACTCACTCCCATAGATACGCCCTCTATCGCGTGTCCAGGAATTCCCCAAATCGGTATTTTATAATTTAACTTATAATAATACTTTTTCCAGACACGCAATAAAGCACTTCTAAGAATATGAGATTTAAAAGCCCTGTCTACCTTCTTATCATAAAGCAAGTATGCATGCCATCCATATACCAAATCCCATCCCTCAAGATGAAGTATTCTCTTGTTAGTTAAATTAAACCAATCACTAACCCAGGTCAAGGCAACCGCATCATAGTACAATTTCAAGTTCGGCGCCTTGAGTCCCCCTCTTTCCCTGGCATCTTGTAAAATCTTGAATTTAACTCTTGGTTTCTTCCCCGCCCAGATAAATTCGTTAATACCCTTCTGCCATTGATCAAGGTTGGCATCCTTTTTCAATATAGGTATCATCTGAAACAGAAAGAGAAACTTTGGTAGAACATTCATTTTAACAACTGCAATTCTTCCCAGTAATGATAATTGTAATTTTTTCCAATTATTTAAGTCCCTTTGTACCTTCAACCATAGTGTTTCATAATTATTCTTATACAATTTTACATTTGAGGCTGCAATATATACTCCTAGGTATTTAACCTTTTTCACTATTTCAAAACCTGTTAATTCAGATAACATATCCCTTTCACTCATAGATAAATTCTTGGATAATATCTTAGTCTTATTACTATTCACCTTAAACCCAGAAACCTTACCATACTGAGTTATAATTTCCATCAAGTCTATAACCGACTGTAACGGTTGGGATATTGTCACAACCAAGTCATCAGCAAAAGCTCTCAATCTATAATCATTCTGTTTTATTTTAATTCCCCTTATCAAAGAGGACTCTCGAATTTTAATTAGTAAAATCTCTAATGTTAAAACAAACAATAATGGTGATAGGGGGCAACCCTGTCTTGTACCTTTTTCAATTTTAAAAGTCTCTGTTAATCCCCCATTAACTATAATTTGTGCAGTTTGTTGTTGATATATAGCTTTAATAGCATGTAGAAAACCTTCTCCAAAATTCATCTCCTCAACGACTCTTAATAAAAATTGCCAATTCAATTGGTCAAAGGCTTTCTCTGCATCCAAAAATATCAATGCTGCGGAGACTTGGTTGTTCTTATCCAAATATTCAAGCAAGTGCCTTCTATTAATAATTCAATTATAACATATCTTCCTTGTTTGTCTGCTTCAATTAAACTCGCTGTTAAAGTATTCTTAACATAAATAACAACTCCATTTTTCTTATCAGGCGCGGAAGCAATAAACTGTGTGCCCAACCTAAAGTTTACCAAGTACTTTTGATCAGCTGCTCGAATATGTGTTTCCTGTAAGCAAATAACATCGTTTTTAAATTGCTTTAGATATTGAAATACTTTCTTTCTCTTATGTGGTGAATTTAGACCATTAACATTCCAGGTTAGAAGCTTTGTCGCCATCTTTTGCGACCTGAAGCTTTTGGAGCACCTCTTCCAAAATCACCTGCACTCTCTTTGGCCTCGCTCCTCCCACTGCTTCACTGTAAGTAGGTTTTTGAGATGCCATCATAACTCTCTGTTGTTCTTGCTCTTGTCTCATTCGTCTAGCTGCAGCGCGTGTCATTCTTTGGTCTCTGACCTCCTCCATTGGTACTGAAATCTGATCCACTCCTGTAACTTTCTGGAATTCTCCATCTTTCAGCTGCGTGACTCCTTCAGCACCTTGTGTACTCTCATTTTGTGGTTGACGCTCTCCTTCACCATTCTTCCTTTTGGATTCCAGAAGTGGTATGGGGACTGCCTTCAGAATGTTAGCATAAAAATCACGTGCCTGTAACACTGTAAGAAGACGATATCTCGTGCCTGCATGCATCACCACCATACCTACTGGAATCTCCCATCTGATGTTCTGTACCAGCCTACTACCGGCCCTGCAGATAAGGCAGGGACAACCCCTTTTACAAGAAGGCAAGAGGCTGGAACTAAGCCTGCCAAATTTATGAACACAAAAGCAAATAGAGCAAAACAAGACACGAACCATGAAACAGGAACTATTCAAACGGTTGCCTTCAGCAAACCAGCCCTCCCACACATTCCCCTTTTAAACAGTTCAGGGCGTGGCTTCTCTCTGCCTCCTTCCGAGGTGCCCCATTGCCTTCCTCTGTTTACTCCTGATTGACTGCCTCCTGCGTCGGGCGTCCTTGAACAGGGCCAGCTGTGGGTCATCTTCATCCACGCTGTCAGGCTCACACAGCTGGGTCTGCGTCGTAACCAGGTGAGAGGGGCCTGGCTGAGGGCTCTCATCAGCAAGCTCTCCAACCGCCTCAGCAACCTCTCCAACACCCCCCTCCTCCTCTGAATCGTCTGACCCAAATGCCGAACCCACAGGCTGACCCTGAATCACAACATCTGAACTGGATATCCCGTCTTCTTAATTCTTCTGCCAAAAAAGCAAACTCTTTCCTTCTCCTTAAAATTCTTGGAGGGATCTCTTTTAAAATTAAAACTTCTTGCTCTGCAACTGCAAATTTGCTATTATAAAAGGCTTGAATAACCTCATTTCTAATTGCTCTCTTTGTGAAATAAACTACCACATCTCTAGGTAGTTTCCTTTGTCTTGCAATCCAGGAATTGACACGAAATATTTTATCTATATCCACCATAATATCTTCTGCTGAGCGCCCCAAAACCTCTTCAAGGGCTTCTGAAACTACTTTTTTCAAATTTTCCTTAGGGTCTTCCTTCATCCCTCTAATTCTCACAGCAAATTCCATCTCTCTATGCTGAACCAATAATAAATCATCATCAATCTTTTCCATCACCGTTTCAGCATCCGTCATTTTGGCATCTAATCTCACACTATTTTGGCTAAGTTCTTCCACTCTCTCATCCAAACGTTCAATACAAACAGCCATGCCTTGAAGTGCAAGTAAGATGTCTGCCCTTATTTCTGTATTCTTCTCCTCAATAAGTTCAGCTAATTGCTGGGATTGCTTTTTCAAAGCCTCTTGCAAAACATCCTGCAGATCTTTTATTGTCAAAGCTGGTGCGGGTGCAGGTGCCGGGGGGGGGGGCATTAAAGCCTGTAATGAAGATTGCTGAACTGGTGAAGCCCCCGTGCTTCTAGGAACTTTAGATGATTTGGCAGCCATTTTCACCCACTTAATTCTGTTGCGCACTTTCACTTTTAAAAGTCTCCACAATATCTACTGAGTTAAAGTTCATATATTTGCTCTGACAACATTCTCCTGTACAGCTCTGCCTGCATCCAAGTAATCCAAAGTTCACTCTCGCTGGCAGGGATGGTTGCATCGTCCTGCTGTGCTCCAAAGCCTTGGAGCAGAGGCATCCTGAAGTCCGGAGCAAACTCAGGCTTCGGGGGGGCTCAATCCTTCAACCACCAGAGTTTCAACTCTGGCGGTCTGGGAGAGCTCTACCCCTGCCTGGGCACTCGCCCCCTCCTCTTCTCCCGAGGAGCGGGCTTCCGAGCCGCCAAACAGCTGATCGTTGCTGTTTTTGGCGGCTCTACGGAAACAACGGGGCTGTCAGCCGAAATGGCTGCCGTCAACAGAGCCTTGCCACCCGGAAGCCTCACCATCAAGTCATTTTTGACTCCTAGCCACCTAGAAAGATTTTCACCATGCATAAAATTGCAGTTTTAATGACTATATATACTACAGTGCTATAACTTTTAATTAAGAGAAACCATTGTTCAGCTATTTTGGGGACCAAAGCAAGTAGCTGGCCTTATTGGAATGTTCTTTGCGTTAAGAAAGGGATGTCATGATAGTTCAAATTAATGAACAGAATTAAGATCTCTGTTCAATAAGCGGTCCTGTAGTTGATTGGAATATTATTTTTATTTTTTTTATTTTAATTCCATTTATATCCCGCCCTTCTCCGAAGACTCAGGGCAGCTTACAAGCTTAGCAGTAGCCTTCATTCTATGTATATGCCTGCTTATTAGGGCTTTCACACACACCCCAAGCGGCATTATTACAAAGTCAGCTTAATTGCCCCCAACAATCTGGGTCCTCATTTTACCTACCTTGGAAGGATGGAAGGCTGAGTCAACCTTGAGCCTGGTGGGATGCGAACCTGCACTAATTGCAGGCAGCTGGTGTTACTTAAGGAGGCATTAGCCCACTGCTCCACCAAGGCTGTTAATTAATTCTAAGTGTCTCTCACTCTTCCAAAATAGCAGAATGTATACATGCTTAGGCAAAAGACAAAATAAGGGCATAAAGTAAAAACACAGCCAATGTAATCATTATTGGCTTAATTCCCTTTTACAAAGTGTCTGTCCAAAATGAAGATGGGCTGGCATTGAAGTTGGAAAATGCTTGGCCTTTAACGCATTTCTCAGATCAGAGGCTGTGATTGCCTCTCCAAGTGCCCCTGACCTTCATATGCATTATGCTGCTAATATTGCAATAACAGTTTTAGTAAATCCTGATAATCAAATTGAGATGAAGAGATAATTTATAGTAAATGCAAAGGCATTTTCACAATATCCATTACATTTGCATAATTTTACATGATCAGAATTAACTAATTCTAAATTATATTATTATGTACTTGCGAGAATTTTTGAAATGGGATGGTTAGATAAATATGATAATAACATTAAGTTAGCATTTCCAGAACATTTCCTAATTCTGTGTCCAGGATTATGAAAATTATGAAAATTATAAACCCGATAGACATATTTTATTTACTGTTAGTACTAATGTAATAATCATGCATAGGAAACCATTGTTTACTAATGTCATCTGTCTAGAAAGATCATAATATGCATGATTAACGTGATTAGGAGTGGGATTCTAGGTATCCTCTTGTTATTTACAGAAAAGGAAAAACTTTTATTTCAGTTTAGCTTTATTGTATAAACCCTATCAATTTTAATTCATGTGGCTAAAAACATCACATTTATCCTGTGGTAGCATCATCAACCAATCTCCTTACCTCAATTCAGTCAATGAAGTGTAAAATACCATAATATAGATTTCTTAAAATTAAGCTAGACTGGAATCCATAGGTAAGAATGAAATGCAAGTCCCCTTGTCATACCATTCTGTTCCTTTATTGTAGCAGATATTTATATAGAAAACCCCACTGTATTTAGATAAAAGAACCCTGATTTCTCCTGGCTCCACAGTATTGGCTAATTCCTTTTATAGTTGTTGATACGCAGTTTTCATGCTTTTGAAGCATACCGAAATGACTTCTCTGAAAAAAAAGGCTTTATTAAAACAAACCATGCTACAGTTAATCTTCTCTTACCTACAAAGGCTGCTCTATTTCTTCTTGCAGTATATCCAGATTTTTTTAAAAGATAAAAGAACAGTTAACAGCTATTGTAGGAGGCTATAATAACCCAGAAAAAAGTGCTCTCTCACAGTTGCCCTGGTACATTACACAAACACTTAATGTAGCTCCTAAATTGTCCAAATTAAGGGTATTTTGGCAATCTGTTTGCAGACTTACAAAGGCACTTTCTCCCATTCTGTGTGAATGTCCTTTCTTTCTTTTGATCTTTTCCAAGGCTGCGGGCTTCCAGATGAATGGTGATCTTTGTTTATTGCATTATATTTAGAGCCACTTGCATGCCATTTTTCAGACTCTGGGAAGAATGTTTACTACTTTTTAAAGAATTTTGAGCTATGAATACAGGATATATTCTTTTAGTTTGTATTTGAGTGGGAATTTACCTTTTAATCACTAGAAAATTGCACTAGAAAATTGCAGTTTTTCAAAGAAAGTTCATCAACTTATTAGAGAGAAATCTGCATATAAATGAATATTCATTTTATTATTACCATAATCAAAGTACAATATACATTATTACTTGCAAAATGTATAATACAGAATGCCAGTGTTTTGACGAATTTATATCAAAATACATAGAAATGTTACATTGCATTGTCCATTCCTATTCTAGATCCAGTTGCCAGACATGGGCTGAATGGATTTCATTTTTAGTCAAGTAAATTAATACCTAAAAAAAGTCTTCATATGTTAATACAACTGGTATAATATTCTCTGATTTTAGGAGAAATGAACATTTTGTACATATGGACCATTTTTAAAAAGTTATGTTGAATGGAGAAATTGATCTAGAGCTCCAAAGAAAGGATTGTTTTTAGAAGCTAAAGAAAATGGAACGGTTGGTTCACATATTTTAGTATGTTTATCCCATTTGAGCCTAGACTTTTGCATAAATCCAGAAAAAAATAAGAATAAAGACTCAGCAAACTTGGAAATTGATTATGAAGCCTGAAAATATGACTGCTTCAATGAGTAGCAGAGAGGTGTGATTCTTGGGCAAGGTCCACAGCATTTATTCCAAATCATTTCTAATAAAGCAAAGCATTGATATGCATGTCAAGGAAGCACAACCACTATATATGACTGTGGTTTTTGAAGACCGTTTTAATCTACTGGAAAATCTACTTAGCTTCATGTTGCTATAAAAATGACAATAGAGATGATTTCAGAGGGATGGAGGTGAACTAAGAATTTTATTTAGAACATGGCTCTTGATGGACCACAACTGTATGAAAACGATTTCAGATTCAAGGTATACTTCAGCTTAGAGCTGCTAGCAAACAGATAATGATCCATAATTCACAAAGATATCAAACTTGAAAACTGGCAGCAAGGATCAGGAATCCGGAAGGGATTCGTAAGGTAATAGCCTGAAGACCCAGAGACAGCATCTAGCGAAATGTTGCTTCTACACTGTACTTCAAGCTTATCCAGAAGTAAGCTTTGGATGGTCTTGAGCCTTAGAGGACTCTACCTTTAGCCTCAAAAATATGGCTGACTGAATGTGAATTTTCAACATTTCTGTTGCCAAGAGAAGGGATACGTCTAGGTGTGCATCCCGTTAATAGAGGGATCCTGGGTCTCTAAGTTCTCACTGATCTTGGAGTCAGCCTTACTGTCAGTCCCTGTGGTCTGGAACTGTCAGGGATCATGGGTGTTCAGTTCATTTCCGACAACTGTAAACCAATAGGAAATTTCATCTAGGAGGGGTCCTGGGAGGAAAGTTTTTTCTGCTGTGTCCCCTACTGTACCCTGTGAAACATCATTCCCCCTGCGGTGAGGTTGGCCCCAACCCTGTTGCTCAAAACATGCTTTTGTCAAGTGAGTTTAGGGATCCCAAGGTAGAGTGGAGTCTATTGGATGGTGATGTGATTGATGCACTCTTAATGCTAGCCACCATTTTGTTATTATTTTTAATTTAAATTTGTGGTTTTATTGATTTTTTTATGTTTTACTCTTATGTATTTCATTTCGTTATATACAAGACTTCGAGTCACTATATGAGATGGGTGGCTATACAAATATGATAGATGATGGATGGATGAGTGTGTGGAAAGGTAAGTAGGTAGACAGACAGACAGACAGATAGATAATCTGGGAAGGTGCCAAAGAATCTGCATTTGGTGTAATAAAATAAATATTTCTTGTATGCTTTCGAATGCTGTGCACAGTAGAGAAATATATATATTTTATACTGCTGCTGTCTCTTGGGTTTCTTTGACATAATTCTGCTTTATGAGCCATGTAAGTGGAAACAGTCGTCTTTTCGGAGGGGGATGTAGAATTGCTTGCACCTAGAATGTCTCTGCTGCTAAAAAAATCAATGCATTCTTGCTTCCTGGGGTATTTTATGTATGGGGAGACTAAACTAAGCCCACTTTGTGTTTAACACAAAGTAATTTAATGTAAAATAATTCTTACAAATATTTTCCCTACCTCTTTGTTTAGGCAGGTTTTCTTGTCTTTTTTTTTCTTTTTCCACCCAATGCTATTTTAGTAGTAATGGGTGACATTAATTTTAGGACTATTAGTTAAAAAGGACATTACTGTTTGGCTGTGATGTTCTTTGAAGGTCAAGTATCAAGTGACCGATTTTAAAATAACAATAAGCATTTTGCTCAGCTGCTGATTATTTTCCTAATACATTAATGAGGAAGGAGAAGCTGACATATCTGTCTTCTATGAAACCAATTAATGTGGCCCTAGCAGCAAGTTGTGTATAGTGCAATGTGGCAAATGCATCAAGCTGTTGATCAAATAGGAGACAGGTTTAGAAATACAAACTAAAAATACTCCACAGGTCAATGTTTACTTCTAAATAGGTCTGCCCAAGGTAAACGTAACAAAGAGTATTGATTGCTAAATATACATACAGGCATACATGAAAAAAATGTTTACAATTTATAAGGCTTTTTTCATGACTGGATTCATACTTTTTTGTTTATCGTTCTTGTTTTAGTTCTCCTTATCTGCTTCTCTTAAGAGGACTGAGGTTTCTTCCTTGGGAACATCAAAACACATTATGCTGCCAGAATTCATTGGCACTAACTGTCTTGAATCAAAGCCTAATGCTATTACAAGACCAGCAACAGCTGCAACAGTAATACATCTGCAAGTCATTTGAAAGTAGGACAGAAACTATCCATTGCAAAGAATTGTATAAATGCACAACCACTAGCAGTAGCCCAGTAACCGTGCAAATAGACCCTTCTACCCTTCTTTAATTATATGGAGTTGAAATATCTTAATATCCTGTTTTTAATATATTATTAAATGTTTTCAGTTTTCAATTACTATAATTAGAAATTTTAGCTATTGGCGACACATTTGGGATCACTGGATGGAATTAATTTGGTGCCTTTGCTGTTTGTGATGATGAAACTAGTGGAATGTGTTTAGGTTCAAGGTGTTAGTGATGACTTACAAAGCCCTTCATGGCATGGGTCCGGATTACCTACGGCAACACCTGCGGCCGGCGTCAACTTCCCTCCGTCCAGTGCGCTCCCACAGAGAGGGCCTCCTCAGGGTGCCGCTGATCAAAGAATGCCGATTGGTGGCCCCCAGGGGGAGAGCGTTCTCTGTGGGTGCGCCAGACCTTTGGAACCGCTTACCGGTTGAGCTCTGGATGGCCCCCGACCTTCGCTCCTTCCGGCGCGATCTCAAAACCTTCTTTTTCGAACAAGCTGGCCTGGTCTGACGGGATGGGGTTGGGTTTTTATAAATAGTTTTAATTTTAATATGTATTAATTATTATGGGCATAATGGTTTAATTGCTTTTTAATTTTTGTATTCTGTTTTTTATTATGTATTGCCCTGTTCACCGCCCTGAGTCCTTCGGGAGAAGGGCGGTATACAAATTAAATTATTAAATTAAATTATTAATTAAATTATTTTAGAAATGCCCTCTTCATAGTTAAATTCTTCCCAAGTCCTTGGGGCAAAACTATGGACAGCCACAGGTCATACAATTGCTGAGTTTTTATTCATATTTCAAATGGACATTTTAGGTTTCTATGAAAGAACTCATACACAATGCTTTCCTACACTAGTCACTGCCCAATCCCATTGCTAAGCACATTGATTTGTGCTTTAAATTGTAAGCCGCCCTGAGTCTTCGGAGAAGGGCGGGATATAAATGGGATTAAAATAAATTCTTCAGTCAGGGATATTTTAATTGCCACTTCTCCAAGTAGTCCCTTTTGGTGCCATATTCAACTTTTCTCTAAGACAATCAAGAATATGCAGAATTAAATCAGTTTTGTATTATAAAATATAACAATATTAGTTCCAGTGTTTACAGTCTAGCAATAAGGGTTCTTTTGTATTGTTCACAGTCTAGCAATAAAGGTGATTTCTATGCAATGTCATGAGATCATGTGCTTTTCATGTTGGGAAACACATTCTTTGGGATTGTTTTATCTTCTCCAATATGAATAATATGTAAGATCTGTATGTGACTATTAGGATTGTGCAAATATTTGGTTATGATTACCTGATTACCCTTTCTAGTTGAATTATCATTTCAACCAATCAATCCACTATGCCGAATCTAGTGCGTCAAGATTTGCAGATTCACAAGCGTGCTTGCACAAACACACTTTTTGCATAATCAAATTTATTGACAATTGAAATTGGGTCTTGGGATTCAGTGCAGTCCTCGCCATTTCATATGTAGAATGTATGGAGATTTTTAAAAAGCATTAAGTGAAATGTGATGGTAAAAAGAATGAGGTTCTGCATCGGTGCTTTTCATCCTGGAGTTGCTTTGCAGCTGTTCCTTCTGTCAAAAGGGTTCCAACACAGAGAGCAACTCTTGCCAGAAAAAAAGGTTGGTGATGAGTAGTTTCAGGGTCAGAAGCACAGGGAGAGGAAAGGTTCTGCATGATCCAAACTGGAATTCTGTGCGTCAACTTGCCATCCAATTTGGCATCCACTTTAAGGCAATCATATTACTAGTCATGTAATATTCCACTCCTGTTTGAAAAGGCAGCGAGTACACAACTGTGAACTCCACAACCTTCCTTGGGCTTCTAACATTATTTGGTTTGCATTATTTCAAGGTATGCAGGCAGCACTGAGAAACAGTAACACATACCTAACAGATCTTTGTGACTTAGGGAAGTTTTTCATTAATGTATCTTGGCTCGCATAAAGACTATAATCTAGTAATAGAGCAAGGGTTTTGAATGCCATGGGGCCCAGATTCAATTCTTATTCCCAGCCAGGGCTCTACTCCAATCTAGAACCTTATAAATCTAGAACTGATGAGCCATTTTGTACCCATTGTAAGGTGGTGTTCTTCATTTCTGGTTTCTGGTCTGATGCCTTAACCACTACAGCAATCCGGTGCTGAGTTGATCCTAAAAAAACAGCTATCCATCATTTCACTAATTTCACTGTCTAAGACCAATTGTTGTATACATTGTAATTAGTATGGTTGTCCTTATATTTAATCTTAGTCCCATTTTTTCACTGTGCACCTTGATTTTCATAACTAGATCTTGCATCTTGTTTGCATTTTTAGCTATCAGAGTAGAGTCAACAGATAGTTCAGGTCTCATGGTTCTGACAGATGTTACTCTTCAAAGAACTTCAAGGCATTGTTTACCTTAAGGAATCTTTATTCAAATAACATGGCATAGGCACGTACATGGTCGAAGCCAAAATCTGAATTCTCCTCCCCTAAACACATAATATCAAAGCACAATTCCCTCCTCTAATTAACAGTCATAAATCACATTCTCCAATTAGTTTGAAATGCCGACCTTCCTTCCAGTTCTCCATACCGCCATTCCTTATCATTTCTTATTTCAAACAGCCTTGAAAAAATACACTACAAGGTTGTTATGTCTAACTAATTCCCATACACATTCTTCCTTCTCCCCCCCCCCAAGCATTCATCTAATTCTAAATAAAAGTAACACACAAGTTAAGGGGGAAAGGGCTGCATTTTCATATGTTGTCAAAGCAAAAACATCTGATGTTAGCAGCGTTGACATCAGGTTCTTCTTCTTCTCCCAGTTTTATCTTTTTCACTCCTCCCTTTCTCAAAATCTCCCTCAATAGATTTCAACATACTGCATACAACTCCAACATCGAGGTAGTCCTTGACTTACAACAGTTTGTTTAGTGATAGTTCAGTTACAACGGCACTGAAAAATGTGACTTATGACCATTTTTCACTTACAACCTTTGCAGCATCCTCATGATCATGTGTTCAAAATTCAGATGTTTGGCAACTGGTTCATATTTATGATCGTGTCCCAAGTTCACGCGATCCCCTCTTATGACCTTCTCACAAGCAGTCAATAGGGAAGCCAGGTTCATTTGACAATTGGGTTACTCACTTATCAACTGCAGTGATTCATTTAACAACTGTGGCAAGAAAGGTTGTAAAATGAGACAAAACTCACTTAACAAATGTCTCCCTTAACAACAGAAATTTTGGGCTTAATTGTGATCATAAATCGAAGACTACCTGTAGCAGATATATTTTCTGGGGAATTATAGGGGTCGGCAGTTTGGCAGGTCGAATCCCAAGTGCTGCGTAACAGAGTGAGCGCTTGTTACTCGTCCCAGCTTCTGCCAACCTAGCAGTTCAAAAGCACGTGAAAATGCAAGTAGAAAAATAGGGACCACATGCGCCTTTGGTGTCTACTCATGTCAGCCACATGACCACGGAGACGTCCTCGGACAAGTGCTGGCTCTTCGGCTTTGAAATGGTGAGCACCAGCCCCTAGAGTCGGAAACGACTAGCACGCATGTGCGGGGGAACCTTTACCTCTACCTTTTTATTCCAATTTTTAAAAAAGATGGAATTAGTCCATTGAACTGTGAGGAATTTCAAGATTGAGGCCGATTTATATGCTATGCTATAGCTTAATGTGTTTTGTTTGTTTTTGCCTCAACCAATTCTGATTTAATAAATCATAGTCATACCACAGTAGAGGCAGCACTACATTTGAAGCCTTTGCCACACAATTAGTGTTGCAATGTTAGTTGCACTTGTTCCAATAATATCATCATTCTGTGACAAACAGCACATTGCAGCTTTGGCATATATCCAATCATAGCATATTTTGGATGCCTAATTCCTCATGCAAAGAAAGCGAAGCTGCCAAAAAGTATTTCCTATTCTACAATCTGCGGTAGTTAAACATCATATAGTTCATGAATTAGTAGGAACGATCAGCAACGTCGATGTGAAAGGATTCTTGATTCATGTCCATAAATTTTACTGTAAGTGAATCTTGGAATATATGAAATCTTTAGGCTTGTTCACGATGTTAGCACAGCAGCTGCTTCATGATGAATTCTATCCTTTTGATCATATCCATGTTAACTGACTTCCTGCTGATTTCAATGGGAGCACCTGCTGCCATTCTCTATTGTATCTAATGCCCATGTGGTTTTTCAGGAATTCTGCTATTTTTTAGGGTCATGAATGGGAGCAATTATTGTAAAATTCAGTCTGAAAACATATTATAAATCTCCCTTCTTCATCTTGAATTCATTCCAAATTTCATACATTTTTCAGTTATTTCCAATCTGCCTGAAGCCACAATTTTTTTGACTAAGATGTTGACATTCCAACAGCTTCCCTGAAGATATACAATATTTGCGTTTTTCTATTTTTAGCTTTATTTTTCTTCCTTTCAGATGGGCTGATAGTCGAAAATATTTAATTTAATCCATGAAGTCAGTTTTTAAGTTAATGTACAGAGAAATAGCCATTGCTTGATACAAATTTTAAACTTCTGTCTGTTCTTTGTCTTAATCCTCTTGTCTTGCCACAGCCAATTACTTAAGCATTATTGGGGAATATTAAAAAGCTTTATCACCATCTATGAAAACCTAAATGAAATGCAGTAGCTTTCTTGAAAACGTTTGCCCAAAGTGTTCTGCTTCTTCTTCTTTTGAATATATCCTGAAATACAAGTAATCCTCGACTTACAATCATTTGTTTAGCGACCATCTGAAGTTACAACAGCACTGAAAAAGTGGCTAATAACTGTTTTTCATACAACCATTGCAGCATCCCCATAGTCACGTGATCAAAATTCAGACACCTGGCAACTGACTCACATTTATGATGGTTGCGGTGTTTTGGAGTCATGTGATCACCTTTTGCGACCTTCCGACAATCGAAGTCAAATGAGGAAGCCAGATTCACTTAACAACCATATTACTAACTTAACAACTGCAGTGATTCACTTAACAATGGTGGCAAGAAAGGTCATAAAATGGGGCAAAACTCATTTAACAACTGTCTCACTTAGCAACAGGAATTTTGGGCTCAATTGTGGCCCTAAGATGAGGACTACCTATACATCTGGAAGACTCTCAATTATTGTATCTCGGTGCTTTAAGGAAATATCACTCGTTTTTAAATCTAGTTATATATATACCGTATTTATCGGCGTATAACACGCACCGGCGTATAACACGCACCTCATTTTAAAAAGGAAATTTCAGGAAAAAAACTTAAATTTCAAATAAATATCATTAACATTATATCGGCGTATAACACGCACACATCATTTGCCCCCTATTTTCAGGAAGAAAAAGTGCGTGTTATACGCCGATAAATACGGTACATAAAATCTTTCTGAAAATCCTGTTGTTTTTGAACCTTAACTTACTGCTACATAGCATTCTTTCAACTATTTCTAGTTCAGACTTTTAACTTCTTTATTCCCGTCGTTAGAATTCTCCTATACTCTTTGTGGCCATAAAGGAGCGGCTCATGCCATCTTGTAGCAATTGCAAATGGAGGAACAATTCCTCATTTGTTTATTACAAAACTTGTTAGCTAAGTTTTCTTCCCAGTTGACCAATCCTTGACTTTAGATTATAGTGAGCAATTTAAAAAGAACTTTTCCTCTTTTTAAAATTTAAGTGCAGCTAGCTACCTATAATGTAAAACAAAATGAAAATACAAAAATTTCTGTATTTTGCTATAATGAATGGGCACTATGCTACCTGAAAAGGAGATAAAAGCACTGTGATGGGTATTACATACATAGACAGTTTTGGATGTAATTCATCATTAGTAATTTACATAATCCAGTTATTTCTGGATTTCAACAACAACCCTCTTTGACAATTGAAAAGGCTCATTTTAGGGCCCTTCAGAGATGCTTCAGAACATGTATCTGTACAAAGCACGTCTCTTTTCATATTATTAAAGATGTCCTGTTTTTTCCAGACTTTGCACATGCACAGATTGGACCAGCTTCTGAAGCAGTTGCATAAACCTGCAAAAATACATGCCAGTTTAACAACTTGAAAAAGTATGCCATGTATGTTGCTTCCATAAATATAATCCATTTATTACTCCACTAATTCAAATTAGACCTTTTTCCCCCTCACAAACCTAAGCTATTGTATGAATGATTAAAAAAAACCAAAAGAATGTTTTTCTTTTATTATGGACGTGACCATTTCACAGGATGAATTAGAGAAAACACACTGTTGGAGAGAAATATTTGGTATGAAGGAAATGAAGACTTTATTTTAAAAGTAGTACGAAGCAGCTCTGAAATTAAAATTAGATAATGTGAATATTCAATCTCTCCCAAAAATGTACATGTGAAACACACTTGGAAACCTGGTATTAAATTTCCCATGTTAGCGTATTTGGGTTTTTTCCAGATGGAACAATATACAAATTAAAATAAAAATTCAATACTAAGTACACTGTTGTCTATACATAATTAATAATGGGGGCTGTTATGGGTTGGTAATGCTTTGTATTTGCTTGTTTTAATTCAAAGAAATGCGGTAAAATTAAACAAAATAGACATACCTTCCAAAAGTCTTCCTTAGGTTCTCGTAAGGATTGACCCATTCTTTAACTATAGGTAGTCCTTGACTTACAACATATAACTGAGCCCAAAAATTCTGCTGCTAAGCAAGTTACTTATTAAGTGAGTTTTGCCCCATTTTATGACTTTTCTTGCCTCAATTGCTAAGTGAATCACTGCAGTTGTTCAGTTAGGAACATGGTTGAAAAAGGAATCTGGTTTCCCCATGACTTTACTTGTCAGAAGGTTGCAAAATATGATCATATCACCCCGGGACAGTGCAACTGTCATAAATACATGACAGTTACTAATTGTCCAAACTTTGATCACTTGACCATGGAGATGCTGCAACGTTTTTGTGAGAATCATAAATCATTTTTTTTTCCTGTGCTGTTGTAACTTTGAATGGTCACTAAACAAATTGCTGCAAATCGAGGACTACCTGTAATGAAGAATGTGGGATCACAATCATTTTTCCAAGTCACGTTCTTAAGAATTTTTGGAGAAAATATTTCTATGCTCTACACTTCTTTGCAATGTTTTACTTACTGAAATCTCTTAAGGTTAATTGCTAGATAATTCAGATTTTAGATCTTAACAGCAGCAATTAACTATGTTGATCTTCAGATGTGACCCAGCTGTCCAGATGTTTAAAAATTGATAAATACAAAAATAAGAACAGCAGGAGTTCAATGTAATAAATGTAATAAAGTTGAAACTAATTAGAATTTTTAAAGTGAGTAAATAGTAACTGGATTATAAAATGGTACACTTAGAAGCATAAGCTCAGGCTCTTAAATTTGTACTAATTACAATTATCACAATTTCAGTTATTTCAAGAAATATGAAATTAAGCAAAAAACCCCCACAGAACTAAGATTTCAGCATAAAAAGAAACACAGCTTTAAAATTATGCTTACCTCACATAAAGTACATTTTTGTTTGATGCAGAGAAAATTATTTTTAAAAAACTAGTACCGTATATACTTGAGTATAAGCCGAATTTTTCAGCCCACTTTTTGGGCTGAAAAATTCCACTTCGGCTTATACTCCAGTCAACAAAAAAAACTTACCGAGGACTTGTGCGCGGCCGAGGCTTTGGTGCTTCCGGGATCGCCCGCACCTCTCCCAAGCCACCGCCGTCCGAGACCTGCCGAAGTTTGGGGAGGTTTGGGGAGGTGCGCGCGCACCTCCCCAAACTCCGCGCCTTGCCTGCCTGCTTCTTTCCGCAGCGGAAAGAAGCAGGCAGGCAGGGCGCGGAGGAACGGAGACTTGCCGACGTTTGGGGAGGTTTGGGCGCCTCCCCAAACCTCGGCAGGTCTCCGTTCCTCCGCGCAGACCTGCCGACGTTTGGGGAGGTTTGGGCGCCTCCCCAAACCTCCCCAAACGTCGGCAGGTCTCCGTTCCTCCTGCCGACCTTTGGGGAGGTTTGGGCGCCTCCCCAAACCTCCCCAAACCTCGGCAGGTCTCCGTTCCTCCTGCCGACCTTTGGGGAGGTTTGGGCGCCTCCCCAAACCTCGGCAGGTCTCCGTTCCTCCTGCCGACCTTTGGGGAGGTTTGGGCGCCTCCCCAAACCTCGGCAGGTCTCCGTTCCTCCTGCCGACCTTTGGGGAGGTTTGGGCGCCTCCCCAAACCTCGGCAGGTCTCCGTTCCTCCTGCCGACCTTTGGGGAGGTTTGGGCGCCTCCCCAAACCTCCCCAGGTCTCCGTTCCTCCTGCCGACCTTTGGGGAGGTTTGGGCGCCTCCCCAAACCTCGGCAGGTCTCCGTTCCTCCTGCCGACCTTTGGGGAGGTTTGGGCGCCTCCCCAAACCTCGGCAGGTCTCCGTTCCTGTTTGGGGAGGTTTGGGCGCCTCCCCAAACCTCCCCAAACCTCGGCAGGTCTCCGTTCCTCCGCGCAGACCTGCCGACCTTTGGGGAGGTTTGGGCGCCTCCCCAAACGTCCCCAAACCTCGGCAGGTCTCCGTTCCTGTTTGGGGAGGTTTGGGCGCCTCCCCAAACCTCCCCAAACCTCGGCAGGTCTCCGTTCCTCCGCGCAGACCTGCCGACCTTTGGGGAGGTTTGGGCGCCTCCCCAAACCTCGGCAGGTCTCCGTTCCTGTTTGGGGAGGTTTGGGCGCCTCCCCAAACCTCGGCAGGTCTCCGTTCCTCCGCGCAGACCTGCCGACCTTTGGGGAGGTTTGGGCGCCTCCCCAAACGTCCCCAAACCTCGGCAGGTCTCCGTTCCTGTTTGGGGAGGTTTGGGCGCCTCCCCAAACCTCCCCAAACCTCGGCAGGTCTCCGTTCCTCCGCGCAGACCTGCCGACCTTTGGGGAGGTTTGGGCGCCTCCCCAAACGTCCCCAAACCTCGGCAGGTCTCCGTTCCTGTTTGGGGAGGTTTGGGCGCCTCCCCAAACGTCCCCAAACCTCGGCAGGTCTCCGTTCCTCCGCGCAGACCTGCCGACCTTTGGGGAGGTTTGGGCGCCTCCCCAAACGTCCCCAAACCTCGGCAGGTCTCCGTTCCTGTTTGGGGAGGTTTGGGCGCCTCCCCAAACGTCCCCAAACCTCGGCAGGTCTCCGTTCCTCCGCGCAGACCTGCCGACCTTTGGGGAGGTTTGGGCGCCTCCCCAAACCTCCCCAAACCTCGGCAGGTCTCCGTTCCTGTTTGGGGAGGTTTGGGCGCCTCCCCAAACCTCCCCAAACCTCGGCAGGTCTCCGTTCCTCCGCGCAGACCTGCCGACCTTTGGGGAGGTTTGGGCGCCTCCCCAAACGTCCCCAAACCTCGGCAGGTCTCCGTTCCTGTTTGGGGAGGTTTGGGCGCCTCCCCAAACCTCCCCAAACCTCGGCAGGTCTCCGTTCCTCCGCGCAGACCTGCCGACCTTTGGGGAGGTTTGGGCGCCTCCCCAAACGTCCCCAAACCTCGGCAGGTCTCCGTTCCTGTTTGGGGAGGTTTGGGCGCCTCCCCAAACGTCCCCAAACCTCGGCAGGTCTCCGTTCCTCCGCGCAGACCTGCCGACCTTTGGGGAGGTTTGGGCGCCTCCCCAAACCTCCCCAAACCTCGGCAGGTCTCCGTTCTTCCTGCCGACCTTTGGGGAGGTTTGGGCGCCTCCCCAAACCTCCCCAAACGTCGGCAGGTCTGCGCGGAGGAACGGAGACCTGCCGAGGTTTGGGGAGGTTTGGGGAGGCGCCCAAACCTCCCCAAACAGGAACGGAGACCTGCCGAGGTTTGGGGAGGTTTGGGGAGGCGCCCAAACCTCCCCAAAGGTCGGCAGGTCTGCGCGGAGGAACGGAGACCTGCCGAGGTTTGGGGAGGTTTGGGGAGGCGCCCAAACCTCCCCAAACAGGAACGGAGACCTGCCGAGGTTTGGGGACGTTTGGGGAGGCGCCCAAACCTCCCCAAAGGTCGGCAGGTCTGCGCGGAGGAACGGAGACCTGCCGAGGTTTGGGGAGGTTTGGGGAGGCGCCCAAACCTCCCCAAACAGGAACGGAGACCTGCCGAGGTTTGGGGACGTTTGGGGAGGCGCCCAAACCTCCCCAAAGGTCGGCAGGTCTGCGCGGAGGAACGGAGACCTGCCGAGGTTTGGGGAGGTTTGGGGAGGCGCCCAAACCTCCCCAAACAGGAACGGAGACCTGCCGAGGTTTGGGGACGTTTGGGGAGGCGCCCAAACCTCCCCAAAGGTCGGCAGGTCTGCGCGGAGGAACGGAGACCTGCCGAGGTTTGGGGAGGTTTGGGGAGGCGCCCAAACCTCCCCAAACAGGAACGGAGACCTGCCGAGGTTTGGGGAGGTTTGGGGAGGCGCCCAAACCTCCCCAAACGTCGGCAGGTCTGCGCGGAGGAACGGAGACCTGCCGAGGTTTGGGGAGGTTTGGGGAGGCGCCCAAACCTCCCCAAACAGGAACGGAGACCTGCCGAGGTTTGGGGACGTTTGGGGAGGCGCCCAAACCTCCCCAAAGGTCGGCAGGTCTGCGCGGAGGAACGGAGACCTGCCGAGGTTTGGGGAGGCGCCCAAACCTCCCCAAAGGTCGGCAGGAGGAACGGAGACTTGCCGAGGTTTGGGGAGGTTTGGGGAGGCGCCCAAACCTCCCCAAAGGTCGGCAGGAGGAACGGAGACCTGCCGAGGTTTGGGGAGGTTTGGGGAGGCGCCCAAACCTCCCCAAAGGTCGGCAGGAGGAACGGAGACCTGCCGACGTTTGGGGAGGTTTGGGGAGGCGCCCAAACCTCCCCAAAGGTCGGCAGGAGGAACGGAGACCTGCCGACGAGCCGCGGCCACACAGGGTATTCCTGTGTATTCAGGCTTGCAGAACGGCGGATCGGCTTATACTCGAGTCAATAACTTTTTCCAGTTTTGGGGGGTGAAATTGGGGGTCTCGGCTTATACTCGAGTCGGCTTATACTCAAGTATATACGGTAATGACGCATGTTTGAAAATTAATCTCAAGAACCCAGAATTATGTTTACTCAAAGTGAGAGGCGGAAACATTAGGGCACAATGGTGTTGTATTAAGGAGATATACCAGCCCTGCTAAGAAACAAATGTACATGTATTCTTCTTTTTTAACATGTCAAACAAATGCAGAAACTGATTTCTTCTTGTTTTATTCATTTCTACCTGATCTGGCAAAGTAGAAACCAAAACAACTCTTCCTAGAAATGCCTCTTCAGCTACTCACAAGAGCCTTTGCTGCAAATTTTGGAAAAATAGGCTGTTGTCAATAATCTCCTGTTCAAGCCTTTAATTTGATATCCATCTCCAAAACCATTTTTTTTTCAAGCTAAATCTCATATAGAAATTAAGGGAACAGTATTTACATGCCAATTCCCTTGACTTTTAGCACAGACAATGCATCCTCATTCATACATACTCAGAATCAGGCTTTCACAAACATAAAGCCAATTACCGGTACTTCTATATCTTTTACAATAACATTATTCATTATATAGTACTTCAAGGATAAAATAACATCATTCAGCAAGTGGTACTAGGCTTCCAAAACTGCATCTTTAACAAAACCAATACACTCACCACAATCTAATTAAAAATACTTCATCAGCACTCAGTACCAACTAATTTGTACTTTGCATAATTTTTATGAACCAGGATTACATAGATATTTAGCAGCAGTGTGGTATGACACTACACAGTAGCTTGAACTAAGGGAATTATCAAGTTATCATTAATTATTAGAACTAATTTGTCACACAATCAGCAATTATAATATTTAATGCTAATATTAATTTATAACGCTCACAAGCATAATACTTTGTCGGAATTTATTTGTTTTCCACAATTAGTTCAGTGTCTTGGAGACAGTCTCCCAGAAGACGGCTGAGGCAGCCTGAATTTTGACAACAAAACATCAAAATCCACAAAAGTGAATGGTTGATAGTCATGGTGCTGCAGGTTCTTGTAGGTAGAAGCGTCATATGTTTCTTGAGCAGTTTCAGGTGATGGCTTGGCAGCTATAAGGAGAAAAGAAATACTGTTAACCCAGAGGGCAGAAACAAAGTTCCGAGCGGAATCAGATTTTGATACCAATGCAGATGTACAACTAACACTGAAAGTTATTATATCAACTATGATGATTGTGGCAGAGCTCGGTAAGTTGTAAAACAAAACAAAACAAAACAAAACAAAAATGCTTTCAAGGCTTACACATATCATTCAGTTGTGAATGATGTTAAGTTTGGGGAAGTAGGATAAATATGTGAATATTTAAATATATAAGCAAATTATTGCAAGATAAGGTAAAGGTAAAAGGTAAAGGTTCCCCCGCACATGTGTGCTAGTCGTTTCTGACTCTAGGGGCCAGTGCTCATCTCCGTTTCAAAGCCGAAGAGCCAGCGTTTGTCCGAGGACGTCTCCGTGGTCATGTGGCCGGCATGACTAGACGCCAAAGGCGCACGGAACGCTGTTACCTTCCCACTGTAGTGGTCCCTATTTTTCTACTTGCCTTTTTTACGTGCTTTCAAACTGCTAGGTTGGCAGAATCTGGGACAAGTAACAGGCGCTCACTCTGTTACGCGGCACTCGGGATTCGACCCGCCAAACTGCTGACCTTCTGATCGACAAGCTCAGCGTCCTAACCCACTGAGTCACCGCGTCCCTTTCTATTGCAAGGTACTTTCTCCCAATTTGGAGGGAGGAAGAACTGAGGAGAGAGGGATTTGGGAGCTGTAAGTGGAAGGAGACCCAGAGCCCTTGCCTAGGAAAACATCTATGTGTCATACAGATGGGGTTATGAAAATATTAGTGCTGGGGAAGGTAAATATTGATAGACTACAGATATGCTGTAATATAAATCAACATCTTTATAGCCCATTTTCAGCTATTTAATAAAAAAAATTCTTTCTTTAAATGGAAAGAAGCAGTGCTTTTTTTGTAAAAGAAAAAAGGTGCCGGAACTCACACATGTCATACAACCCGCCTTGCCTACTCTACAAGGTTCCATCCAAAAAAGGTGCCGGAACTCCGTTCTGAGCATTCTATGAGAAAAAATGCCCTGGAAAGAAGTAACTGTACCAATCCTAAAGTGTTTACCACGATCATCTTAGCTATACTATCTCAGAAAACTAAAGAAAAATTTATAAACAACAAAGGGGGCTGGTGATTGCTAGAAGTAGATCCTTAAAAAACAAAAAACCTCCCCAGAAATTAATTGGGTTTCACTTTGATTTTGAAGAAAAAGGCAGTAAGAAAAGGACACCCACAACAGAGATGGAACATGACTCATGATGGCAATGCTGGGAATTGAGCTGCTTGAATAAAAGTTAGTGATCAGGAAGGACAGCTTAAAGGAAAGGCAGAATAATACCAAATAGTTTTAGAGATAGCAGTTGTTCAGAAAGCATGTAACTGAAAAAAAAAAAGTGACATAGAACAGGTTCTGGACATAAAAGTTACCAAATAGGCTTATGATTGTGAAATGTTGGTCAATGAACAGGACTGTTTTTGTAATCAAACAAGGTTTCCCTCAGGAAAGTTTGAGTGTAGGAAAGATGTAGCTTCTCTTTACAAAGCAAGCTATATTTCAGTTAAAAGTACATGATTTACATGCGTGAAATACACATTCACATTTCACAAATAGTCAAGAATATTACAATATTAAAGAGAATTTGAATATCCAGTATTAAATTGCAACTGATTGCCAATACATTAGTTTTTTTTAAAAAAATCAGGAATAAACCAGAATCCATGGGAGGAGCATTTCCAAACAAGATATGCATGTAACCAAAAACATCAATGTTTATGTTACATTAGCTTCCACCAACAAATGGGCAAGTCAGTGGCTTGTTTTTCTAGCAGTAGAATATAAACCAAAACATGCATATTCTGTTATAAATCCAGAACCATGTCTTTCCAAGGGAGATTTTATATCAGACAAATAGACAGTGTTAAACTCCCTAACTGTTCTTTAACTTCACAAAAGCTACAAATATGTTCTCCCTTCAATTTTATTTTTAAAAAGCCCTGGGTTTGACATGAAGTCATAATTTGTTTAGCTGCTGTTTGCTGAATGATCCATAAAAGCCTGGTTTATCTTTCATTCTATCTATGGGCATTACACTATTATCTATATTGTTAATTGTGTTTCACTTGATTTTGTTGACCAACTTGAATACTTGCTGGAATATGAACGGGGGGCACGACTTAAGTATAAACTACCGCTTGAAAACTACAGTGATACATTCACACACTATACAAACCATGCATTTACTTTGCATTGTATGAATCCAGTCACTGATTGGAATCTGGTTGTAACATGAAAGTAAATGAGCATCCCCAGCTCTTAACAGTAGAATACATTTACCATTAATTTACATGGCTCAGTGTTTCACTCAACATGTTAGTTCTCTACCCCACCTCATCATAAATTATCAAAGAAGTAGTGTTTTAAAATGAATCAATAATTTTAAAGTATAACATACCATCACAAAGGCCTGATAATGATCCAAAATTTTGGACTTAATAGTAAGTAGGCAGAAGTATTATGAGTTAGGGAACAAAATGTTCTGGATAGAAACTTACAATTATTCTTAGTGATATTTCCCTTATAGACTAAGAACTCAGGGTGATTTTTAATATTCACTGGGTAGGGGATTTTAATGTCTGGAATGAGTGTTATCTTCTTTTATTAACTGTATACTTTTACAGTGCACGTAGTCCTCAATGTACGACCATAATTGCAAAATTTCTGTTGCTAAGTGAGTTTTGCCCCATTTTGTGACCTTTCTTGCCACAATTGTTAAATGAATAACTGCAGTTATTAAGTTAGAAATCTTGCTTCCCCATTGACTTTGCTTGTCAACAGGTCACAAAATGGGATCACATGGCCACAGGACATTGCAAACGTCATAAATATTGGACAGTTGCCAAGCATCTGGATTTTTAAAAATAATTTTACTTATTTATAACATACCGTATATACTTGAGTATAAGCCGACTCGAGTATAAGCCGAGACCCCCAATTTCACCCCCAAAAACTGGAAAAAGTTATTGACTCGAGTATAAGCCGATCCGCCGTTCTGCAAGCCTCTGCCGCCAGCAGAGGCTCGATCCGCCATTTTGCAAGCCTGAATACACAGGAATACCCTGTGTGGCCGTGGCTCTCGGGGAAGCCCTGGCTGTCCGCTTCCTCGCTCCACGCTGCCATTCGGGGCCCGCGCGTTCCCCGGGCAAATCGCGGCGCCCAGCAGGCGAGGAAACACGCCCGCTCCAGTCGCCCCCCCTTCCCTCAGGAGACGCGAAGCAAGTGACCGCCCGGAGCTTACCGAGGACTTGCGCGCGGCCGAGGCTTCGGTGCTTCCAGGATCACGCGCACCTCTCCCAAGCCGCCGCCGTCCGGAGACCTGCCGAAGTTTGGGGAGGTTTGGGGAGGTGCGCGCGCACCTCCCCAAACCTCGGCAGGTCTCCGTTCCTCCTGCCGACCTTTGGGGAGGTTTGGGCGCCTCCCCAAACCTCCCCAAACCTCGGCAGGTCTCCGTTCCTCCTGCTGACCTTTGGGGAGGTTTGGGCGCCTCCCCAAACCTCGGCAGGTCTCCGTTCCTCCGCGCAGACCTGCCGACGTTTGGGGAGGTTTGGGCGCCTCCCCAAACCTCCCCAAACCTCGGCAGGTCTCCGTTCCTCCTGCCGACCTTTGGGGAGGTTTGGGCGCCTCCCCAAACCTCCCCAAACCTCGGCAGGTCTCCGTTCCTCCGCGCAGACCTGCCGACCTTTGGGGAGGTTTGGGCGCCTCCCCAAACCTCGGCAGGTCTCCGTTCCTCCGCGCAGACCTGCCGACCTTTGGGGAGGTTTGGGCGCCTCCCCAAACCTCGGCAGGTCTCCGTTCCTCCTGCCGACCTTTGGGGAAGTTTGGGCGCCTCCCCAAACCTCCCCAAACCTCGGCAGGTCTCCGTTCCTCCTGCCGACCTTTGGGGAGGTTTGGGGAGGCGCCCAAACCTCCCCAAAGGTCGGCAGGAGGAACGGAGACCTGCCGAGGTTTGGGGAGGTTTGGGGAGGCGCCCAAACCTCCCCAAAGGTTGGCAGGAGGAACGGAGACCTGCCGAGGTTTGGGGAGGTGCCCAAACCTCCCCAAAGGTCGGCAGGAGGAACGGAGACCTGCCGAGGTTTGGGGAGGTTTGGGGAGGCGCCCAAACCTCCCCAAAGGTCGGCAGGAGGAACGGAGACCTGCCGAGGTTTGGGGAGGCGCCCAAACCTCCCCAAAGGTCGGCAGGTCTGCGCGGAGGAACGGAGACCTGCCGAGGTTTGGGGAGGCGCCCAAACCTCCCCAAAGGTCGGCAGGAGGAACGGAGACCTGCCGAGGTTTGGGGAGGTTTGGGGAGGCGCCCAAACCTCCCCAAACGTCGGCAGGTCTGCGCGGAGGAACGGAGACCTGCCGAGGTTTGGGGAGGCGCCCAAACCTCCCCAAACGTCGGCAGGAGGAACGGAGACCTGCCGAGGTTTGGGGAGGTTTGGGGAGGCGCCCAAACCTCCCCAAACGTCGGCAGGTCTGCGCGGAGGAACGGAGACCTGCCGAGGTTTGGGGAGGTTTGGGGAGGCGCCCAAACCTCCCCAAAGGTCGGCAGGAGGAACGGAGACCTGCCGAGGTTTGGGGAGGTTTGGGGAGGCGCCCAAACCTCCCCAAAGGTCGGCAGGAGGAACGGAGACCTGCCGAGGTTTGGGGAGGCGCCCAAACCTCCCCAAACGTCGGCAGGTCTGCGCGGAGGAACGGAGACCTGCCGAGGTTTGGGGAGGCGCCCAAACCTCCCCAAATGTCGGCAGGTCTGCGCGGAGGAACGGAGACCTGCCGAGGTTTGGGGAGGCGCCCAAACCTCCCCAAACGTCGGCAGGTCTCCGTTCCTCCGCGCCCTGCCTGCCTGCTTCTTTCCGCTGCGGAAAGAAGCAGGCAGGCAAGGCGCGGAGGTCCGGAGACCTGCCGACGTTTGGGGAGGTTTGGGGAGGTGCGCGCGCACCTCCCCAAACCTCCCCAAACTTCGGCAGGTCTCCGGATGGCGGTGGCTTGGGAGAGGTGCGCGCGATCCCGGAAGCACCAAAGCCTCGGCCGCGCACAAGTCCTCGGTAAGTTTTTTTGTTGACTGGAGTATAAGCCGAAGTGGAATTTTTCAGCCCAAAAAGTGGGCTGAAAAATTCGGCTTATACTCAAGTATATACGGTAAGCACATTGTGCTTTAGATTGTAAGCCGCCCTGAGTCTTCGGAGAAGGGCGGGATATAAATGGGATTAAAAAATAAAATAAAATAAAATATGAAAATACAAAAGCAAATAATAAGGGACGAAAATAGGAAAAGGGAAAATGAAAGTGTGGAAAAGGGGAGGGGAAGAAACAAAAGGTGTTGACTTCTGACTCCCTCTGTTGCAGTAAAATAAAATATTAAGATCGAATCTCAACTTTTTACATTTCTATAGTGATATAAACTAGCTATTCCTGTATCAACAAATCAGTCTAATCAGTAAAACTCCAAATCATAGTATCATTTTTTTTCCACCTCAAGCACAAAGTCCAGAAGTGGTTTCCAAGTAGAATAAAAAGTATATATTTTATTTATTTATTTATTTGTTTCGATTTATATACCGCCCTTTTCCCGAAAGACTCAGGGCGGTTTACAGGGCAAATTAAAACAGTGCAATGTACAAATTAAAATAAAATAAAATTAATAGCCCCCAAACAGTTTAAATGTTCTTTTCCTTTACCAAAACAGTCAATTTAGCCATCTCTGCTAATTCCGTGAGCTTTTGTAACCATCTGAATTTTGATCACATGACCATGGGGTTGCTGCAATAGTCTTAAGTGTGAAAAATGGTTTTAAGTCACTTTTTTCAGTACCATTGTAAATTTGAATGGTCACTAAATGAACTGCTGCAAGTCGAGGACTACCTGTACAATGGAATATTTTTCCAATGATTTCTGTTAATAGTGTTTAAAACATTTTAGATAACTGTAAAGATGTAGGGAATAATTGGATATGTACCCCTCAGTGTTCAATATACTGTATTTCTATAGCAACATTTAGTAATTGTTTAAGCCTTTCCACTGCAATGTTGGCTTAGTAATATTTACCTATGGCTTTTAGTTACATTATCAATGCTATATCTATATGCAATTAAACTGTAAAAGACTGTTCTTTATAGTCATCCTTAGAGGTTACAAATTTTACCTTCTCTAATCTCCTGTTCTAATTTTCTAGACTAGCCAAGCTAAACTAAAAGAGAGCCTTTTCTGCCATTATTTTTCCAAGGCTGCCCCCTTCTGGGACCCAAAATAATTGAAGATTTGGGTGGTGGTGGTTAGGTAATAAACTTCAAAATCTTTGAGGATATTTATCACTTTGACATGCATACTGAATTACACGTTTTATTTGTTAATTCATATTACAACTGGTATCTACTATTTTCTCTGTATTTATAAATGGATAGATTATTGAAAATAACAGAGGTTAAAAATCATATTGATACATACTACAGAATTTAAAATATAGAAAAATGAACATTATCTGGACAGGGAAAGCTTCAGGGAGACGGTTTTTACAATTTGAAGAAAATGATATTCACTTTAGGAATTTATTTGGGTATTTTTAAATTAAGAGAATATTTCAAGAATATTAAGGGATGAAGGCAATGAAAATTCAGATGGCAAGAGAGCCAAAAGGAAAACCATCTGATGCAAACATGCACTATAATAATGATTAAATCACTAACAGAGATACCTTTGCTGACCTACAGACAAGGTCAAAGTAAACTTGCTTCCTTACAGAACTGATTTATGTATCTTTCTCTCTCTCTCTCTCTCTCTGAATTTATGTATGTATCAAAAGGTTCAAGAAGGCGTGAAAAAGAGTGAAAAGTACCACATAAACAGCAAGTTCCAAACAAAAAGCAACATTAAGCTATGAGCAAAGTACAGATAGATAGAAGAAATGTCTGAAAACAGGTCAATCACACTTCTATAGGTTGTGCTTTAGCAAGCAGGGACAAAATTTTCATTTCCTTTATGAAGAGATTTTCACATAGTCATCACAATTTTGAATGTTCTAGGTTCCCTTAATACTTCAAACGAGAGAAAATAGCAAAGATAATAATGTTGTTTCCTCCCCTTCCCCAAATCTTTCCTCAGCACCTTTTAAAGCTTAATGGGAGAATCCGAGAACGTAACTGCAAAAGAGTGTAACAGTTTGTGAGGAATGTGAAAAAGCCTTCTTCGGAAAGCACATTAGGAAAGCGGAAAGAAACATTTCAAGGCATTGCTTCAAATGATGGGAAAGTCAGAATAGAGGACATTTGCTTATATAATTCCTTTCAACCAACAGAACTAATGCAGAAGGAGATAAAATGATACCCTGTGGAGTGCTTTGTTCTTCAATTTGAGCTTCCACTTCTGCGATGACCTCCTCCTTCAGGGTGGTTTTTATCACAGGCGTTCTTTCCCTTGAAACTTCAGGCCCTGGTTCTTCAAAAACTCTGTCTTGCATCTCAGTTTTTTGCATTTTCTGTGTAATGTTTTCGTCCCGTTTCAGATTTCGTGATATATTTTGTGGAGGAGGCACCAGCCGAGTTCTCTGTGGATCAGTTTCAGAGAGAGGTACGTCCAGGCTTTCAGATGAAACTTTTGTTGTCTTTTGATTCTCTTCGTTCACTCTTCCTAAGTTCTTGCTCTTTAAATGTATTTCTTTAGGCCTTTGTCGGGAAGCAGGTTTTATCATATCCGATTCTAACTGCTTGTTATCGGTTGTGCGGCAGAGTTTCTTTTGCCTGTGTGGCTTCGCTTTGAAGTCATCATCTTCAGAATCAGAGCTAGAGTCTGATTCAGAACTTGATGAAGAGAATGACTCTTCATCTGTTAACCTCTTCCCTAATTCTTCTTTGGAAGGGAAAACTGGCTTTCCCTCAAAAGGAAGCGGTGCCTTCTGAGGAAACATTACCAAAGTTTTCATTGCCAAGAGTTTTCTCAGATCTTCATCTGTCAATTTTACAGCTGCATCAGGTTTACAGTTAGTTATGACCTTCCCCTTATCTGTAAATTGTGGGAAAGAATTAGGAGACAGCTTTTAAAGGAAAACCGACCTCCATTTTGGTTAGGTTAATAGTTGGGTGTGCTCTTTTAGTACTAATTCCAGCTGGCTAATTTCAATTTCTTAGTTGGCAAAGAAGGGGTTATAATTTCTAGACAAACACTTTCAAGGCTATCACTATAATATGTCATTCTGGTACAACCTATCTGTGGAATTAACTGGTAGAAATTTCAATTGCTTCAGAAAAACATCTACTACGTTTCATATCAATATAAAACATTTTTAAATATATCCTTCGGCTACAAATATTTTTAATTAAATTTATATACTGCCCCTTTCACAATCCAAAGCAACTTAAACAACTTAAAATTATTGATATATAATGCCAAGCTTATTAACCATACATCTCCCTCACAGAGGGGCTTTTATTTTATTAACTTATATATTTTATTTAATTATAAATACATCAATACACTTATGTATGTATGTACGTACGTTATACAATCAGAAACACCACTAGAAGATGTAGTCTGGTTTACTTTGGACATGTCACGCATGCAAATTCATTGAAGAAGTCAATGATGCAAGGAATGATTAGTGGGTCAAGAAGGGGCAAGCAAAGAACTCACTGGCTTCATACCATCAAACTTGATATAAAGATGAACATCCAACAACTGAAAGAAGCTGTGCTTTTAAGGATATTATCTGTTCTTCTAAGTTAAGACTATGCAAAAAATTTAGGAGTTTTCTTTAATTCATAGAAGCTATACTGCCTTTCCCCAAAGCACATGCCCATAAAGAATACCTGTTATGTCTTTGCCTCCACCGAACTTAAAGCAGTCTGGTGCAGTTAAATCTTGATAGTCAAGACGTCTATTTGCAATGATAAAAAAATCACTGAATATCAAGAAGCAGGGGTAAAGGCAGCATTTGTCCAAATGCCAGCAATGGCACTGAGGAAAGACTACCTATTTATATTGAGATTCTTCCAACTCCTATTAAAAAAAGACAACTTTCAGGAATGCATTTAACTTTTTTAAAAAAATCATTACAAGCATGCAACTCTGGGAATGAAACTTCTGTGTTTCATTATAGAGACACAGGGCCTGGTTTCCATATATCTGCCTGGCTAATTTGATGTAGCAGAGTTAGTGCGCTCCAGGTTCCTTCAATTAAACAATGGCATCTATGAGGACCCCGAATATGAGCCTTTTTGGAGTAGCATGTGCCCTCTACAATGAGGTTTTCTCTGAGATCTAGATGGACCATACCTGTTGGTATTTTGAAGGAGCTTGAAAACCTGGCTCTCCTTCCAGCTGTACTTTTGCGACAGCGAGTGAAACCTCCCTGAATTTTGTTTTTCCATTCCATTCCAGTGCTATCATCTTGCTAACTTTTATATTGTATTTTTGTTTTTATTGTATTAAAAATATATTTTTACTTGAGAGCCACTCATAGTTATTAGAAGTCAGGCAACATACAAATTTAATAATAATTATGCATCTTTTCCAAAGTAAGGAAACTAGCTCTTTCTGAGCTAAATTTTCAAGAATAAAAATGACTATACAACTAAAGTCTGTTTATGTACAATGTCAATGGTCCTAAAAATCCTTATATGAATCAGTGCAAGATATTTTGCACACTATTTTAGGAGTACCCATAATTCCTTGAATACTGGGATAACATTCTGTTTCATTAACACATTTAAAAACAGTGCTAGCCAAGCAATTTCTTGCCAGTTGGGGTATTCTTGCAGAAGACTGGGTCCTAAAAAAGCATTTTCAAATAGTATGTTTATTACTAATGTAATATTTTTGTTGAAAATTTCTCACTAAACAGTCCCACTAGTATTTTATGTTTCCAGTACATCTTATATTGCTAAAAAGAGGATTTCAACAGTGAAATAAAACACAGGTGAAAGTTACAAAAATGAAAGCAAAACTATCTTATACAATCATTTATTTTGAGAATGTGTTGCTTCTTTTAGAAAAGCAATGTTAAAAGCAATAAATTGTTGCCTATCCAAGTAAAAGTTCATGAACCATAAATTAAAAGAATGTTTCAAATGTTGATGATTGCTAATCACTGTCAGCAGGATTTTGTCATCATAGTGGCTCAGGATTCCTTTAGATTAGTAAATGAGATTAGATTAGAAATGTATTTTACAAATACATTTCCTGAATATAGAAACATAGCAATCAAGCAAAGTTGTTCTAATTCAAGTTTCCCAAAACATTAGCTTTTTATATTATTTGGTTCTTACATAGAACTATTTGGGAAATAAATCTCCATCTTCAATTTTAAGGATATCTGCTACCTTATCTGCTATGTGAGCAAATTTGATTTTAGTTTGGTTTGTGTGGGGAAAAATGATTTAGGATTATAATTGTAGAGAACATCATATACTTCTACTGAAAACAGTCATACAACCAATACAAATTTGGTTCCTTTTTGGCTGTTGGCCTACAACATCTTGTTCTTCATTAATTACCTGACATCTTCCAGAGATTTCTTACTTATTCTTGAGGTAAAACACCCCTTGAATCAACATTGTTTCTTCAATAATGTCCTCTCTCATCCTAGATTCCTCTGGTAGAATGTATCAAGTGAATTCCTTGACTAATTGTCAACCTCACTTGATATGTTCAAACTATTCATGTCAGCCTGTATTTTAAACCAATTGAGATTATGGAAATACAACAAAGCAGGGAGTTACATGGTTTTTTTAGATCTAAGAAAATACATTCTTTTCTGACTTGTTCCAAGTGTATCGAACAGGAACCTCAAGCTAACATGCTCAGACATTTCATAAATAAATAATCCAATCATGGTGCTAAGCCAGATAAGCGCATACAGGTAGTCCATGATTTGCGACTACAACTGAGCTCAAAATTAATGTTAAGCAAAGCAGTTGTTAAGTGAGTTCTGTCCCATTTTATTACCTTTTTGCCACAGTGAATCATTGCACTTGTTAAGTGGATCTGGCTTCCCCACTGACTTTAAAAGCCGGCTGGGAAGATTACAAATGGCGATCACATGACCCTGGGACAGTGCAAGTCTCATAAATACATACCAGTTGCCAAGTGCCCTAATTTGATTGTGTGACCATGGAAAACTGATCTTCAGTCACTCTTTTCAATGCCATTGTAACTTCATATGGGCACTAAACAAACTGTTGCAAGTAAGGATTACCTATAGTTGTCCAAACAGATGAAGTTATCAATGTGACATATTAGCAGTGGCCATTACTAAGGTAAGGAGGACACCCTTTCAAAATGTGTCTGCAGGATTCTTCAATTTATTTATCAAGTAACTTACAGTCCTTGATTTATGACAACAATGGAGCCCAAATTTTCTGTTGCTAAGCAAGAGGGTTGTTAAGAGAGTTTTGCCCCATTTTACAACCTTTCTTGCCACAGTTAAGTGAATCACTGTTACATTCGTAACGTGGTTGTTAAGTAAATCTGGTTTCCCCCATTGACCTTGTCAGAAGGTTGCAAAAAGTGATCACATGACCCCAGGACATTACAACCATCATATAATATATGCCAATTGTCACACATCCAAATTTTGATCACATGACCATGAGGATGCTATAACAGTCATAACTGTGAAAAATGGTCATAATCACTATTTTCAGTGCCACTGTAATTTTGAAAGGTTACTAAATGAATGGTTGTTAGTCAAGGACTACCTGTATCAGGTAACAATTAGTTATTAATAGGCAATGGTTACTTCTCAGCAGAAGGCACAATTTTATCTACTCAAACCATAACACTCAAGAGCAAGTAAAGTGGCTCTGACTGAATAGTGTTTATCCTCATAGTTAGCAAGTATGTATAGAAATTGTTTTCAAGGCTGTTTAACCATTCAAAGTATAACAATGAAATAAAGATGAGGTTCTGTGTTTTTTACTTAAATAGTAATTGATGACAAACCAGTAGAGCCTCTTTAATGTACTATGGGGAAAGCTGTATCTATGTATATTAGTGATGCTTACATGTTTTATTAGCACAAAACAACTTTTGCCTCTTTGTTTCCCCATTATAGCACTGGAAAACCATGAGACTTTTTAGATCATTCTCTGGCTTCATTTTTTTTTACAAGCTATCAAATCAAACTGACAAACTTATTTTGATACAGACAGTATTAGCTTTTAATAATTATTTTAGAACTGTTGGATAAAATAGAGGTACAAAACTTAACATCATAGACATTATGCTGCATTAATAGAGAATAATAGAGAATAAACATTTTAAAGAATGACACACGAAAACCAATTATGCTGCATTTTTTGAAAACTGAATATTAAATCAAGTTTTGCACTAGCTGTTTTAATTCCAAGATCATAGCTATTTAAATTCTCAAGTTCTGATTTATTGAAAGTTAATGTTTAAATATTTCTTCTTGAAATACATACATTAAAAGTTGTTACAAACTGCTATAAAGAATGTTTTAGTTCATGATGCAGAAAATAAGCAGCTTTATTAGGCTGCTAAGAAAAAATGCCAGCATACATGCAAAGCGATTTTTTAAAGTCACTCCGATTATAACTTTTCCGGAGATTGTCAGTTCCCTCATGCAGCACGCATTCATTGTATCATGCAGTACGGTTAAGTTTCTCTCAGACTTTCTATGATTTCATATAGAATCAAATTTAAGTATTATATATTCCTTAATTTAAGATTTTTAGGGCCACTTAGTTTAAAACAACTCTGGGTGGCTCACAATAAAACTATAAAAATCATAAAAACGTAAAAAAAACCTAGAAACTCGCTGCTTCCATCAATCTCCCTGTGTGCTCCAACAACTCTCTGCAGGCTCCATCTCTTTCTCATAATGCCTGCAGTTTTATTTGCTTTCTGGAAGGCTAACAGGGTGGGGAGGGGGTCTGCCAGATTGCCAGGAGTGTGTGTTCCATAAGGTAAGGACAGCCATGGAAAAAGCATAACTTCCTAGATCCCATTAGATGACAATATTTCAGAGAAGGGACCTGAAGTGTGCCCATTCTACCCATAGGATGGCAGATACTTCTGGGAGAGGCAGCGCACAAATGGTCTGATTTTGTACCATGTAGGACTTTAAAATTAATGACCAGCAATTTGAATTGCACTTCGAAGGAAACCGGAAGCCAGTGTAGCTTGTGCAACAGGGTTATAAAATCTGCAAACCTAGTCATTCAACAATGAAACTCTCTCTCTCTCTGTGTGTGCGAGAGAGAGAGAGAGAGAGAGAGAGAGAGAGAGAGAGAGAGAGAGAGAGAGAGAGAGAGAGAGAGAGAGAGAGAGAGAGAGAGAGAGAGAGAGAGAGAGAGAGAGAGAGAGAGAGAGAGAGAGAGAGAGAGAGAGAATAAGAATGAATGTGGGTGATTCTTCCTGTCCACTTAATGGATTTTCCCAGGGGAATTATGGTTTATAAGATGGCAGAGCAATAGTATTTTAATTAGATGTAATTCTTTTCAGTAAGAACATTCATCCTATAACAAAACCCACACAAAAGCTTTGCATCTTGACGTTCTACAAAATATGAAAAATAGTAGTTGCTTAATTAATGTTACTTGAATAATAAATATTTTTCTGGGCAATAGTTTTTATAAATTGTCTTACCTTTTGGGATGCCTTTTTTGGAATCACCTGGTTTGGTGCAGACATAAACAGAAGGCATACATCGTAGACCCCATGCTTGCTGTGATAAAGCCTATAAGAATTAGGAAAGATAGTTGATGAACAATGTTTTAAATTAGCATATATTTTTCAAAAATATATAAACTATACAATAACATAGCCACAGGCCAGTAACACGGGCAGGTTCGCATCCCACCAGGCTCAAGGTTGACTCAGCCTTCCATCCTTCCGAGGTAGGTAAAATGAGGACCCAGATTGTTGGGGGCAATAAGCTGACTTTGTAATAATGCCGCTGGGGGGGGGGCGTGAAAGCCCTAATAAGCAGGCATATACATAGAATGAAGGCTACTGCTAAGCTTGTAAGCCGCCCTGAGTCTTCAGAGAAGGGCGGGATATAAATGGAATTAAAATTAAAAAAAATAAAATAAATAAATAATAAAATAGCTCCCATAATAATTTCTTGTGAAAAATTCTGAAATCTTATTTTCAGTTAGAAAAAAGGCTTGCTGCTATACATAATACATTTGTGATGCATTAATAACGTAGATTATGAAAATACACTTAGAAATATTAAACCACTAATTGTCTCTTCAGTATCTAATTACATCTGGTTTTATTTTTTATTTTTTCAGATTTCCAGGCAATCACATCTAAAATTTAGTCTAGGAAATTAATGACCTGTACTTTTTCTGGCTGTTTTTACATAGATATAAGAATAATTTGCTTAAATTGTCAAGTAAGCTATGCAATGCATAGAACTACAGGTAGTCCTTGGCTTACAACCATTTGTTTAGTGACTTTTCAAAGTTACAATGCCACTGTAAAAAGTGACTTATGGCCAGTTTTTACACTTGCAACTAATGCACCATCCTCACAGTCACATAATCAAAATTTGGGTGCTTGGAAACTGGCATGTATTTTTTACAGTTGCACAGTTGTGGTGTCATGTAGTCAGCTGATCACATGACACCAGCTGATGTCCGACAAACAAATTCACTTAACAGTCATGATTCACTTAACTACAGTGATTCACTTAACAACTGTGGCAAAAAAGGTAGTAAAATGGGGCAGAACTCACTTAGAAACTGTCTTGCTTAGCAATGGAAATTTTGGATTCCATTGTGGTCGTAAGTCGAGGACTACCAATATTACAATTATTGCAAGAACCTAAGGAGGGCTAGGTTATAGAAAAGATTCTAAAAGTCATATGTTTCATACAGACTACAAAATAATGTAATCTGTATGATAAATACAATTTATTAACAGGTATTCCTAAGATGCCTGGCGATAACTGGAAAACTGCAGCACAGAAGATAAAAGAATGGGAGTGCGAGGAAAAAGCTTCAACATATGCCATCAATGCTATATACATGCAACCCTTGACTCCTCATGGCTCATGTTTATAAAGTAAGAGCATATAGAGCAGACATGTCAAACTTGCAACATCATGTGACGTCACGTAACGTATCGGGAGAGTTTTGCCATTGCCAGCAATGGGGTGGGTGCGGCTTCCAGATGACGTGTCTGGCCTGCGGGCTGGTGGTTTGACACCCCTGATATTATAGAGTATTCATAGGCTTACAGTTAAACCTGGTAATCTACAGACTAAATTATCCATGATACATGGTTTTACATAATCACAGGTCCTGTTTGTAGGCTTCAGCTCGGCATTCAATACCATCATTCCAGAATTTTTTTACTCTGAACTAATTCAGCTAGCTTGAAGGTGGATTATTAGCTTTTTGACAGGTAGAAAGCAACAGATGAAGCTAGGAAAAGTTACATCTAGTACCTGGGCAATTAGCACAGGCACCCCTTAGGGCTGTGTGCTCTTTCTATTGCTCTTCTGTCTGTATACCAATGACTGCATCTCTAGGGATCCCTCTGTTAAAGTACTGAAGTTTGCAGATGATACAACAGTCATTGGTCTCATTCAAAACTAATGAGTTTGCACATAGATGGAAGGTTGAACAACTGGCCTTAAGGTGCAGCCGGAATAACCTGGAGCTGAACATGCTTAAAACTGTAGAGATGGGAGTGGATTTTAGGAGGAGCCATTCTATCCTACCACCTCTTGCTATATTCGACAGCACAGTATCAGCAATAAAGTCCCTTCAGATTTTTGGGTTCCAGAATCTCCCAGGATTTGAAATGGACACCCAACATTAGAACCATCATTAAAAAGGCACAACAAAGAATGTTCTTCCTGTGTCAACTCAGGAAATTCAGACTGCCTCAGGAGCTTGTTGATAACAGTTCTATAGAAGAATTATTGAGTCTGTCACTTGTACTTCTGTAATTGTCTGGTTTGGTACAGCAACCAAACAGGGCAGGTACAGACTCCTTTAGGATGGCAGAAAGAACAACTGCAACCAGCCTGCCTGCCATAAAAGATATGTGTATTGCGCAGGTCAGAAAAAGGGCTAAGAAAATATCTACAGACCCCTCACATTCTGGACATAACTGTTTCAATTCCTCCCCTCGGGACTTATAGGGCATTGCATGCCAGAACAACTAGGCAAAGAGACAGTGCCACACATATTGTATGGCTGTAGTGTTAGAATTATCCTTACCTTCTTTATTACCTTTCTTATTGGTATCATTGCTATGATTATTATTACTCTGTTGCTTTGCATGTACACTGAGAGCTTTCTGCACTGGAAACAAATTCCTTGTGTGTCTAATCAGACTTAGTCAATTAATCTACATCCTATCCTAATCCTATATTGAAATGAGTCAAAAGTCAATTCAGCCAGAATTCTGCAAGAACCCAAGCAACATCAGACACTAACTTCGTACCCAACGGAAACTACAACTAGTCCACCCTCAAGTAAGTGAAACACTTGTCAAAGAGAAAATGTGGATACCACAAATACTCCTGTCCTAATTATGCTAAAACAATTAAAAGATTTCTGTTGTCAGTCTTATCTACCCTCTCAAGCAAAGAAATACTTACGGTATTACTGGTAGTGCTTGAAATCTCTCGTTTCAGACATCTTTCAAAATAAAATTTACTCTAGCCACAACTGAACTCAAGAGCTCAAGACAGTCCAGTTGCCTTGTGAAAAAGCACCTTTGGGATAACTATGACCTGGATGACTGAGAATCTCCAGAGTCAAGAGATCAAGGTGCTGCAAATGAAATCTTAACATTTTCTCTACAACACTGCTTCTGGTCTCTATCTTCCCTGCCACCATTGCCCTTTTTTTCTTCCCCGCCCCAAGAGTATGCTTATTTCAATTTTTCTCAAAATTATCAGCAATATATTTGATGAAGTGGACTGAGATTCACTACAATTTATGAGATAAGAATCTTAAAGCTGCCTTGTTGCAGAATTAAGAGACTCAGACCTCGGAATCAAAAGAAGTTTGTTTTATTTTGCGCGCAAAAGGTTCAGATTAGAAAGCAAAGGCAATGTCTGAACAACTTTCCAGGAAACAAGCAGGTACATTTATAGTCTTCAAAAGTCACAGAACATGGAAATGTAAATTATTAATTCTGATTGGTTACATGGATTCTAAGCCCCCTTCTAGCTCATCCCTAGCCCCCCTTTGCAGTGCGAAATTCTAGCTAAATATCGTGCAACCTTGTTTCTAACAATGGTCACAGGCACCTTGCTAGCATCTAAGTTTCCTGTGCTATGTCTGTGGTTGGGTACAAGCGAGACATATGTGGTTAGCTGTAACTGAATTCTGTGACAGCTATAACAAAGGTGCCCCAGGGGTGAATGTGTGGTTTGACATTTTCCATTTCATTGTTCTTCTTCTTCTAACTAATACATGCATTATTCTCTATGCCTCACTGTTGTGTCCTACCTCACATTTATGACATACAGCATCCATATGTATTATTTATATTTTTCCTTATGGCCTGCCTCAGCCTGATTATGTTTTTACTCGTTAACAGCTTATTCCTCGCACTGCAGATTGGAAAATGATCCTCGGATACAGTCTACCTCTAGATAATAGTAGATACCCCGAATGAAATTAGTAAATGTCCTGAATCAAATTATACCAGCTGGAAACTTCAGGTCAAAACCAGACAGACAAAAAAAAACTAATTATTGGCACAGATATACATCGGAACAATTGCTTATAACCCTGGCTACAGGCAGACACTCAACAGGAAAACTGAATCCATAAGCAACTCCTTAATGAACCTCATCCGCCATTACCTTAAACGCCGGGAGACGACCGCAACAAGCCATCAGGGAGGCCGCCATCTTGGCGTCACCCCAAACCTGTTCCGTGTCCTCCTTTGGCCGCAAAGAAAAGGTTCCCACCCCATTTTCCTTCCGCAACCGCCGTCCCGATGCAAGTACTCTATGCCGATGGTGTGGGTGGGCGGCGTTTGTGTTGCTCAGTAGCGGCGGGAGGTGGAATGGCGAGCTCCCTTTAGTTTGAGAGATGAGGAGTGGAGGGACGTCCTTCCGTTCCGTGTATTCTAAGCCCAGGCAGACGGACGTGGACAGAGCTTCAGCCAAATATGTTGAAAGGACGTCCTTGAAAGGATCATTGTCTCGAGTGCAATATGTCGTCGTTTCCCACCGCCCCCGCCCCCCGGGTGTTCTTGATGCTCTCTGAGCTCGCTTGTTTTCTTGCAAACGTTTCATTACCCAAACTAAGTAACTTCATCTGCACCAAGGACCCCTCATTTCAACCCTGAGCTGCAAATATTCCCCTTTATGAAAGCAATAAAGCAGGGGTCTCCAAACTTGGCCCTTTAATGACTTGTGGACTTCAACTCCCAGAATTCCTCAGCCAGGCACGCTGGCTGAGGAATTCTGGGAGTTGAAGTCCACAAGTCATTAAAGGGCCAGGTTTGAAGACCCCTGCAATAAAGCTTTCCTCCCCTATGATTGGCGCCTCCCCCAGGGCATTCATTACCAGCAGACGAGATTATGGAAACCTATGGGCATAAATATCGCTGGGGCTTTTCATCTTCTGATAAGTTCTCTTCCCACAAAGGCACGAGGCGTAGTTGTAATCGCTTTAGCAGTTCAGGTTCCAAACAACCACAATGCTCATCTCTATGGCAAGTCGGGCTTTTCTGAGATCATCATTAATAGGCCGGGGAATGACATCATGAGCTGGTGACGGTTCCCGGGCGCCCCAACGTGGGTCCGGGCCTGGCGATGGAGGCGGCTGATGCGGCTGGAATCGTGAGTGCTTCTCCGAGGCTCCTCATTTGCGAGGATCTGATGGTGGTTAGCGGCGGCACGAAGTTTTTGGCCGCTGGTTATAAAGAGACCAAGTGAGTGAAAGAGGTCGGTGTGTATGCGTGAGCGAAAAGTTGGCGTTTAAATCACCTTTCACCAGCCTTCTGGCCTGTAGATTACTACTCCGTTACTGTTAACGGGATGCATACTGATGGGCATGATGGGAATGGTAGTCCAATAGGTTTTGAAGAAATCAAATTGGTGGGGGCTAGTTTAGATATTGCATATGCACCGACTTGACAGTGGAAGTCTACCAAAGAAAAGTAATATGGAGGAAAAGAGAGTGAAGCTTCTGATTATATCTTCTTATTAACTGTGAATTATGACACTGCTAATATGGAGAAAGAGCCGGTTTGGTGTAGCGGTTAAGGCACCAGGCTAGAGACTGTTGGTTTTAGTGCACAGAGCTCTCTCAACTTTAGGAAGGAGGCTGTGGCAAATAATGGGCAAAAAACCCTTGTAAGGAAAACTTAAGGGACTTGTCCAGGCAGTTGCCAGGAATCATCAGTAATTAAAAGGCACCAAAACAAAAACAAAACCCACATTTGGAAGTTTCTGAAAAAGAGGATTGTCTCTTTCCAATAGTAACAGTAGTTATCTTTCACAGTGATTCAATAATCCTCCAAAAGCAAATTTTTCTTAAAGATATGAACTGAGTGTAATGGAAGACTTTGTTCCAAGTATCTATATGGGGACAAACTACCAAGCATGATTTACCTAGGAAATTTCTGACCACCTCTTAATTTCTTCTTTTTAAGACTCTTATTCACAGGATAGAGGAAGGCACAAAAGATTGCCTATGTTTCAGTAGAATCTAACTAATATCTAATCAATGGAGATCATTTAAAAGAACAAATGGAAATACGGAGAACTTGTGGATATTTTAATTTGTTAGATTTCTATATAGAGTTTTTGGAAAAGATACTTATAACATGTATCTTTCTTAATGGGCTGTCAGAATCCTGTGGATATAATGTGTCTTGATTTCAGCATAGAATTTGACAAACTAAGTGATAGTAATCTGATTTGGAAGTTAATATAGGCTATTGGGTATTTGTTAATTAGCTGACAATTGTTAAGGGCTGGGCAGATTGAGAGATGACAGAAATTGCCAATTCTAGATGAAACAAAACTGTATGAGATAGCATAATATAAAAGACAGAAAAAAAATCAATTGATAGTTTTGAGAAGTGGGATGAAAAAGTTCATGAGGCAGCATACAAGCTGAAAAATAAAGTTAAAACAACAAAGTAGAAACAGGAAAGAAGAAATCAAATGCACAAAAACAAGAAGGGGGTATATTTGGCTTGATAATCACATTCTGAAGAAATATTTTGACTTATAGCTGACCTCATTGAATATAAGGTTGTTGAAAAGGTAAATTCGGTTTTACTCTGTATCAGTAGATATATTGGTCCGCTATATTTGCATTGATCTTGTTCTATCTCAAGTACTGTTTTTGTTCTGGGCATCATGTTTTAAGAAAGGTTCAGGGAAATTGGAATAGGGGCAGAGAATGCCAACAAGCGAGATTAGATTTAGGTCTGGAACAAAAACAGCTGTAGGTTGGTAAACTACAGGTATCTAGAGCATTGCTCTTTTTTTTTTAAGAATTCAACACAAAGAGATTGCTTCTGTAGAAAATATGTGATGTATATTCATTTAATTGACAGCAATGATGACCTTTTCATTTATGACTGTACTACTGCAAGCAAAAAACTTCAAGTAAAGCAAGAAAGGTGAGTGTTTAGTTTCCCAGGTATATAGAACATTACTTCTACTGCAATCTCATATCAAGGACAAACAACCATGCTAAGTGGGGATAATTGAATCTATAATTAAGCATCTCTAGAGATACTTCTGGAAAATATGGCATTTACCTCTCTCAGATAAGCATTTCCTATAAGAGGAAAGAACCTCTGAAGTGCTTTTTCTACCATGATGTCAGTTAAAACACAAATTAAAATGAAATAATTGAAATAAATAGTAGGAAATAGCTTTTCATACTTCCCTTCTTCCTTAACTTATGGCATGATCAAAGGAAGGTTGTTCTGAAAAATAATTGAAAATATCTCATGAAGTATAATTGGAAGTTGTGCTTGAAATGGTTTATTTTTTAATCAAATGTTTCACATTTTTTTCTCTTTTTAGTGAGGATGGAAAGCCACTAGGCAAAACAAACAATATCCTTGCCTGTGCATTTTCTTCATCAGGGAAGTATTTTGTTCTGACTGATGACAACAAACAATTAATTCTTTTCTGCAGAAAGCCTTCCTGGGAATGTCTGAGCATAAGGTATGGGGAGGAAAATGTTTTTTTTTTGTTTTTTTTAATCTAAGCATTAGTAACAGAAATTATGCAGGCTTTCAGTAGAGAATCAGTTTGGTATAGCAGTTAAGGCACTAGACTATAAACCCAGAGACCATCCATTTCTTAGCATGAAGTCCGCTGCGTGGTCTTGGGGCCCTCACTCTCTGTCAGCTTGAAAGCAGCCAAGGGCCAGTCATTTCCAAGAAAACTGCAGGGACTAGTCCAGGCAGTTGCCAGAAATCAAGACTGTCTCAAAGGTATACGCACAAGCGCTCCTTTCCTTGTTATATGAAATTTACCATTCTGCTCAGATTTGTTTCTTAGCTTTATTGTTGTGTTTTAGATTTTTGTTGTCAACTTCAACTGCAGAACAGCCTACAAATATTTTTGTGTTGCTCTGCAGACTTCTTTGGATAAGCCATTGGCTTCACAATTACTTTTCATGACATTGACAAATCACCCAAACCATGTGTGAGCCTCACATACTTGTAATGGAGGTTCTTTTTTTGTTGTTGTTGTTGTGATCCTAATGCAGCTGCTTCCAAGCTGAAGTCTTTTGGGTATCTTTCCCAACCATCTTTAGGAGATAATGGATGTTACAGAATTGTTATGTTTTTGTTTCTCATATGTAGACCACGTTAGTTTTTGAAGTTCAAAAATGTTGAATTATATTTTTATTATATTTCTTTTCAGACCTGTCATGAGAAGATGTACCTCCCTGATAATAACATCTGCAGAAGACAAGATTTTGGTTGCTGACAAATCTGGCGATGTGTATTCTTATTCAATATTAGAACCAAAAAATGCAGGAACCATTGAGCTTGGACACTTGTCTCTTTTGTTGGATTTGGTACACATGAGTTTTTAATATATTTTATTAAAGGCTAATCAAATTTAAGTCTGTCTGAGAAGATATGTTACAGATCCTATCAGATAAAGAATTCCACTGGCAGGGTCCAAGAAGAGGGCCTTTTGTGCCGTTCCCCCTGCCCGGTGGAACATTCTCCCCCTGACCTTCCAGAAAGGCATACAAACTTTTTCTGCAATTTTACTTGGGACTCATAGCTGCATGCAGGCATGAGGCTGGCTAGTGTCCTGAAAGACCCTCCCCCTGCCTTTTAACTAACTTTGACAGTTATTTTTAATTCATCCATGCTTTTTTTAAAAAAAATATATGCTGTTTTTTATGGTTTGAAATTTTGTCTGTACACAGCCCAGTGTCAGTCTGTGAGGGAGATGGGCTGCTTTGATAAATAATTTGATTAAAAACAAAGTCTTATTTTTTTCCTCTCAGAATCACCCGTATGAGGTAGCTCGGGGAGAGAGGTGGTGTGTACTGCTTGGTTAATGAGTTCAGTTTTGTCAAATAAAACTAAAAAAAAATTGAACATTTTCTGTATATTATTAATTATTAATTATTAAGTTAAATGGGTATATAGGTAAACATTTGTTGTAGACAAGTAACTTATTATTCCTTCAAGTCTTTCCTAGATTATCAGTTTGAAGCCAAACAAATGGTATAATTGGTGGATAGATAACTATGCCTGAACATGTCATTGATCATGTTTCTGTTGATCTGTTATCATTAGTCACTGAGTCCTGATGACCAATATATTGTAACGGCTGATCGGGATGAGAAGATAAGAGTTAGTTTGACTAAAGCACCACATGTTATAGTGTCCTTTTGCCTGGGTCACAGAGAGTAAGTATAACCAAAAAAACTATTTTCAGTATTTAAGCTCAAGCTTCATAATAACTAGTTTTCTAATCATTCTCTTGGGATCAGAAATGCTTTAGACTACTTAAAGAAATAATAAATGTTCACTTCCTTGGAGGTTTTTAAAGAATCCACTTTAGCTCTGATTTTGGAAGAAATAAATGAATGCTGAAGGAATTCAGATTCTCAGAAAAGCTTATGTTGCTATTTCAAAATGTATCTAAGATGTCATCCATTAGAACATTCCCTAGCATAAAAAGGATTTCTTAATAATAACCTTTACCTTTATTTTTTCCAAAAGGATCTAGATTCAAGTGAGGCTTGCTGATTTTGTATGATGATTCATTCAGTGTCTCCGCAGTTTCTTTTCCTTGTTGGGTAAATTCATAATATAGTAAAGCAGTAATTTATTTCTAAAAAGTCTTCAGTGCATTTGCCATTTCCCCCCCCCCATGGTTTGATTTCTCTAATCCATTTAATTTGTCACTCTACTTTATTGTCATATTCATTTGGAAAATGTTGATATCTGAAGTAATAACGGTTTCTAGTGGTCATCAATTAGTAATCTTAACGTTCAAAGAAACACTTCACACTTTATTTATTTATTTATTTAATTAGTTTTCTATACCGCCCTATTCCCGAAGGACTCAGGGCGGTTTACAGGGCAATATTTAAAAGACAATATAAATTAAGATAAAATAGAACTAAAAAGAATTAAATTAATAGTAGCCCAACAATAAAACAATGTTAAAATTTAAAACTAAACCCCCCTTCAGTCCAGGGCGGATAGTTCGAAAAGCCAGGTTTTCAGGTCCCGGCGAAACGAGCGCAGGTCGGGGGCAGTCCGGAGTTCCACAGGTAAATCATTCCAAAGGGCAGGCGCGCCCACAGAGAATGCCCTCCCTCTGGGGATCACCCGCCGGCATTCCCTAACCGGCGGCACCCTAAGGAGGCCCTCCCTATGAGAGCGCACAGGACGATGGGAAGTTGATGCCGGCAGCAGGTGTTCCCTTAGATAGTCCGGACCCAAGCCATTTAGGGCTTTATAGGTCATCACCAGCACCTTGAATCTCACCCAGAGGGCAACTGGAAGCCAATGCAGCTCGCGGAGAAGAGGTGTTACACGGGAGTATCGGGAGACTCCCATCACAACTCGCGCGGCCGCATTCTGCACCAGATGAAGCCTCCGAGTGGTCCTCAAGGGCAGCCCCATGTAGAGAGCGTTGCAGTAGTCTAACCGGGAGGTCACGAGCGCATGAGTGACTGTGCGTAGGGCATCTCGGTCCAAATAGGGGCGCAACTGGCGCACCAGGCGAACCTGGGCAAAAGCCCCCCTGGTCACGGCTCCTATATGATCTTCCAAACTGAGCCGTGAATCCAGGAGAACACTTTGCTATTTATAGCTATGATATACAAATCTAATTAGTATGATACTTGAAGCCCAATACTTCAGATAGATTGTGAAATAAAATGGAGGTCTGCAATTCAGTTTACAGTACCTTATTTTAGTTTTTTCTTTCATTTGTCATTGTCATGTAAAAATTGGAGATGAATGTACTTTAGGAATATCAATAGATTACTGGACTATTTTTAAAACTGACTTATTAAAAAGAAAAAAAATTATTACAGTAAAGTTTTTCATATGCAGTTTTTTCTCAAAATACAAGGAAAGATATCAGTGCGTGTATAAAATTTCTTGCACAGCTGTATGTATACACATATAATTTTACTCTTTATTGCTTTTGTTTCAATTTATTTTTTTCTCTGTAGGTTTGTCAGCAGAATATTGGTAGTGCCAAACTTTCCTGATCTTCTTTTATCAGCTTCCGGGGTATGTAAATTAGCTGGGACTCTGTACATCTAGAATGTTAATAAACTACTGAGAAAATGCATTTTCTTGCTTCTAATAAGTAAAAGATTCAATTTTCCTTGCTTTCTCTCATTTTTGGCTGAAACATGAAGAATCATTAACACTATAGGAAATCATCATTCTCACATGTATTTTAGACCTTATGATTCATTATTAATAATTAGGTAAGCTCAATATGAGATATAGTAATATGTTATTAGAAATAATTAGAAATTTTGTATAGTCTTTGTTGAATATATATGATATATATATATATACATGTATCTTAGAGGACTTTTAAACCGTTGGTTGAATTTATAATTGTGCTAAGTCACAATGTGGTTTCTTTGTTTTTTTGCTCATCAAATTGTGTTTATGCACATTGTGATTTACTTATGACTCATGCTTAGAGTTAGGTGTCAACCCAGCCATTATAGCTTGTTTAACCAAACTTAGATAAAGGAATTATAGTTTAGTATGATACGAACCTTGTTAATGTGCATATATGAGAGGTCTCAGTGCAATTAATGACTCCTTTCCTTTGGCAAAAATAATAATTAGCTCCTCTCTTGAACTTCCTAGGATGGTACATTGAGGCTTTGGAAGTATAAAAGTGGAAAAGACCTACACTGCTTTCAATTGAATAATTTGAATATAAACGAAGCTAGTAAGAATGAGAAGGTAATTGTCTTTTGTATGGATGTTTTCTATAATATAGTCTGCATGTTTCCACTTTCCTTGCTTTTTGTACATGTGTGTTTGCTTTTTCGAATGAATTTATTGAACTGTCATAAAGTTGAGAGCGGGTTTATGCTACTGAAAATCACCTTTTGATTCTATAAATCAAAAGGTGATTTCTTGGTAAAGAATATTTTGTTACTCTGAGAAGCAGCCATTGTAGAATGCAATTACTTCATAATGTAAGTACACTAATTTGGGGAATGCTAAATTATCTATTTGCATGGACAAGCAGATACTCATACTTTGTCTGTTGTACTAACCATTATAGTGCATACCTCCACCATGTGGACAGATGTACTGATATTCTAAGCATTGTAACTAAACAATTGTGCATGATTTAGTGGTTACACCAGTCATGGAGGTCAAGGACATTTTCATTTTGCATATTAACTATCCATCCAACTTCTGCCCCCTTAGATCAGGGGTATCCAACCCCCGGTCCATGGACCGGCACCAGGCCACAGACTGGCACTGGGCCGTGGCATGCCATAAACTGGGCCGTGCAAACAACTGAAGCCCCATCCTCAGGATGCAGGCAGCATGTGAAACCTCACCCCCTCCTGGTCCGCGGAAAAACCTCTCTCCGTGGAATCGGTTCCTGATGCCCAAAAGGTTGGCCACTGCCTTAGATGTTTTGTATTTTTCATCTTGCTGTCTTTGCTCAGAACAGAAAACAGGGTAGATTGAATAAGAGACAGCTTGTCTTTGTTATAGAAAACCAGGTATATTTTTGACCCCCCAGGTTTCTTTTTACTACTGTTTTTCTATTTCTTCCTACTTCTTCCCACACATTAAAAAAAAATCAGCTCTTCCCAATTATGATTACATTTCTTTTCCTCCTCAGAAATATGCAGTCTCAAGAATAGCTTATTGTTGTGAAGGAAATTACATTGCTGTTTTATATGACTGGTAAGAGGAAAAAAATAAAATTACTATAGAAGCAATTACATTTTTTTTCATTACAAGCTATGTCTGATTTCTGTCTAGTTTATACTTACAGTCTTTGGCTTACAACCATGTTTAGTGAACATTCAAATTTACAGTGGTAGTGAAAAAAGTTACTTCTGACTAGTTTTGACACGACCATTGCAGCATACACACAGTCAAGGGATCAAAATTCAGATGCTTGGCAACTGGTAGGTATTTATGACAGTTGCTGTGTCCCTGGGCCCTTCTGACAAGCAAACTCTATGGTAAAGCCAGATTTACTTGACAACCATGTTACTAACTTAACAATTGCAGTGATTCACTTAACAACTGTCTTATTTAGCAATAGAAATTTGGTGCTCAGTTCTGGTCATAAGTCAATAATAAGAGTTTATAGTAGATTATTAATGAATGCTCACATTGTGAAGTTATTTCTGCTGACGGTCTCTTCATGACAGATAATGGGGATTATTCCTTAAGCTGCCATAGCTCTAACAAGTTCAGCAGGAGTTAGTTCTGATTTAGATGTGAATTAGTCTGTACCAAGAGTAGGCAACCTTGGCTCTTTTATGACTTGTGGACTTCAATACCCAGAATTCCTGAAGCAGCCATGCTGACTCAGGAATTCTGGGAGTTGAAATCCACAAGTCATAAAAGAGCCAAGGTTGCCTACCCCTGGTCTATACCAAGGCTCTCCAGACTTGACAACTTTAAGACTTGTGAACTTTTAACTCCCCATTGCTGGCTGGGGAATTCTGGGAGTTGAGTCCACAAGTCTTAAAAGTTTCCAAGTTTGGAGAACCCTCATCTATACTGTACTTGATATATCGTTTCATTTGCCATGTGGGAATAATTTGATGTGGTTGCTTCTAAAAGTATTCCTGTAGTATCCATCTTCCAGCTTGATGCCAGAGCTCAGAGCCTAATTTCTAAGCAGCAGATAACCTTGAGCCACAAAAGTTGGGATGTTGCATTTGAGGAAACAGGTGGGCTCTGGGTACTGCAGGAGAATCAGCAAATACCTCTTCTATTCTACCAACCTGAGGACGGGCAGTGGCAGGTGAGAGAATTTTTATGATCACAAACTGCTACATGTATTTATAATTCTGTGGCATATGGCAAAGGATTCTGGCCAATTGCTGAATTACTATGGTTGGGTTACCGTGTATTTCTGTATTGTAATACTTAGGCTCCTCTATGGTTGATGTTTGTTTTGCTAGGTCTAAACAAGAAAATATAGTTCAATTTAATTCCCTCAGATTAAAATGTAGAGTATTGTTAGAAAATATGTAACTGAACATTTGCTCTCCGGGTGAGGTTCAAGGTGTTAGTTATGACGTACAAAGCCCTTCATGGCATGGGTCCGGATTACCTACGGCAACACCTGCGACCGGCGTCAACGTCCCTCCGTCCAGTGCGCTCCCACAGAGAGGGCCTCCTCAGGGTGCCGCCGATCAAAGAATGCCGATTGGCGACCCCCAGGGGGAGAGCGTTCTCTGTGGGCGCGCCAGACCTTTGGAACAGCTTACCGGTTGAGCTCCGGACGGCCCCCGACCTTCGCTCCTTCCGGCGCGATCTCAAAACATTCTTTTTCGAACAAGCTGGCCTGGTCTGACGGGATGGGGTTGGGTTTTTTAAAATTAGTTTTTAACTTAATATGTATTGATTTTATGGGCATGATGTTTAATTGGTTTTTAATGGTTTTTTAATTTTTGTATCTGATTTTTATTGTGTATTGCCCTGTTCACCGCCCTGAGTCCTTCGGGAGAAGGGCGGTATAGAAATCAAATTATTAAATTATTATTAAATTAATTGTGCTGAGTGGGATACAGCAGCTCAGTTCAAATCATAACTAATATATGTATGAATGACAGAGATACGTGGGGGTGAGTGTGCCAGCTGGTGTAATGAAATCTGTAAATGACCTTGAGGGGCAAGAGAAAGAGAAACTGAGTAGGTGAGCAGCAGACAAGAAGATGAGGAATCCCTGGTTGCTTAATGGTCAGAGAAAGAAACTTAGGAAGGACCTACCCTAGAATAGAATATCTTTATTGTTGTATATTTTCATGAAGACATGGAAATGGGCCAGGTAAAACAAGATTATGGGAGCTTTTTCTCAGTACAAGCCAGCCCGTATGAAAAAAACCCTGCTTCCTATGAAATTTTCAGTAGCTCCTGTTTTTTTTGTTTTATTTTGTTTCCAGCCTGTTATGGACAAGAAAGAATTAGTGAAAATGTCCAAGTACATATGTGACCACTGGATAATGTTTGAAGGTAGGAAAGATGAGTTCAACAGATCAAACAAATGCTTTACATGGAGGGTGTGACTATGATTTGGAGAATCCACCCCTGAAGTTCTATAAAAGCTGACTTTAGGTTTAGCTTTGGTTTCTGCATGAGCATTGGTTCTTGGAGGTGGGAGAAGTTAACTGGAAGCCTCGTTGTTTTAAGCTAGCGTTTCTCAGCCTTGGCGACTTTGAAGACGGGCAGACTTCAACTCCCAGAACTCCTCAGCTGGCTGAGGAATTCTGAGAGTTGAAGTCCACCCATGTTCCAGTTGCCACGGTTCAGAAACACTGCTTTAAGCCACAGGGATCAGGTGTTAAAATGCCCAACTTACTGATGCCACAGAAGAACAGCTGAATAATACCATGAGAACACAACAGAGTGGTTCCGTCATACTTGCCCCCTCATGGTAAGAAGTAGAATGGTGTGCATAGATCTTAGCTGTATCAGCAGTTAAGGGAAAGGGGACTATTAAAATGCAGTGATTATCATAGATAATTAACATCACAGAGCTGGTTAATGAGTCCTGCTCTTAATGCCTAATTAGTGTCGCTACTCCTGTGAAAATGGTGGTTGGTATTATCTTTTTGTTGCCAGGATTTTAATAGCCCTTTTCCCTCTCTTCTAAAGGGGAACAAAGTATCGCTTCGTGTTGAAAATGAGTAAGGTGGGTGGGAGTGAATATTTCAATCGTTTTTTAGAACGGTTGCAGAAATAAAAAATCCACCACAGATTTAATTTTGTGCAGTCAAATAGAAAGACTAATTAAACACGTAGAGCTGGTGATTATTTTCTTTGCTGAGGCAGATAAGTATTGCAGTCCTAATGGTAGCTGTTTTTAGTTCTGCGCAGTAGTTGAGTAAAGTAGCAGTTAATATCATCCTTAAAGTCATCTTGTCACTTAAATTTGCACGGCATAAACTTCTAACGGATATGGATCTTTGCCAGAATGAGAAGTGCAGTCCTACGACATTGGTGAGGAACCAAGCAAATTCTCAACTGTAGCGCGTTCTGACAAAAAACATGGGAGAAAGGATAAAATGATCATAGAATAATCATGCGTGCTGATCAGTTTCTAACCCTTCATAGCTAAGCAATTAAATCTCTCAAATAATGGTGAACAAACTCTTTGAGGCCTATTGGCACACTTAAATGCTTTAGGAGAAGGTGAGGCAGCCAGGTGGTAGATCCACAACATTTGGTTTGGGAATAGTTTGGGAGATGCCTTTGATCTTTAAACTGTGATGTGCTTATTTTTGGAGTTTATAGTTTTAGCATTACAGTTTTTCCCCATTTTGGGATTTTTGTCTGTTTTCAGTAATACACACACACACACACACACACACACACTACACACCCGTCTTTCTTGGACAAGTGACTGGAAGGATCAGTTATATTAATAGTGCACTGCAGCAACTAAAAGAGCAAGAATTTTGGAGAGTGAGTAATCCAAATGTGGTTATCTGTTCTCTTTCTAATAGTTCAGATATGTTTATCATTAGCCAGCATAGGCTAAAGTTTTACTTGTCATAAACCAATGGGATGGAAACAGCTTAGCTAATCTGATAGAACAATAACTGCCAGTTATCGAATGTGGGGCAAGAGGAACCTACAGCTTTGCGTAGCTGAAATTGGAATAGGTTTTTTTCCTTCTCCGTGGTAGGAGATAGGTTATAAGGTTATAAGGACTCAAGTGTCTGTTCTCATTTTAGGCATAAACGAAATTCCTGTTTATAAATATTTTACTAATTTGCCAGGCACTATAAAGTAACTGTTATTTAAAATTCTAACCTACTCTTCTTTCTGCAGGTGCTATGGACAAAGGGAGTTGCTTCCAAAATCTCTACAAGGCTTCTTTTGATAATATGTCTAATTATCTAAAAAGAAAAGAAGAGAGACTTCAGCAGCTGAAAAATAAGAGGAAAGATCCACAGTATGAATCAAGTGAACAGACCAAAAAAGTCAGAACGGAAGAGCTGTCCTGATAAGACACAGGGCTACCACATTTTTGAGTTTGGAAGCAGCTGAACAGAAAACAGAAACTTTTCCTTAGGCATAACTGAAATTAAATCTGCCTGATGGTTAGTGCCAGACAAATAGCAAAAGAAGTAACCTGATTAACAAGCCACATCCCAGTGCCTTTTAAGTAACTTGTTTCTAAATGTATGGCTTTAAAATGTTGCTTGAATGACGGTGTTGAAAGTAATACCTAGAAAAGGATTGTAACAAAGAACTCCTCCAAATCCAGTTGATCAGATTTTCTTCCTGAACCAAGAATATGCTTTCTCACAATGTCAAATGGACCCAAATCATTGCATAGTGGCAAACTTCTACCCAGCCATCTTTTCCAGAAGTTGAGGCAATATATACCATATAGTTATATAAGAAAGAACCTGGATTACTGCCAGAGGTCATGGTCAACCCCAATTATTCTTGGGATTTTGTATCTGAAGATTTTGTTGAGTTCTCTAGTAGCTATGATCTACCGAATCATAGAAACAGCTGGAAGGCAGCCCTTGAAAATGGCTTTGCTTGACTCCAGTTCTCTTTAATGCATTTCAATAGGTAGAAACACAAATTAAGTGTTAATGTAGTTTATGGCAGCTGTAATATTACAACAAATAGTGTCTGCGGTAAGCCTCAGTGATGCAAAAATGATTGTATTAATCACTTTGTGTCACAAATCTGCCATTAAGTAAGGACATAATACCTAACACAAGAACATAGGTGGCAGTATTAGGGTCATGACATGTTTGATTGGTGCTGTAATTAAGTTGACTTCTTTTAATGGTAAAAAGGTAAAGGGAGTGTCTGCTGATTTTACTCCTCTGGTCATTGCTGGCCATAGGGGGTGGTGCTTGTTTCAAGGCCATTTAGCCAGCGCTGTCCGAAGGAATTTCCTCAGTTCATATTGCCATGGAAATTCATTTGAACAGTAAAGAAGTAATAAACATTTACGGAACATCTATTTTAGACTGGATTCAATCAGTGTGAAGATCTCTCAGTTTTTTTCAGTCCAAAGCTTGCAATTTGATGTTAACAACTGCAGTGCTTGAATAGTATTTAATCATCCTTAAGACATCTGAGAGATTTGGTGATAAATGTGAAAACAATTTGAATGCGCTTGATCAGCATCTTGTTTTGTGTATTTAAATGCCAATTAGTGACATGCAAAATCAAATGTAAAATTTGGATGATTGTGGATACTACCCCCATTTCCTTTCTTTATTTTGCATAAAGAAAATAACTGAATTTGAAATATTTAGATAGATTTTGACCGTGCAGAGAATAAAGCCACATGTTTTGATGCATGTCCAATATATTGCTAAGCACATTGATTTGTGCTTAGAGTGTAAGCCGCCCTGAGTCTTCGGAGAAGGGCGGGATATAAATGGGATTAAAATAAAAATAAAATAAATATACATGAGGCAATATGTATATATGTATAATTTCTATCCACATGAGACAGGTTCCAGAAAATCCTTATTTTTTTTCCATTGTGATATCCCAGGTAGGTAGTTTAGTATAGCTAGTTTTGTCTGGGTTAGTTTTATAGAATATTATTATTTTTATTATTAATATTATTAATATTATTAATAATAATAATATAGTAGAATTGGAAGGGATCTTGGAGGTCTTCTACTCCAACCTCCTTCTCAGGCATGAAACCCTATACCAGTGGTGGCGAACCTATGGCATGTGTGCCAAAGGAGGCACTCACAGCCCTCTCTGTGGGCACGTGCGCTGTCACCCCAGCCCCGCCTCCCCCCACGGCCCCCTCCCCTCTGGGCGCAGCCTGCGTGGAGCAGCACAGTCGAAGACATGGCAGCCGGGCAGCAGGGACAAGACTCCACCCTCGCACCCCGTTGTGTGCAGATGATGGCCGCGGGCAGAAGGCATGGCTGCCATGGCTTTGCAGGGCCACTTGGGCGATCAGCGGGCCATGGAGGCAGTAGGTGGCCCTGCAGGAGGGGGGCAGAGCGGGCAGGAGTGGAGCGAGTGGGGGTGGCGGCCGGGGTGTTTTTTGGCCACTCAGTGCCTGAAAGGTTTGCCTCACTGCCCTATACCATTTCAGACAAATGGTTGTCCAATCTCTTCTTAAAAACCTCCAGTGTTGGAGCATTCACAACTTCTGGAGGTAGATTTTTCCACTGATTTTTATTTGTTTACTTTTTTCATTGCCAGAGCTTGGGTGGGCGTGGTCTCTGTATGATGCAACTGACCCGTGGACCGGCAGTTTGACACCCTTGGTCTGCAGTTTTCTCTTTGCATTTGCTCATAGCATAGCAGTTCATTGTATACAACTAATGGTTTTTTTTTTACTCTTCCTTTTGTATTCAACTCTAATTAAACCAGATGTGGCCATGTTATAGTGAAAATCAACATGTGCTTGCTTAATTGAGTAATATATGGGCAGAAGAAGTAATTTTTTTTACTTTTCCTTTTGTATTCAACTCTAATTAAACCAGATGTGGCCATGTTATAGTGAAAATCAACATGTGCTTGCTTAATTGAGTAATATATGGGCAGAAGAAGTAATTTTTTTTACTTTTCCTTACTTTGTTGCACTTCTTGGCTTGAAGCCATTTTTCTCCAGCTTGGTAAACTTCCAGGGGGAAAGAGCTTAAAGCAGTGCAGCAAAATGTTTCATTTAGTATAACAAATATATTATTCTTGTATATACTGAGTGTGTGATTTGGCCTTTAAAAAGCTTTCTGAGATCTCATACTGGCATTGCCAATTATTCATATGATGAAGAGCACCTCTGAGTTTTGCTAAATCAAAAAGATAGCTGAACTACATTCACTAGTGATTACATTACAATAGCTTTTCCAAAAAGCTAGAATTAACTGATGCATTTATGCATAAAACATGTATTAGTCTTTTCTTCTTGAGTCCTGTCCTATTTTGGCAGCTGCAATTTAGTGTATATTTAGAAGAAACAACGCCTGCAATTAATTGCAGGTGCAGAATGCAGACTTTTGATCACAATGGCTCCTTTTTTAAAGACTTAGTTTATTTTAGCTACTTTTGTTGGTTGCATCACTTCAATCTGCTTTCTAGCCTAGGACATACTTCCCAGATGTAGAAAATGCATTAGTAATTCAAGCTGAAAAGACATCAGGGCTAATGTGCTCTTCAATTTACTTTGTATTGCTCCAGTAACAGACACAGTCCAATCCTATATTTACCAAATCAAATCCCTGTTCAGTTCCTATAATTAACAAAATGATCGCATTGAAATGGTGAGAAGTAGTAAGATGGTGAAAGATTATAATGACATTTTAAACAGTAGTTCCCACAGTGTAAAAAAGGGGGAAAAATTCCCATGACTCACTATGCCCCATAGCGTTGCTTAAATGTTTTCTGTTTCTGCAGTAGTTTATGAGGAGAAAAAAAAGCAATTGATTTCTCCAGGCACTTAACCATGACGTGAACATGTCCTGGTAACCTCTTTTCCGCCATGTTGCTATAACGTTACCTTCATCTCATGTTCAAAACATAGCTCTGATATCTCCTGGTGTGTTTGTTCGTTGTTCCAGTCTGGAAGTAGCATTTTCTTTCTTATGCAGGCCACAGTATTTAATTTAATTTAATTTATTAATATTTCTATACCGCCCTTCTCCCGAAGGACTCAGGGCGGTGTACAGGGCAAGAGTAAAATACAAAATTACAAAAGTTAAAAGTAATTAAATATATGCCCGTTAAAAGAACAATTAATACATAATAAATAACCCCAATAAAATAATAATAACCCCCCCAATCCCCCCTCAGGCCAGGCCGGCTTGTTCGAACAAGTATGTTTTTAGGTCGCGGCGGAAGGAGCGGAGATCGGGCGCCGTCCGGAGCTCAACTGGTAGCTGGTTCCATAATTCTGGGGCGCCCACAGAGAAAGATCTCCCCCTGGGGGCCACCAATCTACATTCTCTGACCGGTGGCACCCTGAGGAGGCCCTCTCTGTGGGAACGCACAGGGCGGAGGGAAGTTGATGTAGACAGTAGACTAAGCACAGTGGTGTCTTTTCTACCAAAATCTTCCTTCTTGCTATGTTTGGGTCTAGGAATGTAAGGAACCAGGGTACTTTGGCCTGTTTAGAAAAATAACATGAACAGGGAATAAAAGGGATCAAAAATTCCTGAATGGCTCTTGGGAGTAATTTTAATATTGCCTCCTGAATCATACAAGATGCTATATAGCAGACGTGTCAAACACAAGGCCCGGGGGCCAGATCCGGCCAGTGAAGTGGTTTCATGCGGCCCGCAAAGCCATCCTGGAAACAATGTGGGAAAGGGCCCCACTGCCTTGGCCCTGGCCCAGTGACCCTCCTTCTGCCAGAGACCCTCAGATCTCTCCCACTCCAGCCCAGGCCCCCATAGGCACCCTTGATGCGAACGATGTAGAACTGGCCACGCCCACCAAGTAGGCCATACACACTCTGGCCACGCCCACCCAGTAGGCCACGCCCACCCTGGCCATACCCACCCGGCCCCCTGAGGGCAACCGCAATGCTGATGCGGCCCTCAATGAAATTGAGTTTGACACCCCTGCTATACAGCATGAAAGATAACCCTTTTTGGTTCTAAATATTGGAAAGAGAAGAAGAAGCAATTACAAATGCTTAGCAATAAACTTTCAACAGCAAAGCTTATAAAAACCTAAGAAGCTGACAGGCAGATAGTCCAGATAGTTGTGTGATTTAATTTAAACTACTCGGCTCACTCATTCACGATGGAAAGTATGCTTCTCATAATACTACATTTACTCCATCCTTAAGTCAGAAAACCCTCAACCCCATGTGGGCTGTAAAAGTTGAAATGTGTAAAAGAAGGAAATGTTAATAATCTCTTTGGGATGTTCTGAAGGAATGTAATGCTTTCATTTTTAACAAGCTATGTAATACTTGATGCTCTGACCCTTCTGAGGCTATTCAGTGGGGGAAACCCAATTTAACCATTTATTCAATTATCACCTCTCTTTAATACACGGGTGTCGTGATGAATTGACGTGTCAAAACGTATTGCGACTTTTTGTATTGCTGGAGCTGGGGTGGGCACGGCCTCTGCATGATGCTGCCAGCCTGCGGCCCGGCAGTTTGACCCCTGCTTTAATAGATCTACAGGTTACTCCCTTAAAATAACAAAACATCAAAACTACGTTAAAAACTGGAACTACCAAAAACAAAATAGAACTTTTACCGATTGTTTTCCCATCCCTTTTAACTAAAAGCAAAACCTGAAGATGTTTGTCCTAGCAAGCTGATGATAAGCACTATTAACTAGGTGGCCCTAGTTAGAAGACTGAGGCATACAAGATGGGGAAGAGGAAGAGAAGCACTTTTCTTAGTGCTGTGAAATCAGGAATAGCAGATTAGTCTATAGTTTTTGTTTTTACTGCTAAAAAGATCTATTAACAAACATACCAGCTTAAAACCAATTTACAATGTCTGCAGTTTAAAAGGTTATAGATTTGTTATGTATATAAAGTCCAGCTAGGTGGCAGCACCTTGCTGTTCTTGTCTATATTAAACAACTAAGAAGAAGATGCATCTGAGAAGCATATAGATGGGAGATTACTAAGGCTGTAGGGGATTTGGGAAAGAACAAACAAACAAACCCATCAAAAACTGCAATATTACTGAGAAGAAATTATCAGAATGTGTTTGTGAAATGATTGAAGCTGAGCTTAAAAGATCTAATCATCTTTCAAACACACACACACACACACACACACACACACACACCCCAAACCAAGCAAAAATAAGCATGTCATTCATGCAGGGTCCAATCTGAGTTGATCACTGGGACCAGAGATTTAGTCTTACAAGCTTTGTATGGCATACATAGAGAAATTCCCTGAGGATGGGCTCCAGCGCAATGTTTTAATATTGTAATATAGTTTTAATTATTCTGCTTCTGTAAGCTGCCCAAGTAACTTTTGTGAGATGGGCAGGTACGGTATATAAATAAACAAGTAGGTCAGCTTGGTAAGTATATCTGGCAAAATTTATAATTTTGATCAAAAGCGCACAAGAGGCAACAATGAGCTAAATCTGAGATATTTAATGTGACACTATGTCGGGAAAATATATACAGACCATATTTTTGATGTTAGCAAATTACTTGAGAAATAAAATTTATTCCACATTTTGTGATTTTGAAAAAGAATGATAAAGTGAACAGGTTTGAATTACAGAACACTGCACAGATATGAGGTGATTACTGAATGTGGTAAGAAGAATACAATACAAAGCATGCATGAGAATAAATAAATGGTTTGATACTGAGCAGGAATAAGACTAGGATGTGTGAGAACACTTCGGTTGTTCGATATCTTTGTGTAAAAATGTACAGTATAAGAAATGCTTATGATGGCCCTAGAGAAGTGTTGGGGACATGGATTTTTATGTAGACAATACCATGAGAATTTGAAATATTTGTATCACCGTTAGTGTGTACGATGTAACATTTAAAATTATACTGATTTAGTCTCCTGATGCTCCTAACCCTGGACAAGTTTGATCTGGGTTGGCAATTGTGTGCTACTTTCTAAATAACCAGAATCAGGAAGCATCCAAAATCGTGGCTAAATTTTAAGTCACAACAGTGAAAATCAGTAATCTAGGTCGTTTACATCATAGGCACAAATACACAGATTTATATTCTGTATTCTTTTCCAACTTTTTTGTCCATGGGCATATATTTTAATGAAAATTAAAATTATGACAGGGAAAAAGCAGCCCTTCACATATTCTGTTCTCAAGCTATGAGAGCTGCTGGAGGTCATAAGCAGCAATTTAAATTTTGCTCTCAAAGAGACTGATGGCCTTAGCCACTGAGAGTTTAACAAGTTAATATGCTTTCTCAAAATGACACTGATATATAATAGCAATGAATAGAGGGTGCAGGTGCAGGCGCTTAACAGTTTTCCTCTAAAGGCCTATTAATTGCCTCAAACCATATTTTTTTTCTCTCAGAATCAGCTTTAATTTGGAGAGGGAAGCAGCCCAGAGACTTGTGATAAATACCAGAAATACAATAACAGAGAACATAATAGCAGTGTATTTTGGCTCCATTTTAAAAATAAATTACAGCTGTTTAAAAGAATACATTTAATTCATTTGATGCATGTGTCTCCAAATAACAACTCATAAATAAGGACATTTGCAACCTTCTTCCTCAGAATTGGGTCAATTACTGATTGAAGGACTACATAATTGTGCAAAGTATACATTGTGGGTGGTTTAAACAATATTCTTGATCACCAGAAATGGACTAAAAAAACAGCAAATCATTCATCCAAACATGGAGAATTACCCTATTTGAAAGTGGTGTATGCAGAAATACATTAAACTCCAAACATGAATACAAGTTACGCTTCTCCAAAGCATCTTTTACCATAATGAACAGGGGGAGATTATTATTCAGTTAATCGAACGAGCCAACAGTTATTCTGGCAAAGGTAGCCTGCATTTATTTCCTGTTTTGTGTGGAAAAAAAGTCTGAGCTCCCACCCACGTTTCCTTTTTGTGAAAAGAACTGTGACTCAGCAAGCAGCATTTTTAACTAGTAGGCATATGGCTTGGATGTGTTCTTCAAGAAGAAACATTCATGTCCTTGTAATGCAGCACCTTCCTTATGGATGGCTCTTTTTTTATAAGTAGAACAGCAGCTTATGAAACTTCAGATTGGGAATTCCATGCATTCTCATTTTAGCAACACCTTGATGGTAGGTGAAGAAGTTAGGTAGCAGGTATTTATTTCTCTTGGATCATTGTGTTCAACTGCAATGTATTTTCTAAGCATTTGTTTTGAAGAACCGAAATGAACATCACAGAGACATTTCTCCTTCCTTTCTCCTGTTTTGTACACATTTCTGGTGCTCATCTGTATTTATTTAAGAACATGTATCAGCTGCCCCAATTTGGCTGACTGTGGGCAGTATATGTGAGTAAATCGATATAGAGTACTTCAACAATTAAAATGAAGGGGGGCGGAGCCAACTGTCAGAGCGGGCGGCTGTGTGAACGGAGCTCTCTCCACGCACAACCTCTCACCCAGTGTTCGCGGGGGCTTTTCGGAGCTTCAGGAGGTCCTGTAGGGACATCCGAAGTTGCAGGCAGCCCGGAGAACCTTCATGAGCGGCGGTTCGTGTTGAAGATCCGGAGAAAGTCTGATGCGAGCGAACCGGGGAGAAGGAGGCCAGTAATGGCCGACATGAAGATCTGACAGAGGGACGGAGCTAGCACGTAAGCAGCGGGACAACGGTAGAGCGGAGCTGACGGAGAGTGTATCCGAATATTAAATAGGAAGCGCTTGTGAAAGAGGTACTGGTTCGAAGTGGGTGCCTCATGGAGAGGGAATAAGCGGCGATAGAAGTCTTGAGGGAGGCGTTTGGCAAAAACAGCAAGGGAAAGAAAGCCGAAGACTATATGACTGCATTTTAGCTGGAGATAAACTACAACAGGTCAAAGTCTGAGCTTTGGAGCCTTAGAGACTGAACTCTGGATTGTCGGGCGTGGAAAGTGATCAGCTTGGTCTAGTCTGGTCTATTCTGGTAAATTTTGAATTTGTGAACTTTTGAAACTTTTGAAACTCTACTCTACTTGTCACGGGCGGCCATTTGATTTAGCAATTTAGTAACTGGAGGTTTGTCTAGTGGGACACCTACTGGTCTTTGACAGCAGAGGAAGACGGAAAAGGTGCCAATTTCTGCGCCGGAAACGGGGAAAAAAAAAAAAGAAGAAGAACGTGACTTTGAATATATTCATACTATAGAATTCTATTATATAAATTGCTTAGTTGGTAATAAGTATCTGGTGGTAACTGTTTTATATATTTTTTGTCATAGAGTTAAAAGGTTTATATAACACTCAGGGTATTACACATTGATAAAACGCTGCTATAATTGGGGAAACATGACAAGCATTTCGGGAGCAACTAAGCCTAGCGCTGGTAAAAAGGCGGCAGCACAGGGACAGGGGATGGCCTCAAGTCCCTCCAATCAGAAATCTATAGAGGATATGCTGCAAAGGGAAAGATCTAACTCGAATTCCTTTAAAGATTTACATGCCCTTTTGCAAAACCTACACGAGGCAATGGCCAAAAATCACGAGGAGATGAAGAGAGAAATAGGCCAAATAAGAAACGACACTGGTGAATTAAAGGGGAAGATCCAAGCGATAGATGATAAATTTGAAGGGATTCAACAACAATTAGTCAAAAATGAACAAAGACTTCAAGATATGGAAGCTAGAATGGAAAAAGAGGAAAAGAGAGTAGATGATCTAAATGAAACACTCCTTCAGGCTAATAAGGAGTTAGAAACAACAGTTATTTTTCTGGAAGCAGAAAAGGCTGCTCATTATCTACGCTTCCAAAACGTTCAAGAAAAAAGAGGGGAAGATCTGTTGGTCATGATGGCAGAACTGATGGCAAAGGCACTCGGTGTAGGGAAGGAGGAAATGCTGGCGGAAATTGATGAAACATACAGGGTCCAAACTAATTATGCGAGAAGGCACAACCTCCCAAAAGAAGTACATGTAAGGTTAGTTAAAAAATCAATTTGGGATGAGCTTCTGCATAGATCTAGAGAGGAACCATTAGAATTTCGGGGCCAACCAATCACCATCCTTAAACAGATACCTAAAAGGATGAGGGATCTGAGACGCGGCTATCAATTTTTAACATCTAAATTAATAAGAGAAAATGTAAACTTTAGATGGCTAACTCCAGAGGGTATTCTAGTTACGTGGCAGGATAGAAGGCATAGACTGGACACGATAGAGAAGGCAGAAGATTTCTATAAACGTCACTTCCATAGCCAAGAGGAAGCAGATTTAGAAGATCAAGATGGAAGGGAGGTAAGAGAAAGAGATACAATACGTGTGGCAATGGATGGGAAGATCTTAGCTACAGAGGATAGAAGGAACAAATCCGGTGAGTTAACAGAGAAACATGGAACTAGAGACAAGGAAGAGAGAGAGCCCCGAATCACGAGATCCACAAAAACCAAAAATAAGTAAGATGAAGGGAGGTGAGTGTAGTATTATGTCTGTGAATATTAATGGATTGAATTCGCCAGTGAAAAGGCGGAAATTTTTTAATAGGCTTATTCACCAACAATTGGATATCGTGGCAATACAAGAAGTCCATATAAAGGAACAACAAAAATATTTGTTAGTACAACCAAGAATAGGGAACCTATTCGTTTCCTTAGACCGACACAAGAAAAAGAGAGGAGTGGCACTATATGTAAACCCAAAATTGACTGCAAAACAAATTTATAACGATAAAGAGGGTAGAATACTGATAGTTGAGGTTATAATAAATCACAGGAAGGTCATGATGGTAGAGATATATGCCCCAAACCATAACCAAGAACAATTTTTCAAAACACTTCACAATAAGATATGTAGCATTGATTGTGAGGAGATTTGTTTAATAGGAGATTTTAATGCTATCCTAGATACAAATTTGGATTATATGGGAAAGACGCTTAGGAAAAAGAAGAGAAGAACTCTACCGAGATCTTTTCTCAACTTGGCGGAGGAACTAAATATCCAAGATGTCTGGAGGGAAAGAAATCGTAAGGCTAGACAATATACATATTACTCCAACCGACATAGCTCATGGTCTAGAATAGACATGGTATGGATGACGAAAGAAATTAGTTCAGAAATAGACGAGGTACATATAGCGACAGGTACTTGGGCAGATCACAATCCTATTAAACTTATCTGGAAAGGCTCCAAAAAAATACCCAGATGGACGCTCCAAAGAGCAATTTTAAAAGAAGACGAATTCAAATCTAAGATGGAGAGAGAACTAAGTTTTTTCTTTAAGGAAAATAAAGCTATAGACACCTCAGTACAAAACAATTGGGATACAGCTAAGGCAATGATGAGAGGGGTAGCGAGGGCATATATGGTATATAAAAATAAGGGGAAAAGACAACAACGGGAAAGATTAGAAGAGGAATATAAGAGCTTAGAAGTTATACTCCAACAAGATCCACAAAAAGAGAATATCAAGCAATCTATGGATCTGATTAAACACAAACTTAACATTCTAGACAAAGAGAAATTAGCCCAACAATTGAGAAACACGAAACAAAATTTTTTTGAAAATGCAAATAAACCGGGCCGGTGGCTAGCATATAAATTGGGAAAACAAAAGGGGAAAAACTGGATTCACGAATTACGAGATGAGGAAGGGAGAATATTCCACCAGGAGGAAAAAAAAAAAATTATAGCCCAGGAATTTTATGAACGTTTATACAAAGAAGATAGTCAGGCAAGTGTGGAGAAAATGGAGGAATATTTTCAAAGAGCCAAACTACCCAAGGTCACAGAAGATACCAGAAATATGTTAAATGAGGAAATTCGACTATCTGAGGTGATAAAAGCTATTAACGCACAAAAGAATAATAAAGCATCGGGACCCGACGGTCTTCCATCAGAAATTTATAAAGAATTACAAAATATCCTAGCTCAACCCCTAGTGGAGGTATTTAACGCAGTATTAGAAGGCGCAAGGACGCCTAAATCTTGGCTAGAGGCAAACATAACCCTTATCCCGAAAGATAACACGGACCATACATTAATCCAAAATTATAGACCCATATCACTTCTTAACTCGGACTACAAGATATTTACATCAATTATAGCGGAACGATTGAAACGATTTCTGAATGATTTCATACATGCAGATCAGAATGGTTTTCTCACTAAGAGACACACTAAGCACAACATTAGAATAATATTAGATACATTGGAGTACTATGAATTACATAGCGAACAACAGATGGCATTACTTTTCTTAGACGCCCAAAAGGCATTTGACAACGTTAAATGGTCTTTTTTGTGCCAACAGCTTAGCTTTATGAATATGGGTGAAAAATTTATAAATATAATTAGGGCAATTTATGACAATCAGGAAGCAAAAATAATTATTAATGGGGAAGCATCTAGCAAGTTTCAAATTCAAAAGGGAACACGGCAAGGCTGCCCCCTATCACCATTGCTCTTTATATTGACTCTTGAAGTATTAACGAGAACTATAAGAAATGACCCAAAGATAAAAGGATTAACCACTAAAAAGGAAACCTTTAAATTGCAAGCTTTCGCGGACGATCTGGTTTTTATTATGGAGGATCCATGTCAGACGGGACCAAAGCTATTGGAAGAATTATCTAAATATGGTGAGGTTGCCGGACTGCGAATAAATAGAAATAAGACCAAGATGATTGTTAAAAATATGACCAATAAACAAAAAGGTAGTCTGGCCGGAATCATGGATATAGAAATAGTCAAGAAAATAAAATATCTAGGGATTAACATTACGGCTAGATGCACTTCACTCAAAAAGGATAATTATGATAATGTAGTGAACCAAATAAAAGGTGATCTGGAAAGATGGGGAAACCTAAAACTCTCATTATTGGGAAGAATCGCTGTCATTAAGATGAATATTCTGCCTAAAATCCTGTTTCTGTTTCAGAATATCCCAATTCAACTCGACTCTAAATTTTTTCGAAATTTGGATAAATTATCACTAAGTTTTATTTGGCAGGGGAAAAAACCAAGAATTAAATTGAAATATTTACAGGACACGAAGGAAAATGGGGGTTTTGGATTGCCAGACTGGGAATTATATTACCATGCCGCGGCCCTGAGCTGGATTAGAGAATGGGTAATCTTGAGAAATAGAAGACTATTAACTTTAGAGGGTCACGATTTGCAATATGGCTGGCATGCTTTCCTATGGACGGAGAAACAAGGTCTTTTCTCGCATTTTCAAAGACATCGGATCAGGCAAGCGCTACTTAATACTTGGAAAAAAATTAGATCTCACAATTACACCAAAATTCCGGTCTGGCTATCCACCCTTGAAGCGATAGTTTACCCAAATCTGTTTGATTTGGGTAACATAATCTCATACAAGGATATTCTGAATGAGGAGGGGGAATTGAAACTTAGGAATGAACTAGAATTACAAGGTATAAAACTCGATTGGTGGGCCTACTTACAAATCCAATCGAGATTTAGGAAGGATAAAAATGAATGGGGGATATATACCTCTGAAACAGCATTGGACAAAATATTATTGGGACCGGACTCTAAACAAATAAGGAATTTTTATAAATTACTTTTGGGATATAAGCTGTTTGAAGAGCAAGTGAAAGACCCCATGTTGACCTGGGCTAACAATTTAGGACATAACATCGACCTAGATACTTGGCAAACAATTTGGGATAGAAATAAAAGGATAACACTGGCCTCATCGTATAAAGAAAATTTATTTAAAATGTTTTACCGATGGCATCTTCCCCCAGCTCGCTTAGCAAAAATGTACACAACAGCATCTCCCAAATGTTGGAAGTGTTCTGAAGAGATAGGAACATACTTCCACACGTGGTGGTCTTGCAGTAAAACACAAAAATTTTGGAGAATGATTTGGATTTGGCTGAAAGAAATATTGAATCAAGATCTGGAGTTTAGTCCAGAACTTTTCTTGTTGGGAATCACGAAAGAGAAATATCCTAAAGATGTGCTATACTTAACGATCCATATTATCACAGCAGCTAGATTATCATTTGCGCAAAAATGGAAAAAGAATGAGATCCCAGGACAAAAAGAGGTTATTAGGAAAATTTGGGATTGCGCTGAAATGGACAAATTAACTTTGGAATTAAAGAATAAAGATCAATCAGACTATTATAGAATTTGGAACAAATTGTATCTTTGGATGGATAAAAAGAAAGGTCTCTATTAGGTTTTACAGACTAGCTCACTGTTTTAAATATTGTGGTATTTTATCGATTTGTAATCTAAGTGTATTTAAGTGTATTTTTGATGTACATATATACATGTATATATATATATATTTAAACATTGTAGACAAAAAGGTTTGTCAGCTCGCTGGTACTGTGTCCAATGTTTTTAAATAATAAAATTAATAAAAATTTAAAAAAAAAAAAACAATTAAAATGAAGACAAAACCTCTGGTCCCGGTGACTGACCCAGATTGGATCCTGCACAATTAAAACAGTCCATCGCCACTTCCAAATAAGGGCAATCTATTATACTGTACAATTAAGCAAAACTTTGGGCTAAACTCTGAGCACATTTACAAGCAACATGGTCAAAATTTCATATGTCTATATGCTGCCCATCACATTTCTTCCCAAGATTTCTCATCCATTGGTTAATCTTGGCTGTCACACCTCAGTGCACCATACCGAAGCCCTTTGAGGATCTTTTTGTACCTCATTTTATTCCAGTCAGATAACACATCTTTTCTCAATGTTCTTTTCCACACATTGTGTGTTAAGCCAAATTTTCAGAACCAGGGCATATCAAAAGCCATTAGCCGTGGATAATAAATGATAATAACAAAAACCACATGGTACACTGACAAAATTAAATCATATTATAGCTTAACATGATATTTGAACAAGACCTACTTTTTTTAAAAAAACAGCTTATTTTGCCTATTCTAACTTTTGTATCTGTTATGTGTGCACAAGACACTGTATTAGTAATATTCTTTGGCCCAATGCAGCACATGTGGTTTGAAGAGATGCATTAGCTGAGCAGAGGTTTGTCAGTATTCCTAAGTGATTCATAAAATTATCCATTTGGGGTGTGCTGCTTCAATCCATTTCACTGTAATACTGCAATAGATGGGGCTTTGTTGAGCTGGTTCACACACTGTAAGTTGTTTTGTCCATCTGTTTTCATTCTTGCTCCCCTTGTTCCCAAGACACACTGTTGGGCTTGAAAGATGACCAACAATGGTAGTAAGCAATGCTCCCAAGCCATGAACTGAATGTGGGCTTGCTGAAGTTTAGTTAAACCAAATCTTGCCAATGGATCACTAGGCAAACATAAGCTTACTGAAGTGTTATGTTAGTAGATTATTTCAGACAACTATATAAGACCAAATGAGTCTGTATACCAAAAGAATTTAGAGCAGTGATGTAATAACAAAAACTAAAGCAAGGTAGAAGAAAAATACCTACTCCAAGTGCAGCTTTAGCTATTGATTACACTAATGCACCATTTGTCCTCAAAAGAGCAGTGTAGTTATGGTTCCCATACATCTCTACCTAAGCCAATTAGGTTTTGCCCAACTGCTGCTATAGAGGAAATGCTGAGAAAACAGTTGAATTGTGTTTTGAAGGATTCTACACTTAAATCATCTGACCATCCCTCTTTTACTGGTAATTTGTAATATTTTACTTTAAAGTAGAGTAAGTCAGAACTGTTGCATGACAAGGTGATTCTGTTCATCTGCTGGTTAGACTTCTGGGCCTCTGCCCCAAAGTCCTGGCTACATGGGATTGCTGAACCCATGTCAATAATGCCCCAGACATTGACAGTATCTTAATTGTTTCAGTATTTAAGGGCACATCTTACAATGGTTTGCCAAGAATCAAATTCCAAAAAGTGGTCAAGAGTACAATAAAAACTAGATTGGATTTAAAATGTAATTGAAATTAATGTGTCATGCAGTTTAAACTAATTAAATTATTAATAGGGTTACAGCTGCCGAATTAATAATTTTATATTTTGGAAGTCCCATTAAAAATGATAGTTTGGCAAGAAGTTTTGCAGTTTTTCTGGAGGCCACATGCCTTTCTGGGAAAATAGCAGACTGCACATTTAATTTCTTCTGACACAATCTCTGTTTTCAGAGGGAACATTTCATTTATAAAAATGAGCGTAAAGAAGCAAGCATTTCTGAAAATGGAATGAGGAACAAGCAATGCGGGGTAGCCCCAGGCTTCAGTTCTCTCAAGCTGTTTGACTACAAACAGCTGCTGACCAGTAAAGCAGAAAACTGCTTTCTTAGCTAGCCTGAAATTGATGTTTTGTCAAACGTGTGAGAAAAGTGACAGAAGGCAGAAAGTGGGGCAGAATCTGGTTCCCATTCATATACTGTAACTATTTCTGAAATGACTCTTCATACAAATTCATCATTCCCCTCCCCCCTCCCCAATGTTTTCAGAAAATCACCCCAAGCATTAAAAATAACCACATATAAAATATACAAAAGGGAATAATTACAACAACCATTTGTTTGTTTTGTTTTGATATAAGAATATATTATTTAAAAGACCACTTTAAAAATTAAAAAAAATGTATGCAACAATGGTGGCTCTTTAACATTTGTACCCATTAGGAAAAATACTAGTCTTTAGAAAAGGAATGTGAAAAGTGCTTGAGTAGTGTTAATTATTCAGCTTCATCCTTTGTCTGTGCTGGATAATCCCACAATGCTTCGATGAACTTGCCATACTTCTAAGGGATCTTTTTTATCAACTGTAATGCTAAAATTAAAATATAAACATCATTAGGCTCAAAGAACAATGTCTGGTTGTTCTGCTGTATTTAAAGGACCTGTCCTCACGATGCTGCCTTCTCATTCCCAGCCCGTTTGACCATTTTAAGTTATTCCAAGTGCACTTCTCCCTCCCCTCTGGCCTGACCCAGGACAAAGAAAGTTGGCAAGAAAAGTGACGGTGTTGGCATGCTGACTTTTTCCCCATCAGGCCTATCATTGTATAGAACTACTCTGTGGGATCAGAAATCTGGGCCAATAAAAAGCCCCCATACATACACAGTCCCCCCAGCCCCCAGATCTGATGTTCAGTGGAAGGGCAGACCAAACCCATAGGAAACCACCAATCTCTTTAAATTTTTTTGTTCCACACTGCAGTTGTAAGGGCAATGCCACTTTCTACCTCATGACTGAGGCAAAATAGGGCCTTGCAACAAGGTCAGTGCAAAGCATACTGTGCTGCTACCTCAGTGACTGGAGGAAAACACAGGTAGTTCAACCATTCGTTTAGCAATCATTCAAATTACAACGGCACTGAAAAAATGACTTGTGGCCAGTTTTCAAACTTGTGACAGCTTGCAGTATCCCCATGGTCAAGTGATTAAAATTCAGATGCTTGGCAATTGACACGTATTTATGACAGTTTTAGTGTCCTGGGGTCATGTGATGACCTTTTGTGATCTTCTGACAAGCAAAGTCAATGGGGAAGCCGGTTGAGCTCCGGATGGCATCGGACCTTCGCTCCTTCCGGCGTGGGCTGAAGACCCACTTATTTGAATTAGCTGGTCTGGCCTGATGGGGAATGGTAGGGTTTTTTAATGGGTCTCTTTTATTGTTTTATTGTTATTGTAACTTTTAATTGGGCATTTGTTTAATTCCTTTTTAATTTTTGTATTGTTATTTATATATGCCCTGTTAACCGCCCTGAGTCCTTCGGGAGAAGGGCGGTATACAAATTTAATAAACAGTAAACAGTAAACAGATTCACTTAACCGTGTTACTCATTTAACAACTGCAACGATTCTTAGCAACTGTGGCAAGAAAGGCTGTAAATTGGGGCAAAACTCATTTAGCAACTGTCTTGCTTAGCAACAGAAATATTGGCTCAATTTTGGTCATAAATGGAGGACTACTTGTAGTATGGCAGTGTGGTGATAAACTCTCTATAACACAGCTAACCAAGGAAATAGTAGGATTAGAGTAGATCAAGCAACACTTAATAAAACCTTGTACAAAATAGAATAGTATTGGGCTACAACCCTCTTCATCACTGCCAGCATGACTAAAAGATAACGACTAGCATATCTTGAGACATGTCACAGCTGGTCTGTTTTAAGACCATTTGATATTAATATAGCCAAAGCAAATAATTAAAGATATTTGGGTTCTACTGAAATAACAACAACAACAACAATAGAGCTGGAAGGGACTTTGGAGGTCTTCTAGTCCAACCCCCTGCTTAGGCAGGAAACCCTATACCATTTCAGACAAATGGTTACCTAATCTCTTCTTAAAAACTTCCAGTGTTGGAGCATACACAACTTCTGGAGGCAGGTTGTTCCACTGATTAATTGTTCTAACTGTCAGGAAATTTTTCCTTAGTTCTAGGTTGCTTCTCTCTTTGATTAGTTTTCACCCATTGCTTCTTGTCCTGCCTTCAAGTGCTTTGGAGAATAGCACCTGAAGGCAGGACAAGAAGCAATGGATGGAAACTAATCAAAAAGAGACTTGAATGAACATCAGTGAACATCAGTGGGACCTGAATGTATTTGTGTTTCATTGGATTGTGACTTTTAGGTTTCTTCCATTCTTAATTGTGCTGTTACAATAATATTTGCTGCAACAGTTTCCTACTGCTAAGCCAATTATAGAAACCACTTGACTTTCTATTTGTTACTGAATCTCTATTAAATTAATATTTGACCCAGAACTTCTGGGTTAGACGTCGTGTCATAATGGGCACAGGAAAATGGGGCTCCATTTTCTACGTGCAATTTCGCTTTGCTGGGGACCCTAAAAAGGGTCTAAAATTGCCCTTGAGAGGCGACGAAAAAGAAAGGGACCCTTGTCAATTGCAGAGGAGTGGCAGCCCTTCTATTTGATCCAAGGAAGCCATTTAAACCGGAAGAAGAAAGATTGGCCACATTTATGTGGCCAGCCAGAAGCCACCGACAACCCAAGATAAGCACTAACTAGCAACTTCTGAACAACATGGGTGGAACTGGGTGAGAATGATCCCCTCTTTATAACTTTAAAACATTTTCCTGAAAAAAAGAACTCTCAAAGCAAAGAATCCTCCAGATGATAGAGAGAAGGGGAATTTCCACTCCGTTCTCTCAGGAAAAGAGAACCAATGAATAACTTTCTTCAGGGGGAAATTAGAGATAATTACAAAATTAATTTGGATTTAATATAGAGACATAGCTTTGACAAATTTGGGGGCTAAAAGTATTTTTAAGACTTTATATTTGAAAAGATATTGGAAAGTTGGTGAAGTAGGTTTGGATTTAAAAACTGGAAGATGGATGTTAACAACATCTAGTGGTGAACCTTGGCATTACAATTTATTGTGCTTAAAGAAAATTTAGCACGAAGCCTGGACAGAGATAAGGCTCTTTATTGTTCCTGGAAACTTTCACTTTTGCAGACTGCAGCTGGGAAAAGGGGGGAACAATCCTTGGGCTGTTTTATCTGTATGAAGGAGATAATAAACTGTTCTAAATTGGCCAGCCTGGATTACAAATATTGACTGACTTTTAGTTTCAAGAATTATCAAGAAATATTAAGAAACAGTGGGAAAGTTGCTTCTGGACTATTTCTCTTTGGAAGAAACATGGATAATCAACAATAAAATGTAAATGGACTCCAGAAAGAAATTCTTTCCATGTTGAAATCAATTTAAGGAACAATTGTTTTAAATTATGAGGAAACTGAAATAATTTAAATAACATAAATGAGCAACTCTCCAATTTAAACTTACAAGCAAAAAAGTTCAGAAAATGACCATAAAGAATGAACTAGAAACTGAGAAACTAGAAGAAAAAATAGAGGACATAAAGACAGAGAATTTGAAAGAAAAAACCAACAGACAGGTGCAGATAAATAAAAATTTGGAAGACCCAGATATAACACCGGAAAAGGGAAAGACATTTTACTTTTCAAGACTTCAAATCATATTTGAGGACAGGAAGAATTGATAGAATGGATGACAGAGTGTTAGGAAAAATGCTGAAATCTGAGGAACAAGAAACTAAAAGAGAAGCTGAAGGAGAAAGAAAATGGAGGCTGTTTAACGAATATAAATGGTTAAGTATTTTTACAAAAACACTTTAATTAAATTGTCTTTTTTATTCCAAGTAATATATACAGAAACAGAGGAAGAAATAATTGGTGATTTAAATATACTGACTTGCAAAGTTATTTGGCAAAGTAAGTAAGACTGAAGAAAATAGAGGTCCTGACTAATTAGATGAGGTATTACCATCTAATGGATGTTTGAATGTGATTAAAAGAATAGACAATTGTTAGAAATAAAAGGACCATTATAAAATAGAAGGATGTGATAATTGATAAAATTATTTTGAATATTGATGGGAAATTAAAATTGAAAAAAAGAAACGTGATGAAGCTATTTATATTTAATTTTATAGGTGTTAATAGCAGTAAGAATTATACTTGTGTAGTGAGGAAAAATTATTATTATTGGAAGAAGAGAGGATCAGGGAAATACTGGATGGTGTAGTATTGGATATTTTGAGTGAAAGTACCATATACCACTGAATGATAAAGGAACCCAGACACCGAGTTGTTTATTAAGTACTTATGATTGTAAAGCTTGAACTTAATAAAATATTTTACAAAAAAAATAATTAATTAATATTTAACCCAAACTCAGGTATTCTGAGATTTTTCCCAAGGCATTTCTGATTAAGAAAATTGAATATATTGCAACAAAGGCAATGCATAAAGCAGTATATGGGCAAGATACTATATAAACAATGTTTTGCAAGGATAAAAAGATATAAAGAGGTATACTAGCTGGTTGTTAGCTTATATTAGATTTAGCTAAGTTTCCCTTTCTTTTTCTTATTGTATGCGTTTAGTATATTTTTTATTTTTTTAATTTATTTTAAAATGCATATTTAAAATATATTTATTAAAATATTTTTTATTTTTTACGTTTTTCTGCACTTTGCATAAAACTATCTCAAAAGGGAATATTGTAGCATGATAGGAAGATATGTATGTACACATGCAATGAAATTGGCTGATTCCTTTAACACAACGATTTCCTATTTTCAATATTTCAAACATTTGACTATTAAATATTTTCTTCAGTATTCAGAACCCTTCAAAGAATAAGTAGAAATTATTTTGATATGTAACCTTTCTTTGTGCTTTGCTCTTCACTTCTCTCTGGTTTCACATGTCAAACTTTCATTCTTCTTCTTCTGAAACTGAAATAAAGTAACTGGTTTATTGAAAGGTATGTCATTGCATAAATCAACCATTCAACCACTGTATTATTAAACATCACACATAAAATTATTACTGTGTAGGGTCCAAAAAGATAAGCTGAGTTTTCAGTTGTCCCTGCAATGGACTATTCCAAAGCCACTATAAGCTTTGTATTTATTTCCAGCTGTTAGGTGTTCCAGCTAAGAAAAGCAACATATAATATATTTTGTATAGAAATGTGCTGTTTCTTGCTGAGAGTTTCATAACCAAGAGAGCTCGAAATCCAGGGTGGGGCCAGACTATATATAGGTTGCTTCCATTCTAATTAAGATTGCAAAGGTCCAGCATGTTATCCTGGTGTGAACATTTTTTGAGTGAGTTTAAAGTAGACTGATAGGCGTAACACTGTGAGTAATCTTTGCATCAGAAATGACCGTAAATACTGCAAGAGCCCCACTGCATCACACCAATTATACAACTGCCCCAGCATTCTTTTTTTTAGTGCAGTGGGCCCAAGCTTTTATAAGATCTCACAAACAGTTATGAATACAGGTCTCTGATGTTTGCTGCAACTGGCATTCGTTGGTGTTATTGCTGTCATGGCTAACAGTAATCCAATATTCTGCCATTTTGAAACTTACCTACCCCTTTTTAAAATATTCTAAGTAATGGCCATCCCTACATCTAGTGGAAGTGAGTTGTATGGATTAATTGCACACTGCTTAAAAAACTGGTAATCACTGGATTCACAATTTTTACATTGTTTCAAATAATCTGCAAAAATTGTTTTGAGAAGAGAGGATAAAGGGAGCTTTCAACTGCATTTTTCAGCACTCCTATAATCTTCTTCTCCTACCAGCTTCACACATATGGAATGCTTACGTACTTATCCACCTGGCAAGATAAGATATCGACAGGTGATGATTTATTAGTTGGAGTTTAAAGTGCCCCAAAAACACAAAGTACATTTTCATGCCAGGGATTTTTTTTTCTTGAATGAACTGCTTTGAGAATAGCACCGAGCATGATTTTAATTTTTTAAAAGTATAGTAACTACTTAGTTAAATAAGAGGAAACCAGGCAAGAAGCCATGTAACTAAATAGTTAGAATACAAACCTTATTAATTTTTTGTTCTGAGTTTTGGGAACCCCACCAGAAAGAAAGAAAATGGAGAATTTTCTCCAGAAAGATCCAGCCTTAATCCAGTGAGGATTAAGAAAAATCTAGGGAGTTTGAAAATCAAGAAAATGTAACAAAAATCGGAGAAAATAATAGCCTGATTTTTATTAGCAGGAATTCCAAGGTCTTAGAACAACAGATTGGAAAGACCATCTATGTTGCCCTGTACATAATTATAGAAAAAATGTTAAGCCTTTATTTGCCTGCTAAGAATTTTTAGTCACCTAAACAAAATAGCGCCTGTTACTCGTCCCAGCTTCTGCCAACCTAGCAGTTCGAAAGCACGTAAAAAAAATGCAAGTAGAAAAATAGGGACCACTACGGTGGGAAGGTAACAGCGTTCCGTGCGCCTTTGGCGTCTAGTCATGCCGGCCACATGTGACCACGGATATGTCCTCGGACAAGCGCTGGCTCTTCGGCTTTGAAACGGAGATGAGCACTGGCCCCTAGAGTCGGAAACAACTAGCACGCATGTGCGGGGGAACCTTTACCTTTTTTAAGTATGCTGGTAGAACATCTGTAAGCCTGCTTGATTAGTGTGCTGGCTTCACTGGTCATTACAGAAAACTACTTTGTGCTAGAGTTTCCATTGTTTCGTTGCTCAGTTTGAAGGAGCAGCCAGTGAACTTTATCCTATTGGGAGGAAGACTAAAGCCTGCTCAGCTTTCTGTTGCACAACATAAAATTTAGTTCTCAGGAACCATAGCTGTCCTTTAAAACAAACTCCAGAGCAGACAGGCCATAGACCTTCTAGATATAAGCCATTGTCTCCCACACAGATCAACCCACAGAAATAAAAATAAATCATATATGTTGCACAGTTGATATCATTCATGTCCTCCTTAGCAACCAGAAGATAGAAAATAAGGCTTTTTAAAATAGAATTTTGCTTCAAAGCCAAGAAGAAATGTGAATTGTAGGGATGGAATAAATTTGAATGCAAAGGCCAAGATTGCAAAGTAGACTGGAAAATTTAAAAAATGGAGAGCAATAGCAAGAATACAGAATGGACATGCCCATACAAACAGCTAGATGTGAGTGTGACTCAAGGGAGATAATAGTTTGTTATAACACATCAGCTGCTGAACTCTGAATTGATTTAATTGTCGTTAGGGAACTGAGCTACCAAATACATTGAAATTGTTGATTGGTAGACAGATAATAAGCAGATTCATGTGATGTTCCATGAAAAAACAGATGTCTAATTAAATAAATGGCCAAAGCTCATCAGAACCTGGTGAGCTAGGCATGGCAAGACCTAATAAGATTTCATAATTTTAACATTATTTGAACCGGGGGGAAAAGACAGTCTGGGAGTATACTTTAGAATTCTCCTGGGAACCATTTGCTAACCCCAAGCATTGGGGTTTTAAAGCCCAGTATACAGTATATTACAGGACCACTGCACACTTTCTAAAATCTAAGTGTTGAAGGCAATTAACAGAGGAGGCATAACTGAGGACCAACAGAAGCAAAACTGGAAGAAAATAGGAATCTTCCATAATATTTGTAGACAGATAAATGTCTACTTATTTGTCTTTGGAGAAGAAAAAAGACCTCCAAAAGTTTCACAGAGATGGAACATACCAGCATGACATTTTTTAAAAAAAATCCTGCATAATTTATAGGGCTGGTTCCCCGCCCCCACCCCCCCACCCCCGTGCTATAGCAGCATAACCTACGTTGGCAGCCTAAGCACCATTTTGCACTCTTCATTATGCTTGAAATATAACTTTTTTCTAGGACATCATTGGAGTAAAGTGGTGGCTATCACACATATCCATTCACACACACACATAGTTTGAATACTGTTTGGAAAAGCAAAGTGGCCTACTTTTTTGAAGAATGAGTCAGAGAAAGAAATACCTCAGATATTTTCCCAGAAAATATTTTAAGGGCAGGCAGACTAAAGAGAGCTGGTTAGAAGAGAAGTAGGATGAAAATAAGATAAAGCAATACCCGAGAAGGTGGTCTCCTGACCTCTTTCATAGCATCATCTATTTGTTTCAGCTCCTCATAGCGATCTCTGGATTCCCAAAGTGGCTGGAGCATTACTTCTTCAACTTCTGGAAAAAGCTAACATAATGGGGAAAGAAAAGTTATCTGATTATCACCGGTTAAAAAAATGCTAACATTATACTGTATACAATAGAGAAGGATTGGGAGTAGGACCCTGGCAAATGGACACTTGTATTTTATAAAGCCTGAGAAAAATATATATATAAAAAAGATAAGTTGTCCTATTAAATGAAGGCACCATTTGGGATTTGATTATATATTTCAAGTCTCTTACCCTTGTTACAGTTTCAAACATTGGAATAAGAACAAATTTGAGGAAGCCAATCTGTGCTGTTGGTTTGGTCACTTTGTCTCGGTCCATAAAAGGTGCCACTGGAAGACCTTCAGACTTTTCCCGGTCACTCTACAACAAGTATAGCAATGTATCATAAGAATGTTAATACACAAACCATGTCATTTATTTATTTTTAATTATCTATCTAATACAATTTATGTAACCTGTATTTTAGCCCAAGCAGGGTGTTTTGAGTGCTATTCAGCCAGAGAAGCAATATAAATACAGTTTCAGAACAGGAGTCCCAACTGACAATTGTGTCATAAATGTCTCCGAAATATCTACCCCTCATATCTGGACTGGAACAATGTAATATAGAGAAGAGTGAGCCAATCCTTTCCTATAGACTCATCATTTTCCCACTGGAATCATCTCTGGCTGCTACTTATGTATGTCTGGATTTTTTTTAAACAGGAGACTGATGTGCACCTACTTCCAAATGATGGAAGATACTAAATTAGGCCCTGAATTTTTTTCCCTTCAAAATGAAAGGGGGAAATTAAGCCCACATCAAAAGAATAAATATACAGGTGATGCAGTTTAATTGAAAGAAGACCTAATCCAGGGGTCTTCAAACTTGGCCCTTTTATGACTTGTGGACTTCAACTCCCAGAATTCCTCACCCAAACACACTGGCTGAGGAATTCTGGGAGTTGAAGTCCACAAGTCATAAAAGGGCCAGGTTTGAAGACTCCTGACCTAATCTCTCATGAGCTGTATTGTTTTCTGGTTTTATACATTTATATTACAGTATGTATAAATGTTTGTGTGTTTGTAGACTGACAGGCTGACATACAGATAAACACTGACATGAAATTGTTGGTTAAGGTTATTTATTTTCCAATAAGGGAAAGATGTTAAATTAAAAAAAAAACCAACTCTTATTCCTCTTTTCTGTTCTCAGTCACCAACAAGCTTTACTTGATGTGCATCACTGTGACAGCCTAATCTTTGGCAAACAAACCATTCCTTTATCTATTGCTCCCTACAATCACCTCCAAAAGAGAGGTCTAGTAAAGTGACCTTTCAGAACTAACTCGACTAATCTATTAAAAACTACTAGACTTTCCTTTCCTCGCCTATCTTTCTCTTAACATTGTTTTACTGATTGCAGACTGAGTTATATAATTCAGCATCTATCACCTGACCCACTTAGTCTTCCTTAGCTAGCTGTGTTTTCTGTTGCCTCAAATCTAACTTGCTTGAGTTTGAAAATTCTTTATATGCTGAGCTGACTGGCAGAAACAACTCTCAAGAGAGAACAAGCAGCTTTCCATTAACATTTACACTATTTGGCTATATTTCTAGGTTGCATACTGCAGCAATCTGCAGTTAGACACAAAACTTACTGCAAGTATTTCCCCCCCCCCCAACATAGTGGATCCACAAAGTCAGTCCAACATATTTTTTTTCTAGTACAAACAAAAGACAAAAGGGTGTCCCAAACCTCCCACCCCATCATCCATGTGCAGAAGGCAATCAGGCTGTCTGCGGAATCTGAGTGTAACAATAATCAAAACACAACATCTACTGTCCACCCTAGAGGGTAGATACAATAACTTTTGCTATATTGGAGCTTGCAGATCCTTATGTGAAAGGGAGCCTGTGTGGGGATTGCCTATGCAGCTGTTCCACTATTCTGGTCTCCACGACCACTTTCTCATTATGCTTCATAACAACCAGCCCTGTGGTCCTCACACAGCAGCATTGCAATTGGATGGACCTCAGAAGGAATTTAAAAATATAAATCATTATGGTGATTCATCTGTAACTGTGTTATCTTTTTACCTGCATGAAATATTCTTCCAATAAGCAGTCCACCCAGGGTTCTGCTATTTCCATTGGGCGAACTTCATTGGAGATATCACAGCACTTGATCAGTATCATCTTCAGCTGAAAACAGCAAAGCAGTTTATGTGAGATCTTTATTTTATCTGCCAGTGTTTTCCCCTCACTTTGTTGTGGAAAGTCAGCAGTGAAATTAATACCAGGGCGAATAAGATTTGTTTGAAACAAATGGACTCTCTGTAATGATCAAAGCAAAACATACAGCCAAATTAGAAATCCTTCTAAGTTCTGATCCTGGTATCACGGGAGGTGGGCCCTTTGTTCTGGTTGCCTTCCCCTCCATTTAATTGAAAAGAGTGAAAGCATATTTTTACATGTCCACCAAGCAAGGCAGCCTGTCCTCAACTCACTGTAGACGTTAAAGCAATAAAAACCAATATTCCACAAAATGGTGATTTGAAGTTCAGCATTTTGAACATGGGCAATAAATGGGAACTCCATGGTCTATCAGAGATTCTACTACTATAACTCCCGGACCTTAAGCAAGCACAGCCAGTGCAGGGCTGTGGGAAGGTCTGCAGTTCAGAATCATCTGAATATTCCCCACACTTAGGTAGGATTGCTCTGAAATAGCTATATTATTAATCCTGGCTTCCTGAATGAGACAAGATCAGCTTCATGGGAACTGTGGTTGCCGAGCTATTCCAGGGATGCTATAAATAGGTAATGGAAAAGCTCGTGTATTTTTCCATCTCCAAATGATAAGAATCCACAAAGCTGAGGTTTTTGGTTTCGGGAATGCCATCAGGTTGCCCAATCCTGAAAGCAAGATTGTCTCTTTTTATTGATCTTTAAGCCAAGTTGGAGAATCTTTTCCATCTGAATAAATGCTAAATGCAAATAAAGAAAAGCTTCTTACCTGAGTTACATGTTCCTCATTTGAATAGTCAAACTCATCTAAGATTTCTTTGAAAGAATCCAGTATTTCAGCATGCTGTGCCATGTCCGTTGCTAGGATTAATGTAATTATTCCCTATGTTGTTGTTTTTTAAGAAAAAAGAAGAAACATTTTATGCTTCTGGAAATAGAACTATTCTAGCTTTCCATGTATTATCACCCCTTATGAATGGAGGCAAATATATGTGTCCCCGGATAATGTTGCAGGATCCAATCTGGGTCAATCACTGGGACCAGAGGTTTAGTCTTCTGAGTTTTTGGACTCATGCTAGAGCCCATTTTCAGGGAACTTCTCTCTAGTAGAGCTCTGATAGAAAGATGTTCTCTGAAGATGGGTTCCAGCATGAGTCTGAAAGCTCAGAAAACAAAACCCAGATTGGATGCTGTATTATCGCCCCTTGTTCAATTTCCCCCTTTTGGGACATGACTTATTCTGAAGAAGGAAGCTATTTTGGGGAAAAACACAGGACAGAATTTTGCTGAAACTCTATGCTAGGAGTTTTCAGTATAATTACCTTTTTTCCCCGTTATGAGCTATGGAAGGCAAATTTGGATCAGGTCTATAATCATGATATTAAGTCCAAACATGTAGGAAATTCTATTAGCCATACAGGGGGAAACATGTACATGTATTCCCCCCCTTTTTTTTGCATAGCAGGAGGGTTGATCTGGCATTGGTGTTTCTGTATGAACTGAGAATTGCTTTAACAAAACATCAAGAATAGATTTAGCATAATATGTTGTTTACATTGTTTTGCAATTTAAAGCATAATATGATTTTTTTATTTATGTGTGTTATGTTATATTACACTATGCTACGTTATACCCTTCTCTTTAGCATTCCCTTAGGGCTTTTCCCAAAAAACAAAACTTGCAATAAAACCAGTTAAATATATTTACACACTATAATGTAAAAAGCTATAATGTTTTTCCAAATATACCTGCAATATCCTTCACTGAACTGGAACCATTTCCTAGTTGTGTTAAACTACAAATAAGAATCATTCCTACTATGATAACTAAGGATGATGTGTGTTGTATCTAATCTAATTGAAAGGCACCAGCTTGTCCATGAGGTATTTATTTCATTAGGTTTGACTGTTGATGATGCTTCTATTGAATTGCTCAGATGAGACATGCTGACTAGGAGAATATTATTTTATTTCATTTCATTTTATCCCTGCCTGCTCTTAGTCACTGGGCTCTGTACCATCCTTTGATTATTATTTTTACAAGTAACTCAAGGCAACGAACACATTCAGCACACTATCCTCCTCCTATTTTCCCCATAACAGCAACCCTGGGAGGTGGTTTGAGTTGAGATAGAATGACCGGCCCCAAATCACTCAGCTGGCTTTCACGCTAAGACAGGACTAGAACTCACAGCCTCCCACTTTCTAGATACCTTAACCGCTAGACCAAGCCGGCTTTCATGCTATGTTTTACCTTGTAGCTCCAGATTTTAAAAACTTTTTATCAAAGTCTCTCTTGGCATGCTCAAAGATCTAGTCCTCTTTCTGCTGTTTGATATGCTTCAGAGAGCACTTGAAACATTTCAGTAAAACAGACTCAGATATTAAGCTCTCAAATTTTCAACCCATGGAGATAGCACTTGGGGAATCTCTGGCCATGCCTGGTCAATAAGAGTTTTTAGAGCATTGTAGTTAAGCATAATTTTGAGGGGTACAGTCTCCTTAATCCTGAGACAGACCAGCTGAATTCAGTTGCAATTCTCTGTGACAGAGAACATATGTGGAGGTGACCCCATACCTTTGAAGCCATACCTATCTGATCCGTTTGAACTGTTCCTTATCAAGACTGGAGAAAATGTTGCATTCTGGCTGTGCAAGGATCTGGAAAGCCACCGCACAGTGATGATTCTCTAGTGGGGAAATATCATTGTAGCGCACAGCTAGCTCTGTCCGTGCATTGATCTGGTACCTTAAGTAAAGCAAAGGCATAAACAGAAATGTGCTAAATTAGCTTATTTCTACAATGGAATCAAAAACAGGGAACTGAGGAAATAATAAATTCCAGGTGTAATGTAAAAAACCAGAATGTGAAAATAAGCTATGAAAAAAAACTGATCTCAAAACTTAATGCATCTAATATGGCATATGCCAGGGGTAGGCAACCTCGGCTCTTTTATGACTCATGAATGACTCATGAGTCATAAATGCTGACTCAGGAATTCTGGGAGTTGAAGTCCATGAGTCATAAAAGAGCCGAGGTTGCCTGCCCCTGGCATATGCTTTCATGGGTTTCCTGTCTTCTGCTCTCCATTCCAGACCACCACAGCATCCTTGGTCTTGGTGGCTGCTCTTAAGAAAGACCTTGGAGGTAATACTATGGATGCAGTGAAAGAGGGGAAACAGGAAAGCCACATAGTCAAACTGGCTTTCTGTACAGATCAGGTTTGGATTAGAATTACATTGTTAGAAACTGGATCTAACAAAAATGTAGACGTGTGTTTAAAGTGCAGTTTTGCATACTCTACTGCTACAGCAATTACCTCTGCAAAGAGGAAACTGTTTATTAAAGTAAATGCTGCAATGGTAAATCTGCAGCAAAAGTACCAAGTTTTATCTACCGGTATGTGTATCTGAGTGTCTGTGCATGCAGGCATATACTTTTATTCTTTTATGTTGGGAATTACCTTTCCCTTAGATCTTGAACTATAGCATTTATTTATATCTCTATTCCAATACATTTTTTTTTATTTTAAGCTTTTAATTTTCTACCTTTGAGTTTCTGTTAGCTTTTAAAACAATATACACTGAGCAAAGGACCAATATGAAAAGAGAAAAAAGATCCAGTGGACAATCAGTTATAATGGGCTTTAGTGTTACATCTGTTTCAGATCTCTCTTGAAGTAGGAATTATTTACTCATTTAAAAAAACCCACAATCTTTTTAAAGGGGAAAAAAGAGATACACGACATAATCATAAGCCAGTAAATCATATACAGTGCCAAGATGTGTCCTAGGAACCACTGTTTCTCAGAAAGATTCATGGAGTCATATATGGAAATAGAAATGTGGTTCTCGTATTCATTAATGTTCACCTTCTGATACAATTCATCTTTAAGCTCAGGTTGCTGCCTCTTATCCAAATGCCACCTCTTCACTTTTCCCAATTTAATTCTGCTGCTGTTCTTGGGAGGCAAAATGTTTTCAGTACACTTTCACTATCCTCATCCATTAAATATATAGCTAATTTGGAAGCTATAATGGGATGTGTTCTGTTTCATTTTTGCATTGCTCCTTCATTTTTTTTTCACAGTTCAATCACCCATTTCAATGCTATTTATTTACAAACCTGCAATTATGTTAACATTTTTGTTATTAATCTTTATAATTCTGTAAGGATGCGTGCCTGAAGATACAGTCATTGTACTCTGTTTGTTCCAATGTTTTACTAACGCAAACCAATAAGATGTTACTTCCTTCCTCAAGATTGTTTTTTAAAATACATTTCCTACCCACACATATAGAGTGAAACATACTTCTATAAATACATTACCACACAGCTTTAAAAAACATGTTTGAAGCCAAGGGTCAAAGAAGATCACATTTATTTTTCCCAGATCTAATAAAGATGTACACATATTGTTTTTAAAAAAATCTTCATTTGGCCAAGTGATCTTATTTGGGGTTTGATTAACTTCCTCTTTTAGAAGATGTATTATTGGCTACTCTAATTTGCTTAAACCTTACACTCTAGCCCAGGGGTGTCAAACTCAATTTCATTGAGGGCCGCATCAGCATTGCGGTTGCCCTTAAGGGGCCGGGTGGGTGTGGCCTGGGTGGGCATGGCCTACTGGGTGGGCGTGGCTAGAGTACGTATGGCCTACTGGGTGGGCGTGGCCAGCTCTACATCATTGGCATCAAGGGTGCCTATGGGGGCCTGGGCAGGAGTGGGACAGATCTGAGGGTCTCTGGCAGGAGGAGGGTCTCTGGGCCAGGGCCAAGGCAGTGGGGGCCGTTCCCTCACTGTTTCCAAGATGGCTTCACGGGCCACATGAAACCACTTCGCGGGCCAGATCCGGCCCCCAGGCCTTGTGTTTGACATGTCTGCTCTGGCCGATTATTATATCCTGCTAATGTAAATAGCCTGAAATTAATATCCTGTGTATATTTACCAGGCAGCAGAATGAAGTGTCTTAGGCACCGTGTACTACAGGAAGACAACAAAGGAGCACAGTTTAATTTATTGTCAGTATATTTTTTGCAAAGCAAGGGAAAAGGCTTTTTTGAGTTTTCTCCCCCCCCCCCCGGTGCCAAAATAATACCTACAGCCTTTAGCATTATATATTTCAATTTAGGCAGTGCATTTTCTATTCCACTAATGTCTTGGGCCAGCATCTTCAGGAATTGGGTGGAAGACCTGATGGTGGAATTCCTGCGAAAGGATGTTGCATAAGATTGCATAGCCAACTCACCACGGCCAACTCACCCCAGGACAACTCGCTGTGGGACAATTTAACAAATTCAGTTTAACGATTTAAAATAAATTAAAAAAATATTTTCAATTTTGTCATTCACATTTCATTCTGTCTCTCCTTTTTTTTATCCTTTCTTTAATGATTCTATTCCACCATTTCTTTGATATCAGTGTAACTCTTGTGGCAACCTTGGCTCTTTTATGACTTGTGGACTTCAACTCCCAGAATTCCTGAGCCAGCCATGCTGAGGAGAAATGGAGAAGTTTCCATACTGAGCCATGCTGGCTCAGGAATTCTGGCAGTTGAACTTCACGAGTCATAAAAGAGCCAAGGTTGCCTACCCCTGTCATAGACCCATGTTTAACATGAAGTTTCAATTGTGTTCTGTTTCTCTATGCAGTTGCTATATGCCTTTGACTCTCTTTCAAAAGAATACATACGTGTTATTATACCCTGGGTGATCCAGATCATGACACACTGATGCTGTCATTAGCATTAAGATATCCATTTGAGAAATCTTTGCCTAAAAGAGAAAAGGGAGAAAATACAGTCTTATAATTTCATACAGCTTTCACAACATCAGAAGGACATTTAAGTATCAGAAAAATAACATGAAACAAGGTTAAGTCAACACCTAATGGCTACATTTACTGCAGCCAGTTTAAAGAGCCTTTTTCTGGCAGGACAGCCTAGCAAATCATCCAAGTCTGGCAGTGATGTATAATTAACAACAGGATAGAGCGGAAATGTTGGATCTGCTTAACCGTGGATAAATTTTATTTAAATGCAAAGTTTGCTCAGCTTGCAATATGTGGTGCCAGGATTTATATTAGTCAAAAAAGATACTTATTTTCGTATTTCATATTTTATTTCAGTACCAAAGAGAAATAGCAATAGGGGAATACTTTTTATTTTCTGCTACTTGCTTGAGAAAATAACTTGGGGTTACACAAGAAATTCTTCTTCTTTGCAAATGTACTATATCAATAATTATCTTGCCTTGCATTATTCTCTCCCTACCAGTCAAAAGACCTGTTCAGCCTTTCTTTCTTTTTAGCTTTTTTTTTCAGGGTGTGGGGAGGAAGGAGAGAAAAAGCAATGGGAAAATATGGAAGCATTGCAACTGGGAAAAAAGAACATATAGACCAATTTTTCAAATCCCAGCAACTGTCTGACAAAAGTCTGATAATACAATTGTTCTTGTATTGGCCACTCAACCTGCAAATTTATGCCCACAAAGATAATGGGAATGATTAGCTTCTGTATGAAAATTTGAGTTCTACATATTTAAGTTTAAGTTTAAGTTTAAGTTTATTGAATTTATATACCGCCCTTTTCCCGTAGGACTCAGGGCAGTTTACAAGGTATTTAAAAACGTCAATACAATACAAAAGTTAAAAACAATTAAAAACAATTAAATTTGATCCCTGAAAAATATAAAACCCCAATTAAAAAAACTCTCAGCCTTGGCCGGAGAGCTCAAAGAGCCAGGTCTTCAGGTCCCGGCAGAATGAACGAAGGTCGGGGGCAGTCCTAAGCTCCACGGGCAGCTGGTTCCAAAGGGCAGGCACAACCACTGAGAAGGCCCTCCCCCTGGGTATTATCCGCTGGCAGTCTTTTACCGGCGGCAGCCTGAGAAGGCCCTCCCTGTGGGAGCACACAGGACGAAGGGAACTTGATGCCGGCAGCAGGTGTTCCCTCAAATATCCTGGACCCAAGCCATTTAGGGCTTTATAGGTCATCACCAGCATCTTGAATCTCACCCGGAGGGCAACCAGAAGCCAAGGCAGCTCGCGGAGTAGAGGTGTTACATGCGAGTATCGGGAAACCCCCATCACAACTCGCGCGGCCGCATTCTGCACCAGTTGAAGCCTCCGAGTGGTCCTCAAGGGCAGCCCCATGGGGTAACTTTCTTAATACAGGTGGTCCTCAATTTAAAACAGCTCATTTAGTTACCATTCAAAGTTATAACAGCACTGAAAAAAGTGACTTATGACCATTGCGGCATCCCCATGGTCATGTGAACAAAATTTAGATGCTTGGCAAGTGACTCATATTTATGAAAGTTGCAGTGTCCTGGGTCATGTGATCACCTTTTGCGACCTTCTGACAAGCAAAGTCAATGAGGAAGCCAGATTCGCTTAACAATTGTTTTACTGGCTTAACAGCTGCAGTCATTGACTTAAATGCGGCAAGAAAGGTCGTAAAATGGGACAAAATTCACTTAACAAATGTTTCATTTTAGCAACAGAAATGTTGGACTCCAAGGGGCAAATCCTTAAGACAGTGTGCAATGGAGATAATTTAGAAAATCTATCCCTAGCTACAATGGCCAGGACTGAATCAGGCTGTATAAGGCAACACCTCTCTCTTGCCACCTGCTTTGTAAGGCAAAATTCCCTTTTGGCCTGACAGTTTTGAGACACAATCAGAGTACATTGAATAATGTGGTGTTAGTAAATTAGGAATTCTGGATGTTGTAGCCTAACACACCTGGAGGGCCCTGTGTTGGAAATGGTGCAAGAGAATGGCGCAAGAAGTAGTTCAAACAGTTTGGGCCACCCTGAATTTGGATGAAAGAGGAAGCCAAGATGCTTTGATTTTCTCTTCTGTAAGTCAAAGAAACATTAAATGTATAGCATTTTCATTTTTTAAGGAGGGGAAAGTCATTAGGAAACTTGTATAAGGAGGCCTAACTCCCTCTTAAATTTGAATTTCTTGCTTGTTTTTTTTAAATTTTAAAAAATAGGACAAAGATTTCCCCTAATTAGTTTATATTTCATAGGAGGCATCAGCATCTTGAGCTATTACTGATTTATCCATCAGAGTTACTGTGGCTCAGAAGTAAGGAACATGCTTTGCAGGCTGGAGATCTGAAGATGAATTGCTGGCACCTGCAGTCTCCAGATAGGCCTCCTGTTTGAACTTCTGCTGCCAACCAGTGTTAACAATGTTGGGCTAGAACTGGATGGACCAATGATCTGATATAAGGTAGTTTTTTTATGTCTCTTGGACATTAAGAAACTGCCAGGATTATTAACCATCTTCTTTTCACTGGACCTTTCAATTCTTCACTTAAATGCATAAAAAATTGCACACTGAAGTGACCGTGGGATCAGCAAAGTCCCAGGGATGCGGAAAGAGATGTATTAGGTCTTTCAATATTAAGTTAACAAAACACTGTTGTTATAGGGGCAAAAGCATTAAAAAAAGCCAATGGATTTAATGATGTTTTCTGAAGTCCGTTTTCTTTTGATAGAACTGAAGAGAGAATAAAAGTGGCCAGTGAAAGACACACCTGGAGGTTGCAGAGTGAGATCATGCTGTACATCATCTGGGTAACACAGAAGCAATGTCGAAAATTATGGAATGGATTGTTTCTGTAATTGTCATGAATACATAGCTATAAAAATAAAGAGGAAAAACTGATAAAGAAAGCAAGAATGTGGCAATAAATCCCAATAAACAACCCTTTGGTGCCATTATTTTCTCCTTTTAGATTCTAGAATATTACAATATTATTGCTATTCTATCTTTGTACTTAAAAAAAAAGATAAACATAAAATATATTTTGTTTGCATTATTACTACAAAGAGGCTTGTTTCCGCTCATTCTTTGGGTCATATTCCATTTCTACTGAATAACAGTCGGCTAATCTCTGGTATAAGTCAGAGAATTGCTTCACAAGGTCACAGAATTGGCCAGATAAAAACACTGGAAATATTGGCATGTGTATCCATATTTTGTAAAGTAAACGCAGTGATGTGCAAAGGGGAAAATATAAACCTCCCGATTCAGGGAGGGGCTGACATGCAGAGTTATCATGAGAAAGGTCAATCACCAAGTACAGATAATAATAATAATAATAATAATAATAATAATAATAATAATAATAATAATAATAATAATAATAATAATAATAATAATAATAATAATAATTTTATTTATATACCGCCCTTCTCCCGGAGGACTCAGGGCGGTGAACAGGGCAAATATATAAAAAATACAAAAATACAAAAGTTAAAAGGAATTAAACATATGCCCAACTAAAAACAGTGAATACAAATATTAAAATAACAATAAAAAACCCCACCCATCCCCCATCAGGCCAGGCCGGCTTGTTCAAATAAGAATGTTTTTAGATCGCGACGGAAGGAGCGAAGGTCGGGCGCCATCCGGAGCTCAACCGGTAACCGATTCCATAGCTCCGGGGCGCCCACAGAGAAGGACCTCCCCCTGGGGGCCACCAATCGACATTCTCTGATCGGTGGCACCCTGAGGAGGCCCTCTCTGTGGGAACGCACAGGGCGGAGGGAAGTTGATGCCGGCAGCAGGTGTTCCCTAAGGTACTCCGGACCCATGCCATGTAGGGCCTTAAACACCATCACCATTTTGAGTCACCAAATTGTCCTGGATATACAGTGTATATATAATCCCATTCTACTACTCCATTTTGGGTTAAGCAACATTATATAGTATAGAAAAGGAATAAGAAATAGAACACCAGAATATCATTAAGGGCTGAAAATAAAACAAGGCAAAAGTTTACACCAGTATCATTTACTACACCATACTTTCCTATATCTTCAAATAGTTTCTACCAGACCTGTAATTTTTTCAGTCTGGTATTGTATTGTTGTATTAAGTTGTATTTTAATTTTGTATTAATCCACATTCATCCATTTTACTCCCATCTCTTCTTAAATACTTCTTAAATAAGTCATGCCACCTGTAGGTTAACTTCTATGTTTTTCCTGATATATCTAACTCTATCATAAAAGAAAGGCAAACAAGTACACTCTTATAGAAAACAATTTTTGTTTTTTCAATCAAACATTCACTCTGCACAGTACCACCATAAACTATCCACGTATACCTATTATCTTTCTACCTGAAGTAGTTGAATTAGTACCTTGGCTGAATGCTTACCAAAAATTGGGGAACAGATAACGACATCCTAAAATGTACAAATGCTGGAAAGAAAAATGCTGAAGAATTTTAGTTTTAAGCAGTATGACCATTTCCGCACTTTCGAAACTGCTGTATTATGCAGATTGGAACAGAACTAACCTTGGGGATTTATTTATGGAGTTTTAAAATATAGTTCTTATTTCAAAACATGTGTACAAAAATGTGTATAAATAGTAATATAATATATAATATATAATTGCAATGGTTCAGCTCATTTAAATGGTATTGTGAGTGTATGCCATGATTAAATAATGGAAGTATCTAAAAATAAATTTGATACAAAATTGATTCAGGACATGGAACAGGCAAGACAACTCAAATAAAAGAACTAATGGGCTGCTACATATTATAATGAGAGGTAGAGAAGCTGGTGCCCTCCAGATATTATGGATTATGTTTTCAAAATCCCTTGCCATTAGCCATCATAGCTGTTATGTCGTGGGCTCTGGTGAGCCGGAATGAAGACACACAGTTGTTCAGAGAGTAACACATCCTTTATTAATTATGACAGAGCTTAACCCGGGCCGTGCCCAGCCACTATATATATATATATATATACAGTCCAACCCTCTAGCAGCAGCCAATAGAATGGAACCCATGCTTCCCGCCAAGGTAGACCAATTGCAAGGCTGGAGACGGTCTGTCTAGGTTTCAAAGGAGCCGTTGGCTCACGTGGTGTGGTACCACAAGCTCAGTACATAACAATAGCTAGGGTTAATAATGGCTGAAGTTCAAAACAGTTGAAGGGCAGGAAGTAAACTCTCACCCAACAAACTATTGGATACAAAATTTAAGTTTTTTTCATTTTAAAAAAGGGTCCCCAAAATACTCTTGAGTTCAGTATTGGCTGAACCACAGCAGTTCTTACATTCTAAAGGCATTTTAGCACTGCACCCTTAAGCTGTTGTTATCTTGTGCTGATACCCACTAACTTCTAAGCTGGCTTAAGAAAAGGAAAATAATAATCTAACAATGTCTCACTCGAGTTTTAACCAGTGACCTTATGCATATCAAGCAAATGTGATATCCATTCTGCTCTTTGAACATCATTGCTAATAATACTGCAACAGAGTCTGAGAATTTCAGGGCAGTGATCATTGACCTAGGTGAGGGAGCGTTCCTACCTCTGCACATAGCGCAGGAAGCTACTTAGAAGAAAGTAAAGCTAACCAGACATCAACACTCAAGCCAGCAATAGGTAGAAAACATTAGTCTTAACGTGGAGTAGAACAATACAGACAGAAGTCATGTGGTGGACTGGGGGCAAATAGACAGTGAAGTTGTTTGTTCCCTTTGTCTAAAAATAGCTTCTGGCATGTACATGTAATGGACAACCTGGCAATGTTGGAATTTTATCGGTCTGAAAGTGAACTTCAAAGTACGCATGCTAAGAGTAACTTTAAAAAAGATGTATTAGAATGTAGTTTTAGAAAATTTTTAAAGAAAATCTTAGTGTTTTAAAATGGATGAAAAAAATATTTTCCCCTTAAAGAATCTGAAAGAATAGAGTGAATTTTGTTCATATAAATAGTGATAATTTATAAAGATTATTAATTACAAATTGAAATACATATTTCAACAGTAAGCAGTAATGGTTAAGATGATTGTTCCATTCAAAGAGGAGAATATATTTATGTTTTTTTATTTGGATATCACTTCTGGATTTTGTGCTTGTGAAGAAAAAAAATGAAACTTTGACTTTGGTTTTGCCAGTTAGATAGGTTTGTTGTTATAGAAATAGCTAGTTATATACTAATGTGTAAAAGTAAAAAGCGGAGGTTGTAATGTTGTTATCTTGTACTGTGCTAAAAAGAGTCGGAAATCAACGCCTTTTTCTTTGCTCTCTTGTACCTCATATTTTCTTTCCCCTTTCTTTTTTCTTCCCTTAATTTCCTACCTTTATTTTTGTTTGTATTTTAATCATCAATAAAATAAAAATTATATATAATTTTAAAAAAGAATGAAGTATGCACTTTGGGCATTTAATTTTTCAATGGTTATTTTGCATTCAGCTAACTTTTGTCTTAATTTCAAGTACTAGAGTCTACATTGAGAACATATATTTGCAGACTTACAAATCTGTAAAGTTATAAATATTTTAAATTGTTTAAAATCCATTGGCAACTTACCAGCCACCGTTTCAGTGTGATAGGGTTGATGTTAAAGTCTTTCACCAATTCTAAATCAAGATACATATGTTCCAAACAACTCAGCATCTGGAGGAAAAATTTAAAAAGCATATATTTTTAATTTTTCTTTGTGTATTAAAAATAAGTTGCATATAGTCTACTAAATGCAGCTAGGAAATAACAAATTTATTTTTTTTAATTCCCAAAACTTATTGAACTTACAAATCATGGCAGCCTGGTTGATAACTGAATGATATATTGATACCGTGTAATACATTGTTCTAAATTTTACATAATGCTTTTTTAATTTTTAACAAATAAGGAAGAAATCCCCAGAATTACAGAGGATGTTTACTTCTGTTCAAATCAGCAACATGATTCAGTATCCCTTTACTATGGCAGAGGGCCAATTCTCAGGACTCTAAATTTCTAATTCATTCTCTGCCCATACTAAATAAAACAATCTAATATTTTTAACAACAACAAAAGCCATTTTCTTCAGCAATGAATCGATCCCATTTTTGCAAACCCTTCAAATCAAGCTTTAGAATAGGAGAGTCCAATATTGGCAACTTTGTGGACTTCAACTCCTGAAATCCCCCAGCCAACATAGTTGGCTGAGGAATTCTGGGGGTTGAAGTCCACAGGCCTCCAAGTTGCCAAGGTTAGACACTCCTGCTTTACAGTTTGTTTAGAGATCAATCCCAGAAGAAAACAACATCTGTAAGAAAATAACACTTCATTTTCAGTTTTAGAACAGGAAACTGAACCATCTGTTTAACAGCACGCTCAAGGAAACAGTTATTTTAGATGACAGTCATAGGATATAAATTTCTATTTTTCAGCTGTGAGTGCTGAACATTCAGCATTTAAAACTTGAACATTTCTTTCCTCTAAATATTAGTAACACTATTACTTTAACATTTACAATATTCCACTATGTGAGCTGGGATTCAAATTATTTCAGAATATCTCCTCCCATGTCAACTTGGCTGTGCATTGAGATCATAGATAAGGAGCGTTTCTTTGGGCAGCTTTTGGAAGAGAGGTGCAAGATAAAGGCATGAAGGATACTTTGTGGTGATCCCTTGGCTTCATATGTGTTTATACACTAGGTTATGCTTTAACCATAGTTTAGTAAAGAAGCCAGAAACAGCCAGTCCTTGATTTGTTTCCCCTCAATTTTCTGTTGACTTGCTTTGCTTCTCAATAAATTGATTAAAGGGTAGGTTGGAGTATAAACCAGACATAAACTAAGAAGCCATAAATACATTATCTATCCATACTGTCAAGGGATGCAGTGGCTCAGTGGGTTAGGACGCTGAGCTTGTTGATCAGAAGGTCGGCAATTTGGCGGGTCAAATCCCGAGTGCCGCGTAGCAGAGTGAGTGCCTGTTACTCATCCCAGCTTCTGCTAACCTAGCAATTTGAAAGCACGTAAAAATGCAAGTAGAAAAATAGGGACCACTACAGTGGGAAGGTAACAGCATTCCGTGCACCTTTGGCGTCTAGTCATGCCAGCCACATGACCACGGAGACGTCCTCGGACAAATGCTGGCTCTTCGGCTTTGAAACGGAGATGAGCACCGGCCCCTAGAGTTGGAAACGACTAGCACGCATGTGCGGGGGAACCTTTACCTTTACCTATCCATACTGTCATATCACTGTTTAACCCTGAAAGGTAAACAATTAACCCAACAAAAATGTGGTTTCAATATAAGCTTTCCTGCTCTAAAATAAATCATGATGTTTTCACTGACCCTAATAACATTTGGATTAAACTAAAAATAAACCTTATGCTTTACCATGACATGCAAACCCTAATTTTGAAATGCTCTTTCTAGGGAACTTCAATAGGTGTTTTTTTAAAAAGCCAAATTAGCATACAGTATTCCTTTTGAGGGTGCATTTTAAATTTAACTTTAGCTAAATCAAAGAATGAAATAGAAATCTGCTACATATTTCTTTAAAATTAAAATTATATATTATATATTACACAAGTCAGTAGCAATTACAGCAGAGATATGAACACAATGCATTTTTCCACTAACATCCCTCATCCTCTATCGAAAATTCAAAACAGAACACTTCACATTTTGGAATGATACTGTCCTTCAGCATGATTTTTTTAAAAAACTTTTGGTACAAAATAATTTTTGCATAAATGTATATATTGGAGGAAATTGCTTAAATAAAACACAACCTCCAACCATTAAACAGAAAATTTAATCAAACAAGTGATATGCCAATGGCTGGTGCAAATCAAATTTAAACTGATCCCTACATCTCTAGTTTATTTGAATACTGAGATTTTAATCCGGTTAAAAAGCTTTGCTTTAATGCTTTTCAATTTCTAATGCAGTGATTTATTAATTATAAAACACTTTAAGGAGCTTTTTAATATAAAAGATGGGTAAAGGTGGTCTACAAATTTTAGAATTGTTTTAAAATGATACTGTGAGAAGATGTTAAAGGAAAAAGCACATGCCTAAATGGTAGTAAGATTGAATGAGAAAGCAGTGCCTTCTTTAAGAATCTGAAGAATTGTCTCTCCGAAGGGGACAAAGTCTTGTTCTCTGCTGTCCTCAAGGGAAGGCCTAGACCAGGAGTGTCAAACTGGCGGCCCACAGGCCGGATGCGTCACATGCAGGCCATGCCCACCCCAGCTCTCAAAGGGAAAAAAGTCACGATGCATCACGATCCATCATGTGATGCGATCGAGTTTGACATCCGTGGCCTAGACTGAATGGGTGTGATATAGGAAGACAAATTGCACCTGAATGTGATGAGAGGTTTCTTAATAGTAAGAGTAGCTTGCAAATGCAGCTGTTACTCAGAGGATGGCAAGTTGTCCCTCAGTGAAGATCTTGAAGAGAAAATCAACAGCCATCTGTGGGAATGATCTAGTTCTACATTTCCTGTAGCAAGGACAGAGCTAAACTAAATGATCTACTGCTCTCTTCTACTCTTGTGAAATCCTGTAATTATAACTGCTTTGCTGAAATTTCTTTTGTTTTTCCACTCTGCCTCTATAAATAGAATCCATCTTTTCAGACACTGAACTCGTGTTTGTATATTTTCGGAGCAGTTCCTGGATGACACTAAGATAAAGGTCCCAGTCCTCAAGCAATCAGGAACAAAGCCACAAAATAACCTTACAAGATGACAGGTCAGGGATTTGTTTCCAAAGTGCTGCATTACCTCATTGGGTTCCCACAGCCAGACATCAAACGTTGGTTTCCTAAGAGCTCCTATTGTCTCCTGAGAAAGCATATACTGTAGAGAAAAACAAGCCTTTATGATGAATATATGTTATCTTTAAATCAGTAAATCGAATGAGTCAGCTTCAGTTTTTCTTTAAGCTAAATGCTTGTTCTCAAACATCAGGTATCTTCACAAAATATCCACCCACCCGTCCATCCATCCATCCATCCATCCATCCATCCATCCATCCAAACATAAAGAGTATAGGTCTTTTCCCATTTGCAACTATCTATAGCAGAAACATGTCCCAGCAGCCTTTTTTTTCCTGCTGTGTTGAGATGTTATCTTTATCTGATCCAGCACTTATCAGAGCATCCAGTTCCTAAAACTAACAATTAATGGAAATATTTAAAGGAACCTTGAAATAATTCATAAACCGCATCCTGGGACCCTCTAAAGAGATTACAACAAGTAAGATTTTCAAGGAAAATGAATCAATATTGATTATACATTTGACATTCCAGAAGTATGTTGATGATAGCAAATTCATAAATCTTTTTGGGATGTGCAATCTTTATGACCATATTTTCAACTATTAAAAAAACATAGTTGAGGGCCACAAGGGCCATGGACAATAATGTGAGGCTGTATTGTGGAAAAGGTTTGCCTTCCTTCCCCTTTTTTTCAGTTTGAACAACTTTTGGGTCTACAATTGGTATGTATTTTGTATCTGAAACATGAAATAGGAATATGAACAGTTTAACACCAAATTTTAGCAGCATGATGACCAATGGGGCCAAAATCATGGGGTTCAGGAGCCCCACATTCACTGATTCACCCCCCCATTTACTATTTTTAAAGAAATCTTAAGGCAAAGAATACTATGAGCTATTACATCTGAATTCACATCTGTCAACTCTTTTCAAGATGATGTTTACTGTAGTGACTTGTAAGAAGACTGGTTTGGGGGAGAGATTTTAAACATAATGATCCTGAATCTTCCTTCCCGCATATAATATCCTCCTGGGAATTATTTGACAGAAAGCAAAAGATGCCAAGAATAATTTTAGCTATTGTGATGCTCAGCTCTGTCTAAAGATACTCTGAATGTATCTACATGACTTTATACCTTGGGATAGGCGGGGACATCCCTTCGGGGTATCAGCTTTTTGTTTTCATCCAGGAAACTGTATTTACAAGGGCAGTTGGTCCTGTGTAGAAAACAAAATCCAACACTCAGTATCTAAAGAAAACTTTTAAAATTTTCATTTAAACTCATAGGACACAATCAAAATGTTGACTCTAAAGGTTAACTCCTGCAAAATTGATTTCCCCCTTTTCACACCAGACAAACCAAACTGCTTTCCTCTGAATAACATAATATCCTAAGAGATTTGTAAAGAAATGTAGTATTTGAATGTTTGCCAAACACGACTGTAGACGTCCCCCACCCCCACCCCAAAAGAGCCTTTATTCATTTGAAGCAAACTTCTAAACATGCAGGTTACATTCAACAATCCTTATTCCCTACTTAGAAATACTTAGGATTATTATGCTAAAACATTTATTTCCTTATGTGGGGCCCTTTTTATACTATCCAACACCTGTAAACATTAACTGTGTTGAGTCGAAATCCAATTCATACTTTTCAAGATGTGGAAATCTTTTTCTCACACAATGTCAGTATCAGCAATTTAATACTGAAGGATGTATACAAAGTGATGGCTCTTTGGGGATATATTGTAAAATATTGTAAAACTCTTTAATAAAAAAAAACAAAAAAAAACAAAGTGATGGCTCTTGAGTAGATCTGTGTACCAGTTTTTTAATTCATGAAAAAGGAACAACTGCAATCTTACAGAACCTTTCCTTCTAAATAGGTAAACTATTCACACAAGACTTAATTTACCAAAATAGAAACAGAAAGTAGGAATAAGCTCCTTGAAGATAAAATTCCGTGTTATGCCCTTCCCAATTTTTCTTAAGAGATTCAAGGTGCTGGTGATGGCCTATAAAGCCCTAAATGTCATGGGTCCGGATTACTTACGGGAGCACCTGCTGCCGGCATCAACTTCCCTTCGTCCAGTGCGCTCCCACAGAGAGGGCCTCCTCAGGGCACCGTCGGTCAGAGAGTGTCGACTGGCGGCCCCCAGGGGGAGGGCGTTCTCTGTGGGCGCGCCAGACCTTTGGAACCGTTTACCGGTTGAGCTCCAGATGGCTCCTGACCTTCGCTCCTTCCGCCGTGCCCTAAAAACTTACTTATTTGAACAAGCCGGCCTGGTCTGATGGGTTTGGGGTGTTTTAATATTAATTTTATTATTTTTACTGTAATTGGGCTACAATGTTTAATTCTTTTTTAACTTTTGTACATTGTATTTCTATTGTATTTATTGCCCTGTACACCGCCCTGAGTCCTCCGGGAGAAGGGCGGTATAGAAATTAAATTATTATTATTATTATTATTATTATTATTATTATTATTATTATTATTATTATTATTATTATTATTATTATTATTATTATTATTATTATTATTATTATTATTATTATCAAGCTCTCCTTGTCAAAGATGGATGAGAACATTGTCCCGTTGTAAAACAGAAGGAAGATTTAAATTGGTTTATTTGGGTGCCATCTTGAATTTTTTTCCCAGTGGCAAAATACCTCAGTTTTATGTAACATATATGCCATGAATCACATTCAGCCATGGTGTAAAATAAAACCTAGTTCCATTTTTCTACTTCTTATTACAGTACAGTGGCATAATGATTGAGTTGTTAAACTAGGATTAAGATACCTGAATTCAATCCACCCTTAGCTACAGAGACTCATTAGGTGACCTTGGGCCAATCTCAGCTGCCAATATCTCTCACAGGATTATTGTGGAAAGAACCTCTATGAGGGAATACTGTTTATACTGCATTGAGCTCCAGAATGAAAGGCCAGATAGAAATCAGATGAAAGAGAGACAGACAGATAGAAATCCTGATTTTATTCAAAAGGTGAATAAACTCAATATCTAAATAAGTCTAAATATAAAGAATGGTAAATGATACAATAAAAACACTTGGAAAATCTAATAAGAAAAGGGCATATTCAATTGCTACCTTGTACTCTGCCTCTCATATTGCTATGAGGAAAAAAGTACACCACAAACAGCAACAGAAATTAAGTAATGCTGTGCACGTCTTTGGATGGTTGTTAAATTTGCTTGATAAATAGGAACTTCTTTTATCTCTCTGTTTAAATGTGCAGTAGCTGATATGGAGGACTCTACCACAGGACAATCTATTTCATTTGTAAACTAACCTCCTTTAATCCTCAGGTCAATTTGCATTCCTTGGTAGCTGATCACACAGCCATTTGCATCTCAATCATGTCCCAAACTGCAGTGGAGTTTGCATTCTGACTCACTGGGATTCCAGAGAAAGAGAGAGAGACAGACAGACAGACAGACAGGCAGAGAGGGAGAGAGGGAGAGGGAGAGGGAGAGGGAGAGGGAGAGGGAGAGGAGAGAGAGAGAGAGAGAGAGAGAGAGAGAGAGAGAGAGAGAGAGAGAGAGAGAGAGAGAGAGAGACTGTATGAGTGGTTATGGCAGTGAGGCACTGTTGAAAGGACTAATTCTGTCGTTGCTTTTGCCTTTCCATAGCTAAATGTTGAGAATACTGCCAATAAGTGCCTGCTCTTATCTACTTCCCACTGACTTCCCATTTGCCATGGAGTTTCCTGTGAAGTAACAAACATCTCCTTCTCTTTCATCAAAAGAGAAAAAGAAAGAAAGAAGGGGAGCCCATTTATTCCCTATTTTTGTACAGTATGGCACAATCCTGATTGATTTCCGCAGTGTATTATCTCAGTAAATTCTAATGGTTTTAGTCGGCTTTTCTGGGTGAAAGGGAATTGGGAGACAAGGGCATGGCAAGTAGTTTGTTTAATTAAAAAAAGACACGGCTGCCCCTAAACCCAAGAAGGAAGCACACTGGAAGTGAAATCTCCCTGGGTTGGGGGTGTGGGATGGGGAACTTCATTCAAAATGACTGACAAAGCAGGGAGAGGTGGGTTTGGGGGACTTTAAAGTGAATCACCTATGGAATGCAACTCATGAAGTGGGACTGGACGTCTCCAGCTGTAGAAGTAGCATATTTCCTACAGTTGGAAGACCTGAAGGTCTGTTGTACACTTACTGATTATTTTGTTCTTCATCAGATCACTGGGAAATGTATAAATATGGGAAAGGAAGTTTATTGTATATTTATTGATTCTGAAGAATTATATGATAGTGAGCAGGCCTACATTATAGAATGTTTTGGATAAGCATTGGAGGAGGTTGAGTGAGAATCAAATGTCAACCCGTGTAACCATCTGCGCTCTTGGTTTTAATCTTTTATTTGTTTAGTTGTTGTTAATATTAGTTTTCATGCTTTTAATATTTTAGAATTGTGTCCTAGCTGAGTGGTTTAAGTTTAATTTTCGTTAAAGATATTAAGGTTTAACTGCACTCTTAGAGTACATACATTTTCCAGTAAGACAAATGGCAGTGAAGTGATGCAAGTAGAAAGAAAAGGCTTGGGGGGTTAAAAAGGTTTAAAATGTTTTGTTCAGAAGAACTCTACAAATATTGTCTTTAGTGAATTGTAAATTTCTGTGCAAAGAAGCACAAATATTAACTGAAGAACAGTTAAATGTAGTACAAACAGTCTCACATCTTGACATAATTTTCCACAATTGACAATAGTGTAATTTAATATTCCCCCCACATGCCCCAGGTCATGATAGATAAATCAGTCTGCATTTGAGATGCAGGTACACAACAATTTCTTGACTAAGATTCAGAATAATTCCCTATTCATCTCCTTCCATAACAGTTTTAAATGTCTGTTTAGCTGCTCATGTACTTGTTTATGAGGAATGATGGCTACAGAACAGCCTGATGTTTTTAAATTCATCAAGTCTCCCATCCCAAGCAATGGTTGCTTCTGCTGTTCTTTTAATTACAATTCCAAACCTCCTAATACATCAGATTAGTTGACTGGCTTCTTCCATAAAAAGGAAATAACTCATTTGGGGAGTTAAAATATAACATGCACATTCTGTCACAGTGCAAAAGGAGTTGCTGTGCATATATTGTGATGTTCTCTCAGATTACATGTTGTATTGGAGCAGGTCTACTTCTTGTAAGCGAGTCTGTTACCAAACTGATGTTTTTCTTGGCAAAAGAATTTTTTGTTCTCTGCATAAAACCAAGGGCAGAAGTCTTTATTACCGGATGGCTTAATGGAGGGAAACCAAGATGTTAATCTTTCCAAGAGTTATTTTTCCAGTTACTCTTTAACTATTAAGTGGCCATATGTTCTTAAAAAAACTAATGAATCTTGACTTTTTATCCATGCTAATTTAAAAAACACCAAGAAGCTTCGTAATTTGTGAATAATGACCATTGAAAATGAGACATTATTTGGTTTATTAGATGGCAGTCCTATGCACATTGACCTGGAAGTAAGCCCCACTCTTGATTTTAAACTTGCACACTGCCCAGAGTCACTACTGAATGATGGGTAGCCATATAATTTACTCAAATAAATTTAAAAAACATGTTGGATTTTACCCATTTTCTGATTCCTTAGATTTATATCCCACCATTCCTCCAGAGCTCTAGGCAACATTAATTTAATACTGATTTATTGACTGTATTTATATTCTCACCTTTTCTCCGAGAGCATAAGTTAGCCTTCTTCCCTAATTTTGGTCCAACAATAACCTTGTGAGGTGGATTGGGCAGTGAATGGCCAAGCCACCTTGGGATTTCCATAGCTGAATGGAAACTTAACCCTGGCTCTCCATGTCCAAGACTAAACTGACACTCTATCCTGGGTATCTCTTGATTGGCTTCTAAATAAATCTTCGGAATTTTCCCAATGCAGAAGTGGCCATTCAGAAGTGCCTTTCTTCACAAGCAGCAAAACACAAAACTTACCTGGTATTCCTTGCAGCCATTTCATCCCTCATCTTTTTAATGTCACTCTTACACTTTTCAATTTCCACTATTTTCAGTCCTTCCACTGTCAACAGAGTAAAACAACAGGAAGGTTACCATGGAGAAGGCCGAAGGATCTCATTGCAGTAATTGAATAGAATTTCAAAAGCCACCAAACAGCATGCTGGTGATTCAGCAGCCCCTCAATCTGAAACCTGCTCCTCTACAGGCAGGTACTGTTAATAGAATCAATCATTCAAATAATACAACACTAAGAATAACATTAGAAGTAGCAGAAAAGCAGCTACATTAGTATTGTAAGCCACAGCAGCAACATCCAGCCATTCTTCAGCTTCCTTGGACCATTTCTTAGAATAGGAATAAATGAAAGCAGCAAGCTGTGGCCCTACTATATTAATACAAACCACTATATAGTGACAATACTTTGTTGGGCTTCCATTTAGCATCCTGTTAAATGAAAAAATGGTTCCATGATAGTTCTTTGTATAGAAGCACCAGCTGTGACACTAAGCCTTGGATCAACTTTTTCTCACCCTGGTGCGCTAACTAGCATATTAGGAAGATAGACAGAAAGCAATTCCAACTGGTTCTTCAGTGAGGAGGAGGAGGAGGAGGAGGAGGAGGAGGAGGAGGAGGAGGAGGAGGAGGAGGAGGAGGAGGAGGAATGGATTATATTGTTCAACATGTGATGACAGACATGAAATGATTGCATGGAAAACTTCTAGCCAAAAAGCTGTAGTAGTAAATAGCATGTGCTGCTCATAACACCACTTAAGAGTAAGAAAGAATATTCTTGGTACATTCTTAGTACAGAATCACTTTATGAGGCACTTTTCCTGTAACGATCCTCCTATACAAGCTTGCTGGAACTACCTTTGCTCTGGCATTTTAATGTTTATGAACTGCTCCGCAATAAATTGTCAGCCTGACTGGGACATTCATCACACCAGCATTGCATGTTTCCTGCTGGGCAGCGCTGGCAACAAACCTCTGCAAGCAAGTGGAATAATCTTTATTTTTAGTAGTTTTCAGATACTTCAGTCTCTACAGCAGGGGTGTCAAACTCAATTTCACTGAGGGCCGCATCAGCATTGCGGTTGCCCTCAAGGGGCCAGGTGGGTATGGCCAGGGTGGGCGTGGCCTACTGGGTGGGCGTGGCTAGAGTGTGTATGGCCTACTGGGTGGGCGTGGCCAGCTCTACATCATTTGCATCAAGGGTGCCTATGGGTGCCTGGGCAGGAGTGGGACAGATCTGAGGGTCTCTGGTAGAAGGAGGGTCTCTGGGCCAGGGCCAAGGCAGTGGGGGCCATTCCCTCACTGTTTCCAGGATGGCTTCGTGGGCCACATGAACCACTTCGTGGGCCGGATCTGGCCCCCGGGCCTTGTGTTTGACATGTCTGCTCTACAGAGAGGCATAGCCTCATCTCACTTATCAATGGCCACTCATGTGTCTCAGGGAGATATATAAACTAGACACTTCAGATTTTCACTTGGGGATAAACAGGATGTGAGCATACATTGAATTAAAACTCACCAGCAGTAATTTGAACTGAAACATTTGTGTTTCAGGTTTACTATATGGAAATATCAGTGGCTCCAAATTTCATTTGTGCAAAAACATACTGAAAACTCATAAAAAAACAGTTAATTGAAATCACTGAAGCTATTTAAGACAGAAAGTTTCAGTCCTTTGGGCTCATTCTATATTTGCCTGTTCCAATAATAATTTTAATGAAATATTCATTCATTCATTCTTGAATTTCATTTCATATTCTGTTTTTCTGTCATACTATTTGCATATGAATTTGAGTCATTAAAGGAAAAATTCTCCCATCAGAACCTTGTTTTTCACCGAATCCTGATAGTTTTATTTTTACAAGGCAGTAATTTGCAGACACAAACCTTTATTACATGTAGATTGTGAAAATTATTTAAAAAATCCATTACCGTAGTTTCCAGCGTATAAGACAACTTTTTAACCCATGAAAATCTTCTCAAAAGTCAGGGGTCGTCTTATACACCGGGTGCTGAAACTTTAGGGACAGGGCTGGCTGGAAAACCTGGAGCGGATCTTCCATTTAGTCTGCGCAGGGAAAGTGGGACCAATTGGAGAAGCAGCTGCAGTCTGTGATTTTTTACAGGCTGGGGTCTGGGCGTCTTTCCTTCTAAAGTTGAAGAGCAGCTGTAGTCCATCCCAACTTGAAAGGCAGGTGGGGAATGCCGCAGCCAGAGCAGCTGCTTAGCTCTAAGGACACATTTGACTCAGGAACTGGGCGGGCTGGCTGGAAAACCTGGAGCAGATCTCCCATTTGGTCTTTTTTTTTAAAATCCCATTTATATCCTGCCCTTCTCCGAAGACTCAGGGCGGCTTACAATTTAAAGCACAAATCAATGTGCTTAGCAATAGCCTTCATTCTATGTATATGCCTGCTTATTAGAGCTTTCACCCCCCCCCCCACAAGCAGCATTATTACAAAGTCAGCTTATTGCTCCCAACAATCTGAGTCCTCATTTTACCTACCTCAGAAGGATGGAAGGCTGAGTCAACCTTGAGCCTGGTGGGATGCGAACCTGCACTAATTGCAGGCAGCTGGTGTTACTTAAGGCTCTGCACAGGGAAAGCTTTAGAGTGAATTAGGAAAAGTGAAAAAGTGAATTAGGAAAATAGGAAACGGTTACTGGAATTGGGTATGTGTAGTTTAACGAAGAGAAGGGTGAGGGGTGACATGATAGCAGTGATCCAATATCTCAGGGGCTGCCACAAAGAAGAGGGAGCCAAGCTATTCTCCAAAGCACCTGAAAGCAGGACAAGAAGCAATGGATGGAAACTAGTCAAGGAGAGAAGCAACCTAGAACTAAGGAGAAACTTCCTGACAGTTAGAACAATTAACCAGTGGAACAACCTGCCTCCAGAAGTGGTGAATGCTCCAAGACTGGAAGTTTTTAAGAAGAGACTGGACAGCCATTTGTCTGAAATGGTATAGGGTTTCCTGCCTTAGCAGGGGGTTGGACTAGATGACCTCCAAGGTCCCTTCCATCTTCTTCTTCTTCTTCTTCTTCTTCTTCTTCTTCTTCTTCTTCTTCTTCTTCTTCTTCTTCTTCTTCTTCTTCTTCTTCTTCTTCTTCTTCTTCTTCTTTTTCTTTTTCTTTTTCTTTTTCTTTTTCTTTTTCTTTTTCTTCTTCTTCTTCTTCTTCTTCTTCTTCTTCTTCTTCTTATTATTATTATTATTATTATTATTATTATTATTATTATTAAGTTTAATCCACTTGCACTGTTTTATGTTTACATGTTTGATGACAAACAGCCTTATGTTTATAAGTGACAGTTTTCCTACTAAGTACCTGTATGTCATAAGCATTTGAATTAAAATTACCATATTAAAATCAAATCTGATGTTTTTTATTTTTTATTTGGTGTGCGTTGGAAGAGGGGTAGTCTTATACGGCAAGTATAGTCCAAACCCTATAATTTAACAGGAAATGTAGGGGGTCGTCTTATACGCCCAGTCGTCTTATACGCCGGAAAATACGGTACTCAAAATTATCATTTTGAAGTATTATAATAGCTGATTTTTTGATGGCACATAATCAGTCAAAAAGTGTTGATTACATAAGGGTCTTAACAATTTGTTTTACCACTTCTTTCTTAGTTTTAAAAAATGTATGTCAAGTGCAGGAAATCAGGACAAATATATAGGTTTATTGTATGCTAAAGCTGCCTACAAGAATCTGAACTATTGTGAAAGCAAATTGGTGGAGATAAGAGTCAATGGAATTCAAAGTGGGCTGGACTTAGATCTCTTATGGGCACAAAGGCACTCCAGATTGATAACAACTTTGACCCTTTCCTCGGGCTCAGCCTGGTCATCTCCCACAATATACTTTCTAACTCCTACCCAAAGAACTGTATTTTAAATATTCCTAATTTTGCACTTCTAGGATCCAAGATAAAGGTTTTCTAACAACTTTAGAAAATTGCAGACTTCTTTCTCAGCAAATCTGTCACTGAATTTAGACAGTACTCAGAACATCGTTGAACATGGCCTTCATTTTGCTTTTCAGAGAAAGAATCACAACTGAAGGATCCTATCTAGAACTGCAGCAGTCTTCTCAGGTTATTGAGGAGAATATAGACTTACTGCACAGGATTAAAGATTTTATACTAACTTTCTGTACAAATGACGTAAGATGAGAAAGAAGAATTTTAGACTTGAAAGGCTGCTTTTCCCCCTTCTCTTTCTCCAATACTATACTCAGGGCTTTTTTTCCTCATAGAACACTCAGAACGGAGTTCCGGCACCTTTTTTGGATGGAACTTTGTAGGGTAGGCAAGGCAGGTTGTGTGACATGTGTGAGTTCCGGCACCTTTTTCTTTTACAAAAAAAGCCCTGACTATACTATTCTCTGCCATAAAGAAGGCACAAGGTACTGTATGTTCACAAAAAGATTAAAATCTCAAACAGATACAAATTTATTCTAGGCTTCGGCTTGTTAGAGAAAACCTCAAACTTGGTTTTGAAGAACAGCTGCATAATATGCGCCCTGGTGCTTGGGGCTGCCCAGTTTTCAAATGCCATCTCACAATATCGATTCTCCATCCAATTCCCAGTCCAATCAAATCTGAAGGCCAGGAAATATTTCAGAGAAACTGTCAATGGATGTGGCTGCCCAAGATGATATTGCATCACATTCCTTGAAATGGTTGGCTCAACCCAAATCAGCTTCCCAGTTAGAAAAATATTTAACAATTTACTGTATATGCCTCAACATCAAAGAGTTTTTTTTCCTAAAGCTCATTTTGAACAACCTGATTTCATGATAAGATCTGAAAGATTTTATGGAACTCCATTTGGAGGAAGAGTGTGTAACTGTGATGCACCAGCAGTTAAAGACATTGCACATATCCTCATTGATGGCAAACTGTATTCTGCAAAAAGGACTGGTTATTTAGAGTATTTAAAAACAACAGAAATATTGGGGCACCCAGGAGTAACTATGTTACTTTCTGCAGGGAATGAACCTGCATATCACTAATAAGGCCACAGTCTTTACATCGAAGGCCATTTTGATTGTTTAGATCTGACTGGGGTTAACTATAGTTTGACAATTTATCAGGAATATGTCTTACTATTTTTTGTATTTACTGGTATACATTTTATATTTGTAATATGGTCAGATGATTAAACCAATAAAATTTCTATTCTGTTCTACTAGTAGAAAAAAAAGAACTCACATTCCACCCTCTTCTCCAGCATTGCCAGTTGATTAAATACTTCAGTTTTCAGTTCATCAATTTTAAATACCCTGGAGATGAAATAACAACAGTCCCAAACTTAAGTAAGAAGATATGCATGAAAAACAATATCTGTTGATGCGAAAATAAATACTGAAAGTCAATATCTGAATGCACTGAAAGATACTTGAAAAATAAAACAACTAAAGGTGTCCAGTTACTATCTATTTCCCAGCTAAATAAAGATCAGCTTTAGGATCTTACATTCAACCTACGGATCCCCTCCTGTCCATAAAGGTTCCCCATTTAATTCAGATTAGAAGGAAAAATAAGGCTCCTTCATGAGTGACATGTAAAACATGTCTTCTTCTCTGAAATAAATGGAGGAATCAGTATACATGTTAGCAGTGATTTATTTGCTGCATGTAAATATAAACTTATAGTGATATACAGTTTTACACTTCTGGAATCGGCAACTGCACATCCATGTTTATTCAAATATAATAAACTGGCCATGATTTGGGATCATTTTAATTTTATGAAATTGATTCAAGTTAAATGTATATATTTTTTTCTAAAACTTCATCTGTAACGAAGATAATTCTCTTTTCTTTTTCAACATGAAGAAGGTGTATACATTGCAACAGGGGAATGTTTCCTTAGCACTGGATTTAAAGTGGCTTCATTTCAATCATGGGTGCATATTTTTGTAGCCTTCAATGAATAAATCTCATCCATTTTCCCACTCCAGACTAGACTGTTTGAGAACTGCAAGGAAAGAAGGAAGGATGTACAATAGCGCTCTTCAGCACAGCACCATTTCTATTCCTAAACCACCAAAGCATTTTGAAACAAATCTTATGGTACTTTTCAATCTTGCTAGCTTTCGAATAACAAGTAGACCAATGTAAAAAATTGCCATTCAGTCAGTGCCCTCTCTTCCAAGTTATGGTAGCTCCTAGAGTAAGAAAACTCCCCTCACTTCTGTCCCTCCTAGAAAGCTAAAATACCACTCTGCTAGCCCTCCCCTCCATGTTTCCAATATATGTTACTGGCATTTCTATATTAATTTGTATTCCACTTGTTATATACAGGATCAAGGTGGCACAGATCATACTCTGTTCTTCTATTTTCCCTACTACAACCACCCTGTGAGATTGGTTAGGCTGAGGGTAACTTGCTCAGTATCATCCAGTAAACCTATGGGGCTGTAGATGGATGAGGATCTGGGCCTCCCCATTTCTAGTTCTGCATCTTTACCATTACAGCACACTAGCTTTTGTTGTTCGGTTCAAAAAAATCTGAGTTGTTGGTTTGAGGAGAAAGTTTTGTGGCTACCCAAATACCTCCATTTTGCAGATGACTGAAAACCAAGACAATGGCCTCACATAAGTTCTAGCTAATGGCCAGGGATTTTCCCACTAGGTACAGCCATGGTAGGGTAGGGCCTCTAATTCAGGGCTTTTCAACCTTTTCACCCACTGTACCACTTTTAGGATATGGCAACACCCGAGTACCACCAGTCACCTAGCAAGCTGTCAAAAACTTGATGACCAAAAAAAAGGAAAAAAGTGATGAAGTACAGGTAGTCCTTGACTTACAACAGTTCAGTTAGTGACTGTTCGAAGTTACAATGGCACTGAAAAAGTGCCTCCCAAGCCACAGCCGAGCAAGACACCTGCCTGCCCGCCTGGTGGCGCTCTTCCTCCTGTCCGAGGTTTTCATTGTTGCGAGCATTTCTGTTGAGGATTGGCAGCAGGGGTGGGGTGGGGGGGTGTTTGGTTTTTCTTCCCCTTGTCTGCTGGGTGGCTGCAGCAGGTTTTGGTCACTTCACATGACCCTGAGACACTGTGACTGTCACAAAAATGAATCAGTTGCCAAGCATCTGAATGTAAATCACAAGACCCTGGAGATGCTGCAACATTCCAGCTGATCGGCACTTCTTCTGGGCTCAGAAGCACCAGGATCAGCACCCAGCTCCAGCTGCAGCCTGCTGCTGATCCTGGCGCTTCCGCTGAGCCCTGACAGCCCTGCAGCTCCAGCCATCTCTCGCTCAGGCTTGTGTGGTGCTGCCACTGGTTCAGCTCATTCCCCTCACCCGTTATCAGTTTTCTAGGATGGTCACGTACCACCTGCCAGGTGCCAATGTACCACAGGTGGTACCCATACCACTGGTTGAAAAGCCCTGCTCTAATTGTACAGTTAAGTGGGGGCTCCCTGAAACTAGATGTTGTAATGTGACTGAGAGGGGGCAAGTATCCAGGGACACTCTTTACACAAGCAGAGAAAATAGAGCTGTGCCAGTTCTTGCAGGAATTTAGAAGCTGACTAGAAGATCAGGTTTGCTGATTTGGTTGCCTATGAAATTGACTAGAGAAGCACCAGGTTCAAGTGAGGACAGGCAAGTTTCTGCAATGTTGAAAACGGCCCCGCCTCCAAGTCCTCTGTGGAAGCTCCATAGTTTTAAAATTATTGTATAGAAAAAGGGTTACCTTGAAAGTTGCTCAACCATCTGCTCCAGCAAATTCTGAAACAATTGTTCTTTCTCTATTAGAAATAAAATACAAAATTATAAGAAAGTTGATATCATGAAAAAAGAAACCAGTTATAGCAGTAGTTATAGTGTATACCTTTTTTAATGAAAATAATCAGCATTTTTAATCAGTGATGTCATCAAAGTAAACAAACACACGTGGTGTTGATTACATCAGTAGATCATGGCCCTATGCGGAAGTAACCGCCCTATTTTCAGATAAGGCGAGCGGAAGTGATGTGTAGGCCTAAGCCCATCAGGATAAGCAAGAGTAACCCTAGCAACCCTATTTTCAGATAAGGTGTCTTGAACCTAACCCCCATCAATAAGTCAAGGTAGTCAAGCCTCTGGGTACATGATTAGCTTAACCCTAGACTAATTCTATGGACATTCAAAACAAACAGAATAAGCTAAATAAAATTAATAATTAACAAAGTCCTGTGTTTTTGGGAAACAAGCCCTACTTTGGGGACCAGTGAAATAATAATAATAATAATAATAATAATAATAATAATAATAATAATAATAATAATAATAATAATAATAATAATAATAATAATGCTTTTTATTTCTAATCATTCTAGCCTAATGATGCTTTTAATTTTTGTGGAGTTTTAAAAATCAGCGCCTCAAAAGCAGGGAAAAAAGGAGGCCCTAAAAGGCGGCCAGGACTTGCATTTAACCCCCTTTTTTCTAAAAGGTATTTATTTCTAGGAGGTTTTAAAATCATTTTCTCGAATGCAGGGTGGGTAAAAAAAAACATTTTAAACCTGCAGCTGGTTTTTACCTTTGTAAAAATCTAAAGACACATATTTTGTCAATTGGTAGTGTTAAAAGTGTCCAATACAGCTATTTTTGGGTGATTATCTTAAAAGGTTATATGGCTAAGAGTGTCTGATGCAGCATTTTAACAAACATAAAACCTTTAAAAGATGTATACTGTATATATTGAGATAGAATGAGGATATCTGGAGATGGTTACGGGAAACCAATTGAAGTGCTGCTTTTTTAAAAAAAATAGTTTTATGACTTATGATTTTACACTTAATTTTATTGTTGTGAACGGCCCAGAGTTGTGTTTAAGATGGGTGGCTATACAAATATTTTAAATAAACAAACAAAAAACAAAATAAATCTATTGAAATCTGCCCAAAAGACAATCTGGCCCTATATATCTACCCAGCATTAGCCAGGACTACCGGAAATCCAGTTTTATTTCTAAAGTGGAGAAAAGCAGTATACTAGATTTCCAATATACTGCAAATATATATAAGTTCCAATATAAGTTCAGGTTATTTCTGAACCTCTGCAATAATACAAATTGATCTTTATTTAACTGTTGCATGTGGAAGTGATGTTTCAGAATATTTTGTGCATTTTCTCACAGACCAAAGGTGTTAATAAACTGTCTCCAGAAGTGGCTCACCAGATGATCTGGGAAACTTAACAGAAACTGCTGAAGCCAATTATTTAGCAGTAAAAATAAATTTGTGGTTCCTACATATTGTTCACAGATGAATAAACACTCCCCCAAGTTAAACTCACTTCCTGGTGATTTAATAGACACATCCATGATTTGCCATTTTAAATGATGTTCCTTCCACTTTCCTAATCTAGCCTTCAGCTCTGAGATTCCAATTGTTTTTTAATTTTATTTTCTTTAAAGCAAATGTGGCATGTGCAATAAAATAATTCAATCTGTAATGTTAACTTAATATAAAGACAAAATTATATGTGTGTGCATGTGAGCATTGCTTTTAAAGACTAGGATTTGAATACAATGTCCTTATATAAAGACATAATTAATAGCCATCTATCTGTGTATTTCATAAATATATGTGTTTTAGAATTTCTGCAAGTTGGGAACCCTTAAAACATAGTACTTCAGATTAATCAAATTATGGATCTGTACCAATATACACAAATTATCTTTAGCAATGCATTTTCCATGAAAAGTTACTATTTTAAATAACTGTAATATTTAGACCTACTATCATGAAGCAAGAAAATACTATTACGCAGAAATTGTTGAAATCAATAAATAACTAAATGCCTACGTGAAGAGTTAAACTCATTGAAAACACATTCAAGATTATGTACTTTAAAGAATGCGTTCATTCAAACTTATTTTCTGATACATACTGTATATATAAAATATAATATACTATTATCTTTCCATGTTAGCATTTTTGCAAAGATTCATCTGTGGTGATGAATGTGAATAATCATAGAAAGTTTTAAGCTAAAGCAAAGCTTCTGAAAAGATTCAGCCTGTGCAAGAGATTGCTTATTTACTGTATTCCAATAAAGCAAAAATAAAAAATAAAAAAGTAAACAGCAAGATTAGCTCAAGCAAATGGCTTTCATCTATTCAAAAAGAAAGCAGTTCCCTACTTTTGTTAGCAATCCAAGAACTGAACCAGAACAAGAAGTGCTTTTAATTAAAAGTAGCATAAAAGATTTCTTTCTGCTTACCATCCACCAGACACAGAACGATATAAAAGGCCAAACCAAGAATAAATTGTATCCCACATTCACTGCTTTTCAGTATTTGGCACTGCCCGAAGCTTACATGAGCATGACCAAGTCCTATAAAAACAATCCAGTTTAAAAAAAAAGGTGGGGGAGGGGGAATCCCTGCCCTAGATATTGTACTTTTCGTCCCTCTCATTTTCTAAATTTACGTGCAAAGCTTAAAGTTATTTACCCACAAGGTACCTGCGTTGAATTAAATGAGACTTACTCCTAGGTAAATCTATGTAGCCTTAGTCCTAGGACATTCTAATCCAGGGAACAGTCAACTGCAGCCTGATGTTTATAGATGTAATAAAACAGCGAGGACGTATGTTTTTATAACCCAACAGCACAGTAAAGATATACAGCTAGCAGTTCCTCTTGCCTTAAAGAGACAAAGGTCTCTTTTCCTGAATCCACATTAACTATTTATGCAATTCCAGGGTCCCAAGTTATCAGAAACTGTGAAACGGAGAAGTTTCAACTACTGAAATTTGCAAAGTGTTCTACAAACTTGGCCACAAAACTGCTTGAAGACTTCTAGGTGTTGCCAAGTTTTTCTCTCCTTTTCCCTGGTGGATTTCCCATGTAACCTTCAAGGAGAGTTCAGTAGCTGAAGGTTTCCTCCTCACTGCCTGCTAAGGAACCGTTTGACCATTGTATCTCTCCTATTAAATCCACAGGATCTCTGCCATAAAAAGTTGGCAACTTCAATAAAGGAAGGCATCATTTTCTCCTAACTCTTAGCTGAGAAATTGCTGTGATTTGCCAGAAAACCCGTAATAGTAGACATAACAAATATCAAAATATCAAAATTCAGGTCAACACACTTGTATTTTTCCTATTGCACCTTTCCACCTTCATGTCATTTTTCATGCTGTAAAAGAAGTCATAAGGAGTTGGGGGGAGGAAGAGCGTCCTCTACTTTTTTGACCATGCTTCCACCAATAGCCAAACAACTGTAGGTTATGCTTGTTTGCTGGTTTGAGTTAGTCTGCCAGAATTTTAATCGCTCTGGTGATTCTGTCTATTTGATGTATGTTTGAATGCTAGGTTAAAATTGGCAAGGAAAAAAAATCAATCTTTTCTTACTCACTGCTTTTTTGAGAAGCAGAGATCAAGTCATCTAGTGGCTGATTCGATTTTTGGAGCTCAGGTATGGTAGCCTTGGTATTAAAATGTGTCTACATATAAGCACACCAGTCTATCTATCTATCTGTCTGTCTGTCAGAATTTTAATCGCTCTGGTATCTAATCTCTCTCTCTCTCTCTCTCTCTCTCTCTCTCTCTCTATATATATATATATATATATATATATATATATATATATATATATATATGTCTGTCAGAATTTTAATCGCTCTGGTGATTCTGTCTATTTGATGTACGTTTAAATGCTAGGTTAAAATTGGCAAGGAAAAAAATCAATCTTTTCTTACTCACTGCTTTTTTGAGAAACAGAGATCAGTTCATATAGCGGCTGATTTGATTTTTGGAGCTCAGGTATGGTAGCCTTGGTATTAAAATGTGTCTACATATAAGCACACCAATCTATCTATCTATCTATCTATCTATCTATCTATCTATCTATCTATCTATCTATCTATCTATCTATCTATCTATCTATCTATCTATCATCTATCTATCTCTATCTCTTATATCTGTATCTATCTATCTATCTATCTATCTATCTATCTATCTATCTATCTATCTATCTATCTATCATCTATCTATCATCTATCTATCATCTATCTATCTCTATCTCTTATATCTATCTCTATCTATCTATCTATCTATCTATCATCTATCTATCATCTATCTATCTCTATCTCTTATATCTATCTCTATCTATCTATCTATCTATCTATCTATCTATCTATCTATCTATCTATCTATCTATCTATCTATCTATCTATCTATAGATATATAAATAATATAAATATATAGATATATAGATATATAGATAAATCCTTGGACATGGTTTGACTTGATTTGCTGATTTTCTGTTTTTCAATGGTGGGGCAGTGGAGGGAGGAAAGAAAAGCTGCTTCTGGGTTTTATAAAGCTCCTACATAACAAATATTGTACCATTTCCCCACCCTTTTCTCTGTAACATGTTTATTATTAGATTGTAAAGACAAAATACAGGTAGTCCTTGAGTTACAGCATTATCATTCAAAGTTACAACAGCACTGAAAAATGTGACTTATGGCCGTTTTTCACAGTTACAATCTCTGCAGCATTTCCCATGATCATGTGATCCAAAATTCAGAGGCTTGGCAATTGGTTCATACTTATGACCATGTCCCAAGTTCATGCGATCCCCTTTTGCGACCTTCTGACAAGCAAAGTCAATGGGGAAGCCAGATTCACTTAGCAACCGGGTTACTAACTTATCAAGTGCAGTGATTCACTTAACAACTGTGGCAAGAAAGGTGGTAAAATGGGGCAAAACTCACATAACAAATGACTCACTTAACAACAGAAATTTTGAGCTCAATTGTACGTCAAGGACTACCTGCAGGGAAGCAATGGTGGGAAATCTTGAGAGGGTTACAAATGGGAGACACTGCTGACTGGGACCCATTAATAAGGAAGAGCATTGCAGTACTCTCCAGAAGGGCTATGTGACTGTAAACATTTAGAAAAGCTTATATCGCAGGAGTAGCAATTAAAGGATATCCACTGTGTTGTGTTTCTAGATAATACTTTTATTCTAGAGTCAGCTAGATGGAATATAATCAATTCATCAACCAATATATTTCCATATAACAGTGTGATGAGACTGTAGGTTAACCACGCACCCTATCCTGTATGAATAAATGGTGAGAGGCATTACAGTACAGGTAGCCCTCGACTTACAACAGTTCATTTAGTGACTGTTCAAAGTTACAACAGAGATAAAGAAAAATGTGACTTATGGCCATTTTTCACAGTTACAACCTTTGCAGCATTCCCCATGATCATGTGATCCAAAATTCAGAGGTTCATACTTATGACCGTTGCTGTGTCCCGAGGGTCACATGTTCACTTTTTCTGACCTTCTGACAAGCAAAGTCAATGGGGAAGCCAGATTCACTTAACAATCAACTTACTGACTTATCAAGTGCAGTGATTCACTTAACAACTGTGGCGATATCACTTTTAAATACAGATTATAAAATATTTGCTAAGGTGTTGGCTAACAGATTGATGAGGGTTCTGCAACAGGTGATTCATGGGGATCAAACTGGGTTTATTAGTGGTAGGCAAATGAAAAATAATGTGAGGCATATAGTTGATGTGTTAGAGTTTTTGGAAAGGAACAACCAGATCCCTGCGGCGCTAATTTTTTTAGATGCTGAAAAAGCTTTTGATCAATTGAATTGGCAATTTTTGATGAAAGTTTTAGATAAAATGAATTTTGGGGATAAATTTTTGCAACCAATTAGGGCATTATATCAAAAACAAACTGCCCGAATAATAGTTAACAATAGTTTGACTGAAGCATGTAATATTGAGAAGGGCACAAGGCAAGGGTGTCCGTTATCGCCTTTACTATTTGTGTTAACATTGGAGATATTACTAGTAAAAATACGGAGTTCGGAAAGAATTAAGGGTATACAAATTAGAGATCAGGATTATAGATTGAGGGCGTTCGCAGACGATCTGGTTGTTACAGTGACCCAGCCAGAAAATTCTGTTGTGGACCTGATGGAGATAATAATGCAATATGGGAGGGTTTCTGGATTTAAAGTTAATGCACAAAAAACTAAAATTCTGGACAAAAATATGACAGTATCGCAAAAGGCTCTTTTAGAAGGATTAACTGGATTTGAGATTGCTAAAAGGGTCAAATATTTGGGGGTGTTTTTGTCACCCTCTAATACAAAGTTATATAAAAATAACTATGAAAAACTATGGGGTAAAATTCAAAAAGAAATGGAGAGTTGGGAAAAATTGCAATTGTCTTTGTTGGGAAGAATCGCAGCAGTGAAAATGAATGTCCTGCCTAAATTTTTATTCTTATTTCAAATGATACCGGTTCTTAAGAAAGATTCTAATTTGGAAGAATGGCAACGGGGTATCAACAAATTTGTTTGGGCAGGGAAAAGGCCACGAGTTAAACTTAAGATTATGCAGGATACTCGTGAAAGAGGTGGTCTTAAAATGCCCAATCTTAAATTATATTATGAAGCTGCTGCGTTAGCAGGGATAAGTGATTGGATTAATTTGACACAAGAGAGATTATTAAATCTTGAGGGCCACGACTTGTTATTTGGCTGGCATGCATATTTGTTGTATGATAAGAAGGTAGATAATGTGTTTAAAGTGCATATTTTAAGACAGGCATTGTTGAGAGTTTGGAAGAAGTATAGATACAAGTTAGACTGTAAGATACCATTGTGGGCAATTCCAAAACACGCAATAGAAAACATAAATGTTGGTTTCAAACATGACGTGACCACGTATAAGGAGATTTTAAGCTTGGAAAGAAGTGTATGGTGTTTAAAATCGTATAATTTCTTGCGAGATGAGAAGATTGTTCAAACCTGGTTTCAATATACTCAATTACGGGCCAGGTGGAAAGAAGATCAGAAAACTGGTTTTGCAATGACTGATGAAAATTTGATAAAGCAAATTAGAAATCAGGGTCCAGCACATATCAAACGGATATATCTTGCATTGATAGAAATTGATTCAGAAACAGAACTGGTTAAAGACTGTATGATAAAATGGGCCCAGAACATCCAAGAAGTTATTACAATGGATACGTGGGAAAAGATCTGGGTGAGGAACGTAAAATTTACACAAGCTCAAAACTTAAGAGAGAACTTTTATAAAATGTTTTATAGATGGCATTTAGATCCTAAAAAGCTTGCAAGTATGTATCCGAACTATCAGCCAAAATGCTGGAGGTGTGGTGGTGAAGATGCAACATATTTTCACATATGGTGGACTTGTAAAAAGGTCAAGGCTTTTTGGATAAAAATTTGGTGGAATATGCAGAAGATCTTCAAGCAAAAGATAAAGTTTTGTCCGCAATTCTTTTTGTTGGGTATAATTACAGATGCTACTGTTGTGGACACTAAGTTGATGTTAAATTTAGTTACAGCAGCAAGACTTTTAATAGGTCAGTATTGGAAGAAGGAGGAACTGCCGACTATAGAAGAATGGACTTTAAAGGTTTCTGACCTGGCAGAAATGGCAAAGATTTCAGCTTATTTGAAAGATCATTCGCAAGAACGTTATATTATGGAGTGGAAAAAATGGATTGAATATATCCAGAAGAAATACGGGACTAAAAAGTTTCACTTAGCATTTGAATAAGTCTTCCTTTCTATTTTCTTTTTTCCCCCTCTCTATATGAAATATTAGTATTGTTTGTAGTTATCTTATATGAGCTAGAGAGTGATAGATTTAAGAATTTATTGTTGGTAGCATATGGATGTTTATGATTGTTCTTTGTTTTTATACCCTGTACTTAGCTCTGGGAAGTCAGGGGGGGAGGGGGGAAAGGGGGGGGAGGGGTAGGGAGGGATAGGTAGGGGAGGGGGAGGGGGGATTGTTAAAGATAAAATGTATTTTAAAACTTTTCAATAAAAAAAAACAACTGTGGCAAGAAAAGTCGTAATATGGGGCAAAATTCACTTAACAACAGAAATGTGGGGCTGAATTGTGGCATTAAGTTGAGGACTACCTGTACTTCAAAATTTCAAGCAAAGGCATTTCCCCATGTTATCTCAAGAAAATTCATTGTGATCCTTCTGAGTTTTGGAGAAAGATTCAGAAAAAAAATTTCGGCCTCCCTCAGTTGGTGATTTCTAGATGTGTTAGGAATTTCCAACAAATATGTGAATTCTCTTCTGTGGGAAAAAGTTGAACAGTTAATTTATTTTTTGATGAATGGATGGATGGATAGATAATCTGTCATTATTGAAAATATATCAGCACGAAAGGCAATTTTCTCTAGATAAAAAGATTCTAGATGTAACAATAAGGAAATAGGAGAATTTTCATAAAGGTAGAGCTGAAATGTGTAACAAAATTTAGCTTAAAAATGTACTGAAAGTCAGTGAATCTGCTGCAAAGGATGGGTTGCCTGAGCTGTATAAAACTGCCTGCTATATTATGAACTTCATCAGACATTTCCAAAGATAACCCATAGAATGCCAGGCTACAAATATTTCTTAGAGCGATTAAGGTATTATCCTATATAGCTGTGGAAATATCTGTGGAAAAATTGTAGTCCTGTTACAGTTGCAAACTTTCATAATAAAAATCCACAGATAGCAAGCAGTAATTTTCCATGTATAATTCCTTGTTATCAGTATCATCCAATCTGTGGCCAGTTAGAGGGAAAGTGGATGTTTTTATAACCTTTTGGTTCAGAGTGAGAATTTATGACCAGCTACGATAGTGTTCAAAGCATTATTAGGGAAAACAAGTAGTGATCCTGCTAGACGGCCCCTTGTGCAAAAGTAACATGCTGTGCCAAAGTATCTGTTTAGGCCACTCTTTGGATTAAGAACTATCCCACTCACTATATCTTGAAGAAGGTGGCAAACAACACGTGGTTTCCATGCAAACCTTTTCTCTACTTCTGTTCACTCAAGCATGCACCGTGATTTCCTCATGGTAGGGGAACCACAGTTGTAGGTCCCCCCACCACAACAAAATATCAAGATTAAGGTGTAATGTATTGGGCTTTGTATTATCACGTGGGTTTGATTGCTGGAAGGTTGCTTAAGCAAGGAGCTGGCTAACGGCTCCCAGCTCCTCAGACAACCCGTCTCCAGCGCCGCCATTGGCTGCTTCTAGGGTGGCAATAGGTTGCTTTAAACCTATTGGCCGCCACCTAGAGGCCAGGGTATAAATAGCTGCATTCGCAGCCCTGTTCCCCAGTTCAGTTCCTACAAGCAAATAAAGAATGTTCCTGACAGAACTCACTCGCCTCATCTCTTGTCTCAAGCAATGAACCCAGTACACAACACTGGTGACGAGGATGGGATTCTGCTCCTTCAACAGAGCTGAGAGTCACTAGGAGTGAGACCGGAATGCGCCTGGTGGGAATGCAATTCCCCCCCTCTATGGTCGGCCTTGCACAGCCACGCTAGTGACCACGAGCCCTGAGGATCAGTCCCTGGGCATACGGAGGAGCAGGACAAGAAGACAACGAGCCCCAGCAGTGAAGATCAACCCAAAATGGTGAAGGTCGGAAAGCTGGAAGAATTTGACATAGCTCACCTGGAAAGATGGTCTTCATATCTATCCAGAGTCGAGAACTACCTCTACGCCAACCAAGTCACTGAGGATGGCCTGAAGGCCCCTACGCTCCTGTGTGTTTGCGGCCCAGCCATGTTCGACATCGCAGAGAACTTGTTCGCGCCGATGCCATTGGAGTCCGTAACGTTCATGGACTTGAAGAAACGGCTCAGTGACCACTTCCAGCCCAAGCTGTCGGTAATTGCTTGGCACTACATGTTCGAACAGAGGGTTCAGCAGCCGGGTGAAACAGCGTCTGAATTCATCATGGTGTTGAGGCAGGCCGCATACCTATGCCAGTTCTTCGACGTAGAGGAGAGACTCTGGGACCGGCTCGTCTGCGGCCTCTGGAATTGACAGTTGCAACAAAAACTCTTCGCCAAAGAGACTCTGTCATTCCCAGATGCGTTGAAGGAGATCATGGCGGATGAAGCTGCCACCAGGGCCGTAAGGGCCATGCGGCCTGCCAAAACAGCACAGCACGAGGAGACTGTCCACCACGAGGATGCCGAACATGCTGAAGACTCCGACGACAACACAGCAGTTGGCAAGCTCCAAAGGCACGACAACCAACAGCATCGCAGTGACAAGCAATAAGGGACAACTTACAAGACAGATCTCTTCCTTAGGTGCCCAGGGTGTGGCATCTGCCACCAACACATGGACTGTAGGTTCCAGACAGCCACGTGCCAGGCCTGCGGGAAAACCGGCCACATCGTGTCCATCTGCAGAGGTTGCCAGAAGGACTGGCAATCGAACCGCCAGTCAGACATTCCAATCAGGAGAGGTACCTGGGCCCCGGGACAGTTTAGCATAGGGTTTTGTTCCAGCAATAGAAGCATTTGCCGCAAAGGAGCTCACTGCCCAATTAAGCCAAAATTTTGACTTCAGGTCAAGTTGCAAGGGGTCTCTTGCAAGATGGAGCTGGACACAGGCTCAGCCATGTCCATCATATCACTTGAAACATTTAATTTTGTCTGCAATCACAGCAAGAGATGGGCCAAGCTCAGGCCATCTGATATTACACTGACCGACTTCCAGAATGCCAGAGTTGCAGTCTAGGGCGAGGCCACACTGGCCGTCAAATTTAAGGGGTTTTCTGGGCACCTGGATGTTGTTGTAGTAGGGGGTCAGTGAACGAGCCTGATCAGGCTCGATTGGTTTGATGCATTAGGCATCCAAGCCACCAGTATCAACCGGATGCAAGTCATGAGTTGAGAGACAGTATGCGAGGAGTTCGCAGATGTGTTTGACTCAAGTCTAGGAACTTACAAGGGCCCGCCAATAACATTTAAACTAGATCCTACTGTAGTGCCGGTCAGGATTAAACCTCATAGAGTGCCATTTGCTCTTAAACACAAGATAGACGCTGAATTAGATAAGCTAGTCAAACAGGGGGTACTACAGCCCATAGATGGGGGTGAATGGGAAACCCCAATCATCACCCCACTAAAAGCCAATGGAGAGGTCAGAATATGCACTGGTTACAAGTGCACAATTAATCGTGCACTCAAACAGCATGTGTATCCGGTGCCAGTAATGAGCCACATCCTGGCATCACTGCAAGGGGTACAGTTTTTGCAAAGTTAGATTTGGCTCAGACCTACCAACAGCTTCCTGTGGATGAGGCCATAGCAGCAGCACAGACTATTGTAACTCACAGGGGGGCTTTTAAATTAAAATGCCTGCAATTTGGGGTTAGTGTGGCCCCTGGCATTTTTCAAGGCATTATGGAGTGCACGCTCAAGGGCATTCTGGGGGTCTGCCCCTATTTCGACGATGTGCTCATTACCAGTGAGTCCACTGAGGTGCTTGCAAGGAGGCTCAGAACCGTCCTTCAACAGCTTCGCAAAGCGGGCCTTAAACTTAAGAAAAACAAGTGTAGCATTGGAGTCCCTTCAACTGAGTTCTTGGGTTTCCATATCGATGCCGATGGCATCCACCCTGCTGAGTCCAAATTGAAAGCCATTCAGATGGTACCTAGCCCCAAGACAAAAGGAGAGCTTCAGGCATTCCTAGGCCTCCTAAATTTTTACCATTCATTCCTTCCTAACAAGGCTGCAGTGGCAGAACCGTTATACCAGCTCTTGGATAAAAACACTGCTTGGAAATGGACCAAGGTACATGAAAGCAGCTTTAAGGCGTTGAAGGCCCTACTGTCTGCCAGTTCAACGATCACCCAATTTAAAGAGTCAATGCTGGTATGCCTTGCATGTGACCCATCCCCATATGGGGTGGGGGCTGTTTTAAGCCACTTGGAGAGCGATGGGACTCAAGTTCCAATTGCTTTCTATTCTAGGACACTGTCCTCCGCAGAGCATAATTATGCAAAAATTGATAAAGAGGCATTGGCAATTGTAGCTGGAGTAAAAAAATTCCACGACTACTTGTATGGCAGGGACTTCATGGTCTTCACAGACCATAAACCGCTATTGGGGTTATTCACTACAGACAGACAGACACCCCACATTTTATCCCCTAGGATGTTAAGATGGTCCATCTTTTTATTGGCCTACAGTTTCAGGCTAATTCACAAACCCAGCAAAGATATGGGCCATGCAGATGGCCTCAGCAGGCTTCCATTGCCTCAAATCGAGCCAGATCCAGCTCCAGCGGCCCGCATTTTGTCTATTTAGGACTTGCCAGAGTTTCCCCTCCATGCTGGGGATGTAACTGCAGAAACTGCTGCAGACAAGATTTTAAACAGAGTGTTTTCCTGGATTCACATGGGGTAGCTAGAAAACAGTCCTGGACCTGAGTTCCAGAGCTACTTCACACGTAGACACGAGCTTTCAGCTCACAAGGGTTGTATTCTATGGGGGAGCAGGGTCATTGTTCCCACTTCATTAAGGGACAGGGTACTGCAATCACTTCATAAAGGTCATCCGGGTATTGTCCAGATGAAGGCATTGGCACAAAGCTATTTATGGTGGCCAGGATTAGATAAAGCCATAGAAGCTCAAGTACACGGGTGTTACACGTGTCAGCAGTCTAAGCCTGAGATGCCACATGCTCCTGTCCATAGATGGGAGGAGACACACACTCCCTGGTCGAGGATTCATATCGACTTCACTGGGCCCTTTCAGGGACAGCTATTTTTTATAGTGGTCGACAGCCACTCTAAATGGCTGGAAGTTATTCCAGTCGTGAATATGACTACTGCTAGGACCATCCAGGTGCTTAGGAAACTCTTTGCAATGCATGGGCTACCGGACGTTGTAGTATCCAATAACAGGGCCCAGTTCACAACTGCATAATTTCAAGCCTTCTTGAGGGCTAACCTCATTAGTCATGTGACATTGGCTCCATTTCATCCGTCTAGCAATGGTCAAGCTGAATGAATGGTGCACACTACAAAGGAGTCACTGAAGCACATAGTGATTGGGGATTGGCACCATAGACTGGCTGATTTTTTGCTCTGCCAGCATACCACGCTGTGCATGGCAACTGGCAAAAGCCCAGCAGAGCTGCACTGGGGAAGGCGGCTAATCATGAAACTGGACAGGTTGCACCCAGACTGGATGGCAGCTGACGCCTCTTGCCCAAGACCTCTGAGAGGATTGCAAGTGGGTGATGGGGTGTGGGCCCAGAACTATGGGCATGGGAACTTGTGGGTGCCAGGCAAAATCACTAAAATCTCAGGCCCTCTCCCATACAAAGTGACCCTAGATGGCAGGTGAGTCATTCACTGCCATATTGATCAGCTGAGGAAGCGGTTTCCTGAATGGCCACAAAGCGAGGACTTCATTCCAGGTAACAATTCAAGGACCTCAAACTGGCAGCCAGGCCGAACAATTCACATGCTCTGAGGACCCTAGTAGTCAGAGCAACGGGGAGGTGGTCGTAGAGGGGCAAAGCCCGGGAGTGCAACATGAGCCCCCCGATGGGGAAAGTCAACCTGAACAATACAGTCACTGTGCTAACTCTGCGCGAACAATGGACTCTAGGGTGGGCCGACCTGGAACGATCAGCCAGAGAAATTCGAGTCAGCCAGACTCTCTTGGACTCAAGGACCCTGGTCTACCCAGCCCAGTGGACAAGCTGGTAGACTGGGAGTTGCCGGATTCTCCCAGGCAATCCACAAGGGTTCGCAATCCTCCTGCATACTTACAGGATTTTCTCCTAAAATAATCGTGCTATAATGTTGTGTTTGTCACTGAAATTGCTGCTAGTCAGGAAAGCCTCTGTATTACTGAACATTTGAAACAATGCTGTACTCATGCATACTACTATTGTGTATTTTGCAAACACTGTAATTGCTGTACTTATTCGTTTTGTTGCTATAATGTGTGTACATTCTAGGGGGGAGGGGTGTAATGTATTGGGCTTTGTGTTATCATGTGGGTTTGATTGCTGGAAAGTTGCTTAAGCAAGGAGCTGGCTAACGGCTCCCAGCTCCTCAAACAACCCGTCTCCAGCGCCGCCATTGGCTGCTTCTAGGGCGGCAATAGGTTGCTTTAAACCTATTGGCTGCCACCTAGAGGCCAGGGTATAAATAGCTGCATTCTCAGCCCTGTTCCCCAGTTCGGTTCCTACAAGCAAATAAAGAATGTTCCTGACTGAACTCACTCGCCTCATCTCTTCTCTCAAGCAACGAACCCAGTACACAACAAAAGTATGCCACATTGTCAAAAGTACTGTATTTTTATTGTTGGGGTTGTTTTGCAAACCTGGGGATTAGGGATAGAAACAGGATTCTTTCCCTCACCCTTCAATATCCTAGAGAGAAATGCAGAAATTACTAATTGATAACAGCTGTGGGGTAAAACCCAGGTTTTCCCTCTGGCTGCCTTGGATTTAGTCATTCTTGATCTGTAATGCACTCTGTAAGGTCCCTAGCCTGACGTCAATGGGAGCTCTTCCCAGGATGAGTACATGATATTCCACAGGGGCTTATGCTGTGGATGCAACACCTGCAGTGTGGGAATAAAGCAGTTTATTTGACCTCTTTTGCTTAAGTCACATTATCTCAGCCTTCAGATCTGGCCAGGAAACCAGTGGATGCAGATACAACAAACAAAAATCTATTTTGCTGTTCATGAATGCAGGCTGCTACAATCAGAGCAGGATCTATATAAAAACATGAGAATTTATTCTTGCCTTTAATAGCACACATTTTAATTCCCTGCACCTTCATTTTAAAAGATTAAGGGAAATTATTTGAGTGGGAGGGGGAACCTTAAGGCATCAGAAAACTGTTAGTAATATCAGAGAATCCCTTGTTAGATTGCTTGCCGTGGCTTCCTGCCTGTGCAGCCAAATTTGTCATGCAAAATGCCAGGAAAGATCACAATAAAGGAAATATTTAAACAGCACAATGCAGATATTTATGATCATGAAAAATCATTGTATTCTTGGACTGTCTTACTTGAGTCAATAGGATAGGATTGTGCGTAAGTATCAGAAAGAAAAATATATGCCCTTATTTCATTTTCCATATTTATGCACTAAAGTGGTAATTTCCTGTGCTTAGGGTGATCAGCTGGAGAGGATTACCAGGCTGGGTTTGGATTTTTTCTTTTTTTTTTCTTTTATAGTGTTTGGAAAGGGAATCTGGGTGAGTGTTATCTTTTGCATAAATGAGACAACCCCTGTAGAAATTGTTTTTGAACAATTTCTCAGTCAAGGATCAGAAACTTGTCTTAGGGTTGTTTAATTTCACAAGGACTTTGGCCTAATTTCTAGACATCTGTGTCAGAGCTCAAGACAAACAAAGCAACTGTTTGAAAAAGAAGATGAAAAGATAAAGATAATCAGATAAATAATAGGTATGTTCACTCACATGTTGAAGTCTAGCCCACAGCTCTTTTTTCACCTTTGACTGTGTGTTTAGCAGCAGATCTGTGGTAAGCATTGTGGAGCAGGACTAGAAGTCCGTGTCTTTATCTTGTTCCACTTCTCCCTCACCCTTCCCAAGGAAGTGATATAATTCAGATGTTCCCACCCACATGTAAAATGCTTGTCATTTTGAAAGACAGAGCCAGATTCATAACAGTGATACTGAATGTGGAGCCACAGAAGGCTTAGGGCATTTAGAAGTTATTTAGATATACAGCTTCAGCTACTGTCAGCATGAATGTAAATAACACACAATAAGTATCCCATGATATTCCTTCAAAGGAAACTGGATCATGGAAGTGCTGGAACATTTTAATCTTTCTCTCCAGTTAGAGAACTGCAAATTAACAATATTTGCTCGAATCTGTCCTGAAGTGCTGGCTGAACTACTCTCAACCCATCTTGGAACTGGCTCAAGTACTTATTTTTCTTGAATTCTAGAGAAAAAAAGTCATCTATTCTCTCAAGAGCACCGTCTTATCTAAGGATGTTGACATATAAGTAGTGCTCCATGGGTAGCTGTATTGTAATAAATTGTCCCAGGGAAGCATAAAATCTCAGCGCTAGATATCTAGAAATCCAAGAGCCCTCTCTTATCCCCAAAACATCTGGGAACAAAAAAGTGGTTTAGATCTGGAAACAAGCATTGGCCACAAGGTCCATCAGCAAGAATCATGTGGGAGAATGACATAATTAGATTACTTAGCCACCCAGGAAAAGGCAATATGGCAAAGTGATTTCCCCAAACAGCTCACAGCAATCAATGAAAGTTTAATTAAGAATAAAGGATTCCTATCAGAGTCAATTTTACAGCAACCATCAGGAAAGAAGCCAATGAAACAGTTCTTGATTTCCCCCCCCCCCCCTCAGCATCACAGCTGTGATTACACTCAGGCCTTTCTAGGCCAAAGCATTAGGAAAAAGGATTTGCTGCCAGAAGAACACTGTCACAATATAATTAAAAAACATAGTCTTGGTGGCACATTATAGGTTTGGCATAAAAGTGATAGGGCATATCCTTAATATTCAACCAACTCCTTGGGATTCTTCTGAAGCCGTATTTACCAACCTGATAAATTGGCTTGTATCTTATATGAACCTCATCCTAGGGCAGCTGTATAAATCTGTGCTGATCCAACATTCCTTGTCATGTCCTTGGAGACCACTTCTCTTTTGTTTTGTTCCTGACAGTAAGTACATCTCTAAGTACCTTGTATCTTGGGTCTTTAAAAAAACCATTTTCATAATCAGAATCACCTCATACTTTTGAACTGCTCAGATGTAGAAAAATCAAATAATGAGAAAGTAAGTCTGTTATCTACAAGTGTATTTTGCCATTGAACGGGCACTTTTATTCCAGTTAGCAGTGCTTTTTTTGTAAAAGAAAAAGGTGCCGGAACTCACACATGTCATACAACCCGCCTTGCCTACCCTACAAGGTTCCATCCAAAAAAGGTGCCGGAACTCCGTTCTGAGCGTTCTATGAGAAAAAAAGCCCTGCCAGTTAGAATACTTAATCCTTTTTAGAGACTTTTTAAAATCATTTTCAATTTTATGTAAAAATATTTTTCCAACAAACCTTTTGAAAGAGAAGCAAATGTACTAGCATACCAGATGTTAGTACATTATAGAATTTAAATGTTGGCAAACAAGTGTGTCAAACAGATGAGTCAACTACATGAAAATAATACTGAAACTGTAAAATGATATCTCCTATGGCACAGTCATGGTACCTCAAGGGTTATCTTATTAAAATTAGTGGGCTTAAAATGCCCAGTAAATTTGTTTTTAATTCTGATTTAAGTATCATATCAAATATCATTTCAATACAGGTTTACAACCTTGAGAACAGTTCTAAAATTATTTCAGTTTAAAATATAATTTACCTGTTTGTTGTCCAGCAGCCACAGGTATTACTTTGTAAGGAGTCCTACAGGAAGGAGAGAAAAAAAACCCTTACAGCATGTTTTTTCCAAATGATTAACACTATTGTGATGAAAAAGGAGTGCTATACACATCCCTTGCTTATCATTTAAGTACAGAAAATTTACCTGTTCACCTCCAATAAAGTGAGGAGGTCTTGACTATGATCAGACCATGCTACTCACATATATAATTCTGTTAATGGAACATTACAGTATGTGTCTGTTGTTGTTGTTAGCTGCGAAGTCGTGTCTGACCCATCGTGACCCTATGGACAACGTTCCTCCAGGCCTTCCTGTCCTCTACCATCTTCTGGAGTCCATTTAAGCTCACGCCTACTCAGTGGCGTAGCGTGGGTTGTCAGCACCCGGGGCAAGGCAAGTAATTTGCGCCCCCTAACCTGTGGATTTTAGCACTCGAGTCTCTTCCACTAGCTCAGGAATTCTGGGAGTTGAAGTCCATGAGTCATAAAAGAGCCAAGGTTGCCTACCCCTGAGTTAGGTTCAAGGCAAAAAAGGGTCTCTGGAGAAGAGGGAAAATGCTAGTTTAACACTGAAACAAGGCAACTTTAAGGTGCCTCAGCTGTGATTTAGGATGAGACAAAGAGAGGACATGGCGTTGAAAATGGTTAATGGGGCATGTTTGTTCCACTCTTAGTGGACGTCAGGATAAACCCCACGAGAGAATGACCTTACAACAGATGTGAATAGGCTTGGACTACGTTTGTAGATTGAGTGCATACATCACATGGAGCGATGATGGGCTTCATCAAGATTTATGATCCCACAATTGGCTAGTTTTCTCCATCTTGTCCTAAACCCTGGATACCAACCACGGTTTATGGCTTAGCATGTGGCGTGGGGTTGACCCAACATGTTAGGCAACAAACAATGACTTCCAACTTACAATGCCTCAGCTTCCCAAGGTTATTCCAAAGCCGGAAAAGCCAACCAACCCACCCTGCAGCTTTGCCTGCTTAGGCTGAACCCTAGGAATTCATACTTGCTGCGGCGCCCGACCTATTTTCTGCCCAGACGCTGCTTATCCAAGCCAAGCCGCCTCCTTCTCTTTGGCACCTCACCCCAAAGATTCGCCGGCCTGGCTGGAAACTCTCGCTGCTGGCGACGTGTGTCGGGGGGGCGGTCCCGATCGCCGATGCACGGTTGGATCGGCAACCTGCCGACGCAGCTTTCGTTCCAGAGCAGGGACCCCCGGAGAGACGCTGCAGCGATCCTCCCCCCGCGGGAAATCCACCCTCTTTCAAGCCCCGCCGCGCCCCCCCCCGCCTTTGGCAACCCCGGGAGCGCCTTGGGAGAGCCTCCGCAGCGGAGCCCCAGGCTTGCAGGAGGGCCGTGCTCTGTGCACGCTCAGGAGCCGCCTTCTCCTTTGTGGGGGGGGGAGGAGGGAGAGAAGGCTTCCGTCCAGCGCCGGAGCGAAGGCGGAGCGGCCCGAAGGAGGAGTCACGCTGTGTGGTTGTGTGTTTGTGTGTGTGTGTGTGTGTGTGGCGCGCCGTGGGGCGTCAGGCCCTTCCCGGCTGGGGCTCCGGTGCCTCCGCCCTGCCGGATCCCGGCGCCGTCGAGCGCGCCCCCCCCAGATGTTGCGCCCGGTGCGGCCGGCCCCCCCTGCACCCCCCACGCTACGCCACTGCGCCTACTACTTCAGTGACTCCATCCAGCCACCTCATTCTCTATTGTCCCCTTCTTCTCTTGCCCTCAACCTTTCCCAGCATTAGGCTCTTCTCCAGTGAGTCCTTACTTCTCATAAGGTGGCCAAAGTACTTGAGTTTCAACTTCAGGATCTGGCCTTCTAAAGAGCAGTCGGGGTTGATCTCTCCTCTAGGACTGACCGGTTTGATTGCCTTGCAGTCCAAGGGACTCGCAGGAGTCTTCTCCAGCACCACAGTTCAAAGGCCTCAATTCTTTGGCACTCAGCCTTTTTTATGGTCCAACTTTCACTGCCATATATTGCAACTGGGAAGACCATAGCCTTGACTATATGCACTTTTGTTGACAGAGTGATGTCTCTGCTTTTTAGTTTGCTGTCTAGATTTGCCATGGCTTTCCTCCCGAGGAGCAAGCGTCTTTTAATTTCTTGGCTACAGTCCCCATCTGATTAACACAGATGGGGACAGTATGTGTCTGCTTGAGGCTAAAACCTTATAGATTGTGAAGAATAAAAATGACTTTTCAGTGTAAACCGCTGTGATGGGAAATTATAGCAGAAACAGAGAAGTATTGGGAAAAGAAGAGGAGCTTTGGGAATAGGAGAATGTTAGGGTTTCTGACCACTAATTGATACACATGTCCCAAACTTCCTGCATTAAGAATGATGTTTTGTTTGTTTCTTCTAGTGAAGGACCATCAGTGCATATAATCACAATGTAAGCCTCAGAAAAACTCAGATGTTTTGTTTTTATATAAGCTAATTCTTTGCGGCATACTTTTCCCCCAGATAAAACTCCTTATACTTTTCTTAATGTATAAGGTTTTAGTTTTAAAAGGATCTTCAGAGTTGCAATAGTAATTTTTGTGGTCTCCCATTAACCAGGAATACAAAAGGACAACTTCTGAGTAAAAAAAAAAACCAACCTCCATTTTGTGAAGCTAGCTCTTCAATCATAACAAGATATACCTGCCTTTCTGAGTTGGATGGCATAGTGGGATCAATGGATACCATGCAGTCATCGGATGTGAAGAGTGAAATGGTTGTATTCCTGGAAGACAAAGTTTAAAGCTAGGTTTATTGAACCAGGTTAGAACCCAGCCTTTGCACTGCAATTGCACGTTTTTAATAGGAAGTTTGACAGGTAGTTTAAAAAGTTGCTGCCTACAACTGTTTAAGGGAAGAAGAGTGCCAAAATAAGTATTGCAGAATCCTATTGTTGAATTCCAGGTTAAGAAAGACTGGAGTATTCAAATAAATATCTTATGTTGTAGTGGAAAGCGTGGTCATAATTTTGGGATATCCCCACTATTGTTTGTGTATCCTCTGAACATTCAGCAGAAAGTGAACATACAGATGCATGCATACAGATTTCAGCTGCACAAATAGAGAAATGGCCTAGGATTTTTGCAGGAGCATCTGTGGGAGAATAAAAAGAAAGTATGGCTGCAATCTTAATTTTTTGGACACACACCCTACTGGCATCCCAGGGTTTTTCCACGTGGGGGTGTATTTGTCCAACGGGACAAGCTCTTTCCTAATAAATCTAGACTGAATTGCATTTTCTGCACCTGAAATATTCATGGTATTGCACCACATATTCATTGCATGCATTATCTGACTGTGTTAATTGGAACACTGATAACATTGTGAAACAGATCTGTATTCTTACTTGCTCCCTCAAGAAGGAAATGAATGCAATTCTGCTAATGTTCTGAAGCAACTGATATGGTTGATATACCTCTGCATGAATTTGCTTACTTTCCTTTGAAAGATGTCTAGATGGTAAAATATGAAAGGGTTTTATATTAAAGAAATATTTAAAGAGATGCATGGTTTTCCATTACATTTTATGATGATATTTTAAAGTCTGAAATGTTGTAAGATAATTACATGCCTTTATTATGCACTTACATACAGGAATGAAAACCCTGTTTTTCAGTTGACATGTAATACCAGCAAAAGAAGCATAAAAAGTCAGAATCTTTCCCATTTAAAAGAAAAGAATTTTCTTTCCCAGATATTTTCAGTTAGTTTTAAGTTCCCATGTTATATTGAGATAATGGCTTTTATGTCTTTTTATTATACTTTCCCTACATTGTTTTAAATGAATTGATTATATTGTTATTACTTTAATGTTTCAAGCAATACAATGCTCAGACATTGAGTGAATTAGAAAAATGGCTGCTGCACAGCTATTTATATGGTTGGCCACTAGACAGTGGTCAATAGATTTGAAGGAAGCCATTCCTGCCCCAAATCTACCAATGATAGCCCTGGAGACAACAAGTCTGGCTTAGTCAGTAGCTATTACACATACACACCATTGAGCAACCATTAAAGCAGCATTTAACAGACATGTGAATCACTACAAGCAAAACCCCAATACATTGCACCTATCATACGTGAATAAAGCCTAAGACAGAATTCAAATATCAATACAGATGTTACGCGCTTTCTTTCCATTTTTAATATAATGATGAGAGGTAAAGCAAGAAAAGAGATATATGTGATAAACTACCTTCACTTACTGCAGTCCTAATATCCCTGTAGGAGAAATATTGTAATGTTCTCAGTTTTCATTCTAGAAGATCAAATGGTGGTTTAGTTTTCTACCAGCTTTTAAAAGAATCCATTCTAATGTCTGTACACTATACAGCACATTCATGTTGCAAATGCTGGTTATGAAGTTTAAAGCACTAAACAGCCTGGAGCTAAGATAGCTACATCTCTTTGAATCTGTGGAGGTTTGGCCTGAGGCTCCATGTTTATCAGAGCTAATGCACCACAGAGGCTAAAAAGACTGAAATATGAATCTATAAATACCCAGTTCTCATTTCTTTCAAACTTAGTCCCATCTGTAAAAAGAAAGATTAAAAATGTTGACTTACCTTACAGAGCTGTAAGGATTTTAGTCCCATAGCATAGAACTTAGAATTCTGGATTTTTTAAAAGCAACATTGATGATGAAATCTGGTGGCCTCTCATTTTCTTTAATTAATTTTCATGGTATGCATGGATTATTGCTTATAGGCCAAATTTTTAAGAAAGAATGAAAAAGCCATGTTTACATTGTTTAAAATACATAAATATGCTTATATGACATTTTTCATATTTCATAATGGTAGACAATATTTATTTTTCTACGTTCTTTATAATCATAGATAGAAGAAATTTAATTTCAGTAGTTCACATAAAGTGTTCTCAGAAAATATTTTTACCTTGGTAATCCTGTAGCAATGCAGAAGAGCTCCATAATATCTGTAGAGTTACAATACTTGCTGAAAGTCACCTTCCAAAGAAAAGAGTATTAGTGAAGACATAACCAGAAGAAAGAGCTTGTAATGGCAATTTTAAACTATTGTCTGATTTTTGTTTCAAACCAAGTATGATCTGGTTTCTCTTCCATTTATTTTTCTGAAGCCTTTATTGTGTATTTTATTTAAAAACACTCTTCCAGCCAAAGTGTTTATAAAATTCTCATTGGGACAAATGGCCATCTTTACTGCCAATCCTCCAAGGCATCTGTATCTATTCAGTGGGCCTTTGGTGCTACCCAATTAATCATTCTCAGTCAGAACTCTTGAAAATACAATGTATTCCAATGTAGAAGAATACAGTAGATACCACTTCCAGAACTTGATTGGACATAAAAGCCAGGTTAAAAAGCCAGGCCTGTACCACTAAACTTTTTAAGCGAAATATTTGTAAAAATATTATAAAATAATATTTCATATTATTTATTAAATTTGTTTGCCACCCATCTCACCACAATATTTCTTCAAGAATCAGTTCTTCATCTTCATCTTGAGGGATGGGATTTGGTATATGGATGGCATGCATACTTGCTTTATGACAAGAAGGTAGATAGGGCTTTTAAATCCCATATTCTTAGAAGTGCTTTATTGCGTGTCTGGAAAAAGTATTATTATAAGTTAAATTATAAAATACCGATTTGGGGAATTCCTGGACACGCGATAGAGGGCGTATCTATGGGAGTGAGTATGGATATGGTTTCTTATAAGGAACTACTTAGATTGCAAGGGAATGATTGGCAACTTAAACCAGTAGAGGAGTTAAGACAAGAAAACATAAGTTACTCTTGGTTTCAATATACCCAATTGAAAGCTAGGTGGAAGTCAGATCAAAAGGTTGGCATCACAACTACAGATCAAAATTTAGTAAAGCAAATTAGAGATTCAAATTGTGCACATATAAAGAGGATATATAATGCTTTAATTGAATTGGATTCGGAAACGGAACTGGTTAAAGACTGCATGATAAAGTGGGCACAAAATATTCAGGAACCAATTTCGTTGGACACCTGGGAGATAATTTGGGTCAGAAATGTTAAATTTACCCAGGCTCAAAATTTAAGAGAAAGTTTTTATAAAATGTTTTATAGATGGCATCTGGATCCCAAGAAGCTGTCCAACATGTATCCTAATTTACAGTCTAAATGTTGGAGATGTGGTAGTTTAGAAGCTACCTATTTTCGGACTTCCGGTGGCGACGCGACGTCGAAAGACAGCCGTTTTCGGGCTGCCCGCTCCGCAGCTGTGTTTTTCCATCGTAAACAGCGCCAATCAGCTGTTTAGATGGATTTGAAGCCCCCTCCTCGGGAGAAGAGGAGGGGGTGAGGCCCCAGGTAGGGGTTGAGCTCTCTGGGGCCGCCTGAGCTGAGAGCTAGGGCGGCTGAAAGATGAGCCCCCCCGAAGCCTGGGTTGCTCCGAGCTGCGCAGCGCCTCTGCTCTGGGATTCTTGGAGCAGAGCCAGGCGTTAGCAACCACCCCTGCCAAAAGGAAATACTTTTGATTATCAAGATGCAGGCAGAGCGGTACAGGAGGTCAAGGTGAAGTGGACTCTTTATCTTTACTCTCTAGCTCAATGGATTTTATAGCTTTAAAGTGAAAGTGCGTAATAAGTGAAAGTGGGGGAAGATGGCGGCTAAAACTTCTAAAGCTCTTCGGAATGCGGGGTCTTCCCTGGTGCAAGAGACCTCACTGCAAGCTTTGCTTCCTCCTGCATCTCCCCCGGTATTGACGCTTAAGGATTTACAAGATGCTCTTGGAAAGCACGCACAACTGATTTCTGATATGATGGATGAAAAGTTGAAAAACCTGGAGGAGAAATTGGAGAAGAAAATGGAGGAGAAAATGGAGAAATTGGAGAAGAAGATGGAAGAGAAGCTGAGAGCAATGAGGGTGGACATTTTGTCTATGGTTGAATCCGTAGCTGAATGTGTGCTACAGCTGGATATAAAAGTGGACGATCTCAGTCAAAAGAACTCTATATTAGAAGCAAAGGTATTAGAAAATGAAAATATAAGGGATAAAATGGACGAAGAACTGAGCCTTGTTCAGTATAATCAGATGCAGAATGCTATTAGAATTAGGGGTTTAAAGGAGAATGGTAAAGAAGATCTAAAGCAGCTGATTTCTGAGGCTCTGGAAGGGGTACTGGGCCAGTCAGCATCTGAAATTGAGGGAAATATGGACAAAGTTTTTCGTGTAAATTCATGGATTGCAAGACAGAGGAAGTTACCCAGAGATGTGGTGGTCTATTTTACAAAGAGAGTAATTAGAGATGAAGTCATTCAAGCTGCTTATGATACTAATTTGGTAGTGGCTGAGCAAGAAGTTTTGGTTTTAAAAGAGATTCCTCCGAAGATCTTAAGGAGAAGGAAAGATTTCGCATTTCTAGTACAGGAACTTAAGAAACGTGATATTAAGTTCAGATGGGAGATTCCAGTTGGGTTGGTGACAACGCACGAAGGTAAAAGACATCGTTTGGTTACTGTGGCTCAGGCACGTGATTTTTATAGTAATGTGTTAAAAGCAACCCCCCTATCATTTTTGGAAGCTGCAAAAGGATATGGTGTGGGAAAGTTTCAAGATGTTGCAGATAGACAGACAGTGGACAATGGTGTTGGAGGGGATCAAGCTACAGTCTCATCGGTTGCTGCAGGAGGCCAGAAGATGACGCGTGCCGCCCTAAGAAGAGCGAGACGAGAGCAAGAGCAAGACCAGCGGAAAGTTATGGAATCTTCAAAGTGTGCTTACAATGAAGATGTAGGAGGAGAGCGGTCTAAAGAAGTTTTGGGGGTCATGACAGAGGTGCTCCAAAAGTTTTGGGGCGTTAAGATTGCTGATTAAATTTTTAGATTAGAATGTCAATGGAGTAAAATTATTATAGAGGAGAAAGAAAGTTTTTTTTTCTTTTTTTTTAATATTTTATACAATTTAAGATTGATGTTATTTGCTTGCTAGAAAAGTATATTAGGGTTATGGACTTAAAGTATGTGTTGAACTAAGAGTGGGTATGTAAACTCCTAATTAACAACAAGTTGTCTTAGAGATTGCCTAATTTTTTTTTTATATATACTCTTTTTATTTGAACTTTTATTTGAACTTAAGGATGATTTGGAACTGTGAGACATTTGGCGTGATATATGCAAGAACTATTTTTGACTATAGTTTAGTTTGGTTGGAGATTATTAAGATTAATAGAGATAAGCGCTTTTGGTGCGTAACTGAGAATTTGTTTGGAAATTAGAGAAAGGTGGGAGAATGCAAATAGCAGGTGAAAGTTTTTTTTTTTCTCAATTTATTTTGAGTAAAGACCTTTTTCTGTTTTCCTCTTTTTCTTTTCTACTTTATTTGTAATATTAATATTGTTTGTACTCATTTTATATGAGCTAGAGAGAGATAGAATTTATAGTTTATTGTTGATAATATAGGGGTGTTTATGTTTGTTTTTTGATTTTATGCCCTGTATTTAGCTCTGGGAAGTCGGGGGGGGGGGAGTGGGGGAGAGGGATAGGGGTGGGGGAGGGGGGGATTAAAGTCAAAATGTATTGTAAAACTTTTTAAATTAAAAAAAAAAAAGAAGCTACCTATTTTCACATGTGGTGGACTTGTAGAAATATCAAAGCTTTTTGGATTAAAATTTGGTGGAACATTCAAAAGATTTTTAAGAGAAAGATAAAGTTTTCCCCGCAATTGTTTTTATTGGGCATTGTTGTAGATTGTGATGTTAAAGAAACTAACTTGATGTTGAACATGATAACGGCAGCACGGTTACTGGTGGGACAATATTGGAAGAAGGATAGTTTGCCCACTGTAGAAGAATGGGTGTTTAAAGTTTCGAATCTTGCAGAAATGTCTAAGATTTCTGCTTATCTGAAGGATCATTCACAGGAAAGATATATTTCAGTTTGGAGGAGATGGATAAATTATATTCAAAACAAATATGGGACTAAAAAGTACCATTTAGCTTATGAGTAGATTTTAGTGGGATATTGTTATTGGTACGTTGTTTGTAGTTATGTTAAAAGAGAGTTAAAGCGCATTATGAATTTGGTTAATTATATATTATGCATAATTTTTATTTAGAATATGATTATTGTAACTATAATCCTGTATTTAGCTCTGGGAAGTGGGGGGGGGAAGTGGGTGGGTTTGGGGTGGGAGGGATTTGGGGATATATTGTAAAATTTTGTTTTTGTAAAACTCTTTAATAAAAAAAAAGAATCAGTTGCAAAAAAAATAATTCAGAATGGACAATTGCTTTTAAATAAAATATTAGTTTGCAATTATTTTTCTGTTTTATTCTTTTTAATTAACGTTATAATCTTCTGAGGAAACATGGATTATTTAGTAGATTAAAAGCATAATAAATAATAAATAATGGGAATTTTTTATCATAATTCAGGAGAGGGAAAAGCCAAAGGAAGATGTTGAGTTTGATCACTTAAAGGTGCTGGACTTGCATGTCATACTAATTCTTAACTGTGGAGTATACACTTAAAAGAAATCATTATTTAATGCAACTTCTGAACTTAGCCAAACAATAAAATTAATTTATCATTCGTATAAAAGTTCCATAAATTTGAGTGACATAATTTGCGTGTGTTTATTCTATATACTCATATGTACTAACTGTGTGTAACAAATGAGCAAGGCGAAATAAAGCTGGTTGATTATCCATATGATAATTCCACAAATCTGGAATTTGCATCTTGACATTCTGTATGCGTGGATTTATAAACTGGATATAGCAAATGAGCAAGAAGCAGTCAAAAAGATGGTTTTAAAATGTAATGTGTAGAGGAAAGAGAGTAGGGGGAAATGATTTAGAATCCTAGGCTACTACCGGTACCAAATCCCAAGTTCTATTTCCAGCAGATTCACTCTTTATCAAGTAACATTCACTGGGAAACTTGAATAAGAATAGAAAGTTACAGATACATTTTGATATAGCGCCCCCTAGGGCTAAAATCATGTAACAGTACTACAGATATCTTTATTTTACATTCTTCTTTAGAACATTAGGGACGCGGTGGCTCAGTGGGTTAGGACGCTGAGCTTGTCGATCAGAAGGTCGGCAGTTTGGCGGGTTGAATCCCGAGTGCTGCGTAACAGAGTGAGCACCTGTTACTCGTCCCAGCTTCTGCCAACCTAGCAGTTTGAAAGCACGTAAAAATGCAAGTAGAAAAATAGGGACCACTACGGTGGGAAGGTAACAGCGTTCCGTGCGCCTTTGGCGTCTAGTCATGCCGGCCACATGACCACGGAGACGTCCTCAGACAAGCACTGGCTCTTCGGCTTTGAAACGGAGATGAGCACTGGCCCCTAGAGTCGGAAACGACTAGTACGCATGTGCGGGGGAACCTTTACCTTTACCTTAGAACATTACCATGTAGAAACAACATTTTGGACAACATGACTTTAATTTTGATCCATTTATTGTCACCTTTTTGGATAGCCAAACTTCTGAGGCTATAACCTTGCTATCACAATTTTTCCCCCCTATACAAACTGAGGTAAAACCGGCAGATATTCTCATAATTACAGCAACAGGTTCTGTAGCTCCAGTGGAGCTGCAATTGTAAAACAAAAGAAAAGTATTATTGTTGTTTGAATAAATCAGATTCTGATCTTACTGAAGTGCTTGGCAGGGAAAAAAAAAAGTAACCTGGCAAGAAGCACTGTCAGAAAAAAAAAGACTTAGTCTGGCAAAATACCATCTGCTAATGTTTGAGAATGCAATCAGTGCTGTTTGATGAACTTAGAATAAACTTCTAAGAAATATGCTGGGCCACTGAGCCTTGAAATCAATTATCATTGAACAGAATGGATGCAAACTAAGATATGGCAATATAATTGGAACAAATGGAAGTCAGATAATTAGCATGGTTGGTTAAGGACCAAAGTGGGAGAGATAATGAAGTAGGTTCCTCTTTTTTAAGCAATAAGCAGTGGAGACTAAAAACACCCAAGAAACCTATTAAACCATATCACTTTATTGGCATACATATCTTGATGTGTGATTCAATTTCATAAAGGTTTGTTGGTCTTCACTAACAAAACCGAGGTCTGCAGATGCTATAGATAAACACTGTGCCTAATAAAATCCTCACTGCATTCTGATAAGCATATCAGGAAATGAACTGAAGGATTCTTTGAAGCCAACCATAACATGCTCTAAATCTTTTTTTTTCCTTTTCTGGAGGGAGAAAAAGAAACACAGCTGTTGATGAAGTAGAATATTACTCCTTTTCAACACTACAGACCTATTAACATTTTTTTCCTCTGAGGAAACTCTTCATCCTACGGTTCTATAATGACAGCTGAGGATCACTAACAAGACATTTTAGAAATATTTTATTAAAATATTTGTAGGATTAGTTGAAATCTGCCATGCTTCTTAAAAATGGATACATAGCATCGTAAGGATAGGTTCTCTGATTCTCAATGAATCAATCGATTTCTTAATAGACTGAGGTCTGTCTGTCTTCAGTGTTTAATCCCATTGACATTCATTTGAGGTCTATCTTGAAAGAGTCATCTCCAGGGGTTGGTCTGAACAGGCTGATGTTTCCATGCAGCCCAGATGTTTTCAGATGCATCTAGTGATCCATGAACTTTAGGAAGTGCCACCTAATGGTTTGAAGAAGGCCCTCTGCTAATGTTACATATCTTAAAATTAGCATGGCGTGAGCAGGTCTGCTACACTGCCACCAAGTTGGGTGATACTGAAAGGGAAGCTAGCTTTTACTTTACAGACTAGCTGCCAGGTGTGGTTTATGCTTAAGAGCAGGAGTCTACAAACTTAGCAACTTTAAAACCAGTGGACTTCAACTCCCAGAATTCCTCAACCAGCCATGAGGTCTGAAGAATTCTGGGAGTTGAAGTCCACAAGTCTTTAAAGTGCCAAGTTTGAAGACCCCTGCTTAAGAGCTTCACGTAACCAGATCCCCAATGGCACAGCCATTCTATCATGTGAAGCCCTTCTCATATAGTGGACTTCACTTCAGAAATTCAGGGTTCAGCCAAGTCCACTTATGTAGTGCAACTCCATCCCATGGAACTTCTTCCCACATATAACTAATGAACGAAGCTAGTATCATTCAGGATTTTAAATTGTTCCTAAACTAACAGAGAGGAATGAAGGGCGAGCCCTTTTTGCACTTTGCACTTAAAATAAGAAGGGAGATATTTGTATTTCCATAATGGGCAATCCTTGAGCTGAAACCAAATCGGTTTGTGAAGTGGCATTCCCCTTTTGAATTTTCTGTCCGTGATGCATTTTGGAGGTGTACAAATCAGGTATAAAAGAAGCCCAGACCTTATCATCGGTACCTTGGTTGTCACTCTAGGCTTCCAAACAGATTAGAAAGAGGGAGAGACCATGTTTCCCTCCTTGCTGCTACAGTTCTTGTGTTCCCTGAAGTGACAAGCTACTAGCAAGCTGCCAATCGAAGGGAGATAATCAATAGCGATGCAACCTTCTTTGGGCAATTTGTGAGCATTTTATATGCTTGAAGAGCCAGGAAACTCTTGATGTTTGTTAAAAACAAACTTGCACCTAGCATTCTAGCTCAATAACACCTGCCCATAACACCTGGCTTGTGAGGATCACTCTAAGAGGTGGAGCTGAGAATACAAAGATGTATAGAAGCAACGATAAAGAAAACCTGTCGAAACTATGTTTAGGAAAAATTATTTACATCATGATTTCATAATGTTCACAAACATATTCTTATTCAGAATAGAGCTGGAAGGGACCTTGGAGGTCTTCTAGTCCAACCTGCTGCTCAAGCAGGAGACCTTATACAATTTGAGACAAGTGGCTATCTAGTCTCTTCTTAAAAACCTCCAGTGATGAAGCACCCACAAGCTCTGGTTAATTGTCCTCACTGTTAAAGTCCCTTAAATATACTTACTTTTAAATAAGTTGCCTTTAAATATACCCACTGTCAAGTCCTTAGGACTTAGGATAGCATTGCAAAAATAAATAAAATTAATTCCTGCCATATTAAAAGGACTGGAGTAATCATTCTGATACATATATAAATTGAAAAACACAAATAGCTTTAAAGTATAGGATTATTATTCCCAAATGATGTGTTAGTAAGCTACTAGATATAGCTCAATGGTGATGCAGCAGGAGTTTAGCAAATATATATAAATCTTGAAACTATTACAGCAAATAGCATCTTCATTTATTAGCTTCACCTCCTTCAGTCTAGGCTAAAAATTTCTAATATTTCTCTTCTTTTTTCTCTTATTTGTGAGTAAATCTCTAAAATCTTCTACAAAAGTGACAGCAACTAATGGAAGTCATTTTCACAACTGCAGGCAGAGCCAATGTGATATATTGCAATAGAGCTGAGCAAACCAGGGTTCAAATCTATTAAGCAATGACACTCACTGGGTGCTTTTCCTTAATAAGATGTTTGTGCTGTAGAGACAGGAGGATATGTCTTTTCAAGAAAATGCAGTTTGGCCTGTTGAGACATTGATCTTCACTTTATGTTCTCCTTCAGCAGTTAAAGAGCAGGAAGAAACAATCCGTGCATGCACTACACATGTGTAAAAACTTCATCCATGTAAGGGATGGGCCAGAAAACATAGCTGGAAGAGGCAACGGGGTGAGATTGTCTTGCTAAGCAACTTAGGAGGCATCCCCTAGATATTTAGCACAAACATATCAAATACATTATAAAAGTCTAATTAGAGGTTGATCAGGACTTAGAGGACTCTTGCTCAGCAATCATAATAAAAATAATCACCAGGGGTTCTTGATAATATTGGAGTGTCTCAAGATTCAGTCCTCTGCTCTGTATCTTCCACATTTTTATTTACAACTAGGAAAGGGACGTGGAAGGAACTGTTACACTGTCAATAAAGATTTTGTTTCCTGAACATTGGGATGTATCTTATACATTTTTGGCTGCTAATCATAAAAATAACCTGTAATTTAACCTATCACATGTTTTTTATAGACATCTTCTCTTTTTACACAATGACAATATACACTCTGCAGTACTTGTTGGCTATGACGCACACTTGAAAGAAACATATGAAAACAGGGAACTGTCATTGAAGCACATCCAGTATACCACTTGCAACTGGAATATCTGTGGAGATTTGAGCTGCTTGGAATGCAGCTCAAATATACCAAGTACTGTTTTTGACACACGTGAAAGGGATAGCCTTACAAGAGAGTCACACTACATTAAAAAGAAATGGCCACTATGATAGAATTTTGTTCCAGGATAGAAAAAAACATGGTACATGAGCCACCTGTTGATCTGACAAAGTTATTTTTGCCTTCACTTCACATAAAGCTTGGACTGATAAAATGTTGTGAAAGTGATGAACAGGAAAGGCAAAGTTTTTGTTATTTAAAAATCATAGAGTCATAGGGATGGAAGGAACCTTGGAGGTCTTCTAGTCCAACCCCCTGCTCAAATCAGGACAGTCTATACCACCCCAGACAAATGGTTGTCCATTTGTCTTGAAATTGAATAACAGATGTATTAATTCTACATTGGCTGTGCCCTACTTCAAGTACTGTGTTTAGGATTCAGCTTAAAAAGAATTCAGAGCCACTAAAAGAGATTTAGAGAATGGCAATGAGGGAGGTCAAAGAAACAACAAATTTAAGGAGAGACTGAAAGAACGGATGTTGTACCTTGTTAAAGGAAGAACAAGGAGAAAGCATACTGTTATTCTTCAAATATCTGAAAAGGATGCCCTATAAAGATGTGTTCTTTGTCACCCAGAGCGTAAGAAACTAAATGAAGGATTTAAGTTACAGGAAGGCAATTTTCAAGTGAATGTTACAGACAATTCCTTAACAATGGGAATAGATTGATAATAGAACCAGTGTGGGCTCCTCCATTTTACTAGATGTGTGTAAGTGGCAGTTGGACAATTAACCAGCAGGGACGCTGTAATTTGGATTTCTGCTTTGAGTCCTTTTCAAGTGTATCCAATACTTAGCAAACAAACCAAGCCTGATCATTAACCATTATGTGAAATAGAACATTTCATGTAATGTCAATGATGGCAAGTGTATATTTTCATTTTATTTCTTTATTACATATTTTTTACTCTGTCCAGCCCAAGCTGACTCATGGCAGAAATAGTCATGTAAACTCATTTTTAATTTCCAGAAAATTGTAGTTTATTATGTTCACATGCTACAGCTAAGGGAGGTAAAGTTTTGCAATATTCATCTACAGAAAATTATCATTAGGCTTAAATTTCCATGGAAGATGGGTTGAGTAACAGATCAAAATAATTTTTTATTCTGTGGTGCTGTATTCTAATTCTGGCTTGGAATATGGATATCCAACTTACAGTCTAACTTTACTAATCCCTTTTTTAAAAAAAAATTAAATCAGAATTAATCCACGCTAAAGGCAAAAAGCTATCATGGAAGGAGGAACATTAAATTCATATAATAAATATTTCTTATTCAATACCAATCAATATATTCCAATTATATAGATAGATTGTTTATTTAAAGCATGGAAGAAGCCTGAAAAATTGTTTTCAGAACCAGAGCAGATTAATGTTCATCTAATCCAAATACATCATGCAGGTTTCCTTTCTCCCCCTACACATTCCTCTCCCCTGGTGTCAGGCATGAAAGACAGTGGCGTAGCGTGGGTTGTCAGCACCCGGGGCAAGGCAAGTAATTTGCGCCCCCTAACCTGTGGATTTTAGCACTCGAGTCTCTTCCACTAGCTCAGGAATTCTGGGAGTTGAAGTCCATGAGTCATAAAAGAGCCAAGGTTGCCTACCCCTGAGTTAGGTTCAAGGCAAAAAAGGGTCTCTGGAGAAGAGGGAAAATGCTAGTTTAACACTGAAACAAGGCAACTTTAAGGTGCCTCAGCTGTGATTTAGGATGAGACAAAGAGAGGACATGGCGTTGAAAATGGTTAATGGGGCATGTTTGTTCCACTCTTAGTGGACGTCAGGATAAAGCCCACGAGAGAATGACCTTACAACAGATGTGAATAGGCTTGGACTACGTTTGTAGATTGAGTGCATACATCACATGGAGCGATGATGGGCTTCATCAAGATTTATGATCCCACAATTGGCTAGTTTTCTCCATCTTGTCCTAAACCCTGGATACCAACCACGGTTTATGGCTTAGCATGTGGCGTGGGGTTGACCCAACATGTTAGGCGACAAACAATGACTTCCAACTTACAATGCCTCAGCTTCCCAAGGTTATTCCAAAGCCGGAAAAGCCAACCAACCCACCCTGCAGCTTTGCCTGCTTAGGCTGAACCCCAGGAATTCATACTTGCTGCGGCGCCCGACCTATTTTCTGCCCAGACGCTGCTTATCCAAGCCAAGCCGCCTCCTTCTCTTTGGCACCTCACCCCAAAGATTCGCCGGCCTGGCTGGAAACTCTCGCTGCTGGCGACGTGTGTCGGGGGGGCGGTCCCGATCGCCGATGCACGGTTGGATCGGCAACCTGCTGACACAGCTTTCGTTCCAGAGCAGGGACCCCCGGAGAGACGCTGCAGCGATCCTCCCCCCGCGGGAAATCCACCCTCTTTCAAGCCCCGCCGCGCCCCCCCCGCCTTTGGCAACCCCGGGAGCGCCTTGGGAGAGCCTCCGCAGCGGAGCCCCGGGCTTGCAGGAGGGCCGCGCTCTGTGCATGGCAGGAGCCGCCTTCTCCTTTGCGGGGGGGGGGAGGAGGGAGAGAAGGCTTCCGTCCAGCGCTGGAGCGAAGGTGGAGCGGCCCGAAGGAGGAGTCACGCTGTGTGGTTGTGTGTTTGTGTGTGTGTGTGTGTGTGTGGCGCGCCGTGGGGCGTCAGGCCCTTCCCGGCTGGGGCTCCGGTGCCTCCGCCCTGCCGGATCCCGGCGCCGTCGAGCGCGCCCCCCCCAGATGTTGCGCCCGGTGCGGCCGGCCCCCCCTGCACCCCCCACGCTACGCCACTGATGAAAGATGAGGTCTACACATAAAGGTTCGATTAAATGGATTCATTGCCAGTAATCTACTCAAGTAGCAGTGGACACCTGGTTAGAGTTAGATAAGGGCCAAAGACACTCAAAGGGAGTTGGACTTAGTTCACTTGTGGCTACATAACGATTCTATGCTGATTCGCCTTTTCACTCCACCCCCAGGTTCTGCCATTCCTTCTCCTACACCTGGGTAAGGGAGGATTCTTCTTTTCCATTGTAATACAGATTGCTAGGCAGTTGTTGTTGTTGTTAGTTGCGAAGTCATGTCCGACCCATCACGACCCCATGGACAACATTCCTCCAGGCCTTCCTGTCCTCTACCATCTTCTGGAGCCCATTTAAGCTCACGCCTACTGCTTCAGTGACTCCATCCAGCCACCTCATTCTCTGTCATCCCTTTCTTCTCTTGCCCTCAACCTTTCCCAGCATTAGGCTCTTCTCCAGTGAGTCCTTCCTTCTTATTAGGTGGCCAAAGTATTTGAGTTTCAACTTCAGGATCTGGCCTTCTAAAGAGCAGTCAGAGTTGATCTCCTCTAGGACTGACCGGTTTGATCGCCTTGCAGTCCAAGGGACTCACAGGAGTCTTCTCCAGCACCATAGTTCAAAGGCCTCAATTCTTTGGTGCTCAGCCTTTCTTATGGTCCATGCTAGGCAGTAGACACCATTAAAATGTGGTTGGCCAATATATTTGGCTACCTTCTCTTCTGTTAACATTTATATTTTCTATTTTCAGTTGTTTTGCTAACTTGAAATTTTCCAAACATTTTATTTTTTTTCTCCATGAAAGCTATACCACTGTAGTTTTTCAGTGAGCAATCATTTAACTGGGTTCACACATTCATGTTGAATTTGTAATATTGATAATCCTCAACTTATGATCACAACTGGGACCAGAATATTCCCTTGTTAAGCAAGATGGTTATTAAGTGTGTCACATTCAGTTTTATGACTTTTTTGCCATGGTTGTTAATTGAATTGTGCCATGGTTCTTAAAGTGGATCACTGCATTTGTTAAGTGAATCATGTGTTTGATAAGCAAATGCGGCTTCCCCCATTGATGTTGCTTGTCAGAAGCCAGCTTGAAAGGTCACAAATGATGATCACACAACCCTGGGCACTGCAGCTGTTGTAAATACATGCTGGTTGCCAAGCATCCAAATTTTGATCACATGACTGTTGGGATACTGCAACAGTACTAAGTGTGAGAACTGGTTGTAAGTAACTTTTTCATTGCTGTTGTAACTTTGAATGGTCACTAAACAAGTGGTCATGAGAGCTCCCTTTACAATATTATGTAGGAATAATCCTTTTAGTTGTTCAGTTTGTGCTTTAAAGTAAAATATTTTAATACGTATGAGATAATTGTAAAAAAGAAGGATTTTAACTTACTAACAGATGGTCAACACAGAATTAAGTTAATGTGCTCTCTCCAAAACCACAGCTTTTGAAAGATGGAAATTAACATTCTTCAAATTATGTCTTTATGAACAGAGCATTGTCCAATTAAATAAGATACTATCTTCTCACTTTCTTTTCCTTGATTTTTTTATCCAACTCCCAGTTGATAAAGTTTCATTATCAACCAATGAAACAGATAAAAAATCTGTTTCTGTATTGTAATTTATAGTTCCCCCTCCCAGAGTCCCCCCCAATAATGTCATTTAGCTACTAATTGTTGAATAAAAGTAGCAATCCAAAATAATAGGGGGTTGAGGACTCAGTTTAGATTGTGTTATGTAAAGAAATTCCAAATGGTATAATTTCCATGGAGAAAGCATGGAATCAAGATTTGGAAACAAATCAGTAGAAGACTATATCATGTAGTTCTGGGTCAAATGTTGAATCCTTCATGCTCTCTGAGCTTGGTTGTTTGTATGCAGACAACCAAACAGGAAAGAATAACCTAATTAAGGAACTGCTAAGGAGACAAACAATCACACAGAGAAACAACCAAGCACAAAACAATCCCCTAATCAAGCAAGTCTCAAAGAGAAGACCACACCCCACCAACTCTGGCAGGGAAAGATAATGTATATAAACAGAGAACAAACACACTCACTAGCACTGATAATGTTAGTTAGCTGGATAATAAAACATCTGCAAGCAAGTAACCAAGCTCAAAGAGCACCAAGGGGTGGGTCTCTCTCTCTCTCTCTCTCTCTCTCTCTCTCTCTCTCTCTCTCTCTCTCTCTCTCTCTCTCTCTCTCTCTCTCTCTCTCTCCACCTAGTTCAGATTCTACTAGGAATTTGAATATTACCATTTCTACTAGGGATATGGAGGTAAAAACCAGAAATGTTCTTTTAGTAAAAAAAATTAAAAATTAATACTATTAATTAATACTGTTAAAAAATAGTAACAATCCCCTTTTTGAAAACAATATCACTTTTACAAAATTACTATAAAGGCAAGAAAATGATGCTTACATTGCACAATGTCCTAATTTTGCACTTCTGAGGATAGATAGTGAAGTTTGGGGGGGTTGCTATATCTTCTCTGAAAATTAGGTTATTTTTCAGAATTTTTTCAGAACAAGGCAAAGGCAACATTATTCTGATTTTTACCACCATTAAATCTTTGGCTAAGGCAGAAATATTTTGTAAATGTTCAGCATACAAGCGGTAGGATGTCCAAAAATGTAAATGACAGAAAGGACTTCCAACTTTAAGGAAGCATGGTGAAAAAGGCGTTTCTGCCTTCACGTAGATTGGCAATTGTTTGTAGTGCTGGGCAGGTCATTGATACATTGTTAACACCATGACTGTCACTATGGATTTTGTAGTATATTTGAAATGTATTTAAGACAATACTAACTAGAGCCAAATTACATAAACTGTTTTTATTTAGCTTCAAAATTACTCGAGGCAAATATATCAGAAAACACTGACCATTGGACCAGCAGACTGCACAATTTGGGACCTATGAGGTCTCACTTCACAGGGGCTACCCCTTCTTGTCTGATATGCTGTAGGTCCCACCAGTAGACCATATAGAGCAGGGCTGTCCAACTGGTGGTATGCGTACCACCTGTGGTACTTTGGCATGTGGCAGGTAGTACGTGACTGTCCTAGAGAAGTGTAGTGGAGGAAGGGAATGAGCCGAAGCGACCCGAGCTTGAGGTAGGCACAACTGCAGCTGCAGGACTGTCGGGGCTCTGCAGAAGCCCCAGGAGCTGGCAGGGCTCCAGCTGATTGGCTCCAGCTGATTGGTGCTTCTGGAAGCAGCACAGAGCTGGAGGTGAACTGAAGAAAAAGGGAAGTGGTTTTGGCAGAAAAGGGGAAAAAAGACAACAGGGAAAGAGAAGGGGACAGAGAAGAAGCTGTGGAAGGAGAGCTCAGCAGGCAGGGAGGAAACAGGGGCAGAGAAGAAGAAGCAGCTGTTGCTAGAAGAAAAGGTCCCCTGGTTCGTTTTGCCCAGACAGGAGAATGCAATCAGTGCTGATGAAATGAAAAGCTAGCAGATGAGCATGTCGGAAAAGAGGTGGGTTTATTTAGTTCTGGATCAGCTGGCAGCTTGATTGTGTTACCATAAGGATTTTTGTGCAGTTTTTACAATGTTTGTAATTTAGAGACTCCTTTGTGTGCTTTGGTTATTGGAATATTTTAGTCTGTTTCACAAAGGCTAGCAATGAGTCCAAAGTGTTGACTTCCGTAGGTTTAATCCCTTTAAACAAATGTAATTAGTTTTACCCCCTTATCTTGAGTCTGTCTATGGCTTTTAGAAAGTTATCTTTGAAGGTAAACAGGCTTAATTTAAGGCTAAAGCTTTTTACAATTGCCGGACCCTTTCAGTCTCAGATTGCAACATTGTGATCCATGACACACCTGAGGCAGCTTAAAGAAAAAAAACACCAGACTTTATGTGTTTGGTTTTTTTATTCGGGGAGGCTTTTGTGAGCCTTTCTTGCTTTGCACTTGATTCCTGTGTCATTAAGGGTACAAGGAAAGGATTGGGGAGGGGACGCATTCTTACTACACTGTGAAGGAGAGCTCAGAAGGCAGGGAGGCAGAAGAGGAGAGGGAGAGAGGAAGAAGGGCCGACCAGCTAGCTCAGGGGACTACAAACTTAGCAACTTTAAGACCTGTGGACTTCAACTCCCAGAATTCCTCAACCAGCCATGAGGGCTGAGGAATTCTGAGAGTTGAAGTCCACAAGTCTTAAAAGTGCCAAGTTTGAAGACCCCTGAGCTAGCAGGTAGTGGTGCATATTAGTAAACATGGATAAGTTCATCATACATTTGTCAGTGCAAAGGGAAAGTGATTTAGCAAAGGAACAGCCACCGAAGAAATTAAAACTGGTACTTTTTTTCCACAGTTTGTAATATTTTATTAGATTATAGAATAAAATACAAAAATACAAAAGCAAATGGTAGGACACAGTGGGGAGGAAAAAGAGGGGAAATGTGAAGGGGAGAAGGGAAAAAGAACAGACTTCCTCTGTTGCAGTAGAAGGAAGCATTAATATTGAACCTCAACTTTTTACTTTTCCATAATATTATAAACTAGCCATTTCTATAACAACAAATAAATCTAATCAGTAAAACCCAAAATCCCTCCCCCCTTTTTTTTAGTCATCAAGTTTTTGACACCTTGCTAAACACAGGTGGTACTCAAATATTGTTATATCCTAAAAGTGGTACAATCTGTGAAAAGGTTGAAAAGCCGTAATATCGAATATCAAATGAGTCTATTTGATATTTGATATAAATGAGTCTAGAGTCAAAGCTTCTAGAACTACATCTTTACCTGAAAGGTAGCTTGAGTTGTATATAGTTTTTCTACCTAGTACATAAGGATTTGTTTCAATTCTAGCAACTGTTGGAACAAGCTGTGTGCCTTGGAACTATCCATGGTCCTGCAAATTATATCTTGCTTTGCTGACAGTTGCTTATTTTGGCAGCCCTTCTCCACACTCCCTATTGCAGCCTCCTATGGCTCAGTGGGTTAGGACGCTGAGCTTGTCGATCAGAAGGTTGGCAGTTTGGCGGGTCGAATCCTGAGTGCCGTGTAACAGAGTGAGCGCCTGTTACTTGTCCCAGCTTCTGCCAACCTAGCAGTTCGAAAGCACGTAAAAATGCAAGTAGAAAAATAGGGACCACTACGGTGGGAAAGTAACAGCGTTCCGTGCGCCTTTGGCGTCTAGTCATGCCGGCCACATGACCACAGAGACGTCCTTGGACAAGCGCTGGCTCTTCGGCTTTGAAATGGAGATGAGCACCAGCCGCTAGAGTTGGAAATGACTAGCACGCATGTGCGGGGGAACCTTTACCTTTATAAACAAGAATCCTCTAGAGCAGGGGTGCAGGCCAGTTTCATCGTACCGAAGCCGTGCTCACCCCATTGCTGACAATGCAAAAAGAGTTGCGATACGTTGCAACATGTCACGTGACATGGTGAGTTTGACACCCGTGCTCTAGAGATTTTGAGTTTATCAGAATAGTTCCAGCTGGCTGGAATTTCTGGGACCTGTTATCCTAATGTATTTAGAAGTACCAGGCTGGGAATAAGTGTTTACAGTTCCCCAGGTGTTTTTTTTTCTATTGCTTTTTATCTTCTACCCATATGTCTGCTCCCAGAAGGTTTTAATCTGCCTCCACAAGCCTCAAGCCACCAAGAGAATCTAGGAAGCAGCAAGTGGGGATAACTCTCTACTATAGTTGGAGTGTGAATACTGTATTATTGTGGGATCAAAAACTGGAAGACCTACCCTTTCAGCCAATTTTTATTTTTCTTTTCAAGGAGTTCTACCTAAGGTAATATTGCAGAAGATATGCAGGTTTCTAAGACTGGCAAAGGTGATCTTGAGTTAATAGAAATGCAGATATTACAACTGTGCAAATAATCACTTAAAACTTTGAATCTAAAGGGCTACTAAAGCGGCACTAAAATATAATTTTAAAACAGCAGAATATTAAAAAAAATCATCTTATAAAATGTACCAATAAAAATAGAAAATCACAAATCAACACCATAAAATGGTAGGTCAGGGTTAAGAGAGTGGGAAAAGTGATATGTCTTGACAATAGGTCACAGATGCCTTATAAATAAATGGCCAATTTGGCCTGGGGAGAGAATTCCATAATCTGGAATTGGACAAATGAAAAGGCTCCATTTTGCATCCATCTCTAGCAGTGGACGGGCATATCCTACTCTGTTTAAAGAAGCTAAATATAGTGTTCTGTACTTCTTGTGCTTGGAAATGCACTGAAAACTAGTGACAATAAATGAAAAACAATCTTAAAATCATATAAGCTCCACTTAAAATGCCATTACCATTATTTCACACTACATAAAATTTTCAAACACTTTAAGAGGATGTTTCGTCACTGTTGTACCATTGCGAGGTGCATGGCACATGTGACATCATAAGAGCTCACTAGATATGTAAAGCTTGAGAATATTTAATGTATATTATATTAACTTGCTCAAATCTATGTCTTCAAAATGTGCTTCAATCTTGTAATCTCCAATTTGCAAAGGAAAACAAAAGATCTACATTGATGTTAACACTTACTTTTCCTCCCTGTCCATCATTTAAAATGGCAATATATTTATTTTTTACTTTTTTTGTCATCCTGATTTTTAAGAAGTTTTGTTCCCAAATTCAAAGTCCATTCAGACACTTCCTTTAGAATAGACCTTCTCTGAATTACTAATTTTTGGGTAAGATTTAATTGTATTTTTTAATAAAATCACATATAGAAAGTCTTTTGTTATACAATTCCAGGTATTGTTCTTTAGAAAAATGTTCTTTTCAATTTAGTGGGATTAATTCCCAGAATAGTAGGCAGAAGCCTACAGCCTTAAATCTGGTACATTTACATATTATAATAATATGAGAACAGAGAAAAGTTTTATTAAATTAGTTTTATGGTTAATAGCATGTTCAATATAAGGAATGGACAAACAGCTTGCTGTATTTTTTTTCCTCTTCTCTCTCTTTCCATTCTCTACAGGACTAAAACACATTTAGAACACATATATTTGGGGAAGCTGAAACAATAATGAATTAATAATGCATGCCATGTTGATTTAGCACATATAACACCTCAGTCATGAAACTAATTAGATTTTTAAAGTCCCATCCCCTGGTATTTATCATGGGAACAGATTAGGCTAAGGAGTCATATATGTTCAAAAGGTGTATTTTTGCCACATTTTCTCAATTATAGATCTGCTCCCCCTTTAATCAATCTATTCATGTAATTCATAAAATCATAGTATGAGTTACAATAGAAGTTTAATGCACTTCAATATGTGTACATGTGCATACACAAATGCGCAAACACATATTTACTAGGTATCTTAGAAAGAATAATAATTACAAAAGGTAGACCTTATTAGGAAATAATTCAAAATAATTTTGATATACCCCCAAATACTCTACTTAAATCTTTTTCCCCCTTTGTAACAAGTAAAATAGGTATGTCTAATTCCACTGAAATCCATTCACACAAAACCTTTGCATTTATATCCACAGAATGGCATACAGTACATCCTAAATTTGTGCAGAAGAGACACGTATCCATTTACGCTCTCCCTATCCTGAGGATTTTGTTCCTAAATTCTTATTTTAAGATTGTTTTAGAGGCAGCAGTGCTTATAACTGAATGAGACTGCAAATAGAGCTCAGAATATAGAAGCTTTTTTAAAAAAGTGAGGTCATGAATCCTCTTAGATGCAAATGTAAATGGATAAAGATAGTAGCAGCAAACAAGAAAGGAACGAACAAATACCTTTTGAATTCTTCCATTAATATCCAGGTAAATACACTTGGGCTGGTATGCTGACGAGCTGCATCCCATCTTCCTAAGGTTTGCTACAGTGAGACTTGGGCTGTGAATCGTTGGATTAACTTTACAGCAGAAATAAGGTCTAGCCAACTGAAACTGAACCACTATTTCTAGATGCATAAGTCTCCTCACTCTTTCCCATCCTGCAGCCTCAAACTACAATCCTCCTTCTCAGATAGGCAGGCATCTCCCATCACTTTTCTACTCCTCCTTTCATTTTTTTTTCATTCTTGTGAAAGAACAGGAGAGAGCCAAGCTCCAAACCCCGTCGCCAAGTGCCCTCTTGATTCCCATAGCAACTCTCGATGGCTTCAGAGCAAGAAGTCTTTCTGCAATCAATGTGCAATGGCTGTACAGAAAAAGTAGGGTTTGATTAACCCAAAGTAGCATTTAACCCTCAGCAAATAACCAGCATTTATCCCACTGTTGGTGTTAAGGATTTTTATTGTAAGGTTTCAGAATCCATTCTTTTAGCAGTGTGTCTAGACATAAGAGAAAAAGAGGATGGCATTCAATCACTGAATTTATTTTAAGGGCACAGTACAGCAGCACCTGGAATTATTAAAGTTGAAATCGAGTCTTTTATGCACACTTCTGCTTTAATGGCCCAGAAGGAAGGAAGGAATAAAGAATATACAGGGTTCATAGAAATGCTGCATGATTCTTCTTCTTCTTCTTTTTGCTATTTTTACAACCCCTAGGTTTTAAAAACTTTATGTTTAGTAGAAATAAGTGACATGTTGAAGATTCACATTCACATTCTATAAATTTAGAATGGGGAATTATATTAAGCATTATAATTTCAGTGAATAGATTTTAAGTGCCAGCTACTGAATTATAGTGGAATATAAGCTGTTCAGCTGTAGGGCACTCTACCGGATAATGTTTCTGATTTTTGATGGAGCAGAATATTCCCACAAGGCTGACATTAAAGAATTAAAAGAAATAGAATAATTTATTTTCAGAACTCAGCTTGGTTGAATAGATCAATCTATCATGACCAAATGATTTCAAGATTCATTGAGACTACAAATCTCAGCCAGCATGTTATAGTTCTAACACATCTGGAAAGATCCAAGTTTGATATAAAGAATGTTCACCTAGTTTTCACTGAAAGTGGCCTGCTATTCGTTAAGTAATTTATCGCAATATAATTTGTTTGCACAGTAATTTTTTAGGGATGAATAAGTTGATTACAAGTGAATAAATAATACGCCTGGGTTAGAAACAATCCCAGTGTTATTCTTTTCATTTTTCATACTGCCTTGAATCACTCTATGGATTGTAACAAAAATGGTGGGATCCATAATTCACAATAATGGCACAATGTCCCTAGTAATATTTTTTTTGCTTTAAATTTTCATGAATCCATTACTCATGACATCCAGTTAGCACATTTAAGCGAAAAATAATCAGCACAACAACAGTTGTCATAAAGAAGCTCAGACATTTCTATTAATCTAAGCAAATCCAAACAGATCCTTTATATGTGAACAAGAGTGGATAATTGTAATTCACATCACATAAATTTAGCAACATATGGAGTGCCTTCCCTGGCTTATCATGCAAGGCTTTAATCTTCAAACCTATATAGGGGAAATAAACATCACTGAAATTATGGTATCGACTGACGAGATTAGAATTGCATAATAAATCAGGATTTACTTATTCTTTTTCAATTCAGAGCAGAACAATTCATTTTTCCATCAAATAAGACTAAAAATATTATTCCACTAGGTTACTAAATCTTTTGTCAGTAGCAAGTTGAAATTTCTAAGCTTTATTTCATGTGGAAGAAACAGAGAACGTGATGATGATGATAATGATGATGATGGTTCATTCTCTGAGGTAAGAGCAAGTCCAATGTCGTTGTCCCCAAACCTATAATTAACAAGTATATAAATACAGAAAGTATATACTGTAAACGCAGGCATCATTACATTGATTTTCTTGAAAAGGATCTGGATCTTTCCTATGCAGGCTGGATTGAATTCTTGATTCCTGCTGCTCCTGACATCTGGAAGACAATGGGGTTGGGAAGATCCGACTTGGGAGATAACAAATGTTATGCCAGTGCTTCTTCAATATGTCTCTGGTGTAAAGGCAGGAATACAGACAGGTCACAAACAGATCTCTAATTTTTACAAAAAATGGATCTTTGAAAACAAAATCTAATCTCTACGCTAACTTCATAAGCTATTCTCATATCACTTACCCCAAACACAGAAAAGATTTGGAGCTAGGCCTTACTTTTTACCACATAGCTCAATTGATCAGAGTTAATTCTATTCTGATTAGAAACAACTCACTCATTTTAAAAATAAAAACTTGCAAAGAACCTTGACATATCATATTATTTTTCCTACTTAACACACAACTTTCTTTTCACTGCAGATAGATCCCTATCTTTTTATTTTGCCCTAGAACCTTTTGTTTCTCTTTGCAATCTTCAATTTATTTTCTCTCACAGAACAGTCATATGTCAACCAGAAAATATATTAAGATGCTATTGCATACTTCTGGATGATGATTTATTGCATTCTTGCTCTTTAAAGTGCTATGCCTTTGAAGTGTTTGAAAGCAGCTGGACCCTTTGGCACAGCATATTAAGTGCTTAAGCTCACTGTGTTACTCAAGCTTGTAGCCACAAGCTTCAGGAACAAGTAAACAGTAAACAGCAAAATAAAGAGCAAAAGGAATGGAGATGCAAACATACTTTCCGCTTTAGAGAGATGAAAGAAGGAACATGGATTATTTGAACAATGATTCCAGGAAACTCAAATGTGTCAAAGCATAGAATCACCTGTTGTGTCAAGTACACACAGTCCTTCTTTTCCCAATTTCCTTTTCTCTATATGCTTTTTTCTTCACTTATTCTTTAACTAGTCTACTCTGCTTCAATGTTCAGCTCTTCTTCAATTTTGCCTTATTCACTGCTTTGGTTCCTTTTTCCTGTTCAACTGAAACACAATAGCCAGTTTCAAGAGGGAGAGCTGGGTAACTCTTACACAATCTCTCCATTAAATAAAAGCACTTGAATCCTCTTGACTTAAGAACATCTGAGGAGATGAAGATCACAGTCTTTTGGGTAGACATATTCCAATTTGGAAAGGCGTGTCTTATTAACTCCCAAGTTCTTTTCTTAAGCAATTTTTAAATGCAATCTGTTTGATCTGTACTGCCATCTGGTGGCGATCACGACCACTGCAGGAGCAATTGTCTTCCATATTTCCTAGAAGTGTTCCCATTTTTGCAAAGAGAACCAATTCTTTTAATCATTTTGCCTCTCAGCTTTGATCGAGGAACTTCCTGTGAGAATTCTTCCTTTTGTTCAGCCTTGTCTTCTTGTTCATTGCTCATATTTTCATGCAGAAATCCAAGCAGATGTTTTATACTAATGTTTCTTATAAGAAGTTGGGAGTAGAGCAGTTTAGTTTCTCATAGGAACCCCCACTTGGAAGTGAGGAGGACAGACCACAGAGGCATTAAAGGTGGAGTCTTCAAGTACAGAGGAACTCTGAGAGAAGACTTCTGAAAAGAAACCTGGCACCACTTGATGGAGATATGTAATGGCAATTAAGATGGGCTTAGATTGCTCTGTCTTTTGATTTGTGGTTTTAGTCAGGAAGAATGTAGGCTGGCAAACCTGAGTTAAATTGGACAGTGTTTGAAGGCTCCTTAGTTGTTAGTTAGCTTGTCAGTTGAAGAATTGCTCAAAGTCCACAAACCACTAGAGGGCAAGTTTGGAAGATTGAGGAAGATAAAGAGATGGATGTGCTATGAGATTCATCTACCCAATACAAATGTTTCTAGTGAAGTAAAGAATGCAGAAGATCAAAGGTTACCAGCCTGAGGAATGCCAGCTGTCAGCACAACCAGTATCTATAGGGACTTCCTTAACCTCAAATAAGGACGTATGTAGAAATAAAGGAATGCCTACATATAAACTCCATTTTGTAGTGTATATATGTTCAGTTAGAAAACATTTATGCTTACATGATACTCAGGAGTAAAAGAAAAATCATTTGCACAGTCTCATAACTTTAAGCTCCTGAACAGCTGGGGAAAAGGTAAAGAGTGAAAATCATCTTAGCTGATATGACTGTAAATGATCTTGCAAGGCTTGGATGTGAAATCAAAACAGATGAATAGCTGCCATCTGCTTAATAAAGTTGAAAAAAAAATCTGAAATTATTTTATACTGAGTTTTGATCCAATCCTGAAAATCCACAGGAACCTTCTGTGACAAGTCTGATGGGAAATATTTCCTTCTCAATATAAATGAATATATGGAGAGAAAAGAATCCTGACTTCCCAATTCCATCCCTATCCCCCATTGTAATAAAATGATTGGATAAGACATATGTAAATAAATGTGTTTTTTCTTCCCGGGGAATCAGCTGTGCCATCTATTTCAGATTTTGGGTTGGTAGTGGCAGCCACATTTACTCAGAAGTAATCAGGAGAGGAAAATTATATCATCTCAGGTCCATTTTTCCTAGTACTCTAACTATTCTAGTCCTCAGGTTTTCTATCAATTTGATCTTTTCATTATATGACATCAAATAGGTATTGTCTCTTAGCAACCACATAGTTTGGCTTTCTGTAAGATGATCTGTTCCCAATCTGGCCTTTCATGTTCTCCAATGATGCATGCATCACAGTTGTAATTGAGTTCATCCACCTTGTTGCTCTTTGTTCTCTTCTCCTGCATTGTAAAGAGCTCCATTGTGAAGAAACCCAATGGATTAAATATGTTGGACTGTGAGAGAGATCAACTAGCATTAAACAGTTAAAGGACACAAGTAAGTATGTAAATAAGTAATTTAATTGATGCATACTGTTCTGTCTTTTTCAAAATGCACTAATAAACAAGAATTAAATCAGTCAAATGCATTCAGGGCAGTTCTAAGGTTTCACAGACAAATGTATATGAAGGATTCTTGCAAATGTATGGTCATGAAGGTATGAGTTTTACACCATTCAATTGGATGCTGGGGCCAGTTCTGCATAAACAAAATGAGAGGGAAAGTCCCAGCAAGCCCATTGCAGAGGCTATCCAAAAAAATCTCCCAAATATATCAAATATGGATGTTAACAACATCAACTAGTAAATTGGCTCAGTGTTTATGAATTTACTTTATAATGTTTCCAAATTAAAAATACTTATGGGAGAGAATAAATACAACAGCTGCAGTAACTATTGAATATTACTTTCAAATCCATTTCCATTTCGATCAGTTTCAAAAATCAAGCAGCCTAACAGATATTATCATTCTGAAATGCCTTCAAAGTTCTATTAATACAAGTTATTTGCTTCTAATTTAGTAAACAGCTATAAAAATCAAGTTCAATATTTAATTGTACAATGAGAAATATTAGTAACATTGGACAATAGAAAAAGCTGAATACTCTGAACAGGAATTATTGTATATTCAACACTCATATTTTTAACAAAAAGTAAACATAACAGGACAGATATCTGAGTCCACATTTTTGCTCATTTTTAGCACATTACAAAAAAGTATCCAGAGTTAATTTCTTCCCCTCGCTTTTTGTCTTCAATCTGTATTTTGGGTTGGTAGTGGCAGCCACATTTACTCAGAAGTAATCAGGAGAGGAAAATTATATCATCTCAGGTCCATTTTTCCTAGTACTCTAACTATTCTAGTCCTCAGGTTTTCTATCAATTTGATCTTTTCATTATATGACATCAAATATATGACATTAAAACATAAAAGCAATCATGTAGTATAATATTTTGACAAAGTGAGGATAAAGGCACACTTTTCTTTGGCTCAGTTCTGCTATGTAGAATAGCTAGGAGATCCTTTGTTTCACATTGTTACATTCCCGAGGTGCAAAAGAGTCAACATTCTGATGTCGAAAAATAACTGTATAAGCTTTTCAGGAAATGCGATTTGCATGCAAATATTATTTCCAGGGATATCAGCAATCCAAAGATGTGCAATGTGACTTTTTATATAGCAGCTTTCCTCTCAGAAGGATCAAGTAGGATTTCTGGATTAACCTCTTTAAAAACAATTGTTTTTAAAGTTAATGTTAATGTTCCTTAAACCTACAAAAGAATGGAAATATTAGAAAGTGAAAAACAAGAAATATTCTAAATTAAATTTATATATTTTTATAAAGAAGGATGTATAAAGATCTGGGTGACCACTACATAGGAACAGATATAAAGGTAGTCCTCGATTTACAACCATTCATTTAGTGACTGTTTGAAGTTACAACAGCACTGAAAAAAGTGACATAACCATTTTGTTTTACACTTACGACCATTGCAGCATCCCCATGGTCACATGATCAAAATTCAGGTGCTTGGCAACTGGCATGTATTTATGACAGTTGCACTGTCCTGGGGTCATATGATCACCATTTGTACCTTCCAATTTGGAATGGGACAACTCACTGCAGCCAACTTGCTGCAGCCATCTCACCCCGCCCAACCTGGCGTGGCCATCTTGCTGCAGAACAACTCGCCTCAAGACAGTTCCACACGTGATAATCTGATGTTATCTGCCACAGTTTCTTCATTATTATTATTATTATTATTATTATTACATCAACCAAAATGGAAATAATGTAGAAGAAGCAATGGAGGACAACATTTCTTGTGATGAGTCATCCTGCATGGATTGGCAAGTTGTCCCCTGCCAGGTGGGCCACGGCGAGATGGCCGTGGTGAGTTGTCCTAGACCAGGGGTAGGCAACCTTGGCTCTTTTATGACTTGTGGACTTCAACTCCCATAATTCCTGAGCCAGCATGAATTCCTGGGAGTTGAAGTCCACGAGTCATAAAAGAGCCAAGGTTGCCTACCCCTGTTCTAGACCCTTCCCTTCCCAAACAACCGAAATCAATGAAGGAAGCCAGATTCACTTAATGACCACACGATTCACTTAATAACTACAGTGACTTGCTTAACAACTGTGGGGAAAAATGGGGCAAAACTCACTGAATAACTGCATTGCTTAGCAATGGAAATTTTGAGCTAAATTGTGATTGTAAGTTGAGGACTAGTGTCTGGAGCTTTGCACCTTGTACTATGTACCTGAGGTCCCCAACCTTTTGGGCACCAAGGACCAGTTCTGTGGAGAGAGGTTTTTCCACGGACCAGAGGGGGCATGGTTTTGTGTGCTGCCTGCATCTCGCGGATGGGACTTTGCTTGTTTGTGTGGCCCAGTTGCTGGCATGCCATGGCCTGGTACTGGTCCATGGACCAGGGGTTGGGGACCTCTGCTATATATAGTAGGGCTACAATTACTTTTTCATAAGCAAAAGAGCACACAAAATAGAGAGCTGTTATTCTACCTATATACTTAGCTATGACCTAGTTAAAAGCAGCAATAGAATTTAAAGGATATTTAAATCACAGCTCCAGAAATTTAAAACAAATATGGATACCTTAATAAAAATGATTTAAAAAAAGGAAATGAAAGAAAAAATTGAACCTATTTACAGGGGAACTGTAGCAACTTTTTTTTTTAAAAACGTACATCATTTTTACACCTCTTTTTGTGAAAGAGGTGAGAAATTTGTGGCTGACTACAATTCGCAGCAGTGCGCCCAGTATGGCCTCTGCTGAAGATACGTCGCAGGCTGTTCTGACTGAGAAGCAGAATTCCAAATAACAAAAAAGGGAAAAAGTGGTAACAATGCTCTATGAAAAGATACACAATCAAAAATTAATGTTAAGCAGGCCAGAATTATTATTATTATTATTTTTATCATGTAGAAACTTACAAGGTCTGGTCAAGACTACATCGAAGTTCCTTTCGTATAAGGCGGAGTAAAAACTGTAAAAATATTTTAAAAATATGTTAACAGAGCTGAGAAGACTCCTGTCACCAATTCTTCATTCCAATCTTTAAAGAAAGGCATTTGACCACCTGGCTGTGTCTGAGAAACCGAAAGGAAGTGGCAGCACATTCAGAAAACAAATCTTGGGAAGATTTAATGCAAAATAATAGCAATGAAGAAATAGAAGGAAGTAGCATATTACACTCTAATGTCAGATTTCCACTTTTAGCATAAGATTTCACATGGACCTAACTGGCGAGATTTTATAAATCCTAGTTTCCTAGTAACTCGCCGATATATAGGACATTTTAGGTTTATCTCCTTCTGATCAAAGTGGAGAAATTTAGAACAAACTTCAGACTTATCTCAGACTTATTTCGGTAAATCCAGTAAGAATAAAACTAGGGTCTAACAATGCAGCAGGATAAGATCGCTACCGTGTAATTGTGAATCTTTATCATCTGTGGCCTTGCAGCTCTCATAGCTTATGCAAATAGCTCTCCCTTGTGGAAATTTATTTCAGGCCATAAGGAAGAATTAGACTACTATTACAGTATTGTTTTAGTTGTTGTTGTGTGTGCCTTCAAGCCAGTTTTTGACTCCTGGAAATTGACCGGATCGGTCTCTGTGGTTTTCTTGGCAAGTTTTTCAAAATTTGTTTGCCCTTGTCTGCTTCCGGAGAGCTGAGAAAGAGTGACTAACCCAAGGTCACTCAGCTGGTTTTGGGCCTAAGGTGGGCCTAAAATTCATGGCCTTCTGGTTTCTGGCTTGCACCTTAACCACTACACCAATCTGGCTCTTATATTTTAGTTGCAGGAATTGCAGGGTTGCAGGAATAATCTGTGTGATGCTATTTGAGGAACATATTTTTTTAAATATCCTTTTTAAAATGATATGTTCATTAATGTTACTGTTAGCTAACATACAAACTATGCTAATGACATCTACTGGTGAAACCTATTTAAATAAATGTACCCTATGTTTCCAGTTAAAATATTTTAACAAGCAGATATTGCATAGAAACTGAGATACAATGAGCCCAGTATGTATCCAAATGCTCCTTTGGGTAAAGTAGCCACACTGTGGAGATTCAAGCTTTTACAGAAGCATTAACAATTGATTATACCACATTTCAACAAATAAGGGAGCAGCACTATGATACAATACGACTTACCAGTAAGGCACAGGCATCTGCTATCATCAGCATGTAAAAGACATTGTTCCAACCAGATGAAGAAAGAAGACCAGCTAACAATGGTCCCAGTGCTGCACCTAAAATACCACGCACACACATTAAAGCACACACAGTGTGGGACCTGAGGCATCTAATACTTCAGAATGATCTTGAAAACTCACAACTGGATAGCTACGCAAGCTGTTCTGAATGACAATACATCCAGCCCATTTTTCTTCCTATCATCCTCAACCATTTCCATGTGCAAACCATCAGCGGAATCCCAGGCTGATGGCAAACTAGTCTTCTTGTGACATTCACTTCACTGGGTTGTAGTTGGTGTTATAGGAGTGCTGGCAGAGGATCGTTTTCAAGATTCACCATTCAGGATCTTGTCAAACTTACCAACTTTTTATTGAAATTTCAATGTAAGTAATATATTTTCATAAGGATCCTACCACTGCACTGCACTGCACTGCACTGCACTGCACTGCTCTCTCTCTCTCTCTCTCTCTCTCTCTGTGTGTGTGTGTGTGTGTGTGTGTGTACCTTCAAGTCAGTTTTGATTCCTGGCAATTAAACAAACATAAAATTATATTGACAACGTTTTTGGAAATGGATTGCCACTACCTTCTTCCTAGGGTTGGGAGAGAGTGACTGACCCAAAGTCACCTAGCTGGCTTTGTGTTTAAAGTGGAACTAGAACTCACAGTCACCATTGAAAGAGCATGATGATTTATAAGCTTCTACTGTTTAAGCGATACACGTAGGCCCAGGGCACATCCTGATTGCCACCTCTTTTTAAACTAATTCTCACACTGGTTGAACATTTTCAAAATCTGGAGAGGACCAGACTGGGAAAGACTGGTCAAGAGTTTCCTATCAAACTTTCCAGCCTTTTGTTCTTGAGGATGACACCATACCTACGGATCCTGTTCCGTCAATGATGGCTGTAACAGTTGAGAGTGCTTTTGCGTTTCCATGAAGGCTTTTATGGGTACCCTTTAAGAACAAAATATTCAGATAGAAATACTTAGAGAATAGAGACAGTGATAATCTTCATCTTATTTATATTGTAAATCTTCCTCACATTATCTGATGTAACACTGAAAATAATGCAATTATTGCTACTGAATATCACCAATACACAGTATTTTCCTCCTCCTCTAGAATTTCTGAATTTTTATATGTACTTATTAAAAATGATACAACGAAAATACTGTGGCAAATAATATGCTCCATATAGAACAGAAAAGGACTCACCAGGTCAGCAGAGACAGCTGTTGTGATCAATGCATATGGACCATTTACAAGAGCTCCACAGATGAGCAGCATAACTTAAATTAAAAAATTGAAGTTAATATGTATTTAATATTATCAACAGTCAGCAGATGCCAGACCTGTTATTTAATTTCATCAAACACTGGAAGGCTCATATACTAGTTTCTTATTGAAAGGAACGAGCCCAAGGAAAAACATACCAGAAAACTCTGCTAAATTAAAGTTCTCGTTCAATTGGAACTTGGCAAACTATGCACCTTTACAACAGGTGTGCCTCTTCAAGCACATAAAGGAGACACATGGTGTAATCTTTGAAAATACTGCTTTCTAAAGGAAGTATCACTAAGGTCAATGGTGCTCATGCTATTTATGGTAATGAAAAGAAAAACTTTATTGCGGTCATTAACCAGCTATTTATAACACAGCACAGAGTGACCTGCACTTGCATTTGATATATTCATTAGGTTTTTATCCTCCCTTTATTGCTTTATCAGTAACTCAAGGTGACAAACATATTGCTTCCTCCTCTTGTTTTCCCCCACAACAACAACCCTGTGAAACTAAGAGTGACTGACTCAAAATCACACCAGCTGTCTTTCCTGCTGAAGGGAAGACTAAAATTCACTGTCTTGGTGTCTAACCCGGCACCTTAGCTGCTAGGCCTAAATATATATTTATATATTTATATTTATCTTCATCACCAGTAATTAATAAGCGATAGTTAATTGCCATGGCCAATTAAACAACTGATAAATATAAACATCATAGGGTTTAACTTATACATTACTATCCACTGTAGCAATGACTGTAGCTAAAAAGAATCGGCATTGTTTTTTCTTATTACTAAGCTAGGGAAATGAGAAACATTTTATTAAAGAAGAAAGCTATTTCTTTTCTTTTTACCATCTATATCCAAGCATCTGTTCCAGTGTTCTTAGACAGTTAAGTTGAGCACTGGGGAGGGAAGAGGGGGGAAAGAAGAGAGCAAGAAATGACAGTGATCTGGTGATGGTTTCAGCTGGGTTGGGCTACAATGCTTGATCAATGCTTGTGGCCAGTGCTCTGTTGATTAGCAGAATTCCTTTATGAAAATAGGAGCTGTGTAAACTGTTTTATTTTATCAGTTTGTCTGATCTGATTGTCTTCCCTTAGTTGTTGCAAGGTATGATCTGACAAGAAAGAAAACAAGTGATGGCCCAGATCATTGCTGTTGCTATGATTATTACTGGGATCTGGGAAACAGAGATTCCTGAAATTACCCTACTCTTATGAGTGGATAAAGGAAAACAGAAATGAAGGGGGGGGGGAAATAATATCATTACGAATTACAGTTTTAAAGCTGTGTTCATTAGGTATAAAATGAACATCTCAAATCTTCCCCCACAAAACTGCTAACGTTTTCAGATACACCGCTTGGTGACTTCGTCCCTTAAGAAAGTCAGCGAAAAAGAAAGAAGAGGTAGAGAGGGATGGATGACGCAACTTGAAGTGGTTTCACATCTTAGCACATCCAAGATCTCGTCTCTCTAGTTTTAGAGAGCATTACATGAAATTATGGAATTTTCAGGAAAGCACCTTATGGTGGAACGTTAAGAAAACCCTTTTTGTCAGTAACAGCAATTCCACCAATTAATGGGTTTTGGTAGAGTCCTCCTCACTGAAGAGGTTAGCCATTTCTCTTAGGTGCTTTACCCGGTTTCTTGCACCGAGTTGGCAGATGGACCCAATGGCTAAATGGCCTTTCCCATCTACTATTAAGCATGCCACATCTCTTATTAATAATTATTATTCTTAGTACTGATTGTTAATATTTTGTTATTAATAATAATTCTCATTCTTATTAATAATTGACAGTGATTATGAATGCTCCTTATTATTCTTATTATTAAGCATGTCACATCTCTTCTTTTTTTCCTCTAGGGAGAATTGCCTGTCACCTGGACTATGGCAACTTTCCTTCCGCAGTCTTATGCTTTCCAATTGTAATCCAGAAAACATCTAGAGGGCACCATATTGAGGACATTTTCACTGAAACACATCACTCGATAGTTATTTGTCTTCTGAATCTTTCATTCACAATAAATTATCTGGTCTGAACAGAAATTATCTCAGTGTAACCCAGACTGTTAATTTTAACCATAAAAATCCCAGAGTTAAGTAAGAGTTGGAGTGGATTTATGTTTAAACAATCCAAATTAAGCAGGGAGGGGGAAGGAAGAGTAAAGCATAAAACTTACTTATTGTGGCCTCTAATCCCATTTTACTGATCTCAGAAAATATATACAGCTAGGATAAATACAAATAGCACAGTTAGTTCAAATCATTCTGTAGTAAGTCAAGCTCTCTTGGCTAGATGTCAACTACAAATTTAGCATTATTTCTCATTTTGGAATTCTGTTTTCATTTGTCATTATTCAAAACTAAAGAAGTGGGTATAGTTTATTCTAGAGAAAGAAAAATGCTTAGATATCCACAACACTAGGGTACAAAAATGCAACTCTATTTCATTAAGCCTGCTTCTGTTTATACACTATAACTCAAAAATCCTTCAACACTTTCATAACCATCATCATCACCCATCATCTCAGAACTTACAGTGGGTCCAGCTATCAACAGCATCATGCCACAAGTTGTGGCCCTTTTTTTGAGTCGGTCTGATATTACACCTGCTAAAATTCCACCTGTATAAAAAAGAGAGAGGTGCAAAATGTAACAGTGTTCTTTGCACATTCAAAACTGTGCAAAATAAGACTATAAACGTAGTTTTTTCCTTGATTCATAGGAAGTGCCCTTCATATGTACAGTAGATCATCTACAAGGCTAATTGTGATTACCTTTAATTCTGAAGTGATAAATCTTCCCCTCTATTTACTCTTCAACTGACTACATCGTTGAACATTTGTCTGTTTTTGTCATCCTCTCCAATATCACCCCAATCACCCACTTCCATTTTTTTCTACTGCCACATAGCAATACTGAGCCAAAATACCGCTTCACACCAAGCTGCTGCAGATGTGGAAAAAATAATAATAATAAAATCGTTCACTGCCAACCCTTACAAAATGGAAATAGCTCACTCGCAGTTCTAAGAATACATCCCAGTGACTCCCACTTTTCCGCCCCATACAAACTGTTATTAAATATCAAAACCACCACTCTCATCCAAAGCTTCTGTCAGAACTGAGAGAGGGTGGAAGGGAAGGAGAATGCTTGGGGAAAGTGCACCTCTCCGAGATGGCGTTTCAAGATCGGCCCGCTGTGAGAAGAATGCAGCTGCAAGCCAGCCTACACCCAGAGTGACCGTTTCAAAAACATCTTCTTTGAAATGGATTGGACAATGGGGGGAGGACAACAAACGGGAAGTGCCTAAGGTGGGGAAAGTTACACTTGGGGATTTGGCATGTGAATTTCAGTTCTGGCTTTGCTCTATTGTATTTCACTTTAGTAAACCTATAACTTTCTCATCAAATGAGAAAGGATCACTTTTACTTAAAGGTTCAAGTTGAGGCAGGTCTGACAACTCCATTCAAGACACCCTCCAATATTTTCTCAAGTCACCAACCAAACTTTAATTATCAGCATCTACTTCCTGTTTCAAAGTATTTCTTGTCTCTAATGTTTCAGAATTTGATTTAAAAATCCAAGGACTCGTATATGTGTAGGTTTCAGAGGTAATAAACAGGTCATCGTTGCACACTCACCAAAAATCCCTCCAACATCAAATAGAGTAGAAAGATCACCTGCCCTTTTGGCATCAAGATGCTCTACCAATGAAAAATAAAAATATATCAGTAACAGTTTAAATATTTTCAGGTGCCATAATATTTTCCGAGACAACTGTTTGAGCAGGTCTAGCTTGTCTAAATTACTGTTTTTTCCCCAGCTGTAATATGGAGGAACAAATTATTGGATCATTTGGAATCATACCGAACTTTTCTGCTTCCCTTGTCTGGTGTCACGTATCTAGTACTAAAGTAGAGGAATCTCATGCCATCTCACATATCTCATGTTAAGCTATATGAAAGGAAAAAGGCCTCTGAGATATAATTTATTTTGTGATTTTTTTAAAAAAAATATTTCTTCTTCTCTTAATAAAGGATTGGTCTAATACATTTCAATATGAAGTACAAATAATGGATTGTATATTTTACTATCTGTTACAAAAATGTTAAAACAAATGAAGTTTCCTCCTCCTAGAATCAGTTTCTCGTAATTTTTACAAAATGCAAATGAATTACTATAAGGTACTAGACAACTCATGCCCCATTTGGTCATCGTTTCAGAGATATTTCCTCACCTAAACAGAGAAACGGAATGACCATTGGTGGGCAAAAAAAAAGCAAGCAGTGGGAATGACTTTCAACTTCTTCCTAGGTTCCACATTGAGTTTCCTTGTGGGAACTGGCAGGGAGCATCAGAAAAGTTACTTCCTTCCTTCTTCCTTCCTTCCTTCCTTCCTTCCTTCCTTCCTTCCTTCCTTCCTTCCTTCCTTCCTTCTTTCCTTCCCTCCTTCCTTCCTTCCTTTCTTCCTTCCTTCCTTTCTTCCTTCCTTCCTTCCTTCCTCCGGAAAGCCAGCAGGAAGTCATAAATCCAAGGCCAGCAAGCTGATAAATGGCCTGCTGGGTGTGGGAGAGCGGGCGATGGAATGCAAGTTAGGAATGGGTTCAGAGGGATGTAGGAGAGGTGTGGATAAAGAAGAATGTATGGGGGCTGAAGGGGTATGTGAGAGGTGCTCGGCTGGTTGGTAATGGTGCACAGGAGTGTGGCATGGGTTGGGAAGAGTGCTTGAGAGGAGCGTGCAGATGAGAGACAGTGCATGGGAGGGTGTGGCACGATTTGGGAAGATATGTAAAGGGACCCAAGAGATGCTGCAGGAGTGGAGAAAGGCAAGTGGTGGGGAGGGTCACAGAGTGTGCATGGGGGTGCAAAGAGGTGCTGCATGGGTCTGGGAAGACACGTGGGGGTGGCACATGTTTGGGAAGGCACATTGGTGGGGTAGCATGCAAGGAGTTTTCTTCCTCTCCCTCCTTCCTTCCCCCTTTCCATCCTTTTCTGTCTGGCAGGTAAACGGCTGTTGCTGGGTGGGGGACGGAGCAAGGGATTGCGAGATTGGCTGGGAAACATATGTCCTAATTTTTGTCACACACAGTTTCTTGGATATCTCTGTCTTTCCTTACTCCAATCAGCAAGTGTTATGAGCAGATATTTAGCTGCTGAAATTGTTATAGAACATGCACATCTTTAGCAAGCAGTACTTTATGTAATCAGATATAATCAGTTTTTTTTTGTTTAACTTACAAAAATAACTGAATTCATCATATCTATTAAATCAAAATCTGAGAAATGTTTGCCCGTTATTATTATGCTTTATTTACTTTTTTTAAAAAACCACCACTCCCAAAGGACTCAGTTGAGTAAGCTTGTGACTGGATTTTTAATAGCATATCTGGAAAACGTTTAACCATATTGAACTCTCTCTCTCAAATATGATTTCTGGTAATATTTTATACGACCCGCCGTTCATAATTCTTTAAACTAGGACACTTACCTACATTAGTGATATATAGTGGAAGCCAGAAAAGAAAAGTGTAGCTGACTAATTTGGCAAATAATAGGCAGAGAGAGAATTCTACCACTCCCTACAAAGAATGGAAAATAAGATTAATTTGAAAAGAAAAAAGACAATAAACACTTGACTTTGGGCCAAGTTTTGTGCAAGGATTTCGGTACGACATATAATTGTCCAATATTATACAGAGATAGTTGAATGATAATGTAGGATCATGCATAACAGCCTATATTCGATGGGTAACCACTGATACAAAGCAAACGGCACGATCTGCAGTCATATACCCTCTGTGTGATTGACCAATAAAATTTATTTCAATATATGGGATAAGGGATCCATCGGAAGGTTCCATAGCAAATGAGCCTTGCCTGCCTCCACTGCACATTAATGTCAGACCCTCCTTTGCAAATCAGCGGATAAGGTATCGTCCAGTAAAACTCTTCCTTTTGCTATCATTTCATAGTGAGAGTGATCTTGGAATCTTTTGAACTTGGGGGGGGGGAGGGAGGAATCTTCTTGCATAGTCCATTCTGATCTCCCCTCTCTGTTAAGTGCACAGCCCTTTTTGCTAATTGAACGTTATGCTGTCTAGAGGGTTTCCTTCTCTGGAGCAATACCCACTAATGGTAATTCCAAAGCCATGCATTAACAACAAACCTGATGGTTTTCTAGGGATCTATAGGATTGGTTCAGGTTTCAGTTTGATTAATCCTCTCCTTTCAAATGAATTATTGTTAAACTGTCAACTTCACTTAATGTGTTGAATAAAATCAGATGCTTTCAGTTCAATTCAAAGATCCCGAAGCCTTTTGCACATATGTACACATACTTCAATACAATAGAACTGAATCTTGAAATCAAAGAGATTCAAATCTGATTGTAAACTCAAATTAGAAATTGGCTGATCTGCATACTTCTAATGATTTTATCCCCATAGTCCCCACATTCAAATTAGAATTTGGGTGATGTGCACATTTCCAATGATTCCCCCCCACCCCCGCCCAGTACCATTACTAGAGAAGCTGGCATACTCACAGGTATTTGCAAAGCTCCAGTGAAACTTATTGCAGCATTTCCATTTTCAAAGTATTCATATCCTCCATTAAGATTCAGTGGCTTTGTGCATTTCTCATTGCTTTGTAGCAGACAATGCATTTCTGGATCCTATAAAAGACCCCATCAAACTCAATGTAGGCAGTATGCCTCTTCTCTTTATAAGCTAAGCAACTGAGATATTATAATGTACAGTTAAAAAAAGAAATGTTACATTGATATGCTATTTACATACTGAATACTAAGGAAGCATTTCATGTTCTATGTTCTGTGTGTAATAGCAGAAGTGGGAGCCACATCCAGATCAAAGACCTCCTATTTCCACCCCTGTGGACCAAAGGCCAAAGTGGAAGACTTCAGATAGGAGAAACTTTGAGATTATTATTTTTTCTGTTCAGTGAGGTGGATGCAAGAGATTATTACTGTTTGCCTTTTCCTTCTCAGGAAAAGAAGCAAGGAAACAAAAAAACAGTTCCTCTCTTTACACAAAGATCACTTCTTGTCTTTTTCTGTAGGGCAAATGTGCTTGCAAATTCTGTGAAACAGTCAGAGGGATGTTTTGTTTTTTCAGTGTGAACAAACCATGTTTATTTATCCCTTTGCTCAGGACACAGCTATGGAGTAGAAGGCAGTGCTTCAGAGTAACTATTATGATTTAATTAAGAGGGAGGAATAGGAGTTTCTCTATTTTCCATCCCACACATTATGGACTTCCCATGTGGAATTAGAATACCGGGTTTTTTATAAGCATAGAGCTAAATAGATATTGTTGCTGATAAGAGTTACAGCATTGCGTAAGCCACAATTCCCACACATTGCAAAAAGATAGATTGTATCCTTAGCTTTCACTTAAAAAGTCTTTCCCAATGAAAGCAAGAATATTTGGGTATATACAGAACATCTCCATTCTCAGGATAAGCTTTGTTGCCCTGACATCACCTTCATTTTATTTTCTTGTTGCTCAGATTTCTTATCTTGTATGGGCTCTTTTGGGGGGGGCTACTGTATTTATTTTATATTTCATTTGATTTGTTTGCACCCGTCTTGCTTTGAGGCAACCCTGGGTGACTTACAAACATTTAACCAGTGCATTAGTAAAGTAATCAGTATTTAACAAGCACATTGGTAAAATAACACCATGCTGACCTTTCTTAAAACTTTGGAATGTTTAATAGGAAGTTTAATAGCATTGGAGTCTTGCTCTAAGAATGGTTAGAGTCATATATTGGAGTTGGGTGCAGAATGGAATCAGGACTTGGGTCAATTGGAAAAGCCACTTTTCCTATCCTGTCATCTGAACTGGCTGTTTCACCTTTCCTAAGGGTAAAGCCAGCCCTATCAGATGTTAACAAGGTATTTTTGAAGCTGTAAAACTAAGGACCCACCCAAATTAAACACACTCAGATACACTGAGCTACGCAAGGACAGATAAATGAAAATCAGGCCTGATTATGAAGAATTGGAACTACTGTGATTAAGCAAAGACTATTTCATTAAGCTGTATGACTTTTTCTATAGCATGCAGATGATTTACAAGGATTGTAATAAGTACTTTAAAACTATTTATGAAAATATTTTAGCTTTACCTGAGATGTCTCTGTGACCTTACTGCTTACTGCTGGCTTCAAAATCCTGAATTTACTTGAGTCATTCAGGTAATGTTTCTGAAATATATTTTAATAGGTGCAATTAAGAAGGATGTGGCAATAGAAGATGGGGAAGGCAGGGCAAAGAAGCTGGGAATGGAGCAACAAGAGAAACAGCAGCTACTGGGTTCATCTACGATAGCGGAATGATTTGTGCCATCTCTATAAAGATGATATCAGTAGAAATAAGTGGTCTTATATGGTGTTAATCAATGGGCATATTTTATTTTAATTCATGTTATTTTTTTAATCAATGTTCTATGACTACCCAATTCACCAAAGCAATTCTGTGTGGCTAACATAAAATTAAAAACAGTACCAACAAATTTAGAAACAAACAAACATCTCTTGGATGACCAAAACTAACATCCCAACCAAAAGGCCTAGAGGAAAAGCTAGTTTTTAAATATTTTTTGAAAGGTTAGTGGGGAGGGGATAAGACAATGAAATCTGTTGGGGGGGGGTTAGTTCATTCTAAAGGATAAGCATTGTCATAAAGAAGGCAAATTTCCTGTGTCCAACAACATGAGGTTGATATCCCATGAAGTATCATGACCAGCTTGGAACGGTATGTGGGAGAAGACAATATAACCACAGACGGTCCCACAAACAAACTCGTCTTGTGTCATGTAGCAGTTTATGGATGATAATCAGCACCTTGGAATGTACTTGGAAACCTTGTGAAAGTCAGTGCAGCTTTTGAATAGAGGAATTACGTGGGCATACTTCACACATAGCTACTTGTGTGCTGTGCTCTGGACCAATTGCAGCTTCCCATTGGTCTTTGAGGGCAGGCCATGGAGAACACATCAGTGGGAGAACATTTTGGGCATCTTGAAACTTTTGAATAAAATGGTCTCATCGATTTTGGTTCAAATACTTAATAAGATAAACCAGTATATGCAAGTATAGTGTTCCAACCTCTGAAAATCACAGCAGTTTTGCTGGAACATTAAAGGAAAAGGAAGCTGAATAAGGTATTTTCCAAGATTGATTTTTTTCCCTAACATCCCCCATCCAAAAAAATATCAGTTGTCAGATATTGTTGAAAAAAGCACTTTACTTACAGTTGATGATTTGACTGTACTGTTTACATCCTCAGGATCTGAAATAATACAATAGAAAATAGAATGAATTAACACGCATATAGCATATTTTTCAAAATGTTGCCAACTGCACTAATAAAAAACTATTATTATGAAAGGGCACAATAGTGGAAAATTGCCATTAAATATGAGAGTGTTGTTAAACCTATATCTAAATTGCAGATGGGCTAAGGTTACAGATTCTGTCCTATCCTGGATTCAATTCTACATTTTTAAGTCTATTTTGTTATTTGACAAAGAAAAGCTAGGAGATTAGGCTTTATTTATGGCTGTGAATAGCATTGATTGATTGATTGATTCCAGATGAAAACAAAATCTGTATTATGTGTATGTATTTATGTGTATACACACACACACACACACACACACACACACACACACGTACATATATACATTTTTATACATGTACATATACTTAGATACATTTTTACACTCACACATATATAAATCCATTTCACCATAGGTACTTACGTTCAATAAGAAACAGGTAGCATATAATCCCCATTAAGGATATTATAATGCCAGGTACCACAAAAGACAGACCCCAGCAAGTAGTTACCCAGTAGCCAGCTATTAAGGATCCTAATATATTTCCGACTGAAGTGTGTGAATTCCATAATCCCATTATCAATCCTCTCCTACAATGAATGAAAAAGAAAAAAAGGTTAATATTCTCATTGATATTAACATTGGACAGTGGAAATATCTACATATGACTCTAGAAGAGATTCCGCATGTACAGGCAGACTTAAACACAGGATATAACTGGATGGGTTTTGGTACCTTTGGTAAATTTCACATAAATTGGGAATTAATTTGTTTTGTGACCCATTTCAACAGAATTCACAAATCACAGCATTATTAACACACTAATCCTGATGTCAACGCTACTAACATCGAATGTTCTTGCTTGACAAGAGATGAAGAAGCAGCTATTTCATATGTTAAACTTGTGTATTGCTTTAAGAGCTAGAATTAGATTATTGCTGGGAGGAGGGAGGAGGAAGATTGTACCTCAAGGCTGTCTGAAATAAGAGAAGATAAGAACTTGGCGGGTTGTCTAACAGAAGAGAAACTGATTCTTCAAATTAATTGGAGAATGTGATTCATGACGGAAGTAGAAAGGTGGAGAATTGTGTTTAATATATTGTGCAAAGGGGAGGGGATTCAGATTCCAGATTCCTCTAGCAAGCTTTTGCCAATGTATAGGGCTAATAAAGGACTTTTAAGGTAAACGATGCCTCAGAGTCACTTGAAAAGCTCATCCGTCGGAAACTTGACACCTGAATTATTAGCTTTATATTCTGGCTTTTATTCTTGACCTCAGAGGCATATGTAGTACTCTCTCCTCTTAATTTTTTCCCCACAACCACCCTGTAATATAGATTGAGTTGAGAACAAGTAAGTTTCTGGCTTAGCAACAGGGAAATTAAAATGAATCAGATCTGTGAATATGGTATAGTCCATAGCTTGGGTTGCCTGTTGTTTTACAAGCTCCTTTGCTTGGGGACCGTTCCCAAAGATACGGACTGTGATCTAGATCAGGGGTCCCCAGCCCAATACCAGGCCATGGCCTATTCGGAATTGGGCTATGTTGAGTGGCTGGCTGGCCGGCTGTATTGTGTGCACGTATGCAACTCAACTTGCACGAGCGGCAGGCAATTGTACACATGTGTGGCAGGCCAGCTACATGCATGCACACTGGCCCACTGCTCAGGCAGCCCAGTTCCCCTCTACTCCCACAGCCGGGCCACCAACCTGCAAAGGTTGAGGACTTCTGATCTAAATAGCCAATCAGCTGTTGTTACAGGAGGAGGGCACAATTCCATTGGATGAGAACAGAGTCTAATGCATGGTTCATTCATACACTTTGTTCTATTCGCATGGGTCAGGCATATGTATAGGAACATATTGCTGGTTAAATTTTAGGGTTTTTCCCCCCAGGTTACATGTGACACTAAGACAATATGCTTGAAACGTGCCTTTTATGTGTTAAAACAAAGAAGCTCCCCCCCCCACAAAAAATCTACTATTGCTTCACACTATCTTTTTTTAAATTACGAACAGCAAAACACTTAATAATCTTCAACCTGCCTTCTCTAATTGCAAACTTTGAGGCAACCTGGGAGTTTAGGGCCACCTTGGACCTGATTCTGGTTATTCAGAGAACTGATTCACACAGGAACCAGGTTAGACCTGCTTTTCTGTTTATTCAGAGCCTGATTCACACAGGAACCACATGTTAGACCTGCTTTTTGTTTCTGGGCAGTGGCGTGGTGATCTGGAGCCCTAACATATAGTCATCAGTCCTTTGTCATGGACAGAACACTCCATTAACCTTGAATTTTAATTCATTTTCCCCCACTGTAGGGAGGCCAGTTCTATTTGATTGGTACTTAAAAGTTCTGATAGAGTTTCAAAAGGAACTTGAGGTTGTCACTGAAATGCTGATAGGGATTCAACCAGGACCTTTGTTGCCAGTAGAATCAGAGCAACAATAGATTTGTGGACTCTGTACACAGACCTTGGTGGGACCTCTGATTTATAGATGACTTCTAAAGGACAGTGCCAAAAGAGATGTTTACAGGACCATTGGAGAAAGACAAAGTGTGACACCAACATAGGTAAGAATCTTGCTTAAAGCACTCCCCACTCCCCTTCGATTCAATTGTGACTGATTCTCAGAGACTGCATGGACAAGTCCATGCAATTTTCCCGGCAAGGTTTTTCAGAAATGGTTTGCCATTGCCTCCTTCCTAGGGTTGAGAGAAAGTGACTAGCCCAAGGTCACCCAGCTGGTGAGAGGAATGGAATTCACAATTTATTGCTTTCTAGCTTTTCCTGGAGCAAAAATCAAAGACGTGGCTGAGAACCTAACCAAAATAATTAGGCCTACAGATTACTACCCTTTCCTCCTCTTCCACACAGCAAAGAACCTGAGTACAATATTGAGAGACTACAAACAACTAAGCAATAAAGCTAAGAAGCTAGGAGCACAAGTAGTGTTCTCATCAGTACTCCCAATGAAAGGCCAACACCCATTGAGGGGAAAAAGAATTCTAGAAAAAAAACCATTGGCTAAGGGTTGGTGTCGCCAAGAAAATGTTGGTTTCATGGATCATAGACTCCATTTCCTTCGTGAAGGACTCTTGGCAAGGGATGGGTTGCACCTCATGAAAACAGGGAAAATATACTCAAAAAAGACTGCCCCAACTCATCAGGAAGGCTTTAAACTAAAATCGAGGTGTGAGGGTGACCAATCTTCAAAATCTCTAGAACCCAAAACCAATCATAAATCCCAAGAAAACAAAACAAACAATGAGGTGGGCAGAGATGAGGAAAAAAGAAAAACTCAAACAATATTCAGGAGATGCAGGAAACATACCCACGGACAGGCAGAAAAGTCTTAAATGCTTATATACAAATGCTCAAAGCTTGGGGAACAAACAGGGTGAACTAGACGCAATAATACACGAGGGAGGATATGACATAGTTTGTATTACAGAAACCTGGTGGGATGAGTTAATACAATCCTGGACTGTATAAACAGAGGCATAGAATCAAGAACACGCAAAGTATTAGTACCGCTTTATAAAACCCTAGTAAGACCACACCTGGAATACTGCAGCTACTTTTGGTCACCATATCACAAAAAAGATGTTGAGATTCTGGAAAAAATTCAGAGAAGAGCAACTAAGATGATCAAAGGCCTGGAGACTAAAACATACAAAGAACGGCTGCAGGACTTGGGTCTGGCTAGTCCAGGGGTAGGCAACCTTGGCTCTTTTATGACTCGTCAACTTCAACTCCCAGAATTCTGGAAGTTGAAGTCCACGAGTCACAAAAGAGCCAAGGTTGCCTACCCCTGGGCTAGTCTAAAGAAAAGAAGAAATAGGGGCGACATGATAGCAGTATTGCAGTACTTGAGGGGCTGCCACAAAGAAGAGGGGGTCATTTTATTCACCAAAGCACCAGAGGGCAGGGCAAGAAGCAATGGTTGGAAACTCAACAAAGAGAGAACCAACCTGGAATTAAGGAGAAACCTCTTGACAGTGAGGACAATTAAGGAGCGGAACAGCTTGCCTCCAGAAATCATGGGCGCTCCATCACTAGAGACTTTTAAGAAGAGACTACACAGTCACTTGTCTGAGATGGTATATGTTCTCCTGCTTGAGTGGGGGGCTGGACTAGAAGACCTCCAAGGTCCCTTCCAGTTCTATTCTATTCTTCTACATCAAACTGGCTCTCTCTTAAAGCTTACCTTGTGGCAATAGCAAAACATGATTATGCCTCTGCTTTGAGTATCATTCACTGGCTCTGTTCAGCCTAACTTGTTCCCTTCTGACAAAGAGGAGAGACAGTACTGACAGGCTGCTGTGATGACCATTCTTGGCACCCAGTGGATAGAGTTCTGCAAATTTGTGCTGAGTTGTTGGTCAGATATGGCCTTGCGTAGTTACTCCTCTCAGATAACTACACAAGCTGGCAGTCAGGAGAGCCTTTGCGCAACTGCATACAGGAGTGGGATATCTGTGAGAATGCTTCTTCCTGATGGTCTCTCTCCATCCCACATGCTTTAGTGGGAGGGGTGTGCTCTGAGACTCCTCTTGGAAACAATGTCATCTGATGGGACAGGAGAAGCCTTCCCTTTTCACTGTAGCATCTGCCCTCTGGAACAATCTCTCTCTCTCACACACACACACACACTTCCTTATCTAGTTGGACCCAATCTCGTTAGTTTTCAGGACAATACTAAAAAATTGGGGCCAAGTTGGTTGATGTAAAGTTTCTGATTGCCTACTAATTTCTATTTATGCTTTTAATCATACTGGTTTACCATCTGCTTATTGTGTTGTTTGCTTATTATCCATTGCCCAAGGTTGCAGTTGTTCATTAGGACAGCCAACTTGTCGGACATTTCATTCATATATATAACGAATAATTCATTTCACAATTCTATGGTTAAAACACAACATTTATAATATATGAGTTTACCTGTGGGATGAAGCATTTTTTTTATATTAGAATTAATTATTTGGCCTTTACCAAAAGATTTCTCCCCTCTACCCAGAGAGAGAAAATAGAGAATTTACCTTCCTTTTCCAAACCAGTTGCCAATGCAGGTGACCACACTGGGCCAGCCAGTAGTTTGTACCATTCCATTAGCTACCTGAAAAGTTTTTAATGGCAAAGGTTATCCTGCAGCAAAATATTTCATAGCTATAATATACAGTATAAAAAGGTAAAGGTTCCCCTGCACATGCGTGCTAGTCGTTTCCGACTCTAGGGGCCGGTGCTCATCTCCGTTTCAAAGCCGAAGAGCCAGTGCTTGTCCGAGGACGTCTCCGTGGTCATGTGGCCGGCATGACTAGACGCCAAAGGCGCACGGAACGCTGTTACCTTCCCACCGTGGTGGTCCCTATTTTTCTACTTGCATTTTTACGTGCTTTCAAACTGCTAGGTTGGCAGAAGCTGGGACGAGTAACAGGCGCTCACTCTGCTACGCGGCACTCGGGATTCGACCCGCCAAACTGCCGACCTTCTGATCGACAAGCTCAGCGTCCTAACCCACTGAGCCACCGCGTCCCTCTATACAGTATACTAAGCTAATATTAAATATAATATTTAAATTTATGGTATACATATCAGAAAAAAATATATTATGATTATTCATTAACACAATAATTCAGCCAGACTTCAGCTCTGATAGTTTTACTACTCTTTTCTGTCAGTACCAGATCAAATTAGCCATTATAATTTGACCTCTCTGGTTTTTTTTTTAAAAAACATATGGAGTAATTGCAGTGCAACAGAAGGAGATGTACCATCTGTTATCTTTATTCTCCATCTATTTAATTGAGGGAGTTGCTGTGCCAAAGGTGCAAAAGCAATAAAAGTGAAAGGAGTATTGATTTATGCATGACCTGTGAAGAGAATAAATCATCAAATATTACTTAGTTCTGAAGCATGTAGCAATCCTCTGTTATTAAATAGCAGAACTGACAGAAAATGCAACATCTTTTAGACTATACCAGGCATCTTCTGCTTTACCAAAGATTTATATTTCTCATTAGGAAACGTGTACTTTGGAAGAGTAAGAGTTGAAGGCAACATTTGCTTTTTTTTTTTTAATCCCATTTATATCCCGCCCTTCTCCGAAGACTCAGGGCAGCTTACAATCTAAAGCACAAATCAATGTGCTTAGCAATTTTTTAATTATTTCTATATTGTTTTGGAAATAAACTGCTACAAAATACATAGTACAACATACGTGTCTTTTGTTTCCATGCAAAATCCAGCTACTTTCAATGAAAGATCCAGCTTTCAAAGCCAGATTTAGAAATTTGCTTGAATAATTCTACTTCCTAACCATCCACTGCTTTTAATCAATAGTAGTCTAGACTGTTGCTAGAACTCTTTGGACTGTAAAACATATAAAAATGGATTATAAAATGTATCTTCAGAGAAAAAAAAAGAGATAGTTTTAAGTGTCTCAGGGCATACCATTGCATACATTCTCAGACTAATTACAGAACAGTTAAAGTTTGAAGAAATGGGTTCTATTATTATCAAATAGTAATAGAAACACTTCTATCAAAGAAAAGAATAATATATATAAATGTTTCTATCAAAGAACAGAAGAGATTTTTTCCTGGTAGATTTTCCCTGGTACTTTTGCTATGCGGAACATTCAATAAAAGCAGGAATCACTAAGAAATGAACTGAGAAATCTAATATAACACCTTTATACAATCTTAAACTATGATCACATCTTGTCATGGCATACACTGATTTGGTCAATGTACTTCAAGAAAGCGTGGACCTGCTCTGCAAGGGGGGGGCGCTATTATTGTTGCAATAGATTTGTCAAATTGTTCAAGTAGGAGGGACAATATATGTTTAGCTTTGTTTTGTTTTTGTTTATTTTTTTTCCTTTTGGATTTTAATTTTTTGAATGAAATAAAATTGTTTAAAAAAAAGAATTAGATGCGCCATACAGTATAAGACCATGTAATCAATAGTTACTAGCCACAATAGTTATGTAGTAACAACACGAAAATGCCTCCAAGCTATGGCTGGGGAACATCAACAAGAAAATGCTGCAGCACAGATGCATTTATATTCTTAGGCTGCATTCGAGAGGTATGGAAAAATAACCTAGGCATGCTTACCTGAGCAATGATGTAGAACCACAAACTGTGTATGTTACAGAAATAGCCAATTCCAAATAGTGCAGTGAAGAATCCACTGGCAAGCATCCCACCACTGAGATAGTATCGGATAGGCAAACGCTCCCCTATTATGCCACTTTAAATAAAGGTTAAAAAGAAGAGGAATTGTGAATGCATATTGAACTAAAACTAATAATAATCATAGCTTTCTGAAAACCAAACCTTACAAATTATTAAAATCCTCAAAATATAGATTTCAAATTTAAATTCAAGAATATTTTTTCTAAGATTATTAAAAATGTCTCCAGGATAATCGGGTCCAACGTATCTATGATACCAAAGGATAGTTTGTTGAATCACTACCATTGCCCAACACGAAAAGGTACCTCAGTGAAAAGCAAATAACAGGATGGTAATTAAGTCATTAAAGCATAGGATTCCGAGTGGCACAAACAAATACTTTTTGGTGGACTAAATTTTATGCACGTAGATGTAAAAGTGGCTTAAAACGTATTTCTTTATTCAGCTCAAACAGTCTTCTTATATTTACAATGTGGAACTCTATAGCTTAGCAATAAGAGTAAGAATTAAGGGCATCCAAAACATTTTGGGGTTTTGCAGAGAGTTGAATCTCACCCAAAATACATTTGAATTACAATAGGAAATATTTCATGTTTTGATTAGGTTCTTCCAACACTTCTCATTCAATAATATGCTCTTTGCTTCCCAGAAACCTCTAAGCAAAGTGCTGACCAAGATCAAAGATAGCATAATATTCCATATTGACGCACTGAACCCATGAAGCAAGATAAAGAATAAGAAAATGTACCTCAGATACATTCCGACAGCGTAAGCACATAGAAATGAATAATCCAGGGCTCCCAATAACTGCTTGTAGTTGCTTTTATCTAGGAAGATACACACATTTCAGTTCAAGGGGCTGAATTGCTTAAATACAATTTATAAATAGTAATTATCTATTCACATTTGGTGTTTGTATAAAAATGGCTTCTAATAATTTAAAGAGAAGTTAGTTTTCCCCTTGATCAAATTATAGTAAAAGAAAATGTACTTTTATGATTAAAAGTACATGATATCGTTATACAAAGGACTGAAAATGGAAATTGTGCAGAGTTCAAAACGGCCTTTCATATCATAACTTTTAAAATGTGTTTAAATAATACTAATCCTGCATAACAATTCCTATCCAGTAAATGCATTGGGGGAAAGAAGGGCATGTGCTGGCTTTGTATATTCAGCTAAACCTGTACCAAGAACAAAGTGCTTAAGCTGTATTTGTACAATCTGCCAAAAGGGATGCGTAAAACCAACCACAAAATTCTGGAGATGTGATGAAGGGTTGTAGTCATTATGTCTCCCTTTCACACTTGCCCTTGAATATGTCATGTGAATAACATTGCTAGTATTTGTACTGCCTATCAATACATTTACTGTAATACTGAACTGGGAAGGAAAAAGGAATGTAATTAATTTTAAACTTGTATATCACTAATCTTTACAAGATTCAGTTCAAATAACAAAAAACAATTAAAATAAATAAAGTAGGCAATATAGCTTGTTCTTTCACATTACAGATATAAAAAATGCTTACTTAAATTTCTTAATATTCCTGACTTCAAAAGGAATTTTCTTCTTATAAGATTAAAAACTTCAGGTAAGATACATTTAGAATAAAACTGATGGACAAAAATCTATACACTTTTCCAATTGTCCTATTTTAAACAGTGTTTTATATCAATTATTTGTTTGTTAATCTTTTCTAATGATTATGGTTGATTGCAGTCAGACAGATGCTTAGACTGGATTTGGCCTTTTTATGCACCTACTGAGTCATCTCCAGGTACCTGGGATTAGGTAGATGTTTTTCTTTGATGGTATTAAATGTATTGTTTAAATAAAGTTGTCTGTAGGAACTGACTGATGGTGATTTTTGACAATTCCAATGGTGTTCTATTATTATGGTTTGTTACAGTGAGCCAGATGTCCAGGCTGGATTTGGCATGTTTGTCTGCCTTTTGGGTCCTTTCTCAAGAATCTTGGATAGGCAGATATGGATGTTTGAAGGTGTTACAGATATCATCTCAGGATGTAAGCTGTTCCAAGTAAAGCTGCCTTTTGCAATTCACTGATGGTGAATTTATCAATCCTGATGGTGTTCAAGCGGTGCTTCAATTGTTTTGGGACTGTACCCAAGGCACATAAGAGCTGTGGTGGCACAGTGGTTAGAATGCAGTATTGCAGTCTAATTCTGCTGACCACCAGTAAGTAGTTTGATTCTCAGCTGCTCAAAGTTAATTCAGCCTTCCATCCTTCCTACTACTCACCAAAAGGTTTCCATCCACAGTGAGAATCATTAGATAATGTTTTAACAGATGGAATGTGGATGGCATGTTCTTCATAGGCATCCCTTTCACTAATTTGAAGAGTTGTACAGTGTTTATGCAGTGCTCCCTAAATTAGAGAGGAAGAGAAGGGAAATTCTACTGAATATTTTGTTTTGTTGAATATTTATCTTACTGGAACAAACTATCAGACACGCCAGTAAATATATTTGAACTGAAGTTAAATAAGTGATTTTATACTGTATTACTTCAAAACTTGATAAGGCTAATTCAATCTTTCAAGTTTTAAATAACATGCATTATTCATTTTCAAATTTATCTGGCATATTACTTATTATAAAATTAAATATAAAGTTTAGGATCCCATTTCCTGATTATGTTAACCTATGGATTATATTTTTTCTTGGCTGCATATATTTACTTTTTATTTTTTTATTTTTAGGATTGTTCACTGCCCAGTCACTTTTTTGAGATGAGTGGCCATATAAATTGAATGAATGAATGAATGAGTTATCTTACAGTACTCTATTATATTAAATCTTGATAAGATTAATTCAGCTAGATGATAATTTTTATGCTTATCACAAAACTTGATATGCCTAATTAGCCACATGAAAAGTGAAATGAAAAGCAGAAAAAGAACTGGACAGCTTTTAAGAGACTATCCTACATAATTTGCCAGATAAATTCATCACAATATATCTGCATCCTTACCAACATCCTAATGCACATTTATAATATTTCAAACATAATGTGATATCAAGTAAAATAAAGCCATTTTAAGACATATTCACAAGCTTCACATATCTTTTGATATAGCATCTTTGTAGAATGTTAACCCCATAATAGTTTTTATGAACTCTTTTATTTAGTTTATTACTGTACTTCTTTCTAGTTGTAACTGTCATACAAAATTTTTAAAGATCTACTGCTCTGTCATTTGCAGTTATCCTTTTAGGGAAGATATGCTTCCTTGTTTGACATCATCAGGATATAGAAAAAAACATACTTCCTTGTTGCTTACCTTAACTATACTGATTGGCTTCCTTGATAAATGAAAACTAACGTACAACATGAAAGTCAACACAAATATGAAAGCCTTATACCTGTAACAAAACAAACATTTCATGCTTTGCAGATATTTTATTTGGCACAAATATATTAGGAATTATTTTAGGTTGTTCTATTATATACACATTTTTCTCTGTACACAGCTAATTAGTTAAAAAAATCTGAGAAATGTAGCTAAAATCAGGTAAGTAATTTTCCAAAAGTAAGAAGGAAAAGCTAGTTTGTCATTTAAAAGAAACAGAAGGATATCTGTCATTGCTTAGGGAGTTACATAAAAACATATTTCATGAATAGAATTTTCCCAAGATTAATAATTCAATAATTTAAGCTTTGGCAGGCCTCAGAAATTGTGTATCAGGCATAAACACTGTTGGACCAGACAGAAAAATATTAGAACAGCTTCCAGGTATTCTGAAAATTGATTCATGGCCAAGGAGTGTGATATTTATATTATAGGTAATGGGCGATTTTTCAACAAATGGCTGTGATTTTTCGTGATATTGATTGCCTAGTTACAAACCTTATCTAATCTCTAGGATATGAAAAACTTCGTATGTGTTTTGCATATCAAGTCAGTAAAGATTATTATACCACTTTCTACGTAGTTGACAATCTCATACATACTTGAACTCTATAGTTCTGTTCTCAATAAAACACATTTGTGGATCATGCCCAACAATTATACTACAATACTTGTTAGAAATAGATCTGCTCTATATTATTACAACCATAAGTATTAACACAGAGAAAACAAATACACATTTTAACAATAGATATTCTGAACAATTCTTTACTTTCTATCTGCCTACAGATTTGTTAAATAGGAAATCCTATCCAGATTCCTTTTCAAGTAATAATAGACCACAACTTACCATTGATCTTTTGTAAATGAAGTGATCAAACGAATCCCAGGTGGAAGTTCAGCCATTTAACTTGAGTACCAGATTTAACTTTTTGTTTTTCGGGTGCTTCAGATGTTTGTTCCAAGTTTTCAGTAAACCAAAATGTAATGCTGATTATATTGGTTCCTTGATGTTACCAATCACTGAGTGGTTAATTCTTTTCCCATATACCTGACTTTATGCAAATAGAACATTTTCATGCCATCAGTTTATGCACTCCTTTTTGAATATAAGCCCACTGAGTTCTCTTGAACCAATTTTTAAGTCAGAGTTGATAGGATTGCAGTTAAAATCTTAAATTAAGGATCTCAGCTCTATCATAAGGATAAACATAAATTCAGACAGAAGGCAATATCTTTGTATTCCATTCTGTGAAACATGTATTGAACAAAAATGATCAGAATCCTGAAAACATTTAAGTTATATGTTTAGCTCTTTTTTCACATTAAAAGTTATAACTGAAATGCTGTATTTTGAAAGAATTATGAAGTGATGGAGTTCTGGGGCCCCAAATTATTTGATTCTATAGATGCCAAGATATTCAGATTCATTTTCTGGAATGTGAGTACTCCAACCTGCCATTCATCCAAAGATGCGAACATGAGTCACATGTCTTGCAACTGTGAAAGAAATAGGTGATATTAAGGCCATGTATTTTTACTCAAAATCTTATCATTTGGTGTTGCTTTATTTATTTTAGGCCAGTTTTCAGTCTAAGTCTACAAATATGCCTAATTTCAAGCATAATTCCTTCAGTTCTGCATATTTGATACGAAACTTTTAAAGAAAATATTTTTATGCCTATCGATTCTTTAGGGATATTGGAGTGGGGTGGAGGGAGATCTCCTTTCTTGACTGTTGTGTCTCTTCTCTAGTCAATTTCACAAATCTACAAGCTACCAAATGTTAGGGTTCTGTTTATTTTCTATATTCATGTAAGCAAAAAATTCTTTCTGCTAGGAGGTAATGTAAGACCAAAGATGCACACAAAAATGTTTTAAAGAAAGAGGACAGATGAGAGTACATGTCCTATATTTTTCAAGGAAGGGGAGTCAGCATATTGTTGGATTATAACAATCATATAGCAATTCCTCTAGCTGTCTTGGAAACTAAATATGAAGAGGATGAAGTGCAAATGTCAAAGCAAAACTTAAACGACAATTGTTCCTTAATTGTAGTGCTTGGCTTAATAACTTTTCTAGCACAGCTCTGGATAGCTATAGATTATAACAGTGATTCCTAATTGTATCACAAAAGCAGTCATAAATATATTCTCTTCCCAAGGTGACGCTACTAAAATAAGAGTGGTGGGACCTAAGAAAATCTTGGTTCTATGATATGAATAATATTTAAATGGTCTTCCTTTGGACCACCATTAGGATTAAACAATGATTTGTTATAGAAAAGAACCACAGAAAAGTTAAGTAACAGAACCAGCCGTTTGTCATCCCTAATGATGGTGAAAAAGAAATGAAAGAAGGAGAAAAAAGGTGAGGAGGAGGAAAAGGTTATGGTGAACAGCATCACTCATCACACAACAGTGTTAGGTAAGGAATGGATCTTTTCACTGTTTGCCTCATCACCTGTCACTTTTCAAATGAAGCTGAAGGACTGCCAAACTCCAGCTGTTCCACTATATGTTTTATCCTAGGCCAGGGGTAGGCAACCTCGGCTCTTTTATGACTCATGGACTTCAATCCCAGAATTCCTGAGTCAGCATAGCTGACTCAGGAATTCTGGGAGTTGAAGTCCATGAGTCATAAAAGAGCCGAGGTTGCCTACCCATGTTCTAGGCTCTGTTTTGTAAATCTTAGAATTCTAGTAAAAATAAAACAGGCATTACATATTTGAAGTCTATATCAAGTTGACAATGAGCTAGTAGACTGTAAAATGTGTGTTACCTGAAAGTTTCTGGGTTTTTTTATACAATCATAATTTATAAGATAATTGTACTAATTTCCTGAAGATGAAAATAACTAGAGATTGGGATTAAATCAGAAATTGTAAAGACATTAATATCCTCTATGCTTCTGTATTGTGTGAAAAATGCTATTGTTGACTGAATCTTTCTAGGCTATGTAAAAAAGTTTCTTTTAGAAAACATTTGAATATTGCAGATTTTATGGGGGTGGGGTGCCAACAAAAAGCAACTTGTTAATAATTCTGCTATTTTCAGCTGGCTTCCATGCTCTGTTTAAGATTGCTAGAGAACGTTTCCAGTGTAAAAGATAAACTTCCGTGCATGCACAATTTTTTTACCTGAAATAAACTGCTGTAATGAAATAATTTGTCCCAGCCTCGAACTGACTTCTATATAAAACGAAACCGCCCACAACAGAAAGATATTGGCCAAGTCTACTGACCTTATTAAAGTGTCTCAATCGTTTGTAATTATTGCACCTGTCAACCATGATGAAAGCCAGTAAAACCAAACTTTAAAAACCTAAGCGATTCTTTCCTCTCCCCGAAAGCAGCAACCATGCCCTCCATCTGGAAAGGAAACTCACTGAAGGCTGAACTTAGGTTCTCTTCAAGAGTCTCAGTACACAGGACGAGATTTAACATCTGAGGGACTTAGCTTTTGAAAATCTGATCGACAAAAATCAGTTAAGAAACTGCTGCTGCCCAATTGAAAAAGCCTAACCCATTCAGTTAAACGGAAGCGATCAGCCCCCGTCCAGGTCTGGGGATGATCGGGGCTATCTCAATCCTCCTAACCGTCTCTTCGTGAATGTATCTCGGAAAAGCATACAAACCAATCAACAGCAAAAACATAATAATAACCACAGCCTAAACAAACATCATTTATTTTAATCCCATTTATATCCCGCCCTTCTCCGAAGACTCAGGGCGGCTTACAATCTAAGAAGCACAAATCAATGTGCTTAGCAATAGCCTTCATTCTATGTCTATGCCTGCTTATTAGGGCTTTCAGCTCCCCCCAAGCGGCATTGAAGGGTCAACCATTAATTTCGTCTGGGGAGATGTCTTCGAAACGATGCATCGATGTCGGGGAAAGAGACTGGGGGCCAACATAAGCGCCCCAACCGGCTCTCCTCTCCTCCTCCTCCCCCCCCCCCCGCGCACAACATCCGTTCATCCGCCGAACCCCCCTTCAGTTTGCCGCTCGGTTGGTTTGGCCGGCAGCCGCCGCCGCCGCCGGTGCGTTTCGCAGCTCTCCCTCTTAAAGAGGAGAGTCTCCGCTCGGCCAGGGCAGAAGAGCGTGCTAAGAAGTTGCTGCCTCCTCGAGAGCCCCTTCGGGGACCCCCCACCTCAAAAAAAAAGCTCCCGCCTTTTCCCTCCCCACAGGCTGATCTCGGAGTGCGACAATTTACCCGGAAGCGAGGAGACGGCGGCGGCGGCTGCCGGCTGCTGTTGGAAAGAAAGACGCTCCCGTCGCCTCAGGAGACCGTTTCTGACAGCGGCCCAGGGTTGCGATTTCCTGGTTTAGGCGGGGCGCGGGGCGAGGAGAGTCGAGCGAGGAACCTGTCCGGCTCGTTCAAGCCGAGTCTCCTCTTTCTTCTGGGGCAAGAAAAGGGAGCGCTAAGGCGTAGCTCGAGGTGGCAAATGTCAGACCTGGAGGGAGGGCCGAACCCGCCTTCCTTTCTCAATGAACTTTCCCATACACCTGACTTTATACAAATAGAACATTTTCATTTGTTCAGTGGATGTTGCCCTGTTTTGTGACTTTTTCTTACCATTGTTGTTCAGTGAATCACGGCAGTTAGTAACGCGGTTGTTAAGTGAATCTGGTTTTCCCCCTTAGTCTTTGCCTGTCAGGTCGCAAAAGGGGATCACGTGATCCTGGGACACAGCAGCCGCCGCGAGTCGGTCGCCAAGCATCTGAATTTCGATCACGCGACCGTGGGGATGCTGCAACCGTTGTAAGTGGTGAAAAATGGCCATAAGTCACTTTTCCCAGTGCTGTTGTAACGACAACTCATTTAGTGAATGTTCAGAGTAGAAGACTTATGTATATTGGAGAAGTTAAGCTAAAATAATTTTTTTTAAAAAAAATGGATTTAAAGTATATCAGATCAAAATCCAACAAGGACAATTTGCTTTTAAAGGGAAAAAAATGATGGAGAGAGGCTTAAATGGCTCACTGCAGAGCTCCTACCGCCAAAATAGCAACTTTATCTAGAATGTCTTCCCTGATAATTTTAGTTTGCAAACATAGTAATAACTGAAAAATAGTGCTTCCAGAACACAAACTGTTATAGTATCAATTTTGCCCACTGACTACCTGTGTGCAACTTTATTGAGACTTATAATTCACTGGGCTTCATTTTCCATACAAAATACCTGGGATACAAAGCCTGTAATGAAGCCCAGATGGATCTGATAAAATTTCACCTCATAAACTCTGAATATTGCTTCAGTGCATAAATGTATAAGCAGAAAACACAAGTATTATAAACTAGAAGAGTAAATTACACACACACACACACACACACACACATATCCAGAAATTAGTTTTTTTGGCTGAATGCATTAATTAAATATGGGACTCCTTAATACAAATAAAAGTTAATTTAAATTCCTGCAAGCATATCTGTGGTTTGTCCAATTAATTAGAGTGAGGTTTCATAGCAATTTGAGTTAACTGGGAGTTCCACTCCCACCAAGTCAGCGGGGTGATCTTAGGCCAGTAACACACTCAACTCTGGGAAGGCCGTAATGGCAAACAATGGCAAAAACTGGTGGCTCTGGTCCAGGCAGTAGTCAGGAGTCAATACTGAGTTGAAGGCACAAGCACGCACATACACAAAAGAATTAAGCAATTCACTGACAGAAGTTCTGGCTTTAGTTTTTAAAGGTTACCAAACCCATTCATATTTGCTTGGAAGTTAAGTATCTCTGGATATAAAGGAATTATTTAATACTAAACAACGTATACAGGTTTGCACAATTTTATGCATGTCTTGGAGAGGGCTTGAAAACATAGCCATTAAAAGAAAGAACTTGGTCTTAGAGAATCAGAAGTGATAAAATTGTACTTTTGTCCAGGACTGCAATCAATCATGCCCTTTCCCACGATATTATATTTTATTAATATAATTAATCCCCTTCATGGATTACTGCCTTGTCGTGGTGAAGGGGCTTGTGTAATTCAATGAAACTATGAGCTACGCTGTGCAGGGCCACCCAAGACGGACAGGTCATAGCAGAGAGTTCTGACAAAACGTGATCCACTGGAGAAGGAAATGGCAACCCACTCCAGTATCTTTGCCATGAAAACCCTATGGGCAGTACCAAAAGGCAAAAAAATATGATGCTGGAAGATGAGCCCCTCAGGTTGGAAGCGTCCAACATGCTACTGGGGAAGAGCAGAGGGCTAGTACTAGTAGCGCCAGAAAGAATGAAGCGACTGGGCCAAAGCCGAAAGGATGCTCAGCTGTGGATATGTCTAGTGGTGAAAGGAAAATCCGATGCTGTAAAGATTTTTTCTCCATAGGAACCTGGAATGTAAGATCCATGAATCAAGGCAAGCTGGATGTGGTCAAACAAGAGATGACAAGACTGAACATTGACATCTTAGGAATCAGCGAACTAAAATGGACAGGAATGGGTGAATTTAATTCAGATGACCATCAGGTATACTACTGTGGGCAACAATCCCTCAGAAGAAATGGAGTAGCCTTCATAGTCAATAAAAGAGTAGGAAAAGCAGTACTGGGATACAATCCCCAAAATAACAGAATGATCTCAATTCGAATCCAAGGCAAACCATTCAATATTACAGTAGTCCAAGTCTATGCCCCAGCCACCAGTGCTGAAGAGGATGAAATTGACCGGTTCTATGAAGCCTTACAGCACCTTATAGAACTAACACCAAAAAATGATGTTCTTATCATCATGGGGGATTGGAATGCTAAAGTAGGAAGCCAAAAGATAACCGGAATAACAGGCAAGTTTGGCCTTGGAGTGCAAAATGAAGCAGGGCACAGGCTGATAGAATTTTGTCAAGAGAATACGATGGTCATAGCAAACACTCTTTTCCAACAACCCAAGAGACGGCTTTACACAATGACATCACCAGACGGTCAACACAGAAATCAGATTGACTATGTGCTCTGCAGCCAAAGATGGAGAAGCTCTATACAGTCAGTAAAAACAAAACCAGGAGCTGACTGTGGCTCAGACCATGAGCTTCTCGTTGCAAAGTTTAGGCTTAAACTGAAAAGAGCTAGGCCACTCAGGTATGAATTAAATCATATCCCTGTTGAATATACAGTAGAGGTGACAAATAGATTTAAGGAATTAGATCTGATAGACAGAGTGCCTGAAGAACTATGGACAGAGGTTCGCAACACTGTACAAGAGGTAGCAACTAAAACCATCCCAAAGAAAAAGAAATGCAAGAAAGCAAAATGGCTGTCTGAGGAAGCTTTGCAAATAGCTGAGGAAAGGAGGGAAGCGAAAGGCAAGGGAGAAAAAGAAAGATACGTCCATTGAATGCAGAATTCCAGAGAATAGCTAGAAGAGATAAGAATGCCTTAAATCAGGGGTCGGCAACCTCGGCTCTTTTATGACTCGTGGACTTCAACTCCCAGAATTCCTGAGCCAGCTATGCTATGCTGGCTCAGGAATTCTGGGAGTTGAAGTCCACGAGTCATAAAAGAGCCGAGGTTGCCGACCCCTGCCTTAAATGAACAGTGCAAAGAAATAGAAGAAAACAATAGAATAGGGAGGACCAGAGATCTCTTCAAGAAAATTGGAGAAATGAAGGGAACGTTTCATGCAAAAATGGGCATGATACAGGACCAAAATGGCAGGGACCTAACAGAGGCAGAAGAGATTAAGAAGAGGTGGCAAAATTACACAGAAGAACTATACAAGAACGAGCTTAACGTCCCTGATAACCACGATGAGGTGGTCACTGACCTCGAGCCAGACTCCTAGAATGTGAAGTGAAGTGGGCCTTAGAAAAGCTGAGCAACAACAAAGGTACTGGAGGTGACAGTATTCCAGCTGAGCTATTCAAAATCTTAAAAGACGATGCAGTAAAAGTGCTACACTCAATTTGCCAGCAAATTTGGAAAACTCAGCAGTAGCCACAGGATTGGAAAAGATCAGTTTACATTCCAATTCCAAAGAAAGGCAGTGCCAAAGAATGTTCAAACTATTGCACCATTGCACTCATTTCACATGCTAGTAAAGTTATGCTTAAAATGCTACAAGCTAGACTCCAGCAGTATGTGGATCAAGAACTACCAGAAGTACAGGCAGGATTTCGAAGAGGCAGAGGAACTAGAGATCAAATTGCCAACATACGCTGGATCATGGAGAAAGCTAGGGAGTTCCAGAAAAACATCTACTTCTGCTTCATTGATTATGCTAAAGCCTTTGATTGTGTGGATCACAACAAACTGTGGCAAGTTCTTAAAGAGATAGGAGTACCAGACCATCTTATTTGTCTCTTGAGAAACCTATATGCGGGTCAAGAAGCCACAGTGAGAACTCGACACGAAAACACTGATTGGTTCAAAATTGGAAAAGGAGTCCGGCAAGGCTGTATACTGTCGCCCTGCCTATTTAACTTATATGCAGAGCACATCATGAGAAAGGCAGGGTTAGAGGAATCAAAAGTTGGAATTAAGATTGCCGGGAGAAATATCAACAACCTAAGATATGCAGATGATACCACTCTAATGGCAGAAAGTGAAGAAGAACTAAAGAGCCTGTTGTTGCGAGTGAAGAACGAGAGTGCAAAAGTTGGGTTGAAACTTAACATTAAGAAAACCAAGATCATGGCATCCAGCCCTCTCAATTCCTGGCAAATAGATGGGGAAGAAATGGAGGTAGTGACAGATTTTATTTTCCTGGGCTCCAAGATCATTGCAGATGGGGACTGTAACCAAGAAATTAAAAGACGCTTGCTCCTGGGGAGGAAAGCCATGGCAAATCTAGACAGCACACTAAAAAGCAGAGACATCACCTTGCCAACAAAAGTGTGTATAGTCAAGGCTATGGTCTTCCCAGTTGCAATGTATGGCTGTGAAAGTTGGACCATAAGAGCACCAAAAAATTGAGGCCTTTGAACTATGGTGCTGGAGAAGACTCCTGCGAATCCCTTGGACAGCAAGGCGATCAAACCGGTCAGTCCTAGAGGAGATCAACCCTAGAAGGCCAGATCCTGAAGTTGAAACTCAAATACTTTGGCCACCTAATGAGAAGGAAGGACTCACTGGAGAAGAGCCTAATGCTGGGAAAGGTTGAGGGAAATAGAAGAAAGGGATGACAGAGAATGAGGTGACTGGATGGAGTCACTGAAGCAGTAGGCATGAGCTTAAATGGATTCCAGAAGATGGTAGAGTACAGGAAGGCCTGGAGGAACGTTGTCCATGGGGTCGCGATGGGTCGGACATGACTTCGCAGCTCACAACAACAATATAATTAATATCCTTCCCCTCTTTCTTCCCTACCTTGTCAGTTAATTTTCTATGCGGCTATGCCTAATCTCTGCTGATTTGATTTGGGGATAAGTCTTCCCAAGTAGCTTTTTAAATGCATTGGTATTTATATTTCTACTAAATTTGGGAAACTCCAAACTTACTACTACTTTGCTATTGTGCACGCATGTGACATTTCATTTATATTAGTGTTTACACAGAAATCACTATACATATGAACTCTGATGATTTAGTTTATCTAACTGAAATATCTCCTTTACTCCAGGGAGCATTTTTTTCCCCTGAAATCAATCTGGTTGCCTAGACCTGGAAGGTAAGTAAAAAAGGGAAATAAAATAGTACCTCCTTCCTTCGCAGTTTGTGCATTCTTTTGTTTTGCGAAACAGGAAAACCATAACCATAAATGTTCATTTTGATAAATAACAACAGTTACAAAAGATATGCTTATTGTGCTTCCTCTACAGGAATAACTCTAAGATGTTTTACTCGATTTTTTAAACTGCATCTTAAAAAATAAGTCCAATAACTTCAAGACATGAAGGGGCAAAACAGATCAAAAATAATCTTTCAGCACACATACCAGATGCCTGGTTTTCAAAAAATGTCTTTTAACTAGTCTACTACCCTACGCAGAGGAACCTGCCACTATGATGATTCTTACCTTAATTGCTGCTACAAGGACTACAATTAGAAAATATGCATGAAATGCTTTTATTGGAATTCTTAAAGTCTTAATTCAGCTGAAAGAGTCAATTATGGGACAATAAGCTTGTAAGCGTGTGGGTCTGCACTTAGTTGTTTAAACGATTCCGAAGAATAAATAAATAAAGCAAGACATTTAAGACCTGTTTACCCAGGGAGCAATAGGGCTGAGTAAAAACTTTAGGGATTGCGTTGAAATCTCAGCTGTACATAGCTATTGCTCTTAGCGGCGTGGTATCGAAGACTCCTCGCTTCCTCCTGACTGAATTGCAAAGGAACTGCAATGGGATGCTCCCACCCGTGAGAAGGAACAAACCGCGCTAAAGGAATTGACAACGCTTAGCTGTAATTTGCACCGACAAACTTCTTCCTGCTGTCTAACAGCACAACTGACACAGAAGAGGGAGGGAGGGAAAAAAGACGTCACCGCCCAGGACCCGGTCGCCCTGGCGACCTTAATCCAGAAGTTCCGCCTCCTAGACGCCGGGAAGGGGGCGGTGTCCACAGGGAACGCCGTCTCCATGGTGTTACAGCTGGGTGCAGCATGTCGGATCTTGGCTCGGAAGAGATCGAAGAGGAGGCAGAGAATGATTTAGGGGTCAGTGGGGGCTACGGGGATGGGGGAGAGACAAAGAGAAGGGGCTGGCTATAAATGACAACGGGGTAGAGGAGTAGGAATGGGTCAGAAGTTGTAAAAGCGAGGCTGTCCCATGGGAGCTGCTTTTCTGAGTAAAGCCCGCCTGGCTGGACATCTTTTTCAGTTGATATTTTTCACGATGACTCTTTTGCAACTAAATTTGTGCATATTTTTATAACGATAGGAATATTTGGAAAAGACAAATATCATCATAAATCATGAATTAAGCTTATTATAAACCAGCGCAGAAATAATTAAAATTCAAAAACTGGGGTGGCAACAAGTTGCCAAAATATTATAGTAAAACACAGAAGATTCTACAAAACGTATTCTTTAAAAGGTGCAATTAAAATAAAAGCAGAAAGTTGACTATTTTTTCTTATTTTTTGAAGATTCAAATACGGAGGCCAATATGTATACTTCACATTGCTTTTAAACTGGAAGGAGCTGAATTCTGCTTGCAGAACACATTAACTGCATGCTTGAAGGTCTTGGGTTCAGTTTCTAGTAATAGGAACAATCTCTGTTTGAAACCCTGGAAATTTCCAGAAGAATAATAAGTGCTTTGGGCAGCAAAAGCAAGTGTGATCTTGCAAGATCTTAAAAATACCAATATTGTTTCAAGGGAATAATAGGGTACTGAACATCATAGTCTAATAACAATGTAGTACTGAACCAGTGGTCTGACTCATGATAAAGCAACTTCACGTATTCTGATGTTTATATAAATACAGCTTTGAAACGTTTTAATTCTCTAAGCATATTAATGTTTAGTATAGTATCAAGTGTAGCTAAGTAATGACTCTGGTGATCCCATAGTAGCTAGAATATTGGACTGTGATCAAGGAGATGCAAAATCAAGGAGATACCCCATTTGGTAATGAAGCTCATTGGGTGACTGCTCAAATCAGTATCACTCTGCCCCTTCTATCTACAAGGTAGTTCTTAATACTGATAATATGAGGCAAGGTTTTCATGACTGAGCATCTGAAGAGCAGCATAGACATGTCATACAGTATGGTCGTTATTGTTACTTAACTAGGAATATGAAGGTGGACGCAATGAGGCTGGTGAACGGCATGGACATGGGAAAGCCAGATTACCCAATGGAGATACCTATGAGGGAGAATATGCAAATGGTAAAAGAAATGGAAAGGTAAGATTTAGTTAGAAATAACTTGTTCATTATATATACTAATGAAAAAAATCAACTGTATCTTCTTAGCCAAATTAAAACAAGAGATAAGGATCAATGGCTTCAGGGAAACTCACAGTTTGCTTGTTTATTTATTTCCTTACTAAATTAAGGGGAGTCCCTTAATTGCAGAGCTAGGGGTAGCCCAAAGGCCTTGATAGTGGGTAGTCTTATGACTGAAGCTCCTCCCTTTCGTGAATGAGATATTGATGCATATATAAAGCACATATCATGCTGTCATGACTGTTATCTTGGGTTTTTTTGGCTTCCCTGTAGATAACAGAATAACAAAGTTGGAAAGCATCTTGGGGGTCTTGTAGTCCAACCCCCTATTCAAGAAGTAAATTGTATAGCATTTCAGACAAATGGTTGTCCAAGACCCTATAGACAGAAAAATCCCAAAATCAAGTAAGATTTGAGCATGCTCAATAAGCATAGAATGCAACCAACCCCCACCCCCTCCCAAAAAAAGAGAGGGAATACAATTGCATCACTGGAGCAGTCTATTGTATAATATTCTACTGTATGTCTCACTTCTTTTGTATTAGGCCATTTTCCAAGTATAACCATTGCAATAAAGCATCTCTGTAATATATATGTTTCAGGGTACATACAGATTTAAAAATGGTGCAAGGTACATTGGTGAATACCTTGAAAATAAAAAACATGGCAATGGGATCTTTATTTATCCAGATGGATCAAAATATGAAGGTATTTATATTTTCTTCATTCAAATAGTACCACACCACTGACAGAAGATTATTGAAGATGTTATTATCTAATCATGTTGTTAAAAGGAAATATACCTAAGTATATATGCCTAAGTATATTTGCCGGCAATGGAAAAAAAAATCACGATACGTCTTAACATCTCACGTGAAGTTGTGACTTTGACACCCCTGATCTGGATGAATTGATCCAAAGTCAGTATCTGCACTTTCATCCAATTTTTCCACATTACCATCTTTTCCCCAATTTTTAATGTTAGATTTCCCCATGAAGTCAATTTAGCATAGAAAAAGTATTGCAACTTTTTTTTAGATATTACATTACATAGCTTTCTAACTGATATAATTGTATATAGAGGAACTAGAGTTCTATTGTATGTAGAACCTAGAACAGGGGTAGGCAACCTCGGCTCTTTCATGACTCATGGACTTCAACTCCCAGAATTCCTGAGTCAGCTGACTCAGGAATTCTGGGAGTTGAAGTCCATGAGTCACAAAAGAGCCAGGTTGCCTACCCCTGACCTAGAACTTTACACTGAGGTAGAATTTGCTCATCTGGTTGTGTGACATCAACCTTGCCCAGATTCCTACTACAGGCTAAGTTGTCTTTTATCTGACTTATCTAATGTATTTATTTGTGTTATTGTCATTACTTTCTTCTGTCATTTCTATAGGATTCTTTTAGTTCAGTGTGACCTTGCTCTCTCAATCATGATAACAAAATTTGGATTGTTTTTATTACTGCATAAATACTGTATACTTTTCTTTAAAGTAATGTAAATATAAAGACCAAACACTATGGTTTATAAAGCCTATTTATTGCAGGAGACTGGGTGGAGGATCAAAGACATGGAAATGGAGTTTATTCTTACATAAATGGAGACACATACACTGGAGAGTGGTTCAATAATTATAGGTTTGCTTCGCCTGATTTCAGATTTATGTTTTACTTCTTATAAGTGTCCTCCAGAGATGTTAAACTACAGTTTCTATCATATTTTGAGATTGTGGCTGTATGATGATTTTATTTATTGTGAGACTAATAGACTACAGTAGATGAAAATGTTGTCAATGATTTTCCAACTAATGTGGGTTGTGCAATTTCTACAGCCCTAATTATGTAATTTAATAGAGGGACCATTGATATATTCATTGGTTTTTTTTCCCTGAGCAACATAGAAATCTCATTTAACAACAAGTCTTAATTCTAACAGAAACATTTATTATTAGCTATCTTCTTTTCTTTTACTATATCTTGGATATCCTGGTGTTGGAAATGATTAGACTTGTTTATGATTATAGTTTATACTATTTTACTCCATTAGCCATCCAGAGAGCAGTGTTATTAGACAGCAATATAAATACAGTAAACAAAGGAGGACTCTTTTTAGCTGAAAATAAATATACATTACCTGTTGCAGCAACCCAGTGGTTTGCATTCTTATTGAAGATATATCTCTATCCAGGGCTTTTTTCCTCATAGAACGCTCAGAACGGAGTTCCGGCACCTTTTTTGGATGGAACCTTGTAGGGTAGGCAAGGCAGGTTGTATGACGTGTGAGTTCCGGCACCTTTTTCTTTTACAAAAAAAGCACTGTCTCTATCTATATAACACACAGACATTTCAGTGCAGGTAATTTAATCAATGATTTAAATCAGATTTTTCTTAACACTTGATTATTTAATTTGCCTTGATTTAAATCAATCCATTCCTTGACAATGTGAGCAAGATTGTATGCAGGGTTAAATGATAAGAATTTCTTCTGTCTTAATACAAAGCAACTTTTCCCCCCCTCTCCAATAGACATGGGCAAGGTACTTATTTCTATGCATTAACTGGTTCTAAATATGTTGGCACTTGGGCGAATGGGCAACAAGAAGGAGCTGCTGAACTTGTTCACCTAAACCACAGGTTCCAGGGAAAGTTTGTGAATAAAAATGTATGTATGTAAGAAATTATATTGCTTTCTGAAAAATGTGCATTAGGCATAGAAAATAAAAGACTTTCAGCTTCTTTTGTATCTAATCCCATTTTAGTTATGATAATTCTGGTATACAGAAACTCATTTTGTACAGAAAACTCCAGTATTTGCACAGTCATTTAGATCAGGGCTTTTCAGCCAGTGGTACGGGTACCACCTGTGGTACATTGGCACCTAGCAGGTGGTACGTGGCCATCCTAAAAAAGTGGTAACGGGGGAGGGGAATGAGCACAAGCCTGAGCGAGAGATGGCTGGAGCTGCAGGACTGTCAGGGCTTAGCGGAAGTGCCAGGATCAGTGCCAGGCTCCAGCTGGAGCTCGGCGCTGATCCTGGCGGTTCTGCTGAGCCCAGAAGAAGCGCCGATCAGCTGGAATGTTGCAGCATCTCCAGGGTCTTGTGATTTACATTCAGGTGCTTGGCAACTGATTCATATTTATGATGGTCACAGTGTCCCAGGGTCATGTGAAGTGACCAAAACCTGCTGCAACCACCCAGCAGAGGGGGGGGGAAATAAAAACCAAACACCCCCCCCACCCCACCCCTGCTGCCAATCCTCAACAGAAATGCTCACAACAATTAAAACCTCAGACAGGAGGAAGAACGCAGCTGGGCGGGCAGGCAGGTGTCTTGCTCGGCTGTGGCTTGGGGGGCACTTTTTTCAGTGCCATTCTAACTTCAAACAGTCATTAAGTGAACTGTTGTAAGTCGAGGACTACCTGTACTTCACTTTTTTCCTTTTTTTTTTGGTCATCAAGTTTTTGACACCTTGCTAGGCGGTACTCGGATGTTGCCATATCCTAAAAGTGGTACAATGGGTGAAAAAGTTGAAAAGCCCTGATTTAGATGAACAAGTATTTTTCAACCACTATTTTGAAGGAGCCCTAGAGATATTTTGATTAGCAAGAATATGTTTTATTTTCATAAGAAATTCATAATGGCTACAACGAAAGCAATAAAGAATCTTGACCATCTTTAGAAAAAGCACATTTATTATTGTATAAAGTTTGGGGGACTTCAGTTTAGCAGAGGCATGGAGTGTGGGCAGACACGTAGAAAAATGTAGAAATGAAGTTAAAAGAAAATGAAAGAAGGTTTTCATGAAGAACAGTAACAATGTTCAAGTCAGGAACAATAGATCTTGTAAGGTTGAAATGTTTTCTCACTTATTTCTGAGTGTAGTCCTTTCTGAAGTGTCCCCCCCCCCCCCCGCGAAACTAAACTGTTTATTCTTATACAATCCTGAAGGGAATTGCTGATAGATGCCGTGGATGGTACAGCATAACTGTGAAAATATTTTAGAATATAAAACTGTTGAAATATTACTAATATAAGTTCCTTTGTTTATACAGCCATTAGGTGCTGGGAAGTATATATTTGATATTGGATGTGAGCAGCATGGTGATTATTGTCAGGAGGTAAGTGCTATTGGGTTAAATCATACTAACAACCAGGAAACCCAGAATTATACTTTTATTTTTACTATATTTAATTCTGTCTAACAGTTAAATAATAAAATAACTGTTACAACAAAGTGTATATTTTAATTTAAGTGTAGTTTTATAAAACCAACACTTTTGATAGCTAGCAATGCTAAAATTACTTCAACTATCTGGCTTATTTTTTCTAGAAGGAAAGTGATTTTGATTTTCCTCCCCTTCCCCATTCATCTTTTGGAGCAATACTTGCCTTGAATCCACACTGACCTTCGCCAAATAGGGCGGAAGAGGATTCTGTACAATATTCACTTTTCCCTAACTTTGCAAGGTCAGTTGAATCATCTAGTTGTTGCATTAATTATAATTAAATCATAATTAATTAAGGCAAGACTTGAAGAACTTTCTTGTTGTCACTTGATGCATCAATAGTTTGCCCAAATCAAAAGTAACAATTTTATAGTTTTGTGCAGTTATTGAAAATAGATTGCCATTTTATATTCTGTATGCAAAAAGGCAATCTATCCTTATTGAATATAGAAATAGAAATAGCACTTACACTTATATACCAATCCACAGTGCTTTACAGCCCTCTCTAAGCAGTTTACAGAGTCAGCATAGTGCTCCCAACAATCTGGTCCTCATTTTATTGGCCTTGGAAGGATGGAAGCCTTCAATCAATCAATCAATCAATCAAATAAATGTAAAGCAAGCATACCTAGTTTTCAGACATACATGATTATCATGCATCTTATCCTTTGTGAATGTTGTGTAGCAGTTATCCGACAAATACCCTGTGTTGTTTTAATAAATCTGCCTTTCCCCAGAACTTTTAAACTTTCCTCCTTGAACTTTTAAACTTTTGTATAATAAAAATAACATTTCATTTGATCCTTTTTGTAATTTGCTTAGCTCATACAGTACTGTACAAACCAAGGAAAAAGAAGGAGTAACAAACAAATACCTTCTACTCAGAATTATGAGAAACAATTAGCCACTGAAATCTTTTCAAATGAGGTGTCTTTTGGCTTTGAAATAGAATGATTTTGCATGTTTTGCTTGCATGTCACTTAAGTTAGAAAGAAATGTAGGGTAAACATTCCTTTGGTGTATTAATTGGCATTATATTCCCCACACATCCTAAATAATTATTTTAGCAATTTTTTGCTTGTTTGCTTTCTTTTGTTTGAATATGATGGTTCATTTTTATTTATAGAGACTATTTTTTGCAATTTATGTTGGTAGAGAAAATGCTTTTATTTCCTAGAGTTTCCAGATGTTTGAGTGAAACACAGCGATGGATTAAAGTGAATTATAGGGGCAGTGCAATAGAAATGGGACTTTCTTGCATAGAAAGACAAACCAATGGCAGATGGGATGGCCAATAGGTTTCTTAAACGAAATTTTATGAAATGCTGCATGGCAAATATATCTAGCAGCACTTATATATTTAAGGGATAGCGTTTGCATCACAACACATGCTTGTCAGTTGTGCAATTTAATTTAATGTAATTTAATTTAATGTAATTTAATTTAATGTAATTTAATTTAATGTAATGTAATTTAATTTAATTTAATTTAATTTAATTTAATTTAATTTAATTTAATTTAATTCTCCATGTATCTAGTTGTTTTAGGGGGAAATATTCTTGAACCATCAAAAGTATAACAAAATGCCAGTATTCAGTTATTAGGTTTTTGTTGTTGATGATAAAGCACCTAGTATTTTCTTGGTAAATATTTCCAAAATGGAGAGTGGATTCTTTCAGCATCATTTTAAGGATATTGAAATCACAAAAGCAATGCACAAATTAAAAACGGCATCTGATTAATTAGATTTAACATAGTGTTGCAGAGTAACACAAATATTTCAAACCAATTAGTCAAAGCAAAATTTGTTACTAAATAGAAGGTCATAAATGTAAGGCAATACTCTCCCAGAAAATAGCTCCAATGTTTAAATATAGACTATTTTTAAAGAGCACCCACCAGGAACATGGTTTAGTAATTTAGGCTTGGAGAAATATCTGGCTCTGTGCATTGTTGGGAATTGCTAAGATGCGTGATGTCAGTGCTGCAAACATTGAGATGTTTTTGCACTGACAATATAAGAGACAGCCTGTTACTTTAATTGCTTCATTTGGGGTGGGGGGGGAGAGGAAATCTACCCAGATGTTGTGAGAAGATGAGAAAAGTCCCCGTACAGAATGGGAAGTGAAACCTCATATGTAAAACTAATTGGATAATGTGATTTATGATGTGTAGATAAGGGCGGGGATTGTGTGTGTGTTATGATGGGTTTTGAGGGGAGGAGATTTCAGATTCTGGCATGCCTCCATGAGTGCCGATGTTTCATTTCATTATTAAGACTTTTTAGATAAACAGTGTTTGCATTTTGTTTGAACTGTCTCATTTATTGGAACCATGACACGTGAAGCCTGTGGTGCATGGGTCTTCATAAACTCTTAAGAAAAGCTTTTATCACAAATAGACTGGCCATTTCCTTTTTCATTTCTATTATTGTTCTGAATATTAATCCTTCTTTAGGAGAAAACAGAAGAAGAGGAGGAAGAAGAACCTTTGGTATCAATGAGTCCAAAATGGAAAGCAACAAAAATTACTAACCTAACCCTTTGGGTACCTGAAGAACCGCCGCCTCCAGAACCAGCTCCGGCAGCTGCAGAAGCTCCGGCAGTTGAGGAACCTGGAGTTGCAGGTTTGTATTTTGACTTTCGAGCAACCTTTCGTGCATCCATGAATTCATTTCAGGGGTGCCAACTTAATAGATCAAAGTCTTGAGCACACTCAGAAAGCTATATCGGTAGGGAGAATCCAGAGTCGACACTGTCATTGTTTGTATTACCAGAAATCTTTATTATCTTTAAGAAGTAGTTATTACCAGTTTTTGATAGTATCTTTTTCTAGACAGCTACTGTTTAGCCAGTGGCGTAGCCTGGGGGGTGCAGGGGGGGCCGGCCGCACCGGGCGCAACATCTGGGGGGGCGCATTAGATGCATTTTACTTTAATTACATCAGTATTTTCATAACAAACAATACATGTGCTTAGGGGGTAAGGGTTTCTTTAACTAATCTAGTGGAAGAGACTCGAGTGCTAAAATCCACGGGTTAGGGGGCGCAAATTACTTGCCTTGCCCCGGGTGCTGACAACCCACGCTACGCCACTGTGTTTAGCTCCAGTTGTTCAGAGCCTGCTTACCTTATTTTATGCTGTACATAATTGTAATGTGATCTATGTGGAGTCAGCTTTAGGCTTGATCTGGAAGCTGCCATTGGTGTAAAACCGTGGTGTCAAAGTCAATTTCATTGAGGGCTGCATCAGCATTGCGGTTGTCCTCTGGGGGCCGGGTGGGTGTGGCCTACTGAGTGGGCGTGGCTAGAGTGCATATGGCCTACTGGGTGGGCGTGGCCAGCTCTACATCGTTCGCATCAAGGGTGCCTATGGGGGCCTGGGCAGGAGTGGGACAGATGTGAGGGTCTCTGGCAGAAGGAGGGTCTCTGGGCCAGGGCCAAGGCAGTGGAGGCCGTTCCCTCACTGTTTCCAGGATGGCTTCGCGGGCCACATGAAACCACTTTGCGGGCCAGATCCGGCCCCCGGGCCTTGTGTTTGACATGTCTGGTGTAGAATGTGAAAGCAGAGTTGCTGATAGGAGACACTTGGTTATGCTTATTATACCTCTCTTGAAGCAGGTATACTGGTAGTCAACTACCAAAGCAAATAGTCAATCAGCAAACTATATAACTATGACATATAAGACCCTGGTTGGGGATCAAGATGTCAAACCGACTCTTTATGGAACTATTTGAGTGTTAAGAGAATTACAAGAAGCCCTGCTGTATATTGCTGGATTGATGTATGTCAATTTATACTCACGGATCTTGTGGCAATGCCTGCATTTTAGAATGTTTCGTCTTTGAAATGACATCTTTGGAAAATCTCCCCCTTCAGCGTGGACTTCTCTTTACAAATTGGGATGGCATTAGGAGAAGAACAAAGCAAGGACTGTCCTTTTTTTCCTTAACACTTTTACGTTGTTTTAATCAATGCTTTTTCTTCCTCTGTGTTAGGAATTCCTATTGCTGTATTTGTCTTACAAAGGGGAAAAAAAAGACTGTTGTCATCTGTTTAGGAGGAGAACTTCAGGTCGTACATTATTAATGAAAAAGAAATAGCACGGAAATTAAGTAAGGCAGATGTTACTTGCTTTTCTAATTTTTCCTTCCCTTCTCTGCACCTTTTTTTAAAATTTCAGCTGGCGAGGAGAATGCTGCTGAAGTACCCCCAGAAAGTGCCGAGGTGGCTGCAGAAGCAGGGGAGGCCGCTGAAGCAGCCTCTTCACCGAAAGATATGGAGGAAGAAGAGGAAGCAGCTAAAGATGACCAAGGAGATCAAGGTGAGGGCAAAGGGAGAGGGAACATGCAGTGCATAAGGAAGCTGGTTGCTCAGAAAGGATGTCAGCTGAGTGTTAAGTATTTACACAATTTATCTCCTGCTTTTTGGTTAAAAGATCTTAAGACGTGGTACACAAAAAACAGTACACAAGACAACGCTAACGTCTTAGAATGTCTGGCAACTGTTTAGAGAAAGTGCTGTGATTTTGCAAAATAGTTCTACGCCAATGTACTTGAATTAAGAAGCACCATGTTGGGAAGCTTTTTGCTGTTTACAAAAAAAAGGAGGAAGGTGAAGAATCTGCAGTTTGGGCAAGGGCAAGATCACATGGCCGTGCCTGCCATCTTGGCTTTTGGCTTCTCCTTCCCATCTCCTCTCTCCCCCTCTCCCCTTTGAGGAACCTGTTCATGTAGACATTCAAAACTGTATTGTTTTTGAATGTGGATGTAAGAATTCGGCTCTCTGTTCCTAAATCATCGTGTTGGAATATAGCATTGTACAAAATTGCAAAGCCAAATCTTTACTAATAATGGATATACAAAACTTTTTTTAAAAAAAAAACTTTACCAATATCCAATTGAACACCATTCTCTTTCCTCACAATCTGTACTTAAATCATCACACACCTGATTTCTCTAACATGTTCTTAGCATTTTAAAATCTGTTTTGCTCCGTTCTTCCTTTCCCGTCTTGTAATATTGTCTATATTTGGTTTTAGTTTAAGCCACTCAAGGAACTGTTTTCGGATTCTTTGGTTTGAACTACTACTTAGAAAAATGAGAATTCACAAATAACAGTGTTGCTATTTTTTAATGTTAATCTGTTTTTTCCCCCCTCCACAACCATAGCTGAAGAAAAGGAAGAAGATACAAGAGAATCTGAACCCCAAGAATAACGGACACAAATTACAAAAACATGGAAAAAAATAGTTTTAATTCAGTCACATTGAAGTTCATTAATTGAGAATTTGAATACTTATTGAATTCTCTCCCTGAAATCATTGGCTAATTTTGCTGAGTATATGACTTTTATTTCTTTAGTTTATTAGCTGGTTTGCTTGCTTAATGTTGGAAGCAGCAGACTTGTTTCTTTTCCGTCTGAGGTAAGATTTCCACCTCCATCTTTACTCATTCCTGCCTCTTTTCTTCCTCCCCAACCCCCTCACCATAAAAATTAAATGCTATCTTTTCTGAGTTTAAATAAGTTTGCTATGTATAGTTTAAAGAAACAATAAAATTTATATTGACTAAATTATATTGACTTATTTCTTCTCCTACATAATATTTCTTTTTTTTCTTTTCACTTTCTGTCCTTTTCCTTCTGGTCCAATAAAATTGCAAATGAATTCTGTTCAGTTTTCTGCATATCCCTCCAAGGGATTTTGTACAATTCCAAGCCATACTCTTTGGTCAGTTGTGATTCTAAAGGAATTAAAATTAACCACAGCCAACTTCAACCAATGGTTTAAAAAGGTTGGAAGACAGTACATAGACTGGAAGGAAATAAAAACCAAGGTACCTTCTTGGCTATATCAACATTCTGTTTTACTCCAGTCACTCCAGTCACATAAATGTTCCCACCATATTCCACAGGACTTACATGCAACCCTCAATCCAAAATAAGTAACATACCCATTGCAAAAAGTGACTCTGGACAGCCTACATCATAAAAACACAAAACAACTGCCTAAATGTTGGAGGTGTGGTGGTGAAGATGCAACGTATTTTCATATATGGTGGACCTGTAAAAAGGTTAAAGCTTTTAAAATGGTTAAAAATTTGGTGGAACATGCAAAAGATATTTAAGAAAAGGATAAAGTTTTGTCCGCAATTGTTTTTACTGGGCATTATTACTGATACTACTGTTGTGGACACTAAGTTGATGTTGAATTTAATTACGGCAGCAAGACTTTTAGTAGGGCAATATTGGAAGAAGGAAGAACTGCCGACTATAGAAGAATGGACTTTAAAAGTTTCCAACCTGGCGGAAATGGCAAAGATCTCAGCGTACTTGAAAGACCATTTGCAACAGAGATATATTGTGGAGTGGAAAATATGGATTGATTATATCCAGAATAAATATGGGACTAAAAAGTTTCATCTAGCATTTGAATAAGTATTAATGTGATATTTATATTGCTTGTAGTTATTTTATAAGAGTTAAAGTGCGATAGATTTAATAGTTTACTGTTGTTTGCATAAGGTAGATTATGATTGTTTGTATTTTTATACCCTGTATTTAGCTCTGGGAAGTTGGGGAGGGGGGAGGGGGAAGGGAGGGAGGTGTTGGGGAGGGTTGGGGAGAGGGGAGGGGGTTGGGAGGGGTTTTGTTTTGTTAAAAATAAAATGTATTGTAAAACTTTTCAATAAAAAAAACACAAAACAAAACAACTGTAACAATTCAAACAATATAAAATAAATACACAGTATATGGCTGCTGAGTAAACACAATTCCCATAGTGTTTAAATTCATGATTCTGATTTTCATAATCAGAACATTTGAAGTAGCACTTTTGTAGCTGGGGGTTGAAATGTTTTACCACGGAGACGTCCTCGGACAAACGCTGGCTCTTCAGCTTTGAAACGGAGATGAGCATCGGCCCCTAGAGTCGGAAATGACTAGCACACATGTGCGGGGGAACCTTTACCTTTTTATTTATTGGAATCAGCTATATGTTAAGTATGAAAATATAACTTCTAAAATTATATCTGTACAGCATGTAAACATTTTTCAGTTAGATATTGATAATGTGATTTATAATAGCCAATTTTGTAGCTGATTAAAGAGAAAACATCCAAAAAATCAAAATATATTTTAGTTATAGCCAGCCTATCTATTAACTTCAGTGGTATTTAAGAGTAACAAATGACTTGATTTATTAGACTTTTGAATGTTTTCCCTACCAATTATGCTATCCAGTATGGGTATTGTTTAAATTCTGTACAGATGATTGAATTTCATATTTAGAGCAATATTAATATCTTGTGAGAAGAAAGCTAAATATTGATTTTCAGAAACAAATATCAGATGCATCCACTGAATATATCTCAACAAATAGGAAAAAAAAATCTGTGCGTTAGAAGGAAATATAAGTTTCCTGGTTGATTATACATCAGGTAAGTTAGCATGAGAAGCCTCTAGAGCAGGGGTAGGCAACCTCGGCTCTTTTATGACTCATGGACTTCAACTCCCAGAATTCCTGAGCCAGCCAAGCTGGCTCAGGAATTCTGGGAGTTGAAGTCCATGAGTCATAAAAGAGCCGAGGTTGCCTACCCCTGCTCTAGACTCACCTTTTTATCTCTACTATGAAAAACACCTCTTGAATTTTGTATGATTCCAAATGAATTTTCTTCTTTAAACCAGCAGATCTTGTGTTTAACCAATTCCACTAGATGTCACCCAAGACTGTTGTACAGTTATTCTAATTTTAAAACACTGGGAAAATAAACGTGAAAATAAATTTCAAACTTACCTGCATTTCTAGGCAAGTCTTTTAAGCAACGATTACATTTATTTAAAAAAAAAAATCTTGGGAGTGGATATACGAGTCTCTTCTTAAAAGCCTCCAGTGTTGCAGCACCTACAACTTTTGTAGGGAAGTTGTGCTACTGGTTAATTGTTCTCACTGTTAGGAAAGTTCTTAGTTCTAGGTTGCTTCTCTCCTTGATGAATTTCCATCCATTGCTTCTTGTTCTGCCTTAAGGTGCTTTGGAGAATAGGTTGACCCCCTCTTCTCTGTGGCAGCCAATCAAATATTGGAATACTGCTATCATGTCACCCCATCTTTCACTAGACTAGACATATCCATGCAACCATTTGTAGGAGGACAGCACCCTCCCCCCAGGAAGCTAGAAGCTGATGAGGACAAAGACCCCTAAAATCTACATATCCCACCCAAACTCTAAAGACATGGCCCTTAGGACACTATAGGATTAACCCACCACCATCAAAATACCAAAAGGACATGCTCAAAAGCTCAGGTAATAGGAAGAACAACTCCAAATACAAAAGCCCAAGAAGGTATAAAAAACCATCACTCCCAGCAACATGTGGTCAGCTGCTCCAGAGCCTCATATCTTGTGGTTCTGCTGTTCAATAAATTACAACCTTCTTTTTAAAGCACTCTCCATTTTGTTTATTCCCGGCTTGGACTGGACCTCGATGGAAGATTTTTCTTTCAACATGTTCTTCATATTATTTGGTCTTGGCCCTCTAAATGGTGGAGGAACATGGTGCTGATGGAAATATTGGGTCTTATTGCACCAAGGACTTCTCACCCAAGGTGGTTTATCTTAAAAGTTTTGGTCCAAAACAATAAGTGGATTGTACTTTCTATAGATGTCTTGGATGTTAGTACATCAAAGCAATTTACAAAAGCTTCAGCCTAGAAGGGATTGTTTCCTAAAGCTTTTCTTCACAGTCCTTTTATACAGATTCCTCCAATTGTCCATGGAAGAGAAATTTATGAATTGTTACCATCGCCTCATTCTATTTACCTTATTATCAAGGCTGGCAACTGCTACTGCTCTTACAAATTTAACATGGGACAAGTTAAGGAAAATAATATATGTGTTCCCCTGGTTTTGCTTCTTCTACAATGAGTTGTCTTAATGATTCAAGAGTATTGGCAAATCGGTGTCACTCTTCTCCCCACCACCACCACCACCGCAAGAACTGGGTTTTGTGTATTGTACATTGATTGGCAATTGAAGCTGCTGATTTTGACCTATAAAACCCTTCATGGCTTGGTACCCAACCAAGCAATTAGATCTAGGAGAGAGAAACTGCTGTAAATCCAACCCTTTCAGGAGTTTTGAGGGGGGAGGGGCTCGAGGCAAAGAGACTGCTTATTCACCTCAGTACTGTCATTGCTAGTTTTCTGCAAACTTTTAAAGATGAAGCTGTTTCAGAAAGCCTTTCCTAATGTTACTATCTCATTTTTATTTCTAGTGTAGTGTTGTGCTTTACTTTTGGAATGCATTGTTTTGTATTTTTTTTCCTATGGGAGCCACTGAGAGTTATTTTTGATTGCTGCAGCATAGAGTACGTATTTTTTTATTAAATTTTTATATCACCCATCTCCTCTATAAGGTAATTCTGGGTGGCAAGCAAACAAATAGCAAAAGAAAAAAGAAAAGAAAAAGAAAACAGAGTCAATGAAACTTTGATTTGCAAAAGCACACATACACAAAAAAGGTAACCTTGATTTGTGGAATGACCCAGAGAGAACAGAATCCTGTCACACTGAGACGATTCACCTAGGATTAGTGGTCTCTCCAGAGATTTTTCACATCAGTTTGAAGTCAGTAGTTGCTGGGCAGTTCTCAGTTTCTGAGGTATTAGATTTTTTTTTATAGTCAGATAATTGTATATTATTTTCATAGTAATATATTATGAGCTGTGCAGAATCAGGTGATGACTAAATTGAATTAAATAAATGAACCTCATCATCAAGGGATCATTATAGACCAGGGGTCAGCAACCTGAAACAGTGAAAGAGCCACTCGGAACCGGTTCCCTCACAAAAGGAAAAACTGGGAGCCGCAAAAAATGTGCACGCATGTGCGTACATGCGCGCATGCGCAGAACAGGGTTTGACTGAAGAGTGGAGCCAAGGCGAGATATGCACCTACCCTGCATATTTGAATTGATTGGTTGAACTTTTTTAGTCCCACTTTTTTTTTTTGGACTGCACATGGCAGAGGACTGGGAGCCGCAGGAGAGGCTGAAAGAGCCGCATGCGGCTCTGGAGCCGCAGGTTGCAGACCTGTGTTGTAGACTATGTCAATAGCAGAAAGTACATTACCAGAAGAGGGGAAAAACTATTTAAAACTGGAACAGTTAGACAACTTTAAACTGCTTCAGCTGTGGGTAAAAAGCTGGGCAACTTTGTGCTATAGTAAGAAGGATGTGAAGATGACCCCTGAGTCAAGGATGTAACTACAAGCTTTCATTGCAAATTTGACTATTGGCCAGTCTGAGTCCTTCCTTTTTCTTCCACCATGCAACCGTGGTGGCCAAAATCCATTCAGCTACAGTTTGTTTTTTACAAATTATTTCAGAAAATTAATTGATAAATCCACACAACAGTAGTAAACGTACAAAATAAGAGCAATTATTCTACGTACAAAAGAAGAACAATTGTTTACTATGTACATCGTTGGTATCTTAAGAAAATGAAAACAAATGAGAAACATTTTAGATTAAGATTTGAGAATACTACTGTTGCCAAGGTTATGCATATTTATTCCCTGACCATCTAGAAAACGGTTTCAAATGTGTCAAGATACAAAAAAATGTCTGAATAGTATAAATAATAGATAAGAGAATTGTGTACATTCATCAAAAACACGTATTATTTGAAGTGCATTTCCACTCATTTCTCCAGCAGTTGTCACCTACAGCGATCATTCCACAAGAGGGCGCAATCCTACTTCTTTTAAGCTTTGCGGAAAGTCCAACTACATTTGGCCCCTCCTTCAGGTTTTCAATCCAGATGGACTGTATAATAAATATGACTTAACTTTCACAATTACGTACTGCCTGAATTTTCAGTTATTTCTTTTCTGCCCTAAGCTTTTGTCTATAAGACTGTATGCAGGGATTTTCTTGTTTTTAGTTATGGCATGTAAATTAAATTATTTTAGGTGTCATATGAATTCCTATCTCAGGAAATCTCCAACAAATATTATACTGATATGTCAGCTTACTTTTTATCAGCATAATGGATTTTAGAACAGCAAAACAGTAAACAATCCTTTTTGCTTCAATTGTACTGCAAATTACAGAACAATTCTGGCATCTTACAATTACTGAAATTATCTAGTGGAAACTAATGAGTAGCCAATTAAAAATAACATATGCATCATTCTTCGTTTATTTTAAGTTAACTATACTTAAAATTTTAAATTTAAACTTCAAATATAGTTAAGAAGTACATTTTGCACTTGTCATGGAATTATTTAAAAAAGAAGAGGGAAAAACCCCTGTCAACATGGCTTACATGAAGTTCCAAACAAAAATCTTAGTTAGCCCTTTTCTTTCTATTAAAGCCAGCTCCCGAGTTCTGAACAGATTTGGCTGTTAGCCCAAGAAAACAGACTGCAGTGCGGTCTTTTGGGCTATGAGACTGCAGATATAAATTAGATTATCGTTTAACTGTCCACAGTAATGTGTTTCCAGTCAAATGCAATATTGGCTCCATGAGTTAACATTTCCACTGGTGGATTAACCATCTGCCATCTTTTCTCCTCTTTCATCTCTCTGCAGAAACACATGGCTAGAGATGGTACCTAACAAAATGGAAAAATCATGAGGTTCATGAGAAGAAATACAATAATTTGGAGAGAAACAAAAAGATGTCCTATTTATGCCAACGTGATCATACAAGTAGTTTTCAGTATCTGTCTATGTGAGTCTAGGACTAGTTACCTGAGACTTGTTAAGGATCCCTGAAGGGAAAAGACAAACTATAACCTTGTTTCCTGCCCAACAGGTAAGAAGATGAAGAACAAGACATTTTTTGAGGTCTACATAAGGATCATTAATGTGAAAAAGCAACATCTGGGTATCTTTGGGCCAGTCACTCTCTCTCAGCCCAGTTCACCTTACAGGGTTGTTGTTGTGGGGAAAATAGGTGGAGGAGGAAGAAATATTAAGTATGTTTTCCACCTTGAGTTATTTATAAAAAATAACAAAGGCAGGATGAAAACAAGCAAACAAGTGAATAAATCTGAAAAACAGATGATCTATGTCGTCAATATAAGGCAGTCTGACCTTATATACTGGTCTGCTTGGTTTGAACAGAACAGAACAGAACAGAACAGAACAGAATAGAATAGAATAACAGAGTTGGAAGGGACCTTGGAGGTCATCTAGTCCAACCCCCTGCTCAGGCAGGAAACCCTATACCCTTTCAGACAAATGGTTGTCCAATCTCTTCTTAAAAACTTCCAGTGTTGGAGCATTTACAACTTCTGGAGGCAGGTTGTTCCACTCATTAATTGTTCTAACTGTCAGGAAATTTCTCCTTAGTTCTAAGTTGTTTGTCTCTTTGATTAGTTTCCTTGATTAGTTTCCATCCATTGCTTCTTGTCCTGCCTTTGTTTATTTTCATGTATTAAAGGAGCTACTAGCCAGTTTATTTTATTTCTATCATTTTAATAAATAACTTTGCTTTACTTCAAAAATTGCCAAGTGTGATGCCTGACATTTCCTAAAAGAAAACATGAGAAAAGTTCTACCTGAAATCCTTGAAATTTATTGCAGGTTAGGTAGGTACCTCAATTTAGTGCAAAGTAGCTGTTCATATTTTGAAAAATACATTGAAGTTTTCTTAGCCCTGATTAAGACAAGAGATCATGAATTCAAATTCTGCCTTAGCCACGAAAGCCAGCTGGCTGACCTTGGGCTAGTCATTCTCTCTCAGTCCAATCCACCTGACAGGTCTGTCGTGGTGGAAAAAATAGGAGAAGGACAGTGTGTTGGATATGTCCCCCACCTTGAGTTATTTGTAAAAATAATTTAGGGATAGAAATAAAATAAAATAAAAAATTTATAATAATAATATAATATAATATAATATAATATAATATAATATAATATAATATAATATAATATAATATAATATAATATAATATAATATAATATAATATAATATAATATAATATAATATAATATAATATAAGTAATATAATATAATATAATATAATATAATATAATATAATATAATATAATATAATATAATATAATATAATATAATATAATATAATATAATATAATATAATATAATAATATAATATAATATAATATAATATAATATAATATAATATAATATAATATAATATAATATAATATAATATAGGTAATATAATATAATATAATATAATATAATATAATATAATATAATATAATATAATATAATATAATATAATATAATATAATATAATATAATATAATATAATATAATATAATATAATATAATATAATATAATATATCTCTAGACTCCACAGGTATTAGACTAGGAATGATGCAAACTGTAGTAGTTCAAAACCTCTGAAGGGTGCCTAGTTGGTAAAGTCTGAATAATAGATATAAAAAGAATTGATTGACAATGTTAAATTCCTAAATTATAAAGAACCAGGAAAAGGCAAAACTAAATAAAATGGCAGTGTCTTACCCTTTGAACAAACTTAGCAAATTCACTGCTTTCTCTGGCAGGCAGACCCAGTAATGGCCGAATGATGGAATCCACAGATGAGCGATGACCAATGATCAGAAGGGTGCCTGTAGACAGAAATTGGATTTCTTGAAGTGTCATACTAAGGTACTGGATATGATTTTTTCTAGACCTGTTTCCCCCAATCTGTGGTGTAGAAGAATATTGAGAATATTTTCTAGGCCTGTTCCCCCTGTTTTTGAAGTCCTATTTTTAATACATTTTCAGCTTTTTGACAGCTGTGGGTCAAATTTATTTTTTCAAAGGCTGGGGGATTAAGTAGTGCAGTATCAGCCCCACTCAGCAGACCAGACTAGGACATCAACTCCCCAAAGGTGCTTTTTTCAAGAGGCAACTGGACTGACTTTGTTTTTCCTTGAAGTTGTTTTGCTTCGGAGCTGAAGAAGCTTCTTGGATGAGACGTGAAACAGGAAGGCTAAATTACTTTTATTCTTATACTCCAGTGAATCGGGTGATGTCTGCCTGAGCTACTTTTGAATGTTATCTTATTCTGGACTTTAAAAATACTCCAGCCATCCTAACTGTCTCCAGGCAGTGGCTTAACGGGGCTTGTGAAAGGTTGGTGGATTTTTTTTAAAAAAACTTTGATTGTCAAAGTACAACATGTGTACATTGAGATTAGCTGAGCCTCCCCACCCCCGTGCTCCCTCCCCTGTGACAACAAACCCTCCATCCTACCACACCATGTGAACCAACTACACCACACACCGGCCTCCCAAGTCAATTCTGCATATGTTCACAGAGATTATATCCCATTTAAAAGCCTAACAGCCCACAGACAAAAGCTATTTTTCAGCCTGTTGGTACGGCTGGCTATACTCCTATATCTCCTACCGGATGGTAGGAGAGTAAAGAGATACCGTGCAGGGTGTGAGTCATCCCTGAGAATCTTCCTCACTCTTCCAAGGCAACGAGCCCTGGCGATGTCATCCAGTGGTGTCAGGGGACAGCCCACAATGTCTTGTGCTGTGCTCACTACCTTCTGTAATACTTTTCTGTCCGCGGCTGTCAGACCAGCATACCAAACCACGATACCATACGAGTATTTTAACTCCTTTCTTTCCTGTTTGTTTTCTTTCCTCATAGTCTTAGATATGTTAAGCATATCATACCAGTATTGTTTTCATTTTCTTCTGTTTCCTGGCACAAACTAGAAGGAAAACACCCTGCTACCTTTGATTTGCCACTAAATTTCAGTGGTGCCCAAAACCGAGCCACATGCAGTCAGACAGGGGAATTTTCTACAGCAAAATTTTGTTTGCATTTTCATCACTGACCAAAGGATAAAGGTTTACCTTCTGTTGCACAAGTATCAGTAATCTGTTTTACACTTGCAGAGCATCTGCTAATATAGTCTTCATAGCGTTCAGACGGCACCAAAGAAGAAGAAGGGAAGTGGCATCTGTTAACAAAACAATCCACTTGGTTAAAATTTGACTTACAGCAGGAATGGATAATCGGAGTCCTTGGCCGCCAGTTCTTTTACAGCTGTTGATAGAGAGACTGTCTGATTGTGCTACTGAGATCCAATAGGGTTCACTTCTGAAAACTAGCAAAATGTCTGCCATTTCAGTGTAGTACAGATGTTTGTCTCTTTACACCAGGGGTGTCAAACTCAATTTCATTGAGGGCCACATCAACATTGCAGTTGCCCTCAAGGGGCCGGGTGGGTGTGGCCAGGGTGGGCGTGGCCTACTGGGTGGGCATGGCTAGAGTGCCTATGGCCTACTGGGTGGGCGTGGCCAGCTCTACATCGTTCTCATCAAGGGTGCCTATGGGGGCCTGGGCAGGAGTGGGACAGATCTGAGGGTCTCTGGCAGAAGGAGGGTCTCTGGGCCAGGGCCAAGGCAGTGGGGGCCGTTCCCTCACTGTTTCCAGGATGGCTTCGCGGGCCACATGAAACCACTTTGCGGGCCGGATCCGGCCCCCGGGCCTTGTGTTTGACATGTCTGCTTTACACACTTAGAACATTTTTTTTAATAAATTCTAATCTCTCTCTGAATCCTAGTGCTATTCTCTTATGCAATGTGGCTTTGAATATTTTTGAATCGTCACTCACCCATTTTAGATTAAATCTTTGCAGCCCACCTGTAAAATAATGCATGTTTTTGCCTGTAGCAACTGTTACATTTGGATCATTTGAATACTGTTGCTGTTTCATTATTGAGCTCTCATTATGGCTTGTAAAACCATCTTGCTTCAACCAGAAGATTTGGTATAATTTATATTGTATCCTTTTCATTATGATATAATAAAAATGGCTAATTTGATGGCAAATTTGATGGCAAACTTCTAGAAGGACTCTGGTGCTATATCTGAATCTTTTAAGGGCAATATGTGACTGAGTCTGAGCTTCAGTTTTAGATTTTGTGTCCTTCTTGTTGTACATATGGAGATCTCGTATAAATGGGCTTCAGTGGAGGAAGCAGTACATACATTTCCATATGTCTGTAAATGAAGGATTCTCATTGATTGGATGATTGGACTGCTGCACTGCTATAAGCTGCAAAGGTTGAAATTGGATTGGCTCTCCTGAAATCTAAGTTGCATGGAAAATTATGATCCAATTTCTTTCTTTTTTTTGTAATATATTCAACTTCATAATGATGTCATCATTTCCTCCCCAAGTTCTCACTGCTATAACCTCTTCAAGTAGTTCTTCCCTGTTGGTTAATAGATCAGTGAGACCCATTACTCTTGACTCTCCTTTAGCCTTTTGGAAAATAAAGTAAGAAGAGCACTAAAGAATTGCTGGGATCTTGCAGGTTTGGTCTACCTGATTTTCTTGGAAATGCTTATGTAGTTGAAGTCTCTCATTATTACTGTTTTTTCTTTCTTTCTTGAAAGCTCTATTATCTGGTATAGAAGGATATTCTCCAGGTCTTCTGCCTGTTTTGGCAATGTATTGTTTATATTCCACAAAAATATATTTCTTCCTTCCTTATACAGTATTCTTACTCAAATGCTCCAACTAGACCTTTGTAGAGGGACGCGGTGGCTCAGTGGGTTAGGATGCTGAGCTTGTCGATCAGAAGGTCGGCAGTTTGGCGGGTCGAATCCCAAGTGCTGCGTAGCAGAGTGAGCACCTGTTATTCATCCCAGCTTCTGCCAACCTAGCAGTTTGAAAACATGTAAAAATGCAAGTAGAAAAATAGGGACCACTACGGTGGGAAGGTAACAGCGTTCCGTGCGCCTTTGGCGTCTAGTCATGCTGGCCACATGACCATGGAGACGTCCTTGGACAACTGCTGTCTCTTTGGCTTTGAAACAGACATGAGCACCGGCCCCTAGAGTTGGAAATGACTAGCACGCATGTGCGGGTGAACCTTTACCTTTACCTATAGACCTTTGTGCTCATATTCCTGAATCTCAAAAAAGTGTACTTCCTTCAAATATAAGGCTACTCCTTCTCCTCTTTTCTCTGATTATTTCTTTTGATTAGTTACACACTCCATTCCTTACTTTTTATCCTTTAAAGATTTTAGCAATATCTACCAAATTTACCTTCCTGCATTAAGACTTCCATTTATTCCTGATATAACATGACTTCTTCCTTATTATCCTATATACATTCTTATTATTGGGTGCCTCCACACTTTGCATATGCCTCCCAGTTCCATTACAAGTATTTGCTGTCACACTACTTTCAGAACTTTCTTCTCCCACCTCCAAGAATTAAGTTGAAAGTCCTCTGGATCACTTTGCAAAGCATCTTCCAAATACATTCTTCTTCTTCTTGTGAACTGTAATCCATCCCTTTTGTACCTCACCTCTTGCCAGTAACTGCCATGTCAGAAATGTGTTCTAGGATCAAAGGATCTAAAACACTCTAATTGGTATCATTTGCCAATTCATTCAGTCAGTTCTAAACTAATAGACCAGAGAAATGCTGTGGATGTAGTATACTTACAGTAAGGCATTTGATAAAGTAGACCACAACCTACTCCTTGGTAAGCTAGAAAAAGGTGGAATAGACAACATCACCACCAGATGGATCTGTAGCTGGCTGACAAACTCTGTTCAATGAGTAGTCCTCAATGGCACTACATCCACATGGAGAGAAGTAAGCAGTGGGTACCACAAGGTTCTGTCTTAGGCCCAGTACTCTTCAATATCTTCATAAATGACTTAGATGAGGGAATTGAAGGGGAAGTCATCAGAATTGCAGATGACCCCAAACTGGCAGGCGTAGCCAACATCCTAGAAGACAAACTCAGGATCCAGAAAGATCTTGACAAACTTGAACAATGGGCCCTATCCATCAAAATGAGTTTCAATGTGGAGAAAGTTTTACTGAGGAGAAAAGCAAAGTTTTACATTTAGGCAGGAAAAACCAAAGGTACAGGTACAGACTGGGCGAGACCTGGCTTAAAAACAGTAACTGTGAGAGGGACCTTGGAGTCCTAGTGGACGATCACTTAACCATGAGCTAGAGGTGTGCAGCAGCAGCCAAAAAAGCTAATACAATTCTGGGTTGTATAAACAGAGGCATAGAATCAAGATCACACAAAGTATTAGTACCACTTTATAAAACCATAGTAAGACCACACCTGGAATACTGCAGCCAGTTTTGGTTACCATATCACAAAAAAGATGTTGAGAGTTTGGAAAAAATTCAGAGAAGAGCAACTAAGATGATCAAAGGCCTGGACACTAAAACATACAAAGAACAACTGCAGGACTTGGGTTTGGCTAGTTTAAAGAAAAGAAGAAATAGGGGAAACATGATAGCTGTATTCCAGTATTTGAAGGGCTGCCACAAAGATGAGGGGGTCATGTTATTCACCAAAGCACCAGAGGACAGGACAAGAAACAATGGTTGGAAACTGACCAAAGAGAGAAGCAACCTGGAATTAAAGGGTGTTGTGACTCAGGGCCAGCCGGTGGGCCCGGCAGCCGGCTCAGATGTATCGGATGACTCAGATGAGGGGGAGGAGGAGTGTATGGGAGACGAACCGGCTGATGATGGCTTGCAGGCTTGGCAGAGCCCTCAGCCGGGGCCCTTTCTCAGCTGCGTGAGCCCGATAGTGCGGAGGATGATGACCCACAGCTGGCCCTGTTCAAGGACGCCCGACGCAGGAGGCAGTCGAGCAGGAACAAACAAAGAAAGGCTGTGGGACTCCTCGGGAGGAGGCACAGGGAGACCATGCCCTGAACTCTAAATAAAAGGAGTGTTTGGGGAGGGGCTGGTTGCTGAAAGCAACCCTTCTGCTTGAGGATTCAAGTTCCAGTGTTTTTGTTTCTTGTTCTGTTAATTGACTAATAAATCTTGGCAGACGCTTTTCAGCCTTGGACGCTCTCCAGTCTCTACTGCTTGAACAGGGGTTTGCCTTATTACAAGGCCGGTAGTTGGCTGGTTCAGAACAGAGGGAATCTTACTGACAGTGAGGACAATTGACCAGTGGAATAGCTTGCCCCCCAGAAATCATGGGTAGTTCATCACTGAAATTTTTTAAAAAGAGACTAGACAGTCACTTGTCTGAGATGGTATAGGTTCTCCTGCTTGAGGGGGTGGGGCTGGACTAGAAGACCTCAAGGTCCCTTCCAACTCTGATTCTATTCTATTCTATTCTATTCTATTCTATTCTATTCTATTCTATTCTATTCTATTCTATTCTATTCTATTCTATTCTATTCTATTCTATTCTATTCTATTCTATTCTATTCTATTCTATTTTCTGATGTTTTCTTTTCTGCTCTATCAGGAGTGAAAAAAGCAACTATATCTCCTGTCACTCTTTTGCCCAGAGCTTCACAGTTCCTTGCAATATCAAGGATATTGTTTTCTTTCCACATGGATCAGTAGAAAGGAATATTTGATGAGCTTTGGGAATCTTCTGGTACACTCCAAATATCTATTCCAGGAAGGCAGCAATTTCCTTTTGATGGATTATCCAGCCAACAGATTATGACTTCAGTCCTTCTGAGTTGGGAGTCTCTGATTGTTACCATCCATTACTCCCTATTTCAGGTTGAGGGCAAAAATCCTTTCCTTTGCAAGCTTATATTTCTCAGGCCCTGAGTTTTATGGCAGCTGCTCTTCATCCATGCATCCACAAACTTCCTCAGCAGTGAAATCTTTAAAATTATTCTGAACTTCCAAAGTGTAACAGCTCTTCCTGATAGCCTTGTATCTTTCTGGCATATTCCTCCATTTCTCCATCCCCTCCACTTGACTTTCCTCTATCTTTCTGAATTGGTGTTGTTGTCTATTATAGAACTGCTTCCTATCTAATCCAAAAATTCTCAGTCTTCCTTGATAAGCTAGAACAGGGGTGTCAAACTCAATTTCATTGAGGGCCACATCAGCATTGAGGTTGCCCTCAGGGGGCCGGGTGGGTATGGCCAGGGTGGGCATGGCCTACTGGATGGGCGTGGCTAGAGTGCATATGGCCTACTGGGTGGGGGTGGCCAGCTCTACATTGTTCGCATCAAGGGTGCCTATGGGGGCCTGGGCAGGAGTGGGACAGATCTGAGGGTCTCTGGCAGAAGGAGGGTCTCTGGGCTAGGGCCAAGGCAGTGGGGGCCGTTCCCTCACTGTTTCCAGGATGGCTTCGCAGGCCACATGAAACCACTTCATGGGCCGGATCTGGGCCCCGGGCCTTGTGTTTGACATGTCTGAGCTAGAAGGTAAACACTGTTGCCTTTATCCTCTTCAACCTATTTCCCTTGCAACGATCAGGCAGCCCTTACAGCATGTATAGTTCTTGCCTTCAGGAAAGTTACAAAAGCATTTTCCTCTATCTCTATGTTCCTCTGATGAACAACAAGAAAACGTATTCCTTTTCCTTGATCTTCCTTGTCAAATAGCTATTGAGCAAAAGCACAATCAGCATGTGAACAACCAACATAAAGTTTCGCTCTACCAAACATTATTGTAATTCTTAAAAATTGTATATGCATGTTTACAGATATATATAGGGGTTGATTATGTGATTGTTATGTGATTTAATATGTAGATGTTTTAAAGAAATAATTGGTTGCAGTTGGTTGCAATCATGAGAAATATTTATTCACTAAAATCTGCAAATGCTTTGGAAATAAATATCCAATTGTCATTATAAATTTGGCACTGAATTTTCAATGCTAACAACAAATTTCAAGAGAAGATAGCAGCATTTTCAATTACATCCTGTCTATTTCACACCCCTTATATAGTTTCAGAAGATAGAAAGATTATTGTAGAAAACATTTCGGGTAGTATCATTGTTTAAATAAGATTTTAGCCAAAATAAAAACAAAATGATGCTGCTAAAACCTAATTCATTGCAGAAGTTGTCTTTCCCTGTGCAGTACATGCTTAAACCAACAAAACCCCAAGCCACTTCTCTCATTTCTGTAAGCAATTTTCACAATTTCAACTTCAATATAATAGATATTTTCAAAATCTGAAATGTACTTTGCTGCAATAAGTCAACGGCTAACATTGCTTCCTGTTCTGTTTGTGGGTTTGCAAATGTTAAAAAATTGTACTAAACCACAGAACTAAGTTGCTGTGGAAAATAAGGAAACAGTACGATTAGTTGTAGAAAGCAAATAATTTCTAGCTGTGCTATGTCCATATCAACGTATACGACAATGAGTTATTAATTATCTGAAAGTGCCATAAAAATAGAATTTAGTTGTTTGGCTTTTAACTTAAAAAACCTTGTTGTATTGCTCAATGTGGTTCTTGGTTTTACTCCCAGAGTTGCTTCTTAATTGTTTCTTTTTAAAATCCTCTCAGAGACTACCTAAAATAGCGTAATAGCCTTGTATTCCCCTGTGAGAATTATTGGCACTTGCCACTTTCAAATTGAACTTTGATTTATGAATAACGGCATTCATTCCCTTGCACAAAGCAATTGCTTGCTTACACAAACTGTTGGCACTGCTGCTTCATGAGGAAGGCATGGCATTGGCTATTAGAATAGGAACGGTACACATAGGAGCACCATATATAAGCTTCAGAATCTACAATTTCAAGAGTTCAGATCAAATGTGTTTTTCTTATGGCACCTGTTTCTAGCTATAACCAGTGCAATGCTTTCAAGAAACCTATAACCAAGATATAAGGCCAACTGTCTTCTTAACAGTTCACCTCTAATCCTCAGTTGCATAGAAACTAGGGATAATTCGGTCATCAGCTTCTGCACTTAAACACATAATCAGCAAAACTAGACTGCATTCAGCTTCTAATCAGTGTTGGAACTATGACTGGTCAGGGCACAAATCCAGGAAAACCCATTAAGGCGTCTCCCAGTTACTGGCCATGAGTGTCAGCTGATCAGAAGTTTAGCAGGCCATCACAGTGCTCCGGAGATTGCATTTAAAGTTAAATGTAATATTTAGCTATTTGAATTGGGCAACGCACCACAAGTAAAGAGACCCCACCCTGATTAGTTTTATTTGACAAGACTTCCAGAACTTTGGGTGAGTAATTTCCCAATTTAATACTCCCCATTACATTGACACATAATTGGCATCTCCCACAGAGAGGGCCTCCTCAGGGTCCCGTCAGTCAGGGAATGCTGACTGGCGGCCCCCAGGGGGAGAGCATTCTCTGTGGGCGCGCCTGCCCTCTGGAACCAACTCCCTGTTGAGCTCCGGATGGCTCCCGACCTTCGCTCCTTTCACCGCGACCTGAAAACTTGGTTATTTGAGCTTGCCGGCCTGGACTGAGGGATTGGGATTTTATTTTATTTTTTAATTTTTAAACTTTTAGAATGTGTTTTACTTATTAGGGCTAATTTAACTTAATTTATTTTAACTTTGTATAGTGTATATTGTATATTGTGTTTTAATTGCCCTGTACACTGCCCCGAGTCCTTCAGGAGAAGGGTGGTATATAAATCCAATAAATAATAATAATAATTTAAGAAACATATTCTGAATGGGAGCACCTACTTGTATGTGGGATCTATGCTGTAGCCAAGCTCGCTCAGTTCTTTTTCTGTCATAAAAGAGGGAGCAGTTCTGCTTGTCTCCCACTCAGTCCATTCAAACAGTCCAGGTTCTATCCGAATTTTAGCTTTCTGTTCTATCCGGAGCCCTGTAATTGGAAAACATAAAAATAAAATAAAATGAAGACCTGTTGTGATTCAGGGTCAGCCTGTGGGTTCGGCAGTTGGGTCGGACGATTCAGAGGAGGAGGAGGGGGGTGTTGGAGAGCTTGCTGAGAATAATATTTAGGCTCCACAGAGCCCTCAGCCAGGCCCCTCCCATCTGGTCACGACGCAGACCCAGCTGTGTGAGCCTGACAGCGTGGATGAAGATGACCCACAGCTGGCCCTGTTCAAGGATGCCCGACGCAGGAGGCAGTCAATCAGGAGTAAACAGAGGAAGGCAATGGGGCACCTCGGAAGGAGGCAGAGAGAAGCCACGCCCTGAACTGTTTAAAAGGGGAATGTGTGGGAGGGCTGGTTTGCTGAAGGCAACCGTTTGAATAGCTCCTGTTTCATGGTTCGTGTTTGCTCTCTTTGCTCTGTTTGCTGTTTTATGTTAATAAATTTGGCAGGCTTAGTTCCAGCCTCTTGCCGTTTTGTAAAAGGGGTTGTCCCTGCCTTTTAATAATAATAATAGTAATAATGATAACTTTATTGTCACTTTGAATGTACACCAATCGGCATACATCAAAATGAAATTTCGTTGCATACAGCTCTCAAAGGGTCACCACCTCTGATATATACTCCTTGTTCGTGGCCCGCTCAAATTTCACATTGTCCATTTTAGTCTCTAGGGAGTGAACGATGGCAAACAGGACAGATGGAAATGGGGCTTCATGTGGATTAGCCCTTTGCAGGGCCGGTAGCAGGCTGGTACAGAACAAGACCGATCTTCAGATCTCATTCCTTCATTCAATAAATATCCAGTTTATTTAGCTTATAAATTCAAATTTAAAAAACACACAAAGTAAACAGATAAAATCTAAGGAGGAAAGAAAATCATGGATGAATATGACTACTTAAAAGGTGTAGACTTGATCCAAAACAGATTTTCTCTGAAGCAACTGAAGATAAAGCAAGATGGTTTTGAAAATTCTCATTTATTCGGAAGGGCAAAGAAAATTAGAAATGACTAGTTAAAAAAAGGTTATACTTCTACCCCCAGGAAAATTGGGAAAGGGTAAGGAGAAGGCTTAGTTTAAAGGCAGAGCTTTAGTTACAATGATTAAGAAAAGGAATGTCTAAGTAAAGGATCAACAATGCTCTTTTATAAGCTGCTTTTATTAGCAGCCATATTGCTGAAAGAGTAATGTCAATTTCTTGTCCAAAGCAGGGGAATAATTTCCTTGAATTCCAATCTTTTTGAATCCCAACATTAATGTACCTTTGGAGATGGCTGGGATGGTGGTACTTAAATTTTGCTAGGTAGGAGAAAAGGAAGTTATCTCGTAGTATAACAGGAACAGAACATTGGTAGAGCAGCAAACCTGGGCTACTCAATACAACAACTGCTTGTATTGGGAAGCCTTACCTTCTAATATATGATGAGCAGTTTGAATACAGTGTAATGCTGGAGAAGAGTATACACAGCCAACAATCACTTCTTTTTCTAGCAAGGCTTCTCCTATTAGTAGGAGAGAGAAAATATTAATTTTCTCCACACAAAAAAGGGGCGGGTGCAAATTAATACATTTTCAGGCATGTCAGTTGAAATTGTTTCAAACAACCAAACTGGGAACATTTAATTGAGTTCTGTACAGTTTTAATGTGGTCTCTTGGTGGATTCTATCCCTATATATAAACACTCCCCTCCCACAACCCCTTTCAAAATCAAAAGAAGCTATTAGAATCGTCATTGGTTTTAATAAGTAGTTCATTAAAATGTTGTAAAATGTAAAAGATGAGCATTAATTCATACTTATATCTATGCAATATGAATATGATATAAAATCATGATTCCTTTCCATTGTTTCTAAGGACGCTCCGAAGGCTGTTCAGGCATTACTCTTCCACAGCTAGCTAAATATAGAATTAAAATATGTTTTCCCCAAAATATACTGACTTTTATGACCAAGACTTTTCTCTAACATTTAATTTCAGGTGCATCCAGTTTAAAGAGGCTTACAATTATGATGTATGTGTTTAAAAAATAAATGTCTATGCAAATGTGTATGGGTGTTATATCAAGAAAAGTCAAATAATATTTTTTGAGATTTTTGAAACTCCTCATTTCCCCCCCCTTAGCTGCTGATTAATATACTAAAAAGCTTACCAGTCAGTCTAGATTGAAATGTGCCACAGCATGATAAAGGAGGATCATATTTATAACGTTTAATATAATCATGTTGATTTGGTAAACTGGAGGGGAAATTGAGGTCTCGTCGATAATATTTTCCTGAAACAAGATGACATTAACCTTATTTAATTTAATTTTGTTAATTAGCCAGTTGATTTTAATATGCTACTCTGGCATGTAAGACAACTGATTAGTTTTTCTTCAGAATTATAATCCCAATCCTTTCTCCAAACATAAACTATGATGAAAACCTCCTGTTGAGTGGATGTTTTGTTAATTTACATGTAAATGATTTTAAACCCCCAGGAAATTTGGGAGCTGATGAGAAGTTCATGTATCTTCTTTCAATATAATACAAAATAGATGAGTCATTGTTCTGTTGTTCATTTCTGTTAACGTAATCCACAGCTTTAGACCACACCTGCCTTATCAGATCTCTAAACATTTACTTACCATCTGGTCCAAAACACTGTTGTACCCAAGATTTCCCAAACACCTGATCTACTCTTTCTCCATGGCAAATCACCAATAGCTCTCTCTGGGTTGTGGTTTGTGGTAACAACTGAAAGAAATTATGTTACAATTCTGCTTATTGAAACTATTGAAAGATCAGTTCGTTCAAATGAACAAAAGCGAATTCATATAGCAACTAGATTGATGAAATTTGATCAGCCTTTTTCAACCTTTGCAACTTTGCTGGTTGGGGAATTTGTTGAGTTGAAATTCACACAACTTAAAGTTACCAAGTTTGAAGAATACTGCATTCAATTGTACTATCAGTTTTATATTTATTGTACTATCAGTTTTATATTTATAACTTGTGACACTCAGAACATTGTGATAATGTAGCATGTTTCATGAAACAAAAACATTTACTTGAGTAAAGTCTATCAATAATAGCTTTCTCTCTCAAGAAAAAATGTTGGATCTGAGAAGCTTATAAGTAGCCTCTGCACAGGGGTATCTACAGCAGGCTACAAAGGAGAGCAAGTGATGAAGTAAGCCTCATGGCATTGCAACATTTGGTTGGTCATTCTGACAAAATTATCATTTGCTGCAGATCTTCTGTGGATACGTTGAAGATTTATTTGTTATGTTACATTGTTATAGAATATTTAAATATTTGTTCACTGTAATTAAACTGTTAAATAGTAGATCTAGACTATCTTTTCTAAAATGCTGTCCCCCAAATATATTAGATTACACTTTCATCATTAAACTTAGTCAATTAAGATACTTTCTCAAAAAAAATGCAGGAAGAATTTACTTATGTACATGCTATAGATTTATTTACATGAAATGAAATCTTTTCATAAAGTTGATTGACTTCAGAAAATAGAAGTCCTTGCCCTTTGGCAATTTTGATAATGTTGCTCTTTCATCTAGAAATCCTGAACCAAGATTTGAAAACTGGATAAACGTTTCCTGTATCTAAATGTTTTGTACCTAAACTGGTCTTCCTCTTCATTCTCACACATATTCCACAGATCAAGATCTCTGAATTCCAGTTACCTGATGAGCAAGCATTTTGGCTACATTCCTTGGCACTGGACTTGGAATCTTTGTTTTAAAGCAAGTTTTGCTTTGGTTCTTAGGAAGTTGGCCTGCATCTGCAGAGAAAATATATTCTCTGAAACATAAATAGCAAAGAACAAAACAGAAAACAATGAGAAAATTTGAAATGACACATATCTTTGGACCGAAGGTAACACAACACATCTCAGAAGAGTAATTTCCCTCATAAAAGGAACACAGCATTCTTATCAAGACATCTGAGCCTATACAGACATCAAGCCTCTCTCCTGTGATTAAAGTGGGAAGTAGGAAATCTAAGACTTTCCAGATAGTTACAATTGTCATAAACTCACCCAATTTAGTCAATGGTCTGTGACAATGGCAATTGTATCTCAACATATCTTGGTGTTGGCAATAGGGGATAAGAAGGAGGAGAATTATGGGCTCAATCTGTTAATGACAGTGAAACCAAACTGTTTAGTGACAAATGACAGAAAGTTCAAAGGCAGAACTCCATTTCTTTAGTATTATTTTTGATATAATTAAATCTGCATTTTATGCAGAATAAATGGTATATTTCCCCTTCAGAGCATGTCTATAAAATTGTTGATGCTTTCTAGCATCTACAACCAAAAATGCTCCCAAGTTATTTTAAGCAAAAACCATTAAAGGAACATCCTTAACTGTCAAAGACACAGAAACAGTTGTAAGATTGTCCCTCAATTTAATGGCCATGACAATATGTTTACTTTCATTTTGACTTCATGAGTCTGCAATGCTAAAATAACAGATACAATGTTGAGACCCAATTCGGTTCATTGGCCTGGTTATTCATATTTCTTGAAGCGGGATGAGGTATATCTTTTGGCTGTTACATATTTTTCTGCTGATCTGCATTTAGGTATGGATAGCACTGGTAAAGGTCTCTCTCTCTCTCTCTCTCTCTCTCTCTCTCTCTCTCTCACACACACACACACACACACATACACACACACACACACACACATACAAAGCTCTTAAATCAGAATGATGAAGTTTTCAGCCTGTGAGCTAATCAACAGGCTGATCTATCTGTCTTGTGGTGCTGCAAGTGAGGTTCTGTCTCTAAAAGATGAGTTAATAAATTTTCAACCAACTAATACTAACCTGTGTTTGACCCAGGTATCTGACTCATTGGCTTTTTCTGTATAATTTTCAGGAAAAAATCCCCGACATCCAGTTCGGTGAGATATACCAATTGTCCAGCCCTCACATGCTTCATGTTGCTGTGACCGATCAACATACATAAGATCCCCTGAATTCAGCATCAATTCATCAATATTTTGAGGCTTATACTGGAATAAGGCCCTCAAAACCTTAATAGAAGCCAGTAAAAATATTTTGTCAAATCCAAGAAAAGTTACATTTGCATATATTTTATTTGCTCCATTCATTCGTACTGTTGACATACAACTGTAGCCATACTCCTACATCACTAAGCAAGTCCTTCGCTTGATTAAAAATATTTCCAAAATTCTAAGCACATTGATTTGTGCCTTAGATTGTAAGCTGCCCTGAGTCTTCGGAGAAGGGCGGGATATAAATGGGATTAAAAAAAACACAAAAAAAACTTCAGAACTAAGTACCACTGATTTCAATAGAATTTATTTAACAAGAAGGAGGTGGGATTTGATTGCTGGAAAATCAGCTACATTATAGCAGTAGTAGGAGAAAACATAGAGTGGATAAAGTGTTGCTCTTGGACTTTGATGTAATACCTTGCTAAGAAAGTGATGGTCTAATTGTGTGACTTGTTATCGTGGAACACAATTATCATCAATGACAGCCAAAAGAGTTTCTCAGTAATGCATAGTTATTATTGTTATATCAAAGCCTTTTCAGATCTCTATGCATTTGCATCATATTTATTTTTATGTATAAGATTCAAATTTTAATTCAGAAAGGAATTCCTCAAAAAATAAATTAACATATATATATTTTTGACTTTATTTAATGGATTGTTTTTATCTGTTTTTCAAACGTGTGGAGAACAGATTGTGTTTTAGTTCATATTTATGCAGAAATATTGAAAATTTGAAAGGTTTTACAAACTTTTAAGCACTGCTCAAGCATCCACAGACAGATTTTAATTTTAAGAGAATTAACAAACAGGGCATGTGAATGCGATGGAAAAATTACTTTGGTTTACATTTTAGTGAAAACTTACCAAGTTTGCATTTCCCGAACTAAAACTCAGTTCTAGTGTAAGTTCAAAATTTTCAAAATTGTACTGTATGATGCAGTATTTTCATCAAAACTATGCATGAATTATATTGATTTGGGGACAAAAGTGTACAAGATCACTATATTACTGAAAAATAGAAAATGGCGTTCAAGCAGATTGCTCTGAATGGTTTTATAACAGGTTCAGAGCAGATATTCACACATATATGAGTATACTATACAGTATGTATGAAAATTCATATATATTTTTGAGTGCCATTCTAAAAATCTACAAAAATCTACAAAAATGGGTGAACTTAGAAACAGAGCAAGCCTGAAGTGGATGGATTCCAGGTAATACACCTACCTGATAATGGACAAAGCGCATATCTCTAGAATAGAGAGCTGCCACCCATTGGCAACTTTGCTTAGGGTTGATTGACTTGGCCAGTTGTTCCAATGTCTTTTGATGGTGAGGATAAAATTTGTGGGCTAAAGTGAGGTGGAGTTGCTTTTTGGAAGGCTTCACACAACAATCTATGAAGAAAACATAACAATATATATCTACAAGGCTATATCAGGTATTACTGTATTATTCCTAGACTTGTATTCCACCAAGTGTTGCAGCATTGAACTGATGCACAGGGAAATCATATGACCAGCCCCTGAGAAAAAAAAGCTCCCTTGGTTTGTATTCTTAGAAGCTGAATACATACAGGCAAGCATTAGACCATGTTCCAATACTCACAAAGCTACACAGAAGGGTCTTTTCGTGTAGAATGGAAATGTAAAGGTTTGTGAGAGGAGAGGCAGCTTGTGATTTCTGGCTTGTGGTTACCTGCTAAGACTGTAGCCTTTGCAGCAAAAGCAGCAGCAAATGACTTGATGACATTTGCAGGGCCCTCATTAAGAAAGAAGCCAATGTAGGTGCTGGAAGAATGTAGTGATAGGGAAATCATCACAGGAAAACTGCTGGAAAATTGGCTACCGGCTTTTTCTAGAGCTTCATATAAGCCATCAACTTTTTGGTCTTCACACTGGGAGAAGAAAAAAAAAACTCTTGCATTACAGTTACAGACTAAAGAGCTCTCTTAACCCTTGAATGTAGTACAATGTAGAAAACTAAAACCTTTAAAATAAAGATGACAAGGATATGATCAATAACAATTGAAATAAGTATAGGTCATTTCCATCCAGCCACTGGCTTTTCTTCTGAAATCCAAGAAACTTTTCATGTTGCCCACAAGTCTCCTGACCATTTTCTTGCTGGCAATATTTGCTTCTTCTCATGAACAAATTGGACACCAAGGCTGTACAAAAACCAGTTTCCAGTCAGCAGTCCACTCCAATCTATTCCATCCCACTATTCTCTGTTTGTCTTGCAGCATTTCTTCTTCACTCAGGTGAAAAAGCACAGGGAAATAATGGCAATGGTGCTTAGTCTCACAGGGACTGGGGGAAGTCACTCAGCAGAAAATGTTAAGGAGGCAAAAATGCTTGCCTATTAAATCACCTGCCCAACATCTCCAGGGCTAACACTGCAAAATAAACTTCACAGTATTTTGTCCTGTACCACAAATGAGAATGAAGTTAAGGAGCTCAGTTATGGAAAAGCATCATTGGTGTAAGAATAGTAAGTGTGACACAAATCCCCAATTAGCATAGATGCAGAGTGAAATTACCTCTGAGCTTAATCTTTAGCTGGCTCAGTGGGTTAGGACGCTGAGCTTGTCGATCAGAAGGTCGGCAGTTTGGCGGTTCGAATCCTGAGTGCCGCGTAACAGAGTGAGCACCTGTTACTCGTCCCAGCTTCTGCCAACCTAGCAGTTCGAAAGCATGTAAAAACGCAAGTAGAAAAATAGGGACCACTATGGTGGGAAGGTAACAGCGTTCTGTGCGCCTTTGGCGTCTAGTCATGCCGGCCACATGACCACGGAGATGTCCTCAGACAAGTGCTGGCTCTTCGGCTTTGAAACAGAGATGAGCACCGGCCCCTAGAGTTGGAAACAACTAGCATGCATGTGCAGGGGAACCTTTACCTTTACCTTTTTACAGCAAGGGAGTTCACAACAATTAAGAGATACCAGAATGTTATTTAAGCCATTGTTCACCTCACACACAAAAATAACTTACAGTGAAGAAGTCAGAAAGTGTAATGTGTGGGAAATTTTCATGGGCTTTGTTTTTTCCACATTGGCATCTGCTTTCTCTCCAAAACTCCATCAGAATGTCATTCAAGGGGCCTGCTGGACACAAATAGAGAGCATATTCCTGAGGGATGGGATCTTCTAACGAAGGATCATTGCAATGTGAATGCAACCTACAATTAAAAAGGAGAATGGATCAGTTGTTTGAGCATTTTTCAGCTAAGCCACCATATGAACATAAAGAATGCAAAGAAGAATGATCTAGGACTGGATAAGATCTACTGACTTCCCTTTTGAGATCTTCAGAGCTCTCCAGAATGGATAAGGCCAAAAATTAGGCAACTCTCTCTTGCATTTTAGAATACTTTAAAGCTGTTTTAAGCCTTGTAGAACTTTAAAGCACCCAGTCCCATCCTTAAAAACTGGCTAATTCTTTCAGAATACAAGTTGGTCCCACCTATTTAAAGTATGGCTCTTCACATGTTGCATAAAGCCTAGTTAATCTCTCAGTTTGTCAGAAATTGCCCATAGAAATGTAGAGCGGGAAAAGTACTAATCTAATACTATTTTTTATTCAGGGAAAGTTGTGCTAAAGCTTTTCAGACAGATGATTATCTGATAATCTCCACTGAAACCACTTACAAACCACTTTGTAAGACATTTTCACTAGTAGATAATTTATTATCATATTTATGGAGATTCTCAATTACCTGGGTCATGGCGTCCCAAAGGTATTTTTTCAAAGGTGTTTTTTATTGTAATGAAAATCCTACTAGTACCTGATTTAAATATGTCATTGGTTCTGTTCATGCCTTATGGAGCAATAGACAAAAGCCAACTCTCTCCTGTATGGCAACCATTTAGATATTTGCTGTCACATCTTAGTCTTCTCCTCATAAAGCAGACATGCCCATCTCCTTCATTTTCCTCATAGGACTTGGTTCCCAGGTCTCTTACCGAGTAAGAATTAGTAAGAGTTGTCTTTACTTGTGCCAATTGGTCAATGTTCCTTCAAACTATGATACCAAAACTAAATACATCTCCAGAATAGAGATGTTAAAGGTACAATTCTTGTTACAAAAAATCCACTGAAATTATTCTAGTTTAAAACCACACTAGGTTCATCCTTCTTAAGATTAAATATCTTTCTTTGAAACTGTGAAGAATGTTTTCTGAATGAGAGGAATGAACAGGGACCAATAGCCTATTTCATGCACTCAAAAAAAATGAAATATGGTGGAGAGAAAGACCCATCAGCACTCCTCCTCTCTCTTCACTTAAAAAAAGGTTCAGAAACAGAAGATTCCTATTAACTGAATGCAGTTACAATCTGCACCCCTGTTTGAAACCGCATTCAGTTGAACATCGTTATACAATAATTTTAGAATGTTTACCATAAGGAGAGATCAGAAAGGTTTATATGCATCTCCATTATTCTTCAAGTATTTTAATGCATGTGACATTAATAATAACTTTGAAATAATAAAAAAAGAAAAATATTGTTAATTAGCTCCTTTAAGTACTAAATTAAATACTTATGTTTAATTTTAGCTTTAGCAGTCCAAAGCAGCTTAAGGTTTATACTGAAGGTTCACTTCTCAGTCAGGAGTAGACAATCTGTTACTCCTGAGGTGCACCACCAAGTATCTCTAGAAGCCTTGCCCAAAACATAAGAAATGCTGAGTTGTGGTTTAGCAACAGCTAAGCCTGCAATGAAATCTTTGGGATAAATTTTCTTAAGTAAGCATATTTTGGTTCTATGCCACCTAGAGTCATGTGTCTGTGATTTGAGCAGCCATATAAATATTATGAAATAAATAATAAATAAATATTTGTTCCCAGAACTGTAAATGTTACAACTTTTACACATTTAATAATCACATTTTTAAAGACTCTGATCATGTCAGTTTCTGGTAGTTTTGATGACAAAGCAATCTTTCCCCACTGCCAAGTTAAATTGTTGTCCACCCATCCATGAGTCACTAGAAAATAGTGCTAGCATAATGTTTGCTTTTTCCTTTGCAGATTCCTATCCCATTTCTTTTGTGTGTGTTCCGAATGGCTGCGTCCTGATTTTGGGTGTGTGCTGCCTTTTGTTTAACGTTCTGGTGGGGCTGCTCTCCATTATTTTTGAGAGACTCCAAGCTAATGGGACACAGTCTCCAATCCCAATGATAATGCAGGAGTGGGACAGGAGAAGATTTGGGGAGATGATGAATTTAGACAGGTGGCATGATCCTTCTTTCCTGCTTTATCCTGCAGAGCAAAGCTGGGGGAGATGAAATTACATCTTAATTTAGGAAGCCCACCAAACAGCTACTGGAAGGATTGCCAAAATGCCAGATTTTGAAAGAACATCCATTCAAAACCATAGAAAGTGACTTGCAAAAAACTGCAGTTTTGAAATATCATATTAGATATGTCAGGTTGGCTTCTTTTGAAAGGGTTACACTTTTTCTATTTTCAAGTAAGTACTGTTCTTTAAAATCCATGTACTTCCCCACCTTTTTTTAATGGGGAGAAGAAAAATGACAGCAGAGAAGATTGCCAAGGAAGTGGAAAGAAAAATTATGTCCACACCACCTTGAGTGGCCAATAGAGACTGAGTCAATCCACCCCTTTTGGATCGCTCAACTGAGCCATCCCAACAGCATGGGCAGTGAAACATGTCATTATGAAATTGTTAGTGGTTGCTGTCAGTTTTGGAGAGGAAACAATATAGGAACAACTAAGAATGACTGAAGACTGCCTCAAGCTTGGGCCAAGGATCAGAAGACAACTCTCAAGGACCAACAGAGTAAAGAGATTGTTAGGGGATTTCACACCTTGATTAGATAGGCTTCAAGATAGGTAGGCCTGGTGTTGAGAAAATACTGTATCTCTTGCATATAATCATGACACTAACACACACTGATAACCTCTATTAGCTTTATTTCTCTGAGGCAACTTTAATAAATATCCATATCCAAAGCACTTCTTCCAAATCATTTTTGAAGTGTGTGCAGCTCTATTCCCTAGATCAGTGTTTCTCAACCTTGGTCACTTAAGACTTGTAGACTTCAAGTCCCAGAATTCCCCAGCCAGCTATGTAATACTGGCTATGGAATTCTGGGAGTTGAAGTCCACAGATCTTAAAGTGACCAAAATTGAGAAACACTGATCTAGATAACATAAATGAAAATCAGGGCTCTTCACAGTAGAGTTATTGAATAAGAGAAAAAAACATTTAACATTAATTTCTGAGCAGCAACATGCCATACTACTTTATTTAAAACATTTAAATACTTATCCATTTTATATCAAATTCTGGACAATTCCCATTCAGTAATTAAAACCACATCAAAACTTACCATTGCATTGCTGCTTCTGCTGTCTTTTGTCCAGTAGCTGCCAATGCCTTTAATCTAAGGAAAGAACAATATATTCATTTTGAGCAAAGTAAGTGATAGATGATGTTTAAACAGTTTGGCTAAGGTTTTGGCTTTGCCATATGTATAGCTATTGGTCCAGTTAGTAGGCACCAGGCTAGAAATCAGGAGATCAAGAGTTCTAATCCCTTCCTAGTTAGGCATAAAAGTTGACTTGGGGACCTTGGGCCAATCCCATACTCTCAGCCCAACTCATAGGGTTATTGTTGTAGGGAAAATAGAAGGAGGAAGATTAGGAAGATTGCTTACTGCTTGGATTATTTATAAAAATAAGGAAGGCAGTATAAAAAATATTTAAAAAATCACTAAGTTCAAGCCCTGGTGCTAAAAATATTCTTGTACTTGCAAGCGTTTCAGTAAGCCATTAGCTTTTTCTGGTTTTCAGCTGAAATGGTATAAGGATGAAAACAGTTTTGTTAGCTATAACAAAGTTAATGTGCAGACAATTGTCTATGAATCAGCAGTAATTCTCCAGTTCAGGTCCTCTAGGTTTAAAGATTTTTTTTTTTACATATGATAGTACCCACCATCTGAACGTTTCTTCTTGTAATTAGAGAGAAGCAAGAATTACAAAATACTTCGATTTTAGAAACCTATGCCCTGTTAATTGGAGAATTAGATTACCTCTTATTAAGAAATAAAGCCATCCTACCTTTGGTTTTACAAAAGTCTGACATTTAGCCTTAGATAAAACTTAATACATGTAGTCGTTGACTTATTCATTTAGTGATCCTTCAAAGTTGCAACAGCACTGAAAAAACAAACAACTGTTGCAGCATCTCCATGGTCACATGATCAGAATTCAGATGCTTGGCAACTGACTCATACTTATGACCAGTGCTTTTTTTGTAAAAGAAAAAGGTGCCGGAACTCACACAAGTCATACAATCCACCTTGCCTACCCTACAAGGTTCCATCCTAAAAAGGTACCGGAACTCCATTCTGAGCGTTCTATGAGAAAAAAAGCCCTGCTTATAACAGTTGCAGGGCCCTGGGGTCACATGATCACCTTTTGCAACCTTCTGACAAGCAAAGTCAATGCGGAAGAAACAGTCTTAATCACTTTTAAGATTCACTTAACAGTGGTGTTACTAACTTAATAATTGTAGTGATTCACTTAACAACTGTGGTAAGAAAGGTTGTAAAATGGGGCATAATTCACTTAACATCTGTCTCAGTAACAGAAATTTTGAACTCAGTTTTGGTTGTAAATCAAGGGTTTACCTGTACCTGCCAAAATTCTGCAGTAGCATGAAATTAGGCATTTACTTTAAAAAAAGATTGATTTTCTCCTTCCTGGCAAGTTTTTTTAAAATAAATAAATAAATAGATTAATTAATTAATTAATTAATTAATTAAAAGCTCTAGCCTTTATGATAAATAGGGCGGCGTGGTGGCTCACTGGTTATAATGCTGGGCTTCTCTGCTTGAAACCTGGCAGCCGAGATTTGAGACCCAAGCACCATGCAACAGGTTGAGCTCCCGTCCTTGCGCCAGCTCCTACCAACCTTGCAGCTCGAAAACATGCAAGTATGAGTAGATAAATAGATACCACTACAGTGGGCAGATAACAGTGCTCCATGACATCATGCTGGCCACATGACCACAGAAATGTCTTCTGACATGGCTGCTCAATGGCCTTGAACAGAGATGAGGACTGCCCCCTATAGTTGGCAATGACTAGAGGATTAAAATCTGCAGGTATTCCATTACCTTTTACTTTTTAGGATAAATAAGCTATTATTAGTTTAGACTCACTCCTTAGCTGATGTAGATTAGCAGCTCATTTGTAGGTGTGACTGGGCGAGAGAAGGATGCAATGGATCCATCACTATTCTTTTTTTTTGTAAATATTTTATTAGAATTTTTTTAACATAACATAAATCATTATAAAACAGAATGTTGTCTGGGTAACATTTATAAGACAGTCCTTAACAATTAATTTCTATAATCTATATTCCATATGTTAATTATTTGATTTCCCCTTTCCCCAATATATCTTTCTTTGCAAAACATTACATTAAGACAGTTTTATTTGCTTAGCAACAGTTCAATATATAGTTTCAATAATCCTATAGATCATTTTAGTTGTGTTATCATAAATCCTGTCACCATGTTTATTTCAGCTTATTTTTCCCCTTTTTAACACTTAACTATATTTACCTTGGTGGATTTCATTCTGTTTTTTTCCATACCCTCTCATATTTTTATATTTCCCAATCAATAAATAAAAAAAAAGAAAAAGAAAAAGAAACAACAAAAAAAGAAAGAAGAGTAGCTTATTTCTCCCTCCAAATTCTAAATGTTTTTACAAATAATCAGTTCAACATTCAACTACATTGACATTAGTGGATTTAAGTACTAGACTACAAAAGATAACATATGAAAATATGTATTTCTCCTAATTTAATATATATTTATTCCCTCAATTTCTCGTTCTTTTTAACCATAGCTAAGAATGTATTTAGTCTATTTAAACTTTGAACATTCCATTCAATAGTTCTAATCATCTAATCCTTTAAATCTCGTTCAAAACACATTTTTTATATTTTTCTTATCATCACATTTAAGCAGCTAAAACATTTGCTTTTGTTTAAATCAATTCAACTCAGAAGAATAGAAAAAACAAAACAAAAAACAAACAAACAAAACACAATTATATTGATTTGGAGGAAGAAAAAGAAGAAAACATTTCCCTCTAAGAGTAGTATATTTCAAAATTTTCCCTTTTCTTATCCATATTCAAACAAATGTTTCTTTTTAAAGTATTCTTTCTGATATGTTCCATCTTTTTCCTGATGTTTCATCATCATTTGTTTCCCTAAAGGGAATTTTTTCTCATTCTTTTCCTTATCTTCAAAGTTGTTTAGACGTATTAAAATATTTCCCAGTTGAATTAAATCATAATTTTTTATTTTATATGATTCCATCTTCAAGTCTCTATCCTCAAAATTATATTTAATCATCTCTACTATATTTTCCTGAGAGAGTTCTTGAAGTGAAATTAACTTGAGAATAAGTTGATTCATGCTCTCAAAATTCTTCTGCATTTCCTTGTAATTTAAGGTCATTGTCCTTTGAAATTTTTGCTGCTTATCATATACTTCCTTTTTTGAAATGAGCATTTTATAAGGTTCCTTCTTTGAGTCTCTGTCTTCAGAATCTTGTTCAGTCATCTCTACTGTATTTTCCTGAGGAATTTCTTGAAGTGAAATTAAGTTGAAAATGAGTTGATTCATACTCTCAAAGTTTGATTTTATTTTATTTTATTTTATTCCAGATTTCTATATAGTTTAAAGTCATTGTCCTTTGAAATTGTTGTCGCTCATCACATGTTTCCTTTTGTAAAGTATTCATTGCTTCAGCTGTGTTATCTTTGTTTAAAACAGGTGCATTTTCTGAAAGCTTAAAAGTTCAAAGGGAAAAAAAGAAAAGAAAAAATACTTATCCACCAGCAGGTGTCAGCAATTGCTCATTTTTCATGTCTTTCTAGTTGTTTTCTTTCTCTAAAGGGTAAATGTCGCCGCCCAACTGAAAGGGAGGGAGCGAAGTCCCCCTCCCCCTTTCCTTCTTCGGAGATCTCTTATTTTGGGGATTTTCTTCTTCAGGAAAGTAGGTAGGATAGAAAAAATCAGTATTCTTGCCCAGATTCAAGGATGCTGTTTATTATTTCACTTAGTTTAATCGCTTATGACTTCCGTTGCTTCAGCTATGAGTGGACACGACGTTAGCCAGCCTTTTCTTCCGATGGTTTCTGGGAGGCTTCTCCTGGACTGTTCGGAGAGACCGCCTTCTCTCCTATGTCTCTGGGATTTCCTTCCTTCATTCCACCCCTTCAGGGTGGATTCTGGCCCCTTAGGGTCCCCAACAAAAATAAATTTCATCCGGAGGATCTGACATTTCGAATTCTCCAACTGCTCTGCTGAGAAACTGGAACGGAAGTCGGATCCATCAGTGTTCTTATCATATCATTTGATGTGCCCTTTTAACCCTTGTTTGACATCAGAATGAACCTGCTTTAGAAGTTTTCATGCAGCTGAGTTCATTTCTCTGAAGTTGGAGCTATCTCCCCACCTTCAAGGGTTGGTGTTGTCAAGAAAACTTTGGTTTCCTGGATCGTGGACTGCATTTCCTTTGCGAAGGACTCTTGGCAAGGAATGGGCCTTGCCTCACAAAAACAGGGAAAAATGTACTTGGGAAAAGACTGACCCAGCTCATCAGGAGGTCTTTAAACTAAAATTGAGGGGGGAGAATGACAAATCTTCAGAATCTCTAGCACCCCAAACCAATCATAAATCCCAAGAAAACAAATCAAACAATGAGGTGGGCAGAGATGAAAAGAAAAAAGAAAAACTCAAACAATCAGGAGATAAAGGAAACACACCCATGGACAGGCATAAAAATCTTAAATGTTTATATACAAATGCTCAAAGCTTGGGGAACAAACAGGGCAAACTAGAAGCAATAGTACATGAGGGAGGGTATGACATAGCTGGTATTATAGAAACCTGGTAAGACGAAACCCATGAATGGAATGGAATGATGGATGGATAAAAATAGTTCAAAAGAAACAGGTCTACAAAAAGAGGAGGGGGAGTTGCATTATATGTAAGAGAAAACTATATATGTACAGAAATGGGCATGATCAAAGATAAACTCTCTCCAGAATGCATATGGGTCAATATAAAAGAGAAAAAAAGTGACATTACCATAGGTGTATATTACAGACCACCCAACCAATCAGAAGAAATAGATAAACTCTTTGCCAACTAGTTAACAAATGTATGTAGGAAACATACTACAATAGTAATGGGCGACATTAACTATCCAGATATCAACTGGGAGACAAACTGCAGCGAGTGGGAGATCAAACAGATTCCTAACCAACTTAGCAAACAACTTTGTCATCCAAAGGTGGAGGAGGGAACTACACATAAAGCCATACTAGACTTAATTCTTACTAATAGAGAAGAAGTGATAAAGGGAGTTGAAGTTACCGGAACTTTGGGCGAAAGTGACCACGTCATACTGGAATTTAATATAACGTAAACATTAGCAAAGGGATGTGGTGGCTCAGTGGGTTAGGACGCTGAGCTTGTCAATCAGAAAGTTGGCAGTTTGGCGGGTCGAATCCTGAGTGCCGCGTAACAGAGTGAGCACCTGTTACTCATCCCAGCTTCTGCCAACCTAGCAGTTCGAAAGCACGTAAAAATGCAAGTAGAAAAATAGGGACCACTACCGTGGGAAGGTAACAGCATTCCGTGCACCTTTGGCGTCTAGTCATGCCAGCCACATGACCATGGAGATGTCCTTGGACAAGCACTGGCTTTTCGGCTTTGAAACCAATGGCACTACATCCACATGGAGAGAAGTAATCAATAGGGTAACACAAGATTCTGTCTTAGGCCCAGTGCTCTTCAATATCTTCATAAATGACTTAGATGAGGGAATTGAAGGGGAACTCATCAAATTGCAGATGACACCAAACTGGTAGGAGTAGCCAACACCCCAGAAGACAAACTCAGGATCCAAAAAGATCTTTTTTTTTTATTGAAAAGTTTTATCATACATTTTATCTTTAACAATCCCCCCTAGCCCTCCCCTATCCCTCCCTCCCTACCCCTCCCCCCCTCCCCCCGACTTCCCAGAGCTAAGTACAAGGTATAAAAAACAAAAAAAAACCAATCGTAGACATTCATATGCTAACAACCATAAACTCTGAAATCCATCTCTCTCTAGCTCATATAGGGTAATTACAAACACTATTAATATAAGATATATAAAAAAAAGGAAAAGAGAAAAAAAGAGGAGAAAAAAAAGGAAGACTTATTCAAATGCTACATGAAACTTCTTAGTCCCATATTTGTTCTGGATATACTCAATCCATTTTCTCCACATATTTTTGGCCAGAATTTTAGTTTTTTGTGTATTAACTTTAAATCCAGAAACCTTCCCATATTGTATTATTATCTCCATCAGGTCCACAACAGAGTTCTCCGGCTGGGTCACTGTAACAACCAGATCGTCTGCGAACGCTCTCAATCTATAATCCTGATCTCTAATTTGTATACCCTTAATTTTTTCCGAATTCCGTATTTTAACCAACAATATCTCCAATGTTAGTACAAATAACAAGGGCGATAACGGACACCCTTGCCTTGTGCCCTTCTCAATATTGCATGCTTCTGTCAGGCTATTATTAACTATTATTCGGGCAGTTTGTTTTTGATATAATGCCCTAATTGGTTGCAAAAAATTATCCCCAAAATTCATTTTATCCAAGACTTTCATCAAAAATTGCCAATTCAATTGATCAAAAGCTTTTTCAGCATCTAAAAAAATTAGCGCCACAGGGATCTGGTTATTCCTTTGCAAAAACTCTAACACATCAACTATATGCCTCACATTATTTTTCATTTGCCTACCACTAATAAACCCCGTTTGGTCCCCATGAATCGTCTGTTGCAGAACCCTCATCAATCTATTAGCCAACACCTTAGCAAATATCTTGTAATCTGTATTTAAAAGCGATATCGGTCTATAATTTTTAACTTGAGTAGCATCTTGGTCTTCCTTCGGAATCAAAGAAATAAAAGCAGTTCTCCAAGACGGAGGCACCTTTCCCCCCCTCTGAATTGTCTGGAACAGTTCCTTTAACGGTTTTATCATCTCTAATTGTAAATTTTTGTAATAAGCCGCAGTCAAACCATCCGTGCCTGGCGCTTTGTCCACCTTCAATTCCTTAATTGCTATAAGAATTTCTTCTTCTGTTATCATTTGATTAATCCCCTCTTTTTGTTCTTGCGTAAGAACCGGGATGCTAGCATTCTCCAAATATACATCAATATCTTTTTCATTAATCTTCTCCTTAGCATATAATTTAGAATAAAAGTCCAGAAAGGCCTCCTTAATAAGATCCTGTTGAAACACAACCCTTCCCTTATGCTCAATTTTATCTATATTAGAAGCCCTTTGCTTTTTCCTCAGTCTATAAGCTAACCATCTACCTGGTTTATTAGCATTGCAAAAGGTGTTGTGCCTGGCAAACCGCAAATTGGTTGCCACTTGGTCAGCCATTAATTTATCAAATTGTCCTTTTAATAGCTTAATAACCTCCTTAGTCTTCACATCCGCTGGATTCAAAATCAAAGCCTTTTCTTTTTCCTTAATTTCATTCTCCAATTCTTTCCTCCTGGCTTCCAAAATACGTCTATGTTTATTGTTCATATATATCAACACCCCTCTCATATAGGCCTTGCTAGCATCCCAAACCATGTCCATAGAAGTGTCTTTGTTCATATTAATTTCAAAAAAATCCTTCATCCGCTGTTTACATTCTTCCACATTTCTCTGATTTCTAAACAAATTCTCATTTACGCGCCACGAGCGCCTATCTCTATTCTCCTTATTAATCTCTAGCCAGACTGGGCTGTGATCAGAAATAGTTCTTGCACATATCTTCACCTTTTTAATCCTTGAAAAAAAGTCATTAGTCAGCAAAATAAAATCGATCCTGGAGAAAGATTGATGTCTGTCAGAAAAAAAAGTATAATCCTTTTCATGCAAATGTATTTCACGCCAAATATCTCGCAGTTCCAAGTCATCCTTCATTTCAAAAAAGGATTTAGGCAGTCTAGCATGACTTGGAACGTGTTTAAAAGAACCAGCCTTATCCATCTGTACATCCAAAACACCATTCCAGTCCCCCATAAAAATAAACGATTTATAATCCAACTGAGTAAGCTTTGTGTGAAGTAAACTAAAAAAATCAGCTTGTTGTTGATTAGGAGCATATAATCCAACTAAAAGCGTCTTTTTACCTTCTAACAGCAACTCTATCATAACGTATCTTCCATGCTTATCTGCTTCAATTAAGTCCGCTGTTAAGGCAGTTTTAACATAGACAACCACTCCATTTTTCTTATTCATTGCAGAAGCAACAAATTGCGTGCCCAACCTTAAGTTCAATAAATACTTTTGGTCCATAGCCCTAATATGCGTTTCTTGCAAACATATAACATCTATCTTGAATTGTTTTAAATATTGAAAAACTTTCTTCCTCTTCTGTGGTGAATTTAGTCCATTAACGTTCCAAGTTAAGAATTTAGTCGCCATGCATGTCATCCCAAAGCTGTTGGAGCACATCTTTAATAGGCTCTCCTTTAGGCCGTGCTCCTCCCACTGCTTGGCTGTAAGTACGTTTTGGAAGTTCCATAGACTTCTGCTGATCTTGTTCTTTTATTTTTTTTGCTCGTTTTAAAGCAGCACGCGTCACCCTCTGCTCTCCAGGATCATCCAAAAAAGTTGTAGCTTGATCTCCTCCAGCACCATTCTCCTCTGTCTGTCCAGCTTCAGCCTCTTGAAGTTTTCCTTCTCCAGATCCCTTTGCAGCTTCCAGAAGTGATAGTGGGGTTGCTTTTAAAACATTGTTATAACAGTGACCAGACGGTACCTTTTGCCTTCATGCATCGCCACCAATCCAACTGGAATCTCCCATCTGAACCTTATATCACGTTGTTTGAGCTCTTGCACAAGAAATGCATAATCTTTTCTTCTCCTTAAAATCTTTGGAGGAATTTCTTTTAAAACCAAAACTTCTTGGTCAGCAATCACAACTTTAGTATCATAGGCAGCTTGAATAACTTCATCTCTAGTTTCCCTCTTTGCAAAATATACCACCACATCTCTAGGTAACTTTCTCTGTCTAGCAATCCATGAGTTAACACGGAACACTTTATCCATGCCCCCCTTTATTTCAGATGCTGGCTGACCCAATACTGCTTCCAGAGCTTCAGAAATCAGCTGCTTTAGATCTTCCTTAACATTTTCTTTTAAACCTCTGATTCTAACAGCATATTGCATCTGGTAATATTGAACTAGACACAGTTCTCTGTCCATTTTGTCTCTTAAATCTTCATTCTCCAATACCTTTGCTTCTAATATGGCATTCTTTTGAGTCAAGTCCTCCACTTTTTCATCCAGATCTTGCACACATTCAGCCACACTACGCACTGTAGACAAAATGTCTACCCTCATCGCACTGAACTTCTCCTCCATCCTCTCCTCCAATTTCTCCTCCATCTTTGCCAATCTGTCACCCATTGATTCCAAAATTACCTGGGCATGTTTTTCAAGAGCATCTTGTAAGTCCTTCGATGTCAGTGCAGCGGGAGGAAGCAAAGCTTGCAATGATGTCTGTTGCACCGGAGAAGTTCCAGCACTCCAAAGAGTTTTTGGGGGAGGTTTAGCCGCCATCTTTTTACTTTCACTTGTGACGCACTTTCACTTTAAGTTTATAAAGTCCATTAAGCTAGAGAGCCAAAATAAAAGTCCTCTTCACCTTATCCTCCTGTACCGCTCTGCCTGCTCCTTTTATTCCATGGTCTTTCCTTCTGGCAGGGGTGGTCGCAAACGCCTGGCTCCGCTCCAGAAATCACGGAGCGGAGACGCTGAACAGCTGGGAGCAACCCAGGCTACGGGGGAGTTCAATCCTTCAGCCGCCCAAGCTTTAAGCTCAGGCGGCCCCGGAGAACTCAACCCCTACCTGGGGCCTCTCCCCCTCCTCTTCTCCCGAGGAGGGGGCTTCAAATTCACCCGAACAGCTGATCGGCGCTGTTTCGGGTGAAAACAACACAGCTGAGCCGCGGGCAGCCCGAAAAGGCTGTCTCCGGCGCCGCGCCGCCACCGGAAGACCAGGATCCAAAAAGATCTTGACAAACTTGAACAATGAGCCCTGTCCAACAAAATGAGTTTCAGTGTGGAGAAAAGCAAAATTTTACATTTAGGCAGGAAAAATCAAAGGTACAAATACAGACTGGGTGAGACCTGTCTTAAAAAACAGTGACTGTGAGAGGGACCTTGGAGTCCTAGTGGACGATCACTTGACCATGAGCCAGCAGTGTACAGCAGCCACCAAAAAAGCTAATACAATCCTGGGTTGTATAAGCAGAGGCATAGAATCAAGATCACGTGAAGTATTAGTACCGCTTTATAAAACCGTAGTAAGACCACACCTGGAACACTGCAGTCAATTTTGGTTACCATATCACAAAAAAGATGTTGAGAGTTAGGAAAAAATTCAGAGCAGAGCAACTAAGATGATCAAAGGCCTGGAGACTAAAACATACAAAGAACAGCCGCAGGACTTGATTTTGGCTAGTTTAAAGAAAAGAAGAAATAGGGAAGACACGATAGCAGTATTCCAGTATTTGAAGGGCTGCCACAAAGATGAGGGGGTCATGTTATTCGTCAAAGCACCAGAGGGCAGGACAAGAAACAATGGTTGGAAACTGACCAAAGAGAGAAGCAACCTAGAATTAAGGGGAAACTTCCTGACAGTGAGGAAAATTAACAAGTGGAACAGCTTGCCTCTAGAAATTGTGGGTGGTCCATCACTGGAGATTTTTAAGAAGAGGCTAGACAGTCACTTGTCTGAGATTTTATAGGTTCTCCTGCTTAAACGGGGGGCTGGACTAAAAGACCTCCCAGGTCCCTTCCAGCTCTATTCTATTCTAATATAAAGGTTGTGGCCTGCATCAAACACTGCAGCCCTCTTGAATTGTATTTATTTAGGATCGCTGTGTATCCTGCCCTTCTACTCCCAAAGGCTAGCAGCAACTGAATTAATAAGCAAGCTGTTATAACCTATACAAAAATAACAATAGAAACCCAACAATTAAACACATGTTGATTTTTAAAGAAACAATTGACATAGCCAATGGACAAACAAATATTTCAAGCTAATTAAGTTGTAGTTAAGTACAAGCTAACTAAACTAATTTACACTTTAACTAAAATAATATCTGTCTGCCAGGGGAAATAATCAGGAAATGTTTTTTGTGGCCCCGCTCAGAAAAGATATGAGTCCACGAGGCCCTTGCATTTTTTTTAAGTGAACAAAAAATGTAAATGTTTTTTCCCAAGCCTGCTCCTAAACCTTTAAAAGAAGCCTGGTATTGAAATTATTTCTCAAATGTTATCTGCATTGTAAGAAGTAATACATTGGAGTAAACTCATTTGAAAGCAGTGAATAAAAATTATTCATATATTGCATTCTTTGAAATGTTTAATATGCTACTTAGCAATGTAAAAGCTAGCACTTTGGGATTTAAATGATAGAAATTGGCTATCAAAAAACAAAAGGAAATTGGTGAAAGCACCTCTAGAATTCTAAAATCAGAAAGATAGAAGGGACATTGTACAGTAGGCCATTTAACTTAGTTGCTCGTGGCTGTGGGAAATTCAGAGCTTCCCAAACAACGGGCTGTCTAGTCTTTACTTGCAGTTCTTAAGAATCCTCACAGAATGACACAGTCAACAAAACATTTGCTTACTACCGCAGAGTTTTAAGTATTCTTGTCTCCTTTAAGAATTTAACTTTAGTAAATCCCAAACAATCTCCAGTTTTAATATTTTATTTGCTTTGCTTTGGTCCAGATTTACTTTAGATGATTATACTCTGATTGAATTTTACAATACTGCCAAATTTACTACATTTACGTATCAACTTTAAACTGTAATGCTGGCATAAATTATTTTGTATACCATGGAGAGCCAGAGCAACCAACAGAGAGGTGCTGAATCAAATAAAAACGGACACATCACTAGAAGCCAAAATCACCAGACTACATCTGATTTATTATGACCACATCATGTGTGCAGGTTCATTGGATAAATCAGTGATGCCAAGGAACAATTAATGGACCAAGCAGAAGGGGCAAGCAAAGAACTCACTGGCTTGATACCATCAAAGCTGATTCAAAGATGAACATCCAACAACTGAAAGAAGCGGTGGTTGACAGGGTAGCATGGAGAGCACTTGCAGACAAAATTTCCAAGAGTTGGACATGACCGAATGGTTAAAACAACAATATACTGCCCATATCACAACTGAGTAACTCTGAGTGGCTTACAACACCTTAAAAACAAAAATATATAAACATTAAAACATTAAGAGACAATAAAACATTAAAATTAGCAGGAATTGGGTAAACCAGAAACCCATACACAACCAAGGTGAGGGTGAGATGTTCTTCTTATAAGCTCTTTTCATGAGCTCCTCTAAACATAAAAGGGTGGATTTCTGTGGCACTGTGACAATGACTGTACTTACGCTGTATGTACAGAGAAACCAGTAGCCAAGAGAGGCTCCATTAAGGAATTGGTACTTCTGCTTTTTCTCTTGTTTAAGACCTTTGAATAGAGCTGTGTCTCAGCTGCCGCCATCTCTTCCTTTCCTTCTGTGAATGTGTGTATAGAGAAAGAGTAGAGGGGCAGAGTCTGCTAAGATAAAATCAAACCCTCAAAACCTCCTTCAGTCTTTTTGACAGAAGCTGATATCCTGTTTTTTACAGAATGCTGTGGTTCTTACAATTATTACAGTAGACAGACTGCAAAGAGAGGGGAAAAGAAAACAGAATTTTATATACATGTGTGTGTGTGTGTGTGTGTGTGTGTGTGTATATATATATATATATATATATATATATATATATATATATATATATATACAGTATATATATATATATATATATATATACAGTGTATATATATATATATACATACAGTGTGTATATATATATATATATATATATATATACATACAGTGTATATATATATATATATATATACTGTTTATATATATATATATATATATATATATATATATATATATATATATATATATATATATATATATATATATATATATATATATACAGTGTATATATATATATATACATACAGTGTATGTATATATATATATATATATATATATATATATATATATATATATATATATCAGCAAATTCAGTATGACTTATATTGAGTTAGTCTTGGGTCCTGGAGACAGCCTGGATTAATATCTGCACATTCCTTGGCAAGATTTTGCAATGGCTTGCCATTCATTGCCTCCTTCCTAGGGCTGAGAGAGAATGACTGGCCCAAAGTCACTCTCTTGTGCCTAAGACAAAATTACAGGATGTGGTTGGTAGTGCATTTGGTCTCTGCACCCAACTGGTGCTCTTTTAGCAAGAATTACCAATGAATTAGCTACATTCCATATTACTACATGTCAGTACTTCCTGATTTGTAATTTTATTTATTGAACTGTATGATAATCCAGGTTCAATTCCCCAAAGATGTTCAGGAACACAAATGCAGCACATTGTCTGTCTGCAAGTATTTAAAATACCTGCCCCTTTTCCTGGAGCCATGTGGCTCTTGCAGAGCACAGATTGCTTTAAAGAGCTGCTGATAGATACTACACTCTTATCCCTGAATATTCTGAAGCACCTTTTTGGAATCAAATCCAAAGCATTGTGGAGCCTTATTCATTTATTCAAAAGCAGGTTTAAACCAGCAGGAATTATATATTGTCTGTTTCTATTAAGCAATATAATGAGAAGTAGACAGTTTATTTTGATTTTTTATGATTATACTGTCTTCTTTAAAAAATAAGGACAAAATACCTATCTTATATTAAAATAAAATAAAAACCCAAAGAACAAGGAAATCCTGCAAAAAATCAGCTTACATAAAACAAAGAATGTGTGACTGCAGTCTTACAAATAGGTAGTTCATAACGAGTCTTACTAAAATCAACAGAGCTTTCTTCTGAAATGACACATTGAAGGATAATGCCATAAAATCCTTATAGGCCAGTTCTCACATAATCTTCCTCCTATCTGTGATCCTAAAGCTTTTCTCCAGGAGCTTCTAAATGACTGGAGGTAGAATAGAAAAATAATATATAATGCAATGCAATGCAATGCAATGCAATGCAATGCAATGCAATGCAATGCAATAATATATATTGATACACACACACACACACACACGTGAGGGTGATCTGGCTGCGACATCTGTCACCCCATTGATTGCCAGGGTTGATTCGGCTGATCTGGCTGGCTAGGCAGGTGTCCCCTTCCTCCCTCACTGCTCCATGTGCATCTCTCCCGAAGCTGCGCACTCGGTGGAAGAGGACAACCATCCCAGATAGAAGGAGTGTACCGAGATAAACATCCTTTTGACAATTCTTGGAAAATGGACAATTGGTATATTCATCAAAGCTAATGACAAGGCTTCTTAATAAAAGTAGAATTAAGTCCAAGAACCTTTCAGGAAAAATATAACTTCATTCAAAACATGTCCTCTTTCCAAAGTAGATAAGTGTTGTGTTCCTTGAGTCATAATCTTATTTCGATTGATTTTTTTTGTTCTCTCCCCATTCTTTCACACTGTCTATTCAATGTTCAATCACCATTTGTAATTAAACTCAGGAAGTTGATTTATGGTGGATCAGAATCTGCATGTAGAATCTCCAGATGTTCTGGAGTACAGTAGATTCCCCATAATCTCCAACCACTATTTTTGCTGGCTGCCACTAATGGAAGTTGTTGGCCAAGACATATCCATAAACCTGGGTTGGAAAAGTTTAATATTCCCTGATATGGCAAACTGCTTTCCAGGATTTAAAAAAGGAAATAGGACCTCCTGCTTGCATTCTATTGCTGAGCAAAAGTTCTTCTGAAAATACTGGTTCAAAATTCCACTTACATATTTCAGGAAAAACGCTATTTCATCCCTGCTGATGTGTTATGGGTCGTAACTTCTAATCAGTATACTGTATGAGAATTCAGTTGTGCTCTTTCCTGAACCAGGAGGCCTTACTCACAGTCACTCATTCCTTGGTCACTTCCTGTTTGGATTACTGCAATGTGCCCCTGTTCTATGGAACACTCTGCCTCCTGAAAGTCAGTAGGCCTCCACCCTCCTAGTTCTCTGTAAAATGTTGAGGTCCTGACTTTCCCCCAAAGTGCTGGGATAAGATTGGATGACTGCACATTAAGTTTGATTTGGTGCCAGATTTATTGTTATTTTTAATGATTTAATGTGTTTTATAGTTTTAGTGTGATTTTGTATTTTGATCTTTGATTGGGAGCCACCCAGAGTGGGCTGAAAGATTAAATTAATTAAATGTTTTAATTAGACAGACAAATAGACAGATATAAATAAACAAACTATGTCTTCAGTTGCCAGAATCTCTTTATTAATGTCTTTCATACTTGTGGGCTAATATAATAATCATCCTATAAAATAGAAAAGTTTGATCAGTTTGGTTCTGCAACTTTTGTTGATGTAGTGCAAACAGAAACTTTGGCGCTCCTTATTACCCAGTCTAGTCATTGCACATTTCTGCAGGCACCTACTGAGGTAAATAATACATGTCCTTCTCTGCAAGACCCATTGTGTCAAAGGTGGGGAGGGAGTTTGTGTGTAATATGAGGCAGAAAAACACAAAAAGACTCTCGAGCAGTATTCCCATTGTTCTTTTATGTAAATATTTTAATTGGTGTGAAGCTTTTCATGCACACTTCATAATTCTTTAATTTCCTGCCCAGACTCAGGATTTACATGCATTGCAAAAGATCATGAAAGATCCTGGGTGTGGTTATAGGTTTAAGATAGGCAGTTGTTGTTTTACTGACCGCTGCTACCTTTTCATATCTCTGAAACCACATCTCCACTCTGCCATTTGAGAAGCTCTGTTGTTTGAGAAGTGACCAACAAATAATGTATTAGGTGTCATTAACTATCCTCTCAGCAGAATTTCTATTAGAGACAATCTGACCAACCAAATCATCAGTTTGAACTGTTTTGCCTGAAAAGTAAAAGCTGCAGTTTCCAAGATTCTTGAACATATTTGCATCTACCACAAATGTTTCCTTCCCTTGATTACAATTAATTAATAGGACTGGTGCCTTTTTACCTTCTTGGCCTTTGGAACAAAGCCATGCTAGGCCACTTGATATCTTTGGTCTGGTTGGGTTACATTAATAGCAGTCATAGGATCATCTGCTGCAATGAGTCCATTACTAATTCCTGAGGAGTAGGTGAACATATTTGGAAAGAATACCATGGGGCTTTTGGCTAGATAACATTTAGAATGAAAAGAGGGAACATTCAGGCTTTTCAGGATGAGTTCATTGGAACAGGTAAGTGAAACCCAGGGAAGGAGAAAGAGGGTTAAATGTTTTTCTTCTGTTTTCCATTACGTGCCACGTTTTGGAAACTGGTTTCTTTGACTATTGCCAGTTCTCAGAACAAAGTCCCCCTAGAGAGAAGTAGACGGGAGCCAGAAGTAGACGGGAGCCAGATAAGGGCAAGTCTTTTTGAACTCACATGATGGTGTAGAAAATAGCATTCTAATGTACAATAGATTGTGTACTTTGTTATTTCTGATTGTAGACAACTGTTTGAATTCCAAATGCACTGAATGAGAAGGGTATAAGAGCACATTCATTCATTTCAGCAGTACCAGACTGTTGCAGGAAAATAGTCGCCTGTTAATCCAGCTGTGCATTCAGTTCTCTGCTGGATTTCTTCAAGCACAAGTTGAATAGATTCTAGCACTGGGCCAAGTTGTTTTCAATTCAGTGAGGACTGTGGATAGAGTATGAAGTTATTTAGGAGCAGGTTCACCTCTAGCACAACACTAATTGTCATGTGTGTTACATGGCCCCCTCACGTGCAGAGGTGGATACATGTACACAAGGCTGGTGCATCAACTCTATGCACAATAGAAGAAATCTCCCTGAGAAAATTTCACGTACATGCTAAAATGTAAGAAGTAGTTCAGAGTAATGGAAATATGTTAGTGCTAGGCACTTGTTTTGTTTAACATTCTTTTGTGCAGAATTACAGGTAGTCCTTGACTTACAACCTCAATTGAGCCCAAAATTTATGTTGCTAAGCGAGACATTTGTTAAGTGAATTTTGCCCCATTTTACAACCTGCCGTGCCACAGTTGCTAAGTGAATCACTGCAGTTGTTAATTTAGTAACAAATCTGGCTTCCCCATTGATTTTGTTCATCAGAAACTCCCAAAAGGTGATCGCATGACCCTGGGACACCGCAACCGTCATAAATATGAGTCAGTTGCCAAGCATCTGAATTTTGATCATGTGACCCTGAGGATGCTGCAGTGGTCTTAAGTGTGAAAAACAGTCATAAGTCACTTTTTCCAGTGACGTTGTAACTTTGAAGCGTCACTAAATAAACTGTTGTAAGTTGAGGACTACCTGTATAATTGTGCTATGAACAGAATATCTTTTTCCTTCATTATTATGTTTCCAGAGAAAATAAACTTATAGGGAGACATACAGTTAATTCTATCTGAAAACAGAAGGCATTCATCAAAGTAATAGTGCTAATTTTCAACAGTTATTCCATCACCCTCATTCTTACTTCCTCCAAATCCGGTCCAAAAATATGGACCAGATTTGAAGGCACCAACCTTCAGGAGGAAGAGAAGTTACAGGGAAAAAGGAATAATAAATCCCTTGTCTTTCTATTTCAGAGGTACCTTTGCATCAGCAAAGACATTTCCATTATTTCTATTATAGTTTCTATAGACAATATCAAACTGAAATATTTTTAGTTTAAAAAGCACTTTGAAAAAAATGGTATTTATTTAAATAGGTCATATTTTAAATACTTGCACACAATTATTTTAGTCACTAGGAAGTCAAATGAACAATTGCAGTTTATTAAAGACAGGCTTCAGGAATACTCCCATCCTTTCAAGTTATAAATCCTCTAGTCAAAGGCCATGAATGATGAAAATTTGAGTTCTAAATTAAAACAGTTCTAAAATAAAATAACGTTTGCACTTCATTCAAAGAAAAACAGCATTGTTCATGCAAGCCCTTGGCATGCCTACACTCATTTCTAATCTGCAGTTTCAAGCTTTAGGCTGGTGATGTAGGTTATATGGGATAATATAAGCTTTTACTATATATATATATATATATATATATATATATATATATATATATATATATATATATATATATATATATCAGCTGTCTACTAACTCATGCATCTTCTACATTCTAATAAACCATTCTCACAATAAATATTTTAAGGGATTACAATAGGACCCAAGGTTTGAGGCTACACTCTATGGCAGACATGTCAAACACAAGGCCCGGGGGCCGGATCCGGCCCGCGAAGTGGTTTCATGTGGCCTGTGAAGCCATCCTGGAAACAGTGAGGGAACCGCCCCCACTGCCTTGGCCCTGGCCCAGAGACCCTCCTTCTGCCAGAGACCCTCAGATCTGTCCCACTCCTGCCCAGGCCCCCATAGGCACCCTTGATGCGAACGATGTAGAGCTGGCCATGCCCACCCAGTAGGCCATACGCACTCTAGCCACGCCCACCCAGTAGGCCACGCCCACCCTGGCCATACCCACCCGGCCCCTTGAGGGCAACCGCAATGTTGATGCGGCCCTCAATGAAATTGAGTTTGACACCCCTGCTCTATGGTGTTTTGCTCCATCATGGGAAGCAATATAAACAAGATCTGAACAAATAAATAACTGACTTGTGGTTAGTTACTCAGTGGACAAGGTGCCTGGTTAAAGTACAACCATGGTCATGTATGTGATCCTTAATTTACAAAACTTCAATCCTATTTGGAATGAAAGGCTCTCACAAGATTAACACATGCTGTTCCTTCTACCCAGTTGGACTACTGAAATAAGTTCTAAATGGGGCTGATTTTAAACAGCACTTAAAAACTGCAACAGGTATAAAATTCTGTTGGTTCATATTCAAAACATGAATTTATTACACATCTACTATGGGCTACCAATAGGCTTCCAGGTGCAGTAGGAAATTTTTGTTTTGAATTATAAAGTCTTATATGGTGTAGAGGACATAGAGCAGGGGTGTCAAACTGCCAGCCCGTGGGCTGGACACGTCATCTGGAAGCCTTGCCCACCCCATTGCCGGCAATGGCAAAATAGTCCCGATACGTCTTGCGACGTCATGTGACATCGCGAGTTTGACATGTCTGACGTAAAAAGTAGCTTTGACAGACCCCTCTATAGTTCATGTGAAAATGGCATGAGGAAAGGGGAAAGCACATTTAGACTTGTAAGATTGTATTACTTTTCATTTTACAATAGCAGTATTTTTTTTATCTCCTTTCTTAGCCTTGTCTATCTTATAGAGGTGACTTGAGATCTTGTACCATAGTATTTCCAACACTGCCTACTTCAGTTTTCTCTGATTCAATCACCACAGGATATGATTACTTGTAATTCCCCCAGGTCTATAAAATTAAGGGGACAGATGTGAGAAACAGATTTTTTCTGTCCTGGTCCCCACTTATGCTTTAGGTAGTAACACTGTTAGCCTTCTGGAAGCAAGTTGAGTAGAATTATTCTTTTTATGTTTTAATTAATTAGACACTGCAGTGGAAAAACATTATATTCTGTTCTGCTTTTTGGGCTGATGATTTTATTGTTGGGTACAGAGTTTTTTTTGTTTGTTTTTGGGGTACTTGGTGGATGTTTTTCCTTGGTATACACTACCACTAAGGGTGCAACAGTTGTGACAGCAAGAAAAATTAACATGTAACTAATAAGTTAAATAAATAAGCAAATAAGTAGCCGTGGTGTCCACCTTGTCGCAATTAGAGAAGTGAGAATTATTTTGATCCAGATTAAAATCCAATTACTGGAAAGAGGCTTTACCTCTTAATTAATATGATTTCCATTTTTGATGGGAGAGGGCTTCAAGTCAGCATTTGACTCCTGGTGACTTCCTGGATAAGTCCTGCAATTTTCTTGACAAGATTTCAGCAGCGATTTGCCATTTGCTCTTCCTAGGGCTGAGAGAAAATGATTGGCTCAAGATCACCCAGCTGGCTTTGTGTCTAAGGAAGGACTACAACTCACATCCCCAAGTTTCCAGCTTGTTACCTTAATCACCACACCAAACTGATTCTCTATTTACTCTTTGGTAAAAGTAATAGATTCTGAGTTTGTTAAAGAGCGCCACTAAAACAACAACAAAAGCATTGGTTGAGGACTTATTTCCTGGATTCTTGCTTGACAATCACCAGGCTCCCTATCCTACCTATGCTATTTTTCTTAGATTTGTTAGATTAAAAAGCAAATGGAAAATCGACATGCTGTAGGATAAATACCAACATCAAGTATAACCTATATATCCATCAATATCTCTAGGCCCACGTAGGTCCCAGAGGCATTCTTAAAAAATAAAATGATGAGTGGCTGAAGCCTTGTGCTCTGGGTCTGTCATATGGATGTTTGGAATGGACACAACCGGTAATCATTTGTAGTCATGTCCTCCCTGGCTTATATAGTTTGGGAATCTGATCTAATCTATTCCAGGGATGAGATTTGGCCTATCATATATGTATACTTAATGCTTAGGCTGAGTTTTCATATGCGTCCTTCCAATAATCCTGCCACATAAGACAGACGTACTGTGCCACAGTTGATTATGGGACTCCCAAGACATATGTACCTATCCTGATCTAGGCCCCAAGAACAGATTCCAGTCTTGATACCACTGAAATTGCCTCCGCTGCAGAAGATGAACTGCCAGATTCGAATATTTGTTTCTGCTGCAAAAGGATGTTCTGTATACAGCAAGCAAAAGTAGATCATAGTGAACGTGAAAATGGTAAGAAGCATAGAATTCTTTGATATAACACAGCATAGGTTGTTGCCTCTCCAAATCTTCTTTAAGCCCTGTACTCTTCCTTTTTATATTGCTTATTGATTTCTTGTTGTTGTTGTTGTTGTTGTTGTTCACGCCTTTGTATGTAAATTCATATTAACAATCTGGGGTCTTTTAAAATGTTGTTTTGATACAAAATCTCATGATTGTATGCATTTTTAGACATTTTTATTTCTCACTTTTCTGTTTGATTCCCAGAAGAGATTGCAGTGCCTCGGTGCCATTTTTTAATCCCACTAAGGTTGCTTCCCTTTATCCTTGCCTTATTTCTCACTTTAATCATAGCAACTGCCATTGCCTTGAGTGGTGAGTACAAATAATTTATTTATTAGGTTTTCAGTTAACTATCAAAGAGTTTGCATTTTTCATGAACCTCCTGCCAAGGATAATATTAATTGGATACTAAAAATTGCATCTTGAATTATTGCTGTTGAAATAATGATCATAAAAAAACTCTTATGAGCTTTGTAAATTAAGATGGTCATTAATAGGTTTAGTCTTCCCCCAACTTAGTGCCCTCCAGAGATGTTGGATTTCACTCCTCATGATTCCCAGGAAACAGGTTATTCCACACAGTCAATCCTTCTTGAGACCAATTATATCATTTCAATTTTGTTGTGCTCCCATTTTTTTTCCTGAGTGTTTCAGATACCTGCTAGCTTTCTTTCACAAGGTCAAGCATTTGAAAGTTTGCCAAACTTTCAAGGATTTTTATTGCTAAGCAAAAGTCAACATCCATAGATCATCTTTCCTGGGGCATGCAGTCGCATTGACCATACATAAAGGTAAAGGTAAAGGTAAAGGTTCCCCCGCACATGCGTGCTAGTCGTTTCCGACTCTAGGGGCCGGTGCTCATCTCCGTTTCAAAGCCGAAGAGCCAGCGCTTGTCTGAGGACGTCTCCGTGGTCATGTGGCCAGCATGACTATACGCCAAGGGCGCACGGAACGCTGTTACCTTCCCACCGTAGTGGTCCCTATTTTTCTACTTGCATTTTTACGTGCTTTCGAACTGCTAGGTTGGCAGAAGCTGGGACGAGTAACAGGCGCTCACTCTGTTACGCGGCACTCGGGATTCGACCCGCCAAACTGCCGACCTTCCGATCGACAAGCTCAGCGTCCTAACCCACTGAGCCACCGCGTCCCTTCTGACCATACATAACAGCACCTCTATTCAGCTAAGCATCAGTAAAGTTGAAGTGGCACTGGATTTTCCCCAGTCTCAGCAGATCTATTTTATTATGGAAGTAGTGTCTCATTTTAAAAGCCACCATAAACTAAGAAAAACCAGGAGAAAATAATTAAACAAGCTTTATGCTTCACACAAAGCTTTCAGTATAGGAGGATTGGGTTATAAAACATATGGGGAACAATGGACAGGCATTTTGTATCGACAGTGAATGAGTGTTACCCATTTCACATTGTATAGCTGGTTTTTGTTGCCGTATGAGGGAATGGAGAAAAAAATCCAATGAGAAGAAAGGAGAATCTGGATGGAGAAAGTCAGAGAAAGGAATGGGTTCTATTTTAACTTCCATCACAAAACAGTTATAACATTTCCTTCTTTCCAAGGTATAAAGAAAGAGAGGAAGGTTGCCGACATAATTCCTGTTCCAACTTGGGAGGGCCAATCATATATCAAAGTGTTGCTGTTTCATTGTAGACGGTATTTTGAATGAACAGCATAATAATATTTGTAACCACAGATGATTCTTCAATGTTCCCTTTTTCATTTCTTCTCTTTCATTTGTGTGGAAATTTTTGAACAAATCTGAAGTTGTGTTGATTTCATAAAATATCCTTTCCCCTCCAGTTTATTTCAACTGCAATGGGAGGTTTCAGTGCAGATCTTCCTTTAAATGCATTGATCAAGCAGCAAGGTGTGATGGCGTCTTCAATTGCAAAGATGGAGAAGATGAGTACAGATGTGGTAACATTCATTTTTTTATTGTGGATATTACAGTATGTGCTACTTCCTCTCAAGGCTTACGTTTTGAAGTGAAAAAGAATGACTAATCCAATGTTACCTTGGCAATTTCCGTATCTAGCCCTGTGCTGTAGGTAATATACCACACTACTAAAGGGAGAAAAATATTAGCCTCAGGGGATCCTTTTGTGGAGAAAATAATGAAATACATACAATTTTCCCTTCTCAATGGAGTCCTTTTTTAATTTTGAGAATTTAAAATCCCTGCCAGTGTGAATAATTTTTTTAATTGTGCACTCATCAGGTGCTACCAGTTTAACTGAACATGTGCAGAAGAGCTACCATTTTATACAATGGTGAAAAGAGCTATAGAGATGACCTTGCAGAAACTATGTGAAAGCAAAGTGATTTAAGTCCAAGACAGAAGAAAACATTATAAAGAGCTCAGTCCAGCTCTGTCTTTACTCTCTTGAATATAAGAGGGAGGGAGGGAGGAATAAAGTTGTTAGACTTTCAGGATTCTGTTATTAATAAAACAGTGTTCCAATATTAGTTGTGGAGCCTGTTTCCTTAATCCAGCTTGCCACAAAGGGGTGACACATGCTAAAAGGATTCATTTATTCCAGAATCAGCATTGATTGCAAAAACATCTTTTAAAAAAATCACATAACAAAGTTATGCACCAAGCTGGCAGGAATAGCCAACACTCCAGAAGACAGGCTTAAGATACAGGAGGATCTGGACAGACTTGAACACTGGGCGCTATCTAACAAAATGAAATTCAGTGGTGAAAAAAGTAAGGTTCTACATTTAGGCAAGAAAAACCAAATCTACAGGTATAGTATAGGGGGTACCTTGCTCAATAGTAGTAACTGTGAGTGGGATCTCGGAGTCCTAGTGAACAATCATTTAAATATGAGCCAGCAGTGTGCTGCAGCTGCCAAAAAAGCCAACACAGTGCTAGGCTTCATTAACAGAGGGATAGAATCAAGATCACGTGAAGTATTAATATCACTTTACAATGCCTTGGTAAGGCCACACTTGGAATACTTCATCCAGTTTTGGTCACAGCAATGTAAAAAAGATGTTGAGACTCTAGAAAGGGTACAGAGAAGAGCAACAAAGATGATTAGGGGGCTGGAGGCTAAAACATATAGGGAACGGTTGCTGGAATTGGGTATGTGTAGTTTAATGAAGAGAAGGGTGAGGGGTGACATGATAGCAGTGTTCCAATATCTCAGGGGCTGCCACAAAGAAGCGGGAGCCAAGCTATTCTCCAAAGCACCTGAAAGCAGGACAAGAAGCAATGGATGGAAACTAGTCAAGGAGAGAAGCAACCTAGAACTAAGGAGAAACTTCCTGACAGTTAGAACAACTAACCAGTGGAACAACCTGCCACCAGAAGCTGTAAATGCTCCAACACTGGAAGTTTTTAAGAGACTGGACAGCCATTTGTCTGAAATGGTATAGGGTTTCCTGCCTGAGCATGGGGTTGGACTAGATGATCTCCAAGGTCCCTTCCAACTTTACTATTATGATTATATTATATTTGTACATTGTAGCATTATACCTATCCTGAAATACTATAAAAATGTCCCTTTATATCTGGGTTCATATGTATTACATAGATAACCATATATGAGTAAGACTGCCTTGAAACAACCCAAATTTGACCCAAAAAATTACAAGTTCTGCTTTTAAATATAGGCATTTTTTAATTATGGGGAATCAAGGGCAATAAAATCCAACATTATCAGCATAGCCTTCAGCACATGGAATCAGGGATGTCTGCTGGGATAGGTTAAAAAAAGTCAAGATGGTTGATGCAAATGTACAGTCAAAGGATTCCCCTCTTATTTTACATAAAAGGTGGCACAGAGGTTAGAATGCAGGCTACTTGTGCTGACTGCCGTCTGACTGCAGTTTGGCAGTTCGATCCTCACTGACTCACAGTTGACTCAGCCTTCCATCTTCCAAGATCAGTAAAATGAGGACCCAGATATTTGGGAGCAACATGCTGAGTCTGTAAACTGCTTAGAGAGGGCTGTAAAGCACTTCCATTGCACGCTCAGGCCACCATAGTTTTTTGACTCCCCATTTTGCATTTGAGCATACTGTATGTCAGCTCTATCCCAAATTAATTGTTGAAGAAATTTTTAAAAGTGGGGGGGAGAGATAAAATTGGAGTCAATTACAGGGTTAATTTCATTGTTTTGAATATATTATTACTGATTTACTTTCTGAACTAGTCTACTGGAGGTCTTACGCAAATAGTGCAAAGAGAGAAAAGCAAGAGGCACTTGGCTGCTGCAACTGTCCTGTCCTTACAATAATTATTATTAAACACCAGCTGACTTTTTGTGTGTGTGTGTCCTCCTAGTTAGATTGAGCGGCAAAAGAGCTGTGCTGCAGGTGTTCAGTTTTGGAACCTGGCGGACTGTGTGTTCTGATGGCTGGAAAGACAACTATGGGAATGTTTCATGTAAATACTTAGGATTTTCAAGGTATTGCTGAGCAATTTTGTCAAGTGACAATGGAAACAAAATGACCCAAAGTATATTACATTTTGACTCAAATATACAGTGAAATTTTTGTTGAATTAGCTTTTTGCATTTAGTGCTTCTTTTTAAATTATTGACTGCAATTAATAATAGCTTATTAAACTACACAGTTTCAGAAGACTTTCAAAATGTTAGGAAAACTGCCAAAATGTGACAGGCTTGGTACTGCTGACGATTATGTTAAATCTGACAGAATTTTTTTTTTAAAAAAACAACAGAAAGGCACTGGAGATGCAGGTCTTCTGTTTGCAATGTTTACAACTGTATAGAACAGGGCCCACTGTGAAGTAGTCTTTCTAATGCAAAAGGAATGATGGGATGGTGGTGGTGGTCTAACATATTGAGAAGATGCTGGGAATGCTGACAAGCATGGAACTCCAGCATTCTGAGAAGGTTGTAGATTTGCTACCCTGAATTAGATTTATTGTATTATTATAATCTACCCCAGATTTGAAAACCAGATAATATAAGAAGTCTTAAATATAAGAGTTAAGCATGAAAATTGTACTGGAACATATTGGTTAATTCTTACCTTCTGCAGTTTTGTAAGTGCATCTGGCTTCCCAGTGGCTGCCATTGAGAATGAATTCCAGAAATATTTTGTTACTGCAAATCATTGGTTATCAGCTGATCAGCTGACATCACCACAGAATGCTACCAATGTACGGTATGTTTCAGATATTTAGCTTCAGAAAGACATGTAAATGGGCTCCACGAGCTTCCATAGAACTGCAGAATCTAAATCTATATTATCTGCATTATCTAGAATTAATTGTAACACGTGTCCAAGTAAAGGCTTTGTATAAATAACATGATCTCTCTCATGTCCAAAATCATGTGTATAGTTGATTCACGATCTGGACATCCTTGGGACCAGAACACTAAGGAATTTGCTTCTGGGAGATTCCATTTTACCCTGTTAAGGGCTTTAATATGGGAAGGAAGTCTTCATATATTAAATTAAGTATCTCTTTCCATATATCTATGTGGAAATATTTATGGAAATTCAGACTTCCAGGGATGAACTCATACTTGGTGAAGACTATGCTGACAAAATACCTGATTGAGCCAATAATCTTTCTTGTTTAAACCAATCGTTGCCAATCTAGTCCCTTTCAAATGTATTTTGAATGTATCTCCAAGGGAGATGGGCAGTTAAGAAATGTCAAAAGAAAGAAAGAGAGAAAGAGAGAAAGAGAGAAAGAGAGAAAGAGAGAAAGAGAGAGAGAGACAGAGACAGAGACAGAGAGACAGAAAGAAAGAAAGAGAGAGAGACAGAGAGAAAGAAAGAAAGAAAGAAAGAAAGAAAGAAAGAAAGAAAGAAAGAAAGAAAGAAAGAAAGAAAGAAAGAAAGAAAGAAAAAAGAAAGAAAGAAAGTCTTAGAATTTTCAGCCAACATAATGAAAGCTATCTGGGACACATTTGGAAGTGATGAATTTAGGAAGGCTGGTTTAAATTTATAGACTGAACAAATGGCATTTTTATGGCTAAAGCTGCCAGGGAAAGAACAAGTAATAGACTTTACTTTTTTCTGTTTCAGAGAAGAATGTATTTCAGGCAATGTAATTGTCTTAAAATGTTTGGGTAAGTGATTTGGGAATAGTAATGTTTGGTATAAAATTTGGTATAGTAATGTTAACTCAATTTCCTCCCATAAACTAAGGAAGAATGCAAATGTTCAAATATAAATCATTGTGTGCAAGTTCAATTTTAAGGAAGGGCAGCTATACGAAACAAGATTATCAGTTTTAATTAATCTCTGCGAATCTTTTGGAGCAGAACTTTCTGGTGGTGATGCCTCAGTTATTAACATGTTTGGTATGACTGTGTTTCTCTTAAAATGATAAGGACAAAATAAGGATATTTTCCGAGTTAGAAAAATTAAATCTTTTCTATTAGATAAGTTTTAAAAACAGGCATTTTATAGTGACAGGTATATTCCAATGATTTTATTTTTTCATTCTGCCAGCATGTGGTACCAGAACCTGGTACTCCCCACGTATTGTCGGTGGAAATGTGTCCCTGCTTCAGCAATGGCCATGGCAAGCAAGCCTTCAGTTTCAAGGATATCATTTGTGTGGGGGGTCAGTCATCACCCCACGATGGATTGTTACAGCAGCTCACTGTGTTTATGAGTAAGCAGCCCATCTAGAATACTATCTTCTAAATGTTTTGTGATGTTATCTCCAGTTTTCTGTTCCAATTTCCTTGTTCCAAAATGCATCCATATGAACTCTTACACTGGATATTATCTGAGTTTTATCTTTCTGGTCTTCATGGATTTAGCCTATATACATGTTTCCCTTCTTCTGAAAAGGTGGTCTTGCTGTTGTTTTTTTAACCTTATTATGTTGCTTCACATACTGCTTCACAACTGCATTAAAGCATTAACATTTATCATCTGTATATTTTAGTTATCGGTACTTTTCATTACAGCAGTGACATGGGAGTCATCTTTCCTTGCTTATTTTCCAAGATGGTGGTGTGATATAGAGAGGCAACTGATTGTTGACATCTTATCCTGGTTGGGCCTGAGTGGCTGGATGTGGGCTATAAGAAACTTTTGAAAAGTGATTAGATATCATACAAAGTCATCTTCACTTAACAAAATGACGCAATTATAAGCTCATGTTACACATTAGACATCAATTTGGTTTTGTGCTCATGCTATAAACTTCTTCAACAGTGCCAATAGAAACCTTATATTTACTCTCTATCTTTCTTACAGAATCACTCTGAGTTATATTTCAATGGCTATCTTCCAGCACAATCTCTATGGAGATTCTCAGTCATCCAGGTCATAGTTTTCCCAAAGGCGCTTTTTCAAGAGGCAACTGGACTTTCTTTGTTTTACCCTGAAGACGTTTTGCTTCTCATCCAAGAAGCTTCTTCAGTTCTAACTTCTTCAATCAGAACTGAAGAAGCTTCTTGGATGAGAAATGAAATGTTTTCAAGATAAAACAAAGGAAGTCCACTTTCCACTTGAAAAAGCACCTTTGAGATGATATCTTCAAGCATGGTTTTGATGTTTTAATTTGGATTCTGGAACTGATCTGAACTGGATCTGAAGGATGGAATTATTTGCCTAAATGTCCCTGAATGTTTTTTTTTATTGGATTTATATACCGCCCTTTCCCGAAGGACTCAGGGCGGTTTACAAGGTATTTAAAACAAAGATCGATACAAAAGTTAAAAACTATTTAAAAAGATTAAATCAATCCCTAAAAAAATAAAAACCCCAATTAAAATTCTCAGCCTGGGCCGGAAAGCTCGAAGAGCCAGGTCTTCAGGTCCCGGCGAAATGAACGAAGGTCGGGGGCAGTCCTAAGCTCCACAGGCAGCTGGTTCCAGAGGGCAGGCGCACCCACTGAGAAGGCCCTCCCCCTGGGTGTTATCCACCGGCAATCTTTTACCGCCGGCACCCTGAGAAGACCCTCCCTGTGGGAGTGCACTGGACGAAGGGAACTTCATGCTGGCAGCAGGTGTTCCATCAGATATCCCGGACCCAAGCCATTTATGTTGCTGTGAAAAGGTGGTGATGGTGGGAAATATAGGACTCTTGTGGGCACCACGTATAGAAATTTATACAGGTAGTCCTCAGGTTACATCTGTAATTGAATTTGGAATTATGGTCATAAGTCGTGCAGTTGTAAGTTGAGGTATCACATGACCAGACCCTAATTTTCATAACTTTTTGTGGGGTTGGTTAAGCAAATGCCATGGTGATAAAGTGAATGTCACAGTGATGTGATATAAGATATATGATATTCATATGATTTTATATTTTTGGAAATGAAATCTTGTACATCAAAACTTATGGAATGTAAAGTTGTAAACGCTACACATAGCCAATTTTAAATGTTGACAGATATTACTTCCTTTTTTATTTGCAATGTTTTTGCTGAAACAGTTTGTACCTACCAGGAGCATGGAGTGTTCACGTGGGTTTAGTAATCCTGGAAGAAAGCCCAGTTAATCCATACTTAGTGGACAAAATTATATACCATAAAAAGTATAAGCCTAAAACAATGAAGAATGATATAGCGTTGATTAAGCTGGCTACTCCACTTGCACTAAATGGTAATTTTGACTCTCTTGATTTTCTTTTTTCTCTTGTTTTGTATTTAAAGTTCATATTGAGAAGGGTGGCCCAGATTTATCACATGTATTATTTGCTACAGTGTCTATTCGCTTATAGGAAGAATATTATAACATGACCATGAGAAGGTGAGACCTGTAGAATGTTGGAATATTCTTCTTGTGCTTTTTGTTTCTCTTAAATACTGTGCATTTGTGATGGAAAGGAACAGTAACCATTTCCAGAAGGCTTCTGTGCAGGTTTCTGATGATGTCAGACCTGATGCTCATTATACAGAAGCAATTATGATGGAGAGGAAGGAAGGAAAGGCGTGGGCTACGATTCTTATCTCAGAATCGCTGTCTTGTGGGAGAGACTACCAAAATGCCATTTGCAGAGAGAGGCTGTTTCGTAATCTGTACAAATTTAAGAGTAGTTGAAGAGAAGTGAAGAAGAACAAGAAGCATGCCTTTTGTTTTTTAACTTTTCTGATAACTTTTTGGTAAATGAGAATTTGTTATATCTTCAAAATAAAATCCAGATTTTAGAACTTATGCAAAGTATGCAGACTCATTTTCCCCTATTAATAGTGTCATATCAAATTTTCTTCTTTCATCATTTTGAGTGAAATGGTCTTTATTTTATTAAGTTATGCTGTTCTATCGTTGTTGTATGATATTATGGCACAGTCAGCCAGATGTTTAGACTGGATTTGACATTTTTATACTACCTATCAAGTGCTTCCTCAGGACTTGGGCTAGGCCTAGGGTAGGCAATCTTGGCTCTTTTATGACTCGTGGACTTCAACTCCCAGAATTTCTATGCTGGCTCAGGAATTCTGGGAGTTGAAGTCCAGGAGTCATAAAAGAGCCAAGGTTGCCTACCCCTGGGCTAGGCAGATGTTGTTGCTTAATGATATTAACTATATTTTTATTATTATTATTTTAGGGGTTCATAGATTTGTGTAGATTCAGAATTGGATTTTTAATTCAAATAGTTTAAGAACTGGATGTTCAGTTCAGGAATAGGAAGTGTCTTGTCACTTTTCCCTCAACCCTCTATAATCTCCCAAAGCTGTAGTTCTACACAAGAAGTATTTGAAAAACCGTATTTAAATTTTTAAAAGTTCTGAATCTTCAGACGAAAGATGAGGGATTTGATCTCACAGAGAATGTTGTTTGCTTAAACAGGTCTTATAGAGCCAATTTGCCTTCCTAATTTTGGAGAACATTTCCAAGAAGGAAAAATGTGTTGGATATCAGGATGGGGAGCAACAGAAGAAGGAGGTATTCCTTTAAGTGTTTGAAACTGTCTTTTTCTCAACCAAACTTTGTCACATGTGAAAAATTAACTCAAGATGTTCCCATAAATATCCTTCTATAAATATAACTTCTCAATAAACATTCCCTTTATTTCTAAAACAGAAAAAGTAGCTATAAACACAAAATACAAATAGAATTACTATGAGCTGCTAATTATTGCTTTATGTACCAACAAACAAACAAACAAATAAATAAATAATTGATTCCTTTTTAGAAATACAAAGATCATCTCCTATCAGCCTTAGCCTGCTTTATCTAAGGGAAAAGACTGTAGGAGATGTTCCAAACATCTGACAATACCAAAATGTCTACTTCCTAAAGTATAAATACCACACATTACTTTTGCAATGTATGGCAATTTGATTAGTCTACAGCAGGGGTGTCAAACTGCTGGCCCGCAGGCCAGTTGCATCATACGGAGGCCATGCCCACCCCACCTCCGGCAATGCAAAAAAAGTCACGATACATTGCGACACGTCACATGGTGCAGTGAGTTTGACACCTGTGGTCTATAGGTTGATCTGAATACAATTAATTTTTGAATTTGCACTCCTCTGAATTTTGTATTGCAATTTCTGCTTAAAAATTACCCACATTTTTAAAAAAATTTAAATTCTTTATTATTATTATTTTATTTTCATCCTACCATTTTATATCAATACGCCTTTCCCATTCTCTTTTCCCCACAACAAGTGAATGGGATTAAGGATGAGTGACTGGCTCATGCCTATGGCAGGACTAGAACTCATAATTTGCTGGTGTCTAGGCCAACTGAACTAGCTCAAAATTGCATTATATTAGGACAAGGCACAAATTGTGCATAGTAGAAAATGCTGTGTACAAAAAAGTGCATATTATGAAAAAATATACACAACATGAAAATTTAATCTTTTTTTTGGTTTTCAATTGCAAAAACTATACCGTAATGACTATAGCTGACCGAATATAAAATAAGTCAGATTTGGAAAGCCTGCTCCATCTCTACTTCATTCCTGGTCCTAATTTACATACACTGGAAGGTAGTAGGGATTACTTTAATAGAGATTGATAATTTAATGTTTTGCTTGTTGAATGTCAAGTTAAATGTCAAAAATTTCAGTGCATTAACTCAGTGTTTCTCAACCTTGGCCACTTTAAGATAGGAGGACTTCAACTCCCAGAATTGTCTAGCCATGATGGTTGGCTGGGGAATTCTGGGAGTTGAAATCCACCCATTTTAAAGTGGCCAAGGTTGAGAATCACCGCATTAGCCTATAAATCGTTTTGAATTAGTTCTTTTTTGGATATTAAAATTCCTTCTAAACAAACAAACAAATAAATAAAAACAGTTGATACATGTGGCCCAATAACCTATAAGACAGCAATACATATACATAGCTTATGAATAAACATATTTACTTTATTTATGAATATAAGACTAATAAAATATATTAAATTATGGGAAATCTTCTTAGGATATACTGTATACTTTATCACACTTGTAGCTTTTTTAAAAAAGCCATCTTAACACAGAAATGAAAAACTAATTATTGTCTTGGAATATCAGGAAATACTTCAGAAACAATGAGATATGCTGGTGTCCCTTTAATTTCTAACAAAGTATGCAATCATGGAGAGGTTTATGGAGGAATTGTGGCTTCATCAATGCTCTGTGCAGGTTATTTAAAAGGAGGCATAGATACCTGTCAGGTAAGAACATTTCTTATTGGTACATGTCTAAATTTTATTGCTTATATCCCCTATGGAAACTTTGTCATTAAGACATATGCAAACACACTACTTTTAAAGAAAACCTCTACAGAATTTCTACATGGCATTTCATGACAATTTTTCTTCATGTCAGCCATAGGAAAAAGTTTATGTATCACATCGGCCTGTGGTCAAATTATAAATGCATGCAAATAGAAATGATGTAGGAGATGTGAGGAAACACCACTAGGAATATTGTAAATTAAGGATCCCCCACCCAATGTCTTGTTTAGGGGAACATAAGAAAAGCAAAGACGGTAAGTATCCAAAGCTTAGCTGTAGAATACAGAAGATCCCAGTTTCAGTTTTTGGCAAGGATCTGCTCCTGCTTCTTACAGAAATATTGTTCTTTAGATGTGTAAAGCCTGGATAAGGTGGCTTGGGATTCTGGGAGTTGCTTCCCACCCTTTTACAGAAAAGGCCAAATTGAGGGAAGCAGAAGAGAATAACCATGACCAGCCTGATCATGGCTATAGCCAAAACTGGCTGGGGAATTCTGGGAACTGAAATCCACACATCTTCGAGAGGCCAAGGTTGAAAAACACCCAGCTGTATGATAATGGCAAAAGGAAGTTTCTCTTTTCACTTTATCCTCGTCAGTCTCTCAGACAAGTGATGCTGTGGACTCATCGTAGAGGCAGTCTTCCTCTTCATTTGCAGTTGCTAAGCGGCTTGAATAAAATCGTACACTTGCTTGCTTTACTAATTGCTCTGCTGATTTCTAAGGTGGTAGTCCTTAACATATGGTGTAGTTAAAAGGTAGCAAATGTCCTCAAGATTATATGTGCTCCGATAGTGATCAGCAATAGTTTTCAGACATGGCCACACCACTTTATGTTTTGCTGTTATGTCTTTTCAGGGAGACAGTGGGGGGCCACTGGCATGCAAAGACATGAATACTTGGAAGTTGGCAGGAACAACCAGCTTTGGGGTGGGCTGTGCGGAGGAAAACAAACCTGGAGTCTACAGTCGCATCACCTCATTTCTGGATTGGATACATGAACAAATGGAGGTTTATTCTCTGATAGTTTCTTTCCCTGGCTTAAGCTTATTGTATCCAGTGGGAGCAGGCAGGCAGTTACAGGTGAAACTCGAAAAATTAGAATATCATGCAAAAGTTCATTTATTTCAGTAATGCAACTTAAAAGGGGAAACTAATATATGAGATAGACTCATTACATGCAAAGCAAGATAGTTCAAGCCGTGATTTGTCATAATTGTGATGATTATGGCTTACAGCTCATGAAAACCCCAAATCCACAATCTCAGAAAATTAGAATATTGTGAAAAGGTGCAATATTCTAGGCTCAAAGTGTCCCACTCTAATCAGCTAACTAAGCCGTAACACCTGCAAAGGGTTCCTGAGCCTTTAAATCAGGGGTGTCAAACTCAATTTCATTGAGGGCCGCACCAGCATTGCGGTTGCCCTCAGGGGGCCGGGGTGGGTGTGGCCTACTGGGTGGGCGTGGCTAAAGTGTGTATGGCCTACTGGGTGGGCATGGCCAGCTCTACATCGTTCACATCAAGGGTGCCTATGGGGGCCTGGGCAGGAGTGGGACAGATCTGAGGGTCTCTGGCAGAAGGAGGGTCTCTGGGCCAGGGCCAAGGCAATGGGGGCCGTTCCCTCACTGTTTCCATGAAACCACTTTGCGGGCCGGATCCGGCCCTGGGCCTTGTGTTTGACATGTCTGCTTTAAATGGTCTCTCAGTCTGGTTCAGTAGGAATCACAATCATGGGGAAGACTGCTGACCTGACAGTTGTGCAGAAAACCATCATTGACACCCTCCATAAGGAGGGAAAGCCTCAAAAGGTAATTGCAAAAGAAGTTGGATGTTCCCAAAGTGCTGTATCAAAGCACATTAATAGAAAGTTATGTGGAAGGGAAAAGTGTGGAAGAAAAAGGTGCACAAGCAGCAGGGATGATGGCAGCCTGGAGAGGATTGTCAGGAAAAGGCCATTCAAAAGTGTTGGGGACTTTCACAAGGAGTGGACTGAGGCTAGAGTCACTGCATCAAGAGCCACCACACACAGAGGGATCCTGGACATGAGCTTCAAATGTCATATTCCTCTTGTCAAGCCGCTCCTGAACAACAAACAACGTCAGAAGCGTCTTACCTGGGCTAAAGAAAAACAGACCTCAGTGGTCCAAAGTCCTCTTTTCTGATGAGAGCAACTTTTGCATCTCATTTGGAAACCAAGGACCCAGAGTCTGGAGGAAGAATGGAGAGGCACACACTGCAAGTTGCTTGAAGTCCAGTGTGAAGTTTCCACAGTCTGTGTTGATTTGGGTAGCCGTGTCATCTACTGGTGTTGGTCCACTGTGCTTCATTAAGTCCAGGGTCAACACAGCCATCTACCAGGAGATTTTGGAGCACTTCATGCTTCCTTCCGCAGATGAGCTTTATGGGGATGCTGACTTCATTTTCCAGCAGGACTTGGCACCTGCCCACACTGCCAAAAGCACCAAAACCTGGTTCAATGACCGTGGGATTACTGTGCTTGATTGGCCAGCAAACTCGCCTGACCTGAACCCCATAGAGAATCTATGGGGCATTGCCAAGAGAAAGATGAGAGACATGAGACCGAACAATGCAGAAGAGCTGAAGGCCGCTATTGAAGCATCCTGGTCTTCCATAACACCTCAGCAGTGCCACAGGCTGAATAGCTTCCATGCCACGCCGCATTGAGGCAGTAATTGCTGCAGAAGGGGCCCAAACCAAGTACTGAGTACATATGCATGCTTATACTTTTCAGACGTCCGATATTGTTCTATGTACACTCCTTGTTTTATTGATTGCATGTAATATTCTAATTTTCTGAGATTGTGGATTTGGGCTTTTCATGAGCTGTACGCCATAATCATCACAATTATGACAAATCACGGGTTGAACTATCTTGCTTTGCATGTAATGAGTCTATCTCATATATTAGTTTCCCCTTTTAAGTTGCATTACTAAAATAAATGAACTTTTGCACGATATTCTAATTTTTCGAGTTTCACCTGTATGTTTCCTTTTGCTCAGTTGCAACATTTTACCCCAGTTGTGAATAAAATAGTCAAGGTGGCAGCCGCTACTGTGTGCTCAGACCTGGATCCTTTTTGGTATCCATCAATACATCCTTGGTGGAGCAGTGGGCTAATGCCTCCTTAAGTAACACCAGCTGCCTGCAATTAGTGCAGGTTCGCATCCCACCAGGCTCAAGGTTGACTCAGCCTTCCATCCTTCCGAGGTAGGTAAAATGAGGACCCAGATTGTTGGGGGCAATTAAGCTGACTTTGTAATAATGCCGCTTGGGGGGTGTATGAAAGCCCTAATAAGCAGGCATATACATAGAATGAAGGCTACTGCTAAGCTTGTAAGCCGCCCTGAGTCTTCGGAGAAGGGCGGGATAAAAATGGAATTAAAATAAAATAAAAATATAAAAAGAAATGGACTTCAATGATGTGGCTGCATTTGCCATCTTAATTCCTTCCTCCCTGCAGATGTTCCTATTTCTCTCTGTTGCAAATATGTGAATGGCACAAGAGAAAGGGATTTTGCTTCACCTGCAGCTGATTTTATACTCTATTAAGTTGGCAATTGTGGGAGCAATTGTTGAAATCTAGTGTTTATTGTGTGGGTGGGAAGAAACCAAACCTAAGTCTGTGTTTCTAGGAGTAGGAGGGGGAGACTTTGATAAAATGCAAGATTTATGCCAGAAGGCTGAGTGTCATTTGAACTTTGTTGACATTTGGCAAATAGGATAGTCCTGCCGCACCCCAATATGCTTCTATTTATCCAGGGATAAAACAGGAGAAAGATTAGATTTGAAGAGCTATGCTTAATCATTTCCTGCTTGGTTTTGCATTGCCAATTAGAGCCAATTATTTCAGGAACATGAGCACATATTCCTAAGAGAGTAGCAGGCTTCATGCGGGCACCTCCCAATGTAATATTTCCCTTATCTACAGAATGACAAACAGCTTAAGAGTGATCTAGTCATCAGACTGATGTTATCACTCTTTCTCAGCAATCTTTGCTTATACAGTAGGTGTAGTAAAGGAATGAACAAGCTTTATTGTAAATAAAACAAAATCAAAAATTCTATGGAGGCGTAATAAAACAATGTAAAGACCAAATGTGGGTATTATGATTGACATGCCCATGGGAACTGTGATCCCTGACTTACAAAACAGCTGTTAGACTCTTATCAGTGAATAATAGATGGACAAACAGCCACTGTTTTAATAAAGCCATTGAAAGACGTTTACAATGTAATGACAATTTAGGAAGAACATTTGATGTACATGAAAGCTGCATCACCGTTAGCCTAGCACCTTTCCCATGGTTTGTCTATGTATGGATCCTCTGATTCTGAGTCAATATCTTTCCACAAATTTTGGAGATGCTGATTATGCAGACCTATGTGGATGTGTTCATGAGTATTATCTCCACATGAACTTGCCACATGCGTTTTACAGTAAACGGCATTAACAATCACAGCATCCTTCTGTAATGAAGAACGTTGTTATCAATTATGACAAATCTTAACTTTAAATTTTTTCAACAAAAGACAAAGGCACAAGTGGTCAACTGATTCCCATGAATTAGAGTAAGTGAAATATTTTAAGTACTTGGGCAGAGTATTTCAAGCCTCTAGGAAATTAACAGCCCAAGTAAATTCTGCCACTTCTACTGCCCAAAAAAGCACACTATGAACTAAATTTTATAGGCAACAGGGGGCAAATTACATTCCAGCATCAGTCACATTGTTTATGGCCAATTTATGTGGGATGAAACCTGGCCTATATACAAACCTTAGGGCTTATGAAATCACTTATTTTCCTTAGGACTTTGTTCAGTATCCCAAAATGCACTCCTAATGCAATCTTGATTTTTATCCATAGAGAGAAGAGTGGAAGGGAGACGGTTAGCATCATCATCATCATCATCATGCGTTCATCAAAATGCTCTACAATTAATTTTCAGCTTTTTTGTACTTTTGTACAAAGGTGCTGCAATTTTTCTTTTTTGCTATAACTACACAATATACTTTTATATTGGAGAATTTTTGCCTTCTTTGGATGACTTTGTGCAGTCTTGAGATGGCTTATTTGTAAACCATTGGTTCCTTTTTTTAAAAAAAAATCCTATCCATAATCTGATTGCTTTAAAATGAAACCAGAAGATTCTATAAGATCGGCCAAATAACCAGAACAAAAAGACATATTTAAAGAGTGAGCTAAGGTCCTACACCAAGCATGGGAGGAATACATATAAAAGGGGAGAGGAGACTATGTTTTATATAGGGAATTCTGATAGAAAAAACTGTTAGACACTAGCTGAATGTTGAACTTATTTAAATATATCAGGTCACTTATTTACTGAGTTGAACACAGCTTGACTTTGGTGCTTGCTAGCAGGGACAGACACACACAAAATCTGTATTCTAATTACGGTTGGTTGCGTACTTACTCAGATGTTTCAACTGAGTTTGGCATTTTTATCCACCTATTGTGTCCGTCCCTAGGGCTGGTTTAACACCATCAACATCTGCCTATCGAAGGTCCTTTAGAAGGACTTGCTAAGTAGATAAAAATGCCAAACCCAATCAAACATCTGGGTGACTGTGCAACCAACCTTAATTAGAGAACACAGATTATGTGGTCCCTGGTAGCCAACCACAGTGTTCAGATCGGTTGTTTGTTGCACAGTTGGACAGATGTCCAGACTTGATTTGCCATTTTTATCTACCTATTGAGTCCTTCCCAAGGCCCTGGGGTAGATAGATGTGGATGTTTGATGGTGTTTAAAAATACTGTAGCAAGATATAAGCTGCCTTTTGAAATTGACTAATGGTGAATTTGTCAATGACAATGGTATTCAAGTGATGCTCCAGTTGTTTTGGGATTGCACCTAAGGTATCTATGACTACGGGTACTATTTTGCTTTCTTTTGCCACAGACATTCTATTTCTATTTGCAGGACTTCATATTTTGTTATCTTCTTTCTCTTCTCTTGTACTTCTCCAGGTATTGCCATGTCCACTATCCAGACTTTTTTGTCTTTCTTATCAACAGTTGTTAAGTCTGGGTTGTTAAGTGTCAGATGCCTGTCTGTTTGAATTCTAAAGTCCCATAGCACTTTAGCTTCTTCATTTTTTATTACTTTTTGTATTTTATAGTCCCACCAGGACTTGCTTGCAGGCAAATGGTATTTCTTGCAGATCTTCCAATGCACCATTATTGCTACTTTGTTGCAATACCTTAGGGAGCACCTGCTGCCAGCATCAGCTTCCCATCGTCCTGTGCGCGCCCACAGGGAGGGCCTCCTTAGGGTTCCACCAGTTAGAGACTGCCGGTGGGTGATCCCCAGGGGTAGGGTGTTCTCTGTGAGTGTGCCCGCCCTTTGGAACAAACTGCTGCTTCGGACTGCCCCCGACCTTCACTCGTTTTGCTGGGACTTAAAAACCTGGTTGTTTGAATTGTCTGGCCTGGACTGAGGGATTTTAAATTATATTAATAAATTTAAAATTTAAAATTTAAAATTTAAAATTTAAAATTTAAAATTTAAAATTTAAAATTTAAAATTTAAAATTTAAAATTATTTAAAATTTAAAATTATTTAACATTTAAAATTTAAAATTTAAAATTTAAAATTTAAAATTTAAAATTTAAAATTTAAAATTTAAAATTTAAAATTTAAAATTTAAAATTTAAAATTTAAAATAATTTAAAATTTAAAATTATTTTAAATTTTAAATTATTTTAAATTTTAAATTATTTTAAATTTTAAATTTTAAATTTTAAATTTTAAATTTTAAATTTTAAATTTTAAATTTTAAATTTTAAATTTTAAATTTTAAATTTTAAATTTTAAATTTTAAATTTTAAATTTTAAATAATTTTAAATAATTTTAAATAATTTTAAATAATTTTAAATAATTTTAAATTTTAAATAATTTTAAATTTTAAATTTTAAATAATTTTAAATAATTTTAAATAATTTTAAATAATTTTAAATAATTTTAAATAATTTTAAATAATTTTAAATTTTAAATTTTAAATTTTAAATTTTAAATTTTAAATTTTAAATTTTAAATTTTAAATTTTAAATTTTAAATTTATCTTAATTGTGGGCTTGTATTAATTTAATTTTATTTTATTCTCTCTTTTGTATTGTTTTTTGACTTGCCCTGTGAACCGCCCTGAGTCCTTCGGGAATGGGGTGGTATATAAATTCAACTAATAAAATAAATAAATAAATAAATCTTTGTAATCAGTCTGTGTCTTCCATTGTACCATTGATTTTTTCACAAAATGTCTGATATTTCTTACTGTTATTTGTAGGCACTTGATTATTCAATCATGTGGCAGAGAGTTGAATTCTTGTAATCACTCCATGCTATATACAAGTTGATCTCCCTTTTCTTGCAGTTTTTCACAATCATCTTGTCAATTAGTTGTTGATCTTTTGTTTCTCTGATATTTAGGCACTTTCCTTTCAGCTCAAGTGGAGAAAGTTTGTTTTCCACTAGATGTTGAACTGTTATTCACTGCAGTTTCTCCATTGATGGATTGCTAGAAACGTTTCTGATTAGACTGAAATTGGAGATTCCACCTATAACTTGCAATTCAAACTCTGTATCTGCCGATCCTCTTGGCTATAGCTCTTATTTGAAATTTTATTATTTCCAGTGCTTTCTTAATTTTCCTCATTTCTAAGTAGTATTTTTTGATTAGATATTTTTTGGTCTTCTTGTTCAACAACTTTTTTCATTTCATATGTTCTAGCTTGCTTTCATTTGATCTCAGCTTGCTGATCTTATTTTCCAGCCTAATCTTCCATTTTAGATGTGTATCCTAGATATTCAGTTGTAACTGCAGCTGTACTATAAATTATTTGGTTTGTTTCATGCTGCAAGCTGGTGCTTAGATTTGATATTACAGTATTGGCATCTTTTAATGCTTGGGCTAGCTGTCGCTTTGGAACAAGCTTCAATTTAAGCAACCTTATTCTGTTGTTCTTGTACTGTTCTAGATGTTTAGTTATTCTTTCTTTCAATTTTTCTACTTCTTTAGTGATAGAGCTTTGTTTTTTGTGAAGCAGAGGAGACAGTGCCTGGTTTCTAATGCAAACAATTCTATACCTGTGCTGGCTTCCACTACTGCCAGCTCCCTCTGGTTTGCTTCTACAGTCTGAGGTACTTATGGCAAGGCTTTGATTTCTTTGCCCTGTTTAGACTTTTGTAGGTCTTCCAATGCTGCTTCTATGAATACTTTATTTTGTATTATAAATCATTGATCTGCTAGCCTCTGTTCTGTTATTTCTAATTCTAGATGTTGTTTTTCCAGACTTGATGCATTCATTTCAAATATTCTCTTCTTCTTGGACTTGATCTGTAATAACAGATCATTATTTCTATGTTTTCTGTCACTGCATATTTGTGACAAGTAAACACCTTTCCCTCCAGTAGTTCTGCAACTGCTGGCCTTGGTTGTTCAGCCAACAGTCCTGAGTCTGATAGCCTGTTTTTCATCAAATGCCCAGGAACTCCAACAACTAGCATGGGTCTTGTTGACCCGGGCCATGTCCAAGCCAATATGGGTTTCAGTAATTTATGTTTCACCATAATTTTTATGGGAAAGACACTCTTTGTCTGACTCCTCTGATGAGATGTGTCCAGTATGGTTGAACCTCTGGTATAGCTCTCATCTTCCTCAGAGCACACAAGCTCCACAACCATGTCAAGACAGTGCCTCAGTGGGTATCAGGGTAGCCCATAATTGGTCAGAGAACACAGATTGTGTGGTCCCTGCTAGGAAGCACCAGAGTCAAGTTGAGTTCAAATCAGTGGAATACATTTAATTAATTAAGATCTACATTCAAGGGAAAGTAGAGAAAGCTGCAAAATAAATTTTTTGTGGAAAAAAGCAAATAATCCTTTAAAAACAGCTTATAAAGAGAAAGTTTATTCTGTCCTACAATAGGGAATCTGAAGTAAGACTCTCCTGGGAAAGGAAATATCAATCTCTGGGATGATCTCACCTTCTGGTCCTCAATATTGACTAGATCCTCAATAGCCCTGATTCTGGTTGTTGTTTCTAAATGCTAGTTTGGTGTATAAAAGGGCTGCCCCCATCCATGATTTGATAGTGGTAAAAGGTAAAGGTAAAGGTTCCCCTGCACATGTGTGCTAGTCGTTTCTGACTCTAGGGGCCAGTGCTCCTCTCTGTTTCAAAGCCGAAGAGCCAGCGCTTGTCCGAGGACTTCTCCGTTGTCATGTGGCCGGCATGACTAGATGCCAAAGGTGCATGGAACACTGTTACCTTCCCACCGTAGTGGTCCCTATTTTTCTACATGCATTTTTACGTACTTTCGAACTGCTAGGTTGGCAGAAGCTGGGACGAGTAAAAGGCGCTCACTCTGTTAAGCGGCACTCGGGATTCGACCCGCCAAACTGCCGACCTTCTGATCGACAAGCTCAGCGTTCTAACTCACTGAGCCACCGCGTCCCTTTACCTTTTGATAGTGGATGAGGCAACTAATCTGGCATGTATAACCAGGTTGGATCCAGAAGGGGATGTTTCCATCTTTGAAGTATGCCTACCTGGGATTTGAGTCTGACATCAATTACACTCCTGTACCAGGGAGGGTGGGACTGTGTTCTGAGAAGGTGATCTAGTGATTTTTAGGGACACTGTGCAATATATTAGCAAAAAAAAAGTATCATGATTGAAATCGGGCCCTAGGAAACAGTTGGATTTGATGCTGCTATACCAGCCTTCTTACTTGAGCTGTCTTACTCTGTTGTGGAGTTGATAGTAGAATCTCCTAGACCAGTAGTTCTCAACCTTTTCTTCACCAAGGAACCCTTTAAATACCTTTTGTAGCTATGGACTATGACCACATACCCCCAAGACTTAAGATTTAAATCATAACATTTCTTCAAGCATTTGCAGACCTCCCCCATGACAACACCACAACTCCCCAGGAATCCATGGACCACAGGTTAAGAACCACTGTCCTAGACTGTTGGGTCTGTGTGACTTCAATCTACAGTCCTGGGGCACTGAACTGGAGGTGGCTTGAGAATTCACAGCCAAAACGGCAACTGTAGACCCGAACATAACTTACACAGGTGTCACACACAAGGTCTTTTTCTTTTCCTGGAACAGTTTCAATGTGATTTGAAAACACAGAATGTTGCAGTTAGTCCTTTCTCATGGTATGATCACACTGGGGTCTGCATGACTTGAAGAGACAAAAAAAAGTGTATCTTAAAAGACGTAAAAGATGGTGACAAATGTTTGCTATTAAGAACATAAGGTCATAAGTGTCAGGAAGTGATCTTCCACTGCCCTGGCAATAGAGAAATAACTTTGTCTCTGGTAACTACTCTACTGTAGGCATCAGAAGGACACTCCATTGAAAGCATATGCATGGTTAGGAACATAATGGATCTAGCTGATCATTCAAAACAGATCATCAGGTCCTGGGCTGTGAAGTTTTTTAAAACTCAAAATGAATACTTTGAATTGGACAATATACTAAATTGGGACCAGTCAACTTCTCAAAACTATAAAAGAACTGTAAAAGAAAATAAAAGCAAAAATAAAAGACAAGAAATTCTGTGGAGAACTAAGAGGGACTCTGCAATAAAGTATTTGGTGTACATGTCTCCAGGGTCAGCCCAATTAGATCTCTGGATTTTAAATGAGCTTGCAGATGTCATTATAAAGTCCTTTTCTCTATTCCTTGCGGAATCGCAATGAACACCCACAGTGCTAGAAAATTGGAAAAGGTCAAATGTTTTTATCTTCAAAGAGAATGCCAAAGTAATTAAGACCCTTCAGCTTAGCTGACCATGGAAATGTGGTGGATGTAGCATATCTGTGCCCTTATAAGGTAGAATACCATATAAAGGGCACAGGAAATAGTCTTGAAGGACAGGAGGAAATGTTCCTACCAAAGCAATGATTAGAGAAGCATAGTTCGAGTACCGGTACTTTCCGAGAAATTTGAGCAAACACCTCAGACAGGTCCCTCTGTCATTCATATGAAAATACAGTGAGGGAGAGGAACAGCACACTCAGACGATTCTGTTGTTATATGTCAGGCCCAAGCAACAGGTCAACAGTTGACCTGAAGAGCTGCAATTTGACTACTGAAATTCTACCTATAATATAGGAATCGTCTCCAGACAGCTGGCCTTCCCTTGGGAACAAACAGATAAGGTTCCGTAGAGTTTGGGGCGTGGTGGGTGTGGGTATCAGTCCTAGATCTCTTGACAATTCAAAGTTAACTCCCCACTTGATTCTTCCTTTCTGCATGGCTGGAGATATATATATATATATATATATATATATATATATATATATATATATATATATATATATATATATATATATATATATATATATGTGTGTGTGTGTGTGTGTGTGTGTGTGTGTGTGTGTGTGTGTGTGTGTCAAATATTAACTATTTAGATTACCTTGCTAGGCCCCAAATATGGGGCAAATCTTTATTTCCTGTTTTCAGCCTATCTTGAAGGCCATCGAACAGGCAGTAGTCACACCGGACAGCTCATATATTTGTGTAAATTACTAACAAAGTCTCCCTTAATTCTTTGTTAGTAATTTACACACACACACACACACACACACACACACACACACACACACACATATATATATATATATATATATATATATATATATATATATATACCCACACATGTGTGCTAGTCGTTTCCGACTCTAGGGGCCGGTGCTCATCTCCGTTTCAAAGCCGAAGAGCCAGCGCTTGTCCGAGGATGTCTTCGTGGTCATGTGGCCGGCATGACTAGACGACAAAGTCGCACGGAACGCTGTTACCTTCCCACTGCAGTGGTCCCTATTTTTCTACTTGCATTTTTACGTGCTTTCGAACTGCTAGGTTGGCAGATATATATAAAACTGCGTTCAAATTGAACAGCCCTCTCACAATGAAGGGAGCGGGATTCAGCATCACTTATACCCTGTTTACAATGCAGTCCTCTCAGCAATCCCAAGACAGTTCCACACCTGTTTGCACTCATTCAGGTGACTTTGAGGATATAGATTAACTCTCAGGTGATTTCAATGACTCTTGAAATGTTAACGACCAGCTGATGCAAAGAGTAGGAATCCTCTCCATTCTCCACCAGTTAGAACTGAAGCAGATTCTTGGATGAGAAGTGAAAGATCTTCAAGAAAAAAGCAAGAAAGGCTAGTCGCTGTTTGGGGAAAAAAAAAGCACTTTTGGGTCATTCTCCTTAGCAGTTTTCACCAACAGAACCACCTTTTTGGGAGAGAGAGAGAGCATAGAAACTTCAACAGAAATTAAAATGATCTGGCTTTTGGCTATTTGCCTAACCATAGGGTTCAGCAATGCCTATTCTTGTAAGTGTACACGTTTTCATTATGTTTCTATGGTATGTGTAATGTGAAAGATCAAATAGTGAGAGATTAACATATATGAATAGTGAAAGCATAGGCAAAATTGCTCAGTAGAAAGCTCAAAAGGATGTAATGAGAATTTGGAAAATCAAAATCGAATTGGAGAAGAAATATTGGAATATGTAGAAAATATTTCACCAGACAACAATTCTTTTAGGGTTTTTTTTTGTATTGCAGCTAATTATAATTAATGGAGTTATTGCCACAATGTTAAATAATTATGTATTTGTTATTTGTAATGACAATGACATCAGATAAAATAAAAGAGCTGGTAATATTGTGCTATCTTTCAAATAGCTATGGAGCAATGCAATGTTCCAGCAACGGCAAGAGAAAATTGCTCCCCTCCCGGCATCACTGAACATCAGTGCAAAGCTAAAAAATGCTGTTTTGATTCAAATGTACATAATGTCCCGTGGTGTTTCAAGCCAGCTTCAGTAGACGGTTTGTATCTTTCCCTCAAAGTCATTACTGGGCTGTGAGTTTCTTTCAGTTTCATCACTGTGACTGCATGAGTGTGAAAATGAACAATTTCTGGATCTTGATAAATTGCAGCCTAAATGGTTTTATATATTCTGTGTGTCAGTTTGAGGTGCCATGAATTCTGCATGTTATTCAGTGACCTTTTGACCCGGAGAATACCATATATGTATATGTATATGTATATGTATATGTATATGTATATGTATATGTATATGTATATGTATATGTATATGTATATGTATATGTATATGTATATGTATATGTATATGTATATGTATATGTATATGTATATGTATATGTATATGTATATGTATATGTATATGTATATGTATATGTATATGTATATGTATATGTATATATATGTATATATATATATCAGTCATCCTTCTTTTCCATTTTCAATAGTCTAGTAATGACCATGTATAAATCCATTTTATACTCCAACAGGAATGTCACAGCACCTGCTATCGGAACCACTTAACTTACTCTGCCTAATGGTAGTCCTAGCATTAGCTAGGAATGGCAAAGAAGAGAATATAGGGAATGGAGGAATTTCACTTTTTAAAATTTACATAGAATCATAGGGCTGGAAGGGACTTGGGTTGTGTGTGTCTTCTAATCCAACCCCCTCCCCAAGGCAGGAATCCTTATATCATCAAAGACAAATAGATGTCCAACCTTTTCTTGAAAACCTCCAACGATGGGGATGGAGCACCCAACCACTCTGGGAGGCAAGCTGCTCCCCTTTTGTTCTTTGCCAAACTTCAATGGAAGTGGTACCTCCTTTATTACCTATTATATTTCCCCATTAGGACTGCGGCTTTTATGCATCGCACAATAGAAGAAGCAGTAAAAAAAAAGTGTTGTGCTCTCATATTATCTCTTCCCACTCTTTAAAATAGGCCTTTGTTTCTAGTACTGTGTGGACAGAAACTAGGCATTGTTTCATATATGACGAGTTTTCCCCAATCTTGTTTTTCAGGATCTGTTTCAATTGCTGCTCTTTATATACATAAAAACATGTTATTAACTCAAAAGTTTATTCAAAAATATATTTAATGCATTTATGTTGTTTCTAAAATGGCAGTTTGTCCTGTATTTCTTTTTAAAAACAAAATAACACTTCCACTATCAGTTTGGAAATGTGATAAAACACTGATGGAGAAGTTAAATTTTCCTCACTGTACAATCCTATCTAATATCCCACCGACCCAACATCCTTAAAAAATTTGAGCGGGAAAACACCATATCCCTGTATTAATTAGAAAAACCAAATGGGTAAGGCAATATTATTATAATGACAATTTTACAATAAGCAACAGCAAAGGAAGACACTTCAATAACATCACAAGACAGATGGTGAATTACTGGAGACGGTCTCTTATGAGGCAAGTAACATGTACTGCAAATTGCATCAGCCTATTTAAAGTCAGATTTTTTTCACAATTTGTGGTGAGAAGTGTTATGATGAATCTACTAAATTGTAGTTTTACTGTTTTTCATTCCATTCAGCATTATCCATTTTTGTTTTTATTGTAGCGTGTGCCTTATAAAATGTTTTCCACCAAACCGACACTCTTAATAGGAAGTACCGTACATTTCTGCATGAAGAGCTGTTCATCTAACTTCTTTCATGACTGTGCTTTTCATTATTTCTTCATACCTTATGAAATCCTGCAGAAAAAATACAGCTGAATAAACTAATCAAATCCACTTCCCCTGATCTAAGGGGAAGAATTAACTAATTATGATTGTGAAATGCTACTTTTCTGAATCCTGGTGCCCAACAATATTTGCACTCTCTAAAAAATAAAGCAAAGCAAACTATGTGATGTGTTTAACTTCATCTTAAGTATGTCTCTCCCTTTTTCTCCCTGGAAATCAACAAATTCTGTCACTGCCACCTAATGGATAACAAGTACAGCCCCAGGCAATGCAAAGTATTTATTTGGATACATCCCATCCAAGTTTGTGGTGGGGTGTGTGTTTGTGTGTGTGTGTGGGGGGGGAAAGCTCCCTTTATTTAATCCTGCCTGAATCTTTGTGATTGTTTTGTTTCTCCAGCAATTCAAAGAGATGTTAATTCAATAATTCTGCTCTATTTCAGTCTCATATTCAGGAGGCCTATTGTCAGGACCCAGATTATTAGTGCAGTTATACCTTTAAAATGTTCCTACTTAACCCCAGGCTTTTTCCAACTGTGTGAAGTTAAAACTCTCAAAATTCTCAACAGTGGTGTTGCAGGCTGGGGAATTCTGGACAATCTCCAGAATTTTGGGAGTTTGAATTCCACAGAATTGGAAAAAAAACCAGGTTCATGCATCTGGAAGATTAACCAGTTGGGGATTCTGCAGGTACAGTACAACTAAGCCCTCCAGGATAACCATGATTCCGCCAATTGAAAAAGGCTACAGAATTCAAACTACTCCCAAGGGAATTTAATATATTAAATATTTAAAGGTATTAAAATTCTTTCCAATGGTTACTTCTATTTAATAGTGTCAGAATTCCTACCTAACCAATATTTAACTATGTAGTACATCATTTGAATTCCATTTGTGAACCTATAGAATAGGTATTCCTCTAATAGTTCATTTTTTACACCTTCAACAAATGCTTGAAGGGATTTGTGAGACCACCTAAATAGCAGTGCCCACCATTAATATCAAGTGCTGTGTCCCTGATGAATATCCATTAGATGAGTATAATTGTCTAGGGCAGAGGTCTTCAAACTCGGCCCTTTTATGACTCATGGACTTCAACTCCCAGAATTCCTCAGCCAGGCACGCTGGCTGAGGAATTCTGGGAATTGAAGTCCATGAGTCATAAAAGGGCCGAGTTTGAAGACCCCTGGTCTAGGGTATGCATGTAGTGCTTCTGTCCTCCTAAAATATATCTAGATTCCATTCCACATACGTACATCTAATACACATTTGTAAGAGGAATTGAAGATGGCAAAAGTTCAGATAGGGACAAAATTAGAGGGCCTCTCTCTGTTTTCCAGAAACATAAAGAAGAAGAAAAAATCATGAATTCTTCTAAGGACAACTGATTCAGCCATATCTTTCTAAAACAAAATATATCTGAAAAAATATGTGGACATTCACATATGAGACTTCAACTCAATTGACTCTGAATATAATAGCCTAATAGTCAATGGTGAAACTTTAGCAGCTACACGCCTCTATGTTTCAACTTGCCTTTAGAGTTTAAGGGGGGAGATGTTACTTTCAAGTGGGTTAGATGGAGAAATGGAACTTCTATGATTCTGCTGAAGACTGTGAGAGCCTGAAACCTTTTCAAGGACACCAGAACAGGTGTGGATTTGAAGCAGACGGTTCCCATAACAAAGTGAACTTGTTTATACAGTATAGACTACGTAAGATATTAGGGGCTTGATAGCATAATCAAATCAGAATTGTTACTTCAAAAATCTTCTTGCCTAGCCTTCAGGTAATGAAGGAAATCTATGGCTATAGCATCCTTGATTGATGACTATTACTTTAAACCAGTGTTTCTCAACCTTGGCAATTTTAAGATGCAAGGAATTCAACTCCCAGAATTCCCCAGCCAGCATGCAATCTGGACATCAAATCCAACTAACACTGAATCAAAATTAATGCCTTTTTTATATTTGTTGCTTTGGATTTAACCGCCTGGAGAAAAAGATAATGGTTTTGTTACAATGACAGCCCTTCAGGTACCTGAGGATGATTAGATGATTAACATACTCCCTCTTAATCGTAATTAAAACGGACATTAATTAAATGATCTCTGTACTTTCTTTGTCACCTTCCTCTGGACACTCTTCATCAACCTCTATAAGTAGCAGAAGAAATATTTAAAAGCAGGTTTTAACTTCATATATGAAAACGCTCTCTATTCTAGCTGTGTCAGATCTGGGTATAGTGATACCACAAGAATCAGCCTTGTACAGGACCAATTTCTCTCTAGCTGAAAAGCTTATTCCTCATTTGTAGAACTAGTTACCGAAGATACAATTTATTTGACATTTTGTATTTTAAAGGCTTCAGAGGATACTATATATAAATTTTCACAATGTATTCATGCAGTGTTGACATCTCCCCATTTACCTCTGTTGTCTGTGATCATTACCAATCAAAGAATTTGATAAAAAGAGGGGAGTTATTACTGATGAAAAATGCATTCTGTTCATACTATAGAGTATAGAACCATAGAATGAGTTTTCTTGCAGTCTGTATCGTAATCAGCTATGCGGAAAAAATAGGGAAATGTTACCTTGCCATTTATCTTGTTTTATCAACATTTCTTATTAAAAAGTGTAGATGTACAATGCAGTTTGCATTACTTTCAGGAAGGCTTAAAAATGAGGGTGGTCCCCAAACAGTGCATGCTGAAGATAAAGATTTCCAAGCAAATCTGTCTGAATTCCAGGGCACATCCTTGATGTCAGAATAATGCCAGGGGTTATGGTTTATCTATCCAAATATGGAAAACATCCAACATACTGCCAATATGTTGCAGTAAGAGCTCAGAAGATCCAGTGCTAAGACAGTGAACTAGGTGAACATCTTACAAATAATTAGGAAAGTGCAGCCTGTTTCCCAAGGCCTAAACTATCATGTATGAACAAGCCCTTTGTTCTATGCTCTTTCAAAAATAGAGCACTGCAGGCTCCGTTAATGCATGATGTAACTTCACAGTCATTAAAATATGATTCCACAGACTAAGGGGCATTATGCCAAATTAATACTTGGGCCCCAAGTAAACAGGAAATGCAGTATTACTCCAGGATCCATATCTGCAGGCACTACAGTCAAGTCAGATATTTCTAGCTTCTCAAAAGTTCAAGTAAGATTAAAATCTTCATGTGTTTCTTTGTCTTATTCTTTGTTTTCTGTTTTGTAAGTGCCATGGAAAATCAAATGATCGTTAAAATAATTAAGCCTTTAAATATGTTTTTAAACTGTGGGATACACTGGGGTCAGATGAATTTGTTTGGAAAGGGTGGGGGCAGGTGCAGTGAGCATATATTTGGATATGGAAATATAAAGATTTTCCCACAGGTATTAACCCTCAAGATGGAAATCTGTAGTGATACAATTTCATAAATCACTTGCTACAGAAACAATAGTTTCATTTTATGCTGCACTAGTCAGATCATCAAATAAAATTGATTAGGGTGGAATAAAATGGAAATATATTCAATTCATAATGAACCAATTCAAGAACAAGGTAGACAAAATTGAATGGTTCCAATTTCCTTTTAAGGGTCAGGTTGTGGTCTATAAAATACAAGATCTTGCCCTGAAAGCAGCTTAAAAAATGCAACTTTAATGTGAATAAAATACAATCCTAAACTCTCTAATGCTCATCAAAATTGTTTTGAAATCTCAGAACAGCCCAGAGCGTTCAATGGGAATACTGTCACTATCACACTCACCAGAGTAGGGAAAGGGCAAAGAACGCTGGCAGGAGAAGTGAAACTTTTGGCTGCAAAAATTTTCCTGTTGTGAAAAATCTAGTGCAAGTTATTTTACCATGTGATTAAAAACACATTATTTAAGAAGAGAAGTATTTTCTGGTTTGTACAGTTAGGTAGTTGTTACAGAATCACAACCACAAGTAAGTATTTAGAATTAATCTTCAGAAGAAGCAGAACTTTGCCGCAACATTTTTGAAGGAGAAAAGCTGATTTAATATTTATATGATAGTAACTTAATTATTTTATTTGGATTTATATACCGCCCCTCTCCCGAGGGGCGGTATATAAATTATATATAAATTATGAATTATGTTCATGTGTATTTGTATTTGTATATTTAAGGAACACTGAAGAGGACAGGCTGGATAAAGGAATGGAGTTTAAGACCTGCTTAGTACTAGCTACTGCTTTGTGTTTAGGATTTGTAGGCCCCCAAAAGAGTAGTCACCCACCATGTAAGTATATAATATTTATTAATAACTTAAGCAAGGTAAATTGATGATAAAGTCATGGGTTAGTTATTAATTGGTTAATAATCAAGCAAAAATGGATAAAAAAACTCATTTTATTTGCTAATTATAGTGCATGCATATGAATACTATATATATGACTATATATATATATATATATATATATATATATATATATATATATATATATATATATATATATATACTTTATATGAATACATTATAATTATATGAATATATATGACTTTAGAGGGGTGTGTGATGGCTCAGCAGTTAAAGACACTGAACTTGTTAGCTGGAAAGCATTCAGGTTTGAAACCTGAGTGCTGCATGATGGAGTGAGCTTCCATTACTTGCTCCAGCTCCTGTCAACCTAGCAGTTCAAAATCGTGCAAATGCAAGTATATAAATAGGTACCAATTTGGTGGGAAGGTAAAAGTATTCTGTGTGCCTTGGCATATACTCATGCTGGCCACAAGACCATGGAAATGTCTGCATAATGTTGTTCTCTCTTGGCTAAAAAAACAGATGAGATGAGCACCAACCCCTAGAGTCGAAAACAGCTGGAAAGGGGAAATCTTTATCTTTACCTACGGTATATGATTTTATGTGATATAGTTCATAACCTAAACATGTACTGTATTTGCTCCAGTTAAATAATGTGGGAATTCTAAAGTCCATTGATCTCATTAGTAGATATTTTGAGTGGACATATATATGATTGTTCTCCAGGACACCATTCTCTCTTTGGGGTCTATGTCTGGCTCTCTTGTGAAATATGTGCAGGTATTATGGAACCATCCAAAAGCATTGGAGTACTAGGTGCATTACCAGGTATCTGAACAGATAAGAAGGACATGGGAGATTGGGAAGATCAAATGGGAGAAGAATGAAGTGTGTAACCTTTTTGGCTTCAAAGTAAAAAATTCAGTAAAAAGTGACAGAAAAAACATGTTTAGACCTACATTTATATGAAATTACTTTTCCCAGCATCAAAAAGACTAGCTTTTCAATGACAGGAATGTACCAGAGCAAGAGAGGACGCAAAAGACTGCATCATGTAGTAAGTGATTAAGGTCTTATCAGTTTCAGGCAGAAGGCAGCCTGGAGGGTACTGGTCAACCTAGACCACAAAGCTGAGCTTGTTAACTTGTCATTAGTACTTATTAGGGAAGCACTGTCTCTGGGAGAAAAGCTGCTGAGAAAGAGATTGCTTGTAGATACTTAAGCATCCAGACGGTACTTGATTTTTAAGGCTACATCTGCTGGACAGAGGACATGATGACAAAATGGAGGACGTATCTCCTTTTGATAGAGAGACCATGGGAAGAATTCCATGGATGAGAATCCTAAAGGGGAAAACAACTCAAGAAGCTTGGGAAATTTTGAAAAGTGAGATAATAAAGGCCCAGTCTAGTACAATACCAACAAAGAAGAAAAATAACAGCTCTCAAAAGAAACCAGCATGGCTGCATAAAGAACTCTCTGATAAATTGAAAGATAAAAAGGACAAGTATAAGAAGTAGAAAGAGGGGCACATAACTAAGGCAGAATATCAGCAAATAGCCTGTGCCTGCAAAGATGAAGTGAGGAAAGCTAAGGCTCAAAATGAACTAAGGCTTGCGACCAAAGTCAACAATAACAAAAAAAGCTTCTTTCAACATATAAAAAACAAGAAAAAAGTTAAGGAAATGATTGGTCCATTAGTGGGGGAAAGTGGCAAGAAGGTGTCAAGCAACAGGGAGAAAGCAGAACTATTTAACTCATTTTTTGCATCTGTCTTTACACAAAGGGAAAAAACAATCCAACCTACCAAAACCAGTGCCATAAAAAACAGAATAGAAACGCAAGTTAAGATAGGCAAAAAAATGGTAAGTGAACACCTGTCCAGCCTAGACGAGTTCAAATCACCAGGACCAGATGGATTACACCCCAAAGTTCTCAAGGAACTGGCAGACGTGATCTCAGAACCACTGAACTATATTTTTCAAAGATCCTGGAGCACTGGGGAACTACCAGAGGACTGGAAGAGAGCTGATGTAGTTCCCATCTTCAAAAAAGAGAAAAAAATAGATCCTGGAAACTACAGACCTATCAACCTGACCTCAATACCTGGGAAGATTCTGGAAAAGATAATAAAACAACAAATCAGCGAACACCTAGATACAAACAAAGTCATCACTAAAAGTCAACATGGGTTTGTCAAAAACAGATCATGCCAGACAAATCTTATCACATTCTTTGACCAAGTGACAAAATTAGTGGACCAGAGGAATGCTGTAGATATAATTTACTTGGACTTCAGTAAGGCATTTGATAAAGTAGATCACAACCTACTACTAGATAAGATAGAAAAATGTGGGTTAGATAGCATCACCACCAGATGGATTCATAGCTGGCTGACAGGCCATACTCAGCCTGTGGTCCTCAATGGAACTGCATCTACATGGAAGGAAGTGTGTAGTGGGGTGCCTCAGGGCTCTGTTCTGGGCCCAGTGCTCTTCAATATCTTCATTAACGATTTGGATGAGGGGATAGATGGGGAACTCATCAAATTTGCAGACGACACCAAGCTGGCAGGAATAGCCAATACTCCAGAAGATAGGCTTAAAATACAGGAGGATCTGGACAGACTCGAACACTGGGCGCTATCTAACAAAATGAAATTCAATGGTGAAAAAAGTAAGGTTCTACATTTAGGCAGGAAAAATCATATGCACAGGTATAGTATAGGTGGTACCTTGCTCAGTAGTAGTAACTGTGAGAGGGATCTCAGAGTCCTAGTAGACAATCACTTCAATATGAGCCAGCAGTGTGCTGCAGCTGCCAAAAAAGCCAACACAGTGCTAGGCTGCATTAACAGAGGGATAGAATCAAGAACAAGTGAAGTACTAACACCACTTTACAATGCTTTGGTGAGGCCACACCTGGAATACTGCATCCAGTTTTGGTCACCACGATGTAAAAAAGATGTCGAGACTCTAGAAAGGGTACAGAGAAGACCAACAAAGATGATTAGGGGGCTGGAGGCTAAAACATATAGGGAACGGTTGCTGGAATTGGGTATGTGTAGTTTAATGAAGAGAAGAGTGAGGGGTGACATGATAGCAGTGTTCCAATATCTCAGGGGCTGTCACAAAGAAGAGGGAGTCAAGCTATTCCCCAAAGCACCCGAAGGCAGGACAAGAAGCAGTGGATGGAAACTAATGAAGGAGAGAAGCAACCTAGAACTAAGGAGAAACTTCCTGACAGTTAGAACAATTAACCAGTGGAACAACCTGCCTCCAGAGGTGGTGAATGCTCCAACACTGGAGGTTTTTAACAAGAGACTGGACAGCCATTTGCCTGAAATGGTATAGGGTTTCCTGCCTGAGCAGGGCGTTGGACTAGATGACCTCCAAGGTCCCTTCCAACTTTATTATTATTATTATTATTATTATTATTATTATTATTATTATTATTATTATTATTATTATTATTATCATCATCATCATCATCATCATCATCATCATCATCATCATCATCTGGTAACCCTATCCAAAGTATTTGAACTGGAAAACTTTTGATTGCTGAACTGAAGTAGCCAGGCAAATAGCTACAAGGATTTGTCCCAGTGGTACTCATAGCCAATTACAAGCAGGGATATTGGCAGGAGAGGGGAGGAGAAAAATGGCAAATGGTGACATATGTGTAGTCACCTGAGTGTTGTGATTGTATTTTTGTCAGGATATCTAGTGCAACTGTGTAAGTCACAGCCTTTGTGTGAATACTTCATTGGGTGTATATTATTTTTGGTGTTGCCACATTTTCTCAATGAGAGGCTATTGCAAATTAGAATGTTGAGAAGATTTAGAATGAGCTATCCCAGAAAACAGACCATCAGAATTCTAGACCATTTAAAAAAATCCTTGTGTATTTCCTAGAACAAGAAAAATGTTTCTTGAATCTAAATTTAATACATTCTGTTAAAAATCTAAGGGAATCAATGTGGTATTCAGGTGTTCAGACCCTGCATATCTGTGTAGGGAGCCTGCCAACATGTATTGAAATTATGGCTGTAGGATAGAACTTTTTACTTCTTAGTATATTAAATGATCTATGTCTGTGTGGTAGGTTTAATAGACTGGATTTATTTATTTATATTCTTGCTCAAAGCACCAGCAGTTAATATGAAAGAGAATAGTTAAATCAGCCTTCTACATACAGTATGTTAAGAAAGTGTAAAATCATACAGAGAAGGGGATGTTATTAATAGTTTATAGTTTATAGTTTATTATATTTGTATACCGCCCTTCTCCCGAAGGACTCAGGGCGGTGAACAGGGCACATATAAAATACAAGGTACAAATGTTAAAAAGAGCATTAAATACAAAGCCCAAGCTAAAACAATAAATAATAATGTAAAAAACCACAATAAAAAACCCCAACACATCCCCCATCAGGCCAGGCCGGCTTGTTCAAATAAATAGGTCTTCAGATCGCGTCGGAAGGAGCGAAGGTCGGGCGCCGTCCGGAGCTCAACCGGCAACCGATTCCATAAGTCTGGGGTGCCCACAGAGAAGGCCCTCCCCCTGGGGGCCACCAGACAACATTCTCTGACCGGTGGCACCCTGAGGAGGCCCTCTCTGTGGGAACGCACAGGGCGGAGGGAAGTTGACGCCGGCAGCAGGTGATCCCCGAGGTACTCTGGACCCATGCCATGTAGGGCCTTGAAAACCATTACCAAAACCTTGAATCTCACTCAGAAGACAACTGGCAGCCAATGCAGCTCGCGGAGCAGAGGTGTAACATGGGAGTATCGGGAGACTCCCAACACAACTCTCGCAGCTGCATTCTGTACCAGTTGGAGCCTCCGAGTGGTCCTCAAGGGAAGCCCCATGTAGAGAGCGTTGCAGTAGTCCAAACGAGAGGTCACGAGCGCATGAGTGACCGTACATAAGGCATCCCGGTCGAGATAGGGCCGCAACTGGCGCACCAGGCGAACCTGGGCGAAGGCCCCCCTAGTCATAGCCACTATATGGTCTTCCAAAGTAAGCCGCGAATCTAGGAGGACTCCCAAGTTGTGAGCCCTATCTACGGGGGTTAATAGCTCACCCCCCATGGAAAGAGATGGAATATTCTGAATATCCCGGTATGCCGGTATGCACAGCCACTCAGTCTTGTCGGGGTTGAGTTGAAGTCTGTTCCTCCCCATCCAGACCCGAACCGCTTCCAGGCAACGGGACATCACGTCGAGGGCATCACTGGGGTGGTTTGGGGTCGAAATGAAAAGCTGGGTATCATCAGCATACTGATGATACCCAACTCCAAAACCACGAATGATCTCACCCAGCGGTTTCATGTAGATGTTGAACAGGAGAGGCGAGAGGACCGACCCCTGAGGAACTCCACAAATGAGAGACCTCGAGGTCGACCTCTGCCCCCCTGCCAACACCGACTGCGAACGTCCCAGGAGATAGGAGGAGAACCACTGAAAAACTGTGCCTCCCACTCCCAATCCCCTGAGATGCCACAGCAGGATACCATGGTCGATGGTATCGAAAGCCGCTGAGAGGTCTAATAGGACTAGGACAGAGGAATATCCCCTGTCCCGGGCCCTCCAGAGATCATTCACCAGAGCGACCAATGCCGTCTCCGTGCTGTACCCGGGCCTGAAACCCGATTGGTACGGGTCTAGATAATCCGCTTCATCCAGGGCCAGAGGGAGCTGATGCGCCACCACACTCTCAACAACCTTCACAAGGAAGTGAAGGTTGGAGACCGGACGAAAGTTATTTAACACAGCTGGGTCCAAGACAGGCTTCTTGAGGAGAGGTCTCACCACCGCCTCCTTCAAGACGGCGGGGAAACTACCCTCACTCAGAGAGGCAGATATAACCGCCTGGAACCAGCCTCGTGTCCCCTCCCGAGCCGCATAAACCAGCCAGGAAGGGCACGGGTCCAATAAACATGTGGTGGAGCTCAACCTCCCCATAATCCTGTCCACTTCCTCCGGAGTCACAGAATCAAACTCCTCCCAGATAACATTGACAAGACCGCCCGTGTCCTGATTGTCAGACTCTGCCCAGTTGGAGTCCAGACCGGTCCGAATCCGAGCGATTTTGTCCGACAGATGTTGACTAAACTCCTCGGCACGACCCTGCAAGGGTTCCTCCCTCACCTCCTGATTAAGGAGGGAGCGGGTCACCCTAAACAGGGCAGCTGGGCAGTTATCTGCGGATTAATGATCATGGGATGGTTTAAACACTACTCATAACTAAAGTTCTACTAAACTGTTCTTATTTCTTATATTGTTTAATCCTCTTTTAATTTTTGTATTTATATCTTTTAACTTTTTATTGTTGTGAGCCACCCTGAGTCCTCAGGGAGAAGGGCGACATATAAATTTAATAAACCATAAACCAGTAAACCATACAATACCCAGAGAAGTAATAACTGTGATTGTTCCAAATGTATTATTAATAAATATTAGTACAGAATGATTCCTACCTCTAAATCATCGGTTGTTATCTTCAGAATTGTGTCTTGTATCTTCCATTGGAAAAAATGGAAACGACTAAGGGAAGAGCATATCAGAAAAGGAGCACTGCTTAACATACTGTATCTAGTCAGAAACACTGACTGTTGAATTTGAAAAAAAAATGCATTCACAGGGAAGAAAAGATCGCAGGCAACTGCCCAATTTCTTTCTCCCAAACAGATGCCTGCCAATGTCTAATGGAAGTCAGTGAAAGAGATGAATGTGAATTTTCTTCAGAAAACATTACTGCAGAGCAGTGCACGGCAAATGGATGTTGCTTTGATGCATCGGTGCCTGATGTCCCCTGGTGCTTCAAACCATCAGGTGAAAGAGGTAATGAGAAGTGGGCAGCAGAAAGGGAGATTGTCTATGGAGATTCTCAGTCATTCAGGTCATGGTTGTCCCTAAAGGGCTTTTCGAAAGGCAGCTGGACAGTCTTCCCCCCCCCCCTTTGTAGACGTTTCACTTTTCATCCAAGAAGCTTCTTTGGTTCTTCTTCACTTCTTCAGAACTGAAAAAGCTTCTTGGATGAGAAGCAAAATGTCTTCAGGGGAAAAAACCAAGAAAGTCAAGTGGCCTTTTGAAAAAACCCCTTTGGGAGAAAGGGAGATTGTACCTGTAGTGTATGTGAATGTTAACACTGTTCAATATAAGAAACGCGTGACAGCTCCCTTTGACAGCTGACAGCCGCACACGCAGTTTCCGATGACAGCTCCACACGAGGCTATAGTTGACAGCTGAGTTTGACAGCTGCGCACATGGTCCGCATGGATTGGAAGGACCCGAAATGGCGGGAAGTATCCTAGGACGGGGATTGGCTAGAGGCCCGCTGGCATCCCTATATAAGGGGGGAAATGTCACTTGCTTGTTCATTCCTGTGAAGCAAATAGCTGTTTGAGTTGAAGCCTGCTGTCCTCCTTCTTACCGGGAACCCGCCGCGAACACTACAGTACCCCTTCAGGCAGAACGCAACTTTTATTTTTTAAGCCACAGCCAAGCTTATTATCTGGAAAATACAGTGACCTGCATATTATTTACAACAACAGCTTCAGTAACCTATGCAAGGAAAATGATTCCACCACAAGAAAGAAAGGAGTGTGGCTATCAAGGGATCACCCGCAAAAGGTGCAAACGAATTGGATGCTGCTTTGATCTAAAGGCATCTGGAGCACCAACTTGTTTTCATCCTCCAGTAAATGATGGTAGGCAATTTTTTGAGTTCTTTAAGAGCTAAACAAAGAAAGAAAAGCAATAAAATGTATATCCACTTTCCCCCATTTTCTTTAAAACCCATCTCTCCCACCCCATCCCTTTTTTTATTCAATATACTAAAGCAGATACATCTAACCTTGGCAACTTCAAGACTTGTAGCCCGCATGGTTGGCTGGGAAATTCTGGGAGTTGAAGTCCATGGGTCTTAAAATTGCCAGGGTTGGACCCCCCCCTTCTCTAAAGTGTCTAAATAATATAACATTAAGATGATTTTTGTTGTTGTTAGTTGCGAAGTCGTGTCCGACCCATCGCGACCCTATGGACAATGTTCCTCCAGGCCTTCCTGTCCTCTACCATCTTCTGGAGTCCATCTAAGCTCACGCCAACTGCTTCAGTGACTCCATCCAGCCACCTCATTCTCTGTCGTCCCGTTCTTCTCTTGCCCTCAATCTTTCCTACCATTAGGCTCTTCTCCAGTGAGTCCTTCCTTCTCATTAGGTGGCCAAAGTATTTGAGTTTTAGCTTCAGGATCTGGCCTTCTAAAGAGCAGTCAGGGTTGATCTCCTCTAGGACTGACTGGTTTGATCGCCTTGCAGTCCAAGGGACTCGCAGGAGTCTTCTCCAGCACCATAGTTCAAAGGCTTCAATTCTTTGGCGCTCAGCCTTTCTTATGGTCCAGCTTTCACTGCCATACATTGCAACTGGGAAGACCATAGCTTTGACTATATGCACTTTTGTTGACAGGGTGATATCTCTGCTTTTTAGTGTGCTGTCTAGATTTGCCATGGCTTTCCTCCCCAGGAGCAAGCGTCTTTTAATTTCTTGGCTACAGTCCCCATCTGCAGCGATCTTGGAGCCCAGGAAAATAAAATCTGTCACTACCTCCATTTCTTCCCCATCTATTTGCCAGGAATTGAGAGGGCCAGATGCCATGATCTTGGTTTTCTTAATGTTAAGTTTCAACCCAAGTTTTGCACTCTCCTTCTTCACCCGCAACAAGAGGCTCTTTAGTTCTTCTTCACTTTCTGCCATTAGAGTGGTATCATCTGCATATCTTAGGTTGTTGATGTTTCTTCCAGCAATCTTAATTCCAACTTTTGATTCATCTAGCCCTGCCTTTCTCATGATGTGCTCTGCATATAAGTTAAATAGGCAAGGCGACAGTATACAGCCTTGCCGGACTCCTTTCCCAATTTTGAACCAATCAGTGGTTCCGTGTCCAGTTCTCACTGTTGCTTCTTGGCCCGCATATAGATTTCTCAAGAGACAAATAAGATGGTCTGGTATGCCCATCTCTTTAAGGACTTGCCAGAGTTTGTTATGATCCACACAATCAAAGGCTTTAGCATAGTCAATGAAGCAGAAGTAGATGTTTTTCTGGAACTCCCTAGCTTTCTCCATGATCCAGCGTATGTTGGCAATTTGATCTCTGGTTCCTCTGCCTCTTCGAAATCCTGCCTGTACTTCTGGTAGTTCTCGATCCACATACTGCTGGAGTCTAGCTTGTAGGATTTTAAGCATAACTTTACTAGCATGAGAAATGAGTGCAATGGTGCGATAGTTTGAACATTCTTTGGCACTGCCTTTCTTTGGAATTGGAATGTAAACTGATCTTTTCCAATCCTGTGGCCACTGTTGAGTTTTCCAAATTTGCTGGCAAATTGAGTGTAGCACTTTTACTGCATCGTCTTTTAAGATTTTGAATAGCTCAGCTGGAATACTGTCACCTCCACTAGCTTTGTTGTTGCTCAGCTTTTCTAAGGCCCACTTCACTTCACATTCTAGGATGTCTGGCTCAAGGTCAGTGACCACCTCACTGTGATTATCAGGGATGTTAAGCTCATTCTTGTATAGTTCTTCTGTGTAATTTTGCCACCTCTTCTTAATCTCTTCTGCCTCTGTTAGGTCCCTGCCATTTTGGTCCTTTATCATGCCCATTTTTGCATGAAACGTTCCTTTCATCTCTCCAATTTTCTTGAAAAGATCTCTGGTCCTCCCTATTCTATTGTTTTCTTCTATTTCTTTGCATTGTTCATTTAAGAAGGCATTCTTATCTCTTCTAGCTATTCTTTGGAATTCTGCATTTAATTGGGCATATCTTTCTTTTTCTCCCTTGCCTTTCGCTTCCCTCCTTTCCTCAGCTATTTGCAAAGCTTCCTCAGACAGCCATTTTGCTTTCTTGCATTTCTTTTTCTTTGGGATGGTTTTGGTTGCTACCTGTTGTACAATGTTGCGAACCTCTGTCCATAGTTCTTCAGGCACTCTGTCTATCAGATCTAATTCCTTAAATCTATTTGTCACCTCTACTGTATATTCAACAGGGATATGATTTAATTCATACCTGAGTGGCCTAGTGCTTTTCCCTACTTTCTTTAATTTAAGCCTAAACTTTGCAACAAGAAGCTCATGGTCTGAGCCACAGTCAGCTCCTGGTCTTGTTTTTACTGACTGTATAGAGCTTCTCCATCTTTGGCTGCAGAGCATATAGTCAATCTGATTTCTGTGTTGACCGTCTGGTGATGTCCATGTGTAAAGCCGTCTCTTGGGTTGTTGGAAAAGAGTGTTTGCTATGACCATTGTATTCTCTTGACAAAATTCTATCAGCCTGTGCCCTGCTTCATTTTGTACTCCAAGGCCAAACTTGCCTGTTATTCCGGTTATCTTTTGGCTTCCTACTTTAGCATTCCAATCCCCCATGATGATAAGGACATCATTTCTGGGTGTTAGTTCTATAAGGTGCTGTAGGGCTTCATAGAACCGGTCAATTTCATCCTCTTCAGCACCGGTGGTTGGGGCATAGACTTGGACTACTGTGATATTGAATGGTTTGCCTTGGATTCGAACTGAGATCATTCTGTCATTTTGAGGATTGTATCCCAGTATTGCTTTTCCTATTTTTTTTATTGACTATGAAGGCTACTCCATTTCTTCTGAGGGATTCTTGCCCGCAGTAGTATACCTGATGGTCATCTGAATTAAATTCACCCATTCCTGTCCATTTTAGTTCGCTGATACCTAAGATGTCAATGTTTAGTCTTGTCATCTCTTGTTTGACCACGTCCAGCTTTCCTTGATTCATGGATCTTACATTCCAGGTTCCTATGGAGAAAAAATCTTTACAGCATCAGACTTTCCTTTCACCACCAGACATATCCACAGCTGAGCGTCCTTTCGGCTTTGGCCCAGTCGCTTCATTCTTTCTGGCGCTACTAGTACTAGCCCTCTGCTCTTCCCCAGTAGCATATTGGACGCCTTCCAACCTGAGGGGCTCATCTTCCAGCGTCATATCGTTTTGCCTTTTGGTACTGTCCATAGGGTTTTCATGGCAAAGATACTGGAGTGGGTTGCCATTTCCTTCTCCAGTGGATCACGTTTTGTCAGAACTCTCTGCTATGACCTGTCCGTCTTGGGTGGCCCTGCACGGCATAGCTCATAGCTTCATTGAATTACGCAAGCCCCTTCGCCACGACAAGGCAGTAATCCATGAAGGGGTAAGATGATTAGCATATTTTATAAATATCATTGCACTGAAATAAAATAAGGCATCAAGATTTATATTAACACAATACAAAGCGAAAAAAGAAGCAAAACCAGCTTACAAGTCTACTACTTCAACTTCTGGTAAAAGTATGCTGATACCTCAAAAGAAGTTGCACGTATATAAGAGCTTCCCTGCAAAAACCAAACCAACCATCTCTTTTGTTTGCTGTGTTGGCTGAACAGAAACCAGAATTTACAGTCCATCCAGGAGAGGACTTCTGTTACTTGAAAGCTCTGGTTTGTTTTTTGTTTTTGTTTATGTTTAGCTTAAGTTTTCTTGCTAAGTATTTATCCATACCATGTTTTTAGAGATCGTCCACTCTACACTAACCCTTTTTTTAAAAAAAATGAAAAATATAAAGAAGGATGATTTTATTCATGTAACGTGACTCATTTTTCTGAATAGCTTCTCAACACTGTGTAATGGAAGGGAGCGCAAGGCTAGAATGTGGTTACCCAGGCATCACTGCAGAGGAATGCCAAGCAAAGGGATGTTGCTTCAATTCATATGACATTAATACCCGGTGGTGCTTTCATCCTCTGTCGGACACAGGTAAGTATCCAACGATTTGTTCATGGGAACCACATTTACCTGAAACCAAAGGAGAGAAAATCAATCTGAGGTGAGAATAACTTCGGGGTGGCTAGAAGGTGTGAGGGATGGAGTTGGGAAGGTGGAGAACAAACCACTTGGGACCAGAGAGGACCCATTTTGTAAACAAAAACTAGATGCCATCAACAGGTGAGCATGATAAAAGGACTGCAAGCAGCCTGCTCCAACCTAGGAGTGACATAAATTCAGCAGTTATACTTTGACATAGATGTAGATGTGGGGGGTGGGGGAAGAGAGAAAAACGTTCTAGTTTTTTAGGCTCTGTAGAAGTGGATTTTTGTTGTGCTAGCATCACTCATATTTGCAATAAAACATCTTATCTAATCAAACTGAGTCTTGACTTTCCTGGAAGTATGCTGAGTTCCTGAGGAAGAATTATTGTTGTAGTGCTTGCCATGCATCCCCGATAAGTGTAATGATTTTAATTGTTATCTTATCAGCATTGCTTGCTTTTTATTAGAATATGACTCTGTAGTACAATGTTTTTATCTCTGAAAGTTGCCATAGCAGACTTCTGTCTTAAAGGGAGCAAAGAAATATTGTAAATAAATGTATAAATTAATTCATAATAGAATATTTTATAGAATACTTTATTTGGCCAAGTGTGATTAGACACACAAGGAATTTGTCTCTGGTGCATCTCCCAGTGAACATGCAAAGTAACAGAGTGATAATAATCATAATCATAATGATACCAATAAGAAGTAAGTCTTTGCTTGAGATGGGAGATCTTTCCACCAAGATGAATCATATTGTTTTTCTACATCCATTGTTATAACAATTTCTAGATTTGAAATTTCTATATATGTATATCAGCATATATATATATTTCTATATATATATATCAGCATATATATATATTAACATCAGCATTTTCTCTCATAATGCCATTTTATTTGGGTGTCTTTGCTATTGTTCCAGCACTCTTATATCAATTTGTGCTGTGTAAATCATCACAATGCTTGAAAAACAATCCTCCTTAACATTTTCAAAATTTGGGAAGCTTGAAGATACAGGAAACAGAAAGAGGGAGTAAGATTTGTTTGTTCTCCCTTTTTTCAGCCTCTTCCTTAACCATGGCGCCATACTTGTGGCCAGTGCTTTTTTTGTAAAAAAAGAAAAAAAAGAAAAAAGGTGCCGGAACTCACACACATCATACAACCTGCCTTGCCTACCCTACAAGGTTCCATCCAAAAAAGGTGCCAGAACTCCGTTCTGGGCATTCTATGACAAAAAAGCCCTGCTTGTGGCTATATTAACTAAAATATACATGCTATTATTTCTGAGAATTCTCACAATGCTATAACCAGGGCTTTTTTTCTCATAGAACGCTCAGAACGGAGTTCCGGCACCTTTTTTGGATGGAACCTTGTAGGGTAGGCAAGGCGGGTTGTATGACATGTGTGAGTTCTGGCACCTTTTTCTTTTACAAAAAAAGCACTGGCTATAACAGAAGTACGAGCATCACTGAAAGAAGTACAATGATGCTGCTTTATTACCAAGAGAAAATATTCAAAGACACCAAGACTCAACTTCTTTACTGTAATTTTGTTTTAAGTACCTGAGAGGCTATGTGGAATGGCACCCAAGAGACGAGTGTCGTGTGGAGCTCCTGGCATCTCTGCTGATGAATGCATGGCGAAAGGATGCTGCTATGAACATTACCAATATGCCAAAACGGTCCCCTGGTGTTTCCAGACATATGAAAACAAAAGTAATTATTCTTTCTGAAGAACAAAATGGAAAGAAATGTGATTTGTTTGAAGATGCTTGCAAAGTGAAGGGCAAAAGACATAACATTCGTATGGAGATTTGCTCATATTCTTTGTATTATTGTAGTAAATGTTTAGTGTTGAATATTTTGAGGGTATTTTGCTTTACTTCTCACTTTTTCAGAAGGAAGAATTATAGCATCGTTACTAAAGTTTTCGAAGAATAAATCAACAGCAAATTCATATTTTTACACAATTCCTGAATGATAAATAATATCCAATTCACTGAATGTAATGCAACTGTGTCTGGACTAAACATTCAAAATTTAAACAATTTGAAAGTACATTAAGATTTGTACTCAATGAACAGATTCAAAGCTTCGGTTGTTGGATAGAGTCTTACCACTTCTTGGATAGAGAGCTGTAAAGGCACGTACACAAATATACCCTTGATATGTTAGCCATATAGGTGGTCCAAAATAGGGGAACTAGATTTTTAAATAGGAACAGAGCAAATACAACCATACTTACTTCATTTGAACACCTTTCCAATTCTAGGTGCAATTAAAGCAGAGGTCCCCAACCTTTTGGGCACCAGAGACTTGTTCCATGGAGAGAGGTTTCTCTGCGTACAGGAGGGGGCATGGTTTCATGTACTGCCTGCATCCCGTGGATGGGGCTTTGCTTGTCTGCGCGGCCCGGTTTCTGGCATGTCATGGACTGGTGCCGGTCCAAGGAGCGTGGGTTGGGGACCCCTGCTTTAAAGCAATACAAGTATCCCTTATTTAGCTTCATACAATGACTGTTTGCAGTTATGACAGTGATAAAAAAGTAACTTTGTGACCAATCCTCACATTTATGATACTTCCAAATTTCTAAAGCAAAGGAAAGCTGAATTAAGATCATAAGCACAGTCATGTTTTCACTTAACAACCATTTTGTTTAACAACTGAGTTGCTGGTCCCAATTGTGGTCACTAAATGAGGACTACCTGTAATTAGCTTGAATTCTAAGTATTGTAAAGGTCAACCACTTCAGAATGCTTTTAAAATGAGCAAAACTGGTTTTCTTCCAGATTAGTATAAACATAAAAGCAAGTCTTCTTGGGAACTTCATACCATCTGAGACTTGTCATATCCCAATTCTTTCAGTTATCCAGACTTAAAGAAACTGGACTTTTCCCATGGCTTTTGTTGCTTTTATTTAATTGAATTTTAATTGTTTCTCACATTGGGATTAGTGTTTAAGGGTATACTGTATATTTTCCCTCTTTCCTCTTAGATTTAAATGAACTTTCGAAGACATGTTTCCTATATTCTGTGAGTGCATTTCAGAAGGAAAATGTATTTTGATTAAATGCAAAATGGGATGTTACTCATATCTGAGACATTAATTTCCATATTGCTAACAATGGGGGGGGGAGTTTGTACTAGCTAGCAGAAAGTACCAGAAAGAAGAGAGTAGAAAGTTTTTTAAAGAAGTATCTGGATTGAGGTTTTTTGTTTTTTTTAAAGGTTTGCCTTCTTAGTTTTCTAAAATTTGTTTCATCTGAAACTGTTCAATATTTGACAGCTGGCTAATGACCATCTTGGCTAATATAAACACCTGACTGACATTTATTATTTTTCCCTTGCAAATATTATCCGGATAGCTCTACCACATATCTAATAACAATCTAAATAACATTTTCTAATTACTTAAGGTGGAGCTAAACAGGGTATTTGTTATCTGAATGAAGTATAAACATTGTGGTATAAAATAAGCTCCATTTATGCCATATTATACTCTCTTTGATCCAAATCCCTACTTTCCAAGAGTTGTGTGCTATGGAGAATCAGAAAAGGGTCTGGTTATGTCTAATTATTTTAATTCTAGGTTGCAGCGTACTGCTCGAAGGAGTAAGACCTCCACGTAAGTACTTTAAACTAGCATTTTACTGCAATGTTTTAGTACATGGAAGACACTAAATATGATATTTAACTCACCTAATATTTAGACAGTTTTAACTCATTGTCAATATTTTGAATCTTCTACACAATCTTATTTCTGCTCGCTAAGCTTTATCGGTTTGACAGTCATTCATCAGTTAGGCAGCAGTCCCAAACCCCTGGGCTGTAGACCACTGCCACTCCGCGGTCTGTTGGGAATCAGGCTGAGCAAGAGAAAGGCGAGTGTGTGAAGCTTCATTTGTGCAGGCACAGGAGCTTGCTTGCCTATGTGAAACCATCCCCGCCCTTCCTCCCACCACCTCTGCTGCTTCTGGTCTGTAAAGCCAGAAAAGTTGGGGACCGCTGAATTAAGGATTAAACTATGCATGCATGCTTTACAGTATAACATTTTAAAACAGAAGTTACAAAGGGCTGTACAGCTTTCTTAGTCCAGGAATTCATATTAAAGCATCCCCAATTGATGAGTCTCTAGCCTGTCATTGAACGTATCCAGTGAAAAGGAGCTTATCATTTCTGCAGGTGATAACATTATTCCAGTGTAAAATTGCTCTTATTGTAACAACTATTATTCCATGTCTTGCTTCTCTGCTTATTGGGAAACAGCTATATAGAAGAAAACTACATTTTCTAGGTAAAGAGCAAAGACACGTTTATTTATTAGCATTACAAGCAGATAAAGAAAAATACAGTGCTGGGAATGTGAATTGTAGACATAGGGAAATAGGTAATAGTTTCTCAGTGAAATCCAAAGTCCCATGAACAATGCCAATTGTATCTAGTTATTCTTTCTCTACAGGAATTATACAACAGAAGATTAGGGAAAAATCACAAAGGAACCCCAGCATCTCTCTCTTGTGCTGAGGCAGAGAGATTCCAGCACTTGATTCTTTGAGTTGTTGCTTCCTCCACAGAGAACTTCTTATAATCCAACATCTTCTACTGATTTGGACTCATAGGTTTGGTCTCATAGGTTGGTCTGAAAGACCATGCCGGTTGGACAGCATGAAGGCTCAGTACATGCAGATGACAGTAGGTTAGGAAGGCTGCATTAAAAGTTAACAGCCATGTGGTTTGGTATAATATTGCAGGTTTAAGGGTTTTCCAGCATGACTGAATCCAGAAAGTTGAAGCTTAAGAGGAAACATGGATTAGCTCAGTAACAAGATCCCTTGGCTTGGATTGATTTTACTAACAGACTGGAACAATGTGCCATTTAAAAGGTGTCTTTTAAAAGAAAATAACCATGAAACAGCCAATTATTATATTAATCTTTCACAGCAATGTTTAAAAATAGGAATTGTGGACAGTAGGGCAGCATATTAACTCACTTGTTAAAAGTTTAAGTGGGGAGACACTTTTTCTGCATTTCTGAAGTTCTGCATTTTTATAAAAATAGTACTCCAACATTCTTTTTGCGATACGCACGATGCTGGCTTCCACGGTGATAGCTAAAAAAATCATTTGCCATACATTGGTAACATGGGATAACCATGAGTTTTGTCTTTTGACAGCAAAATGCCGATGTCACGTTGATCCCCACAAACGAACCAACTGTGGACCTCCCGGGATCACTCGCCAGCAATGCGAAAATAAAGGATGTTGCTTCAATTCAACAGTGCCAGGAGTCCCTTGGTGCTTTAAACCAACCCCCCCAAAATGTAATCGATCTATGTGATAATAAATCAGACTTTTCCAGTTCTAAAATGATATCCAAATTGGTGGAATAGATAAGAACTTTGAAATAGCTATCTTGCTGGCAGTAGCAGTGAGACAATATCACTGATACACATGATGCTGGCTTCCATGGTGATAGCTAAAAAAAAATCACTTGCCATACATGGTAACATGGGCTAACCATGAGTTTTGTCTTTTGACAGCAAAATGCCGATGTGACGTTGATCCCCACAAACGAACCAACTGTGGACCTCCCGGGATCACTCGCCAGCAATGCGAAAATAAAGGATGTTGCTTCAATTCAACAGTGCCAGGAGTCCCTTGGTGCTTTAAACCAACCCCCCCAAAATGTAATTGATCTATGTGATACTAAATCAGACTTTTCCAGCTCTTAAATGATATCCAAATTAGTGGAATACATAAGAACTTTGAAACAGCTATCTTGCTGGCGGTAGCAGTGAGACCATATCACAGGTTCTTTAGTTTTTTTAATTGTACATTAGAGTGACCCAGACTCAAGAGAAACAGAGAAGTACTGGACCTTGGACAGATGGTTTCTTTATATCTTACTCTAAGAGTTGGAGAGATGTTTCATTTTATCAAAACAAACAGAAAGTTTTTCTCCTCGTGGCCCAAACCCCCAAATTCATGTTTTATATATAGAAATCTATTCTCTAAAATAATATATAGCTTCAATGATAGAGGCAAGCTTGAAAGTTAGTTGAAGAGTATTGAAATATTATCAAAATTATACAGTGTATGTAAATCCATTTTCCAAACTACCCCTAGTTGATAGTTTGTTAATTATTGAGGTCACGAATAGAGATAGCTGAAGTTCAGGAAAATAAATAGATCTAAAGATGTTCTAGATAAAGTATCTAAGCAAATTTGTGATAATTAAAGATGCTGCCTGCATGAGCAAAAACTCTAAGCAAAAAATTTGGTCTGTGTAGTACTACTTCAACTCCAGGAGTTTCAGTGGAAGACTGCTAATGTAACACCTGTTTGTATCTCTTTAATGTAGCCACATCTTTTCTGGGATCATACAGCTGTGGCTGCCACACATCTGCTTTAAAGAGTTATAGACAGGTGTTACATTCCCACACCTTCATTTTCAAACTTCTCGTTTGGAACAAATCTCAACCACTGTACAGGACAATCAGATTTAGTTAAAACTGAATTGTTACAATCAGGGTCCATCAAGAGAACTCTTCAAAGCTATCCATTAGATTTTGAGTTCTACTGACACATGCACACCTGATTTTACCTTTTGAAAGAGAAATGAGGCAGGAGATCTGTGAGATTAATTTATATTATGCCTTAGGCCATGGGCAGTTTTAATTCTTAAATATGAGTCAGCATCTAAAAAGTATTGTAATGCATTTTGAACTGTAGGCATTCTTTATTATGTCAGGCCATTGTAATTTTGATTACAATTTTAATTATAACTATACACTGCTTACTAAATTTTGTCTGAAAATAGTATGTCTTCTTACCCTATTATTTCATGTACATAGTTAGAGGTTGAAGTCTGCTAAATAAATAATTCTCTTGGCTGCTAGTAATTTCTGGATAAGAGAACATTGCTTAGAAGTAACACAACTATATGATAAAGTCTTTTTTGGGAAATAACAGAACCCAAACTGCTTTTGACAATCATTACAACCCAAGCCCACTTAGATGAGTTATTATTCAGAGGTTCCTTAAGGTGAGATATTTAAATACTTCAATATAGTTCTGAAATGATTTCCTAAACAACACAGCATAGTTTGCAACACATGTTATGAAGAATATAGGGTTTTGTTTTGCATTTCTCAGTGATTTGATACATGTTTTATTAAACCTATTACTTCTAACTGCTACAATATTTTTAGTTCTTATTCCATCTGCTCAGATGAATTGAGAATTATTATAATGGAACATAATAAAATATAAGTTTAATATTCCTGCCCTTAGTGGATTTTGAATGAGCAGATTCCAGATATCTCTCTGAAATAATGGATAGTCCATTGTATCTGGATAGTCTAGATAAGGCAGTGATATTTGCATATATTTTGTTAAATTTTTACTCAATTTCTGTCATTCTATCTCATTTTAGTTATGACATCATTGTGCAAATAATACACATTGAGACAAAATATAATTTTCATCATTTGCAAAATGACTTATGTAAATGTAAATTATGTATTTTTTCAGATTTAATGGACATTCAGAACTAATAAAGGCTTCTCCTTCTGAATGGTTCATTAAACTGAGATTTTAAATCAGTCTCCATTACAGTCAGAGAAATCCACGGTAAATGCATGCATGGCCCACTAATCTTGAGTTAATTTATTTTCCTAACAGATAAAAAGGTGTGTCCTACAGATGTAAAACTCCGGAAGAACTGTGGCTATCCAGGAATCCCGGCTCATGAATGTGCAAAGAGAAAGTGCTGCTTTGAGAGCAAACCACCTGGTGTCCCATGGTGCTTTTTTCATGTCAGTGTGGAAGACGGTAAGGAACAAGTATCAGTTTTGATGAATGCAACAACCTTTTATAGGAGACACATGCTAAGATACTTTCTGGCATATAGTACAGTATAGTTTTCCATTGTGAGCAGAACTCCTCATTTAATTGCATTTGCTTACAGTACCTTAGAATTAAAATGATGTATGCACATTTAATTTTTATATCAGTGTTTTCCCCTGTTTCCTAGTTTATAATCTGCTAGCAGGAGTTTTTTGGGGTGTGTGTTTTGTCTTACCTTCGTGGAAGGGGAAATTATTATTATTTATTTTTATACTAACTTAAGTCTGTTTTAGGGCTTATGCTACAGTTTGGGTAGAGATTCCCATCTCAAAATGACAGGACACAATGTCACCAATTTCAATTATTATAGCCTGGGAATTGTACATCATAAAAAAAAGGGTCTGCATGGGTTTCCCAGGCACTTTGTCTTCTCAAAACCTCAGGTTTCAAATTATTCTAGAAGTAAAAAAAAAGAGAGAAAGAGAAAACATTTTGTTTAATTTTCACTTTATTCAGAAACTGCTACAAACTCTGCAATCTATGAGCCATTTTCTTAAGACATAGACCAAGGGTCTCCGAACTTGGCAACTTCAAGATTGGTGAATGTCAACTTCAAGATTGGCTGGTTGGGGAATTCTAGGAATTGAAGTCCACAAATCTTAAAGTTGCTACATTTGGAGACCCCTGACACAGAGGACTGGTTGCTTTCATCAAAAAGCCATGGTTCTGATTCTGAATGCAGCTAGATTCACTTAAGACCCTCAAGCTTTATATCTACATTTTGAGAACAGCTCCAGCATTGCAGGCAGTGATGTATGTTTGGCGGGTTGTATCCCGAGTGCCACGTAACAGAGTGAGCGCCTGTTACTCGTCCCAGCTTCTGCCAACCTAGCAGTTCGAAAGCACGTAAAAATGCAAGTAGAAAAATAGGGACCACTACGGTGGGAAGGTAACAGCATTCCATGAACCTTTGGTGTCTAGTCATGCCGGCCACATGACCACGGAGACGTCCTTGGACAAGCACTGGCTCTTCGGCTTCGAAACAGAGATGAGCACCGGCCCCTAGAGTTGGAAACGACTAGCACGCATGTGCGGGGGAACCTTTACCTTTTTACCTTTATGTATGTCTCACTAAGGTGGAATTAGAGATGAGATTGAAGGGAGAAAATGATACTGGGCTAAGGATCATAGTGATAAATATCAATGAAACCAATATTTTTGATTATGCTTTTGGTCTTCTGAATGCTACAGCCCATTACCAATGAGTGGCATGTATGCCTGGGGCAGGAGTAGGCAACTTTTATGACTCATGGACTTCAACTCCCAGAATTCCTGAGTCAGCTATGCTGACTTTTATGAGTCATAAAAGAGCCGAGGTTGCCTACCTCTAGTCTAGGGCAAATTGTGATGCAAGGTGTACTGCAATGGGAGGTTCTGAACCCCAACTTTTTGTACTTGCATCTTAACTTTATATGCTAGTGTGTACAGGTTGTCCTCGACTTATGACCACAATTGAGCCCAACATTTCCATTGCTAAGCAAGGCAGTTGTTAAATGAATTTTCCCCATTTTATGACCTTGGCCACTGTTATTAAGTGAATCATGTGATCCTTAAGTGAATGTGGCTTCCTCCATTGACTGCTCCTTGGAAGCAAATAGTGAACACATGAGCCCGGGACAGTGCAACTGTCTCGGGGGTCATGTAATCACCATGTGCTAAATATATGCAATAACCGTGTGCTAAATACATGCCAATTGCTAAGTGCCCAAATTTTGACCACGTGACTGTGGGGATGCTGCAATGGTTGCCAGTGTGAAAACCAATCATAAGTCACTTTCCCCATGCTGCTGTAACTTCAAAGAGTCGCTAAACAAATGGCTTAAGTTGAGGACTAGCTGCAAATCATGGACTTTGGGTTATGATGTCAGGATTCATATTCATATTCATGACTTCCCATGTAAGTGCCTGACACAACACTGGAAAACACTGAGTAATGTAAAGCCAATTGGAAGGGACCCTTGTTAAGTTGTTGTGATGTTAACAGATTTGATATAAGCCAATTCTGAATGATGCAGACAAAAGAGGCTCTGAAACCAGCACCAGAGGAAGAAGGAAATTAGTGTGATAAATATTTCAGAGACAAAAACATGCAGTTATGGTTCTAGTAAAATATGTGTTGTTACTTTTTTGGGGGGGAGGGTTGATAGAAATAGAAATAAGAGAGAAAAGCTGAAAAAAGCTTGACTTTTTTTCCCTTTTTCTTTCTTTTCAGAGTGTTAAAATGATGCTTCAGGAAGGAGCTTTCACAAAGAGCGTGCTTTCAACAGAACTATTCAAGCACAATGTTATCCCATGTACTGTAGTAACTTTGGTTTCCACGATACATTATTGCACCTTAATTGTAGACACTTAATTACAGATTTTGTCACTTCTTTACATATGCTAAAGGCAATCATGATGATAAGAAAGCAATATCTTTTATGTTTATGAATGCATTACAAATTTGCCTCTTGTGTTGATATCCAGGTAGTAGCCTATACACGAGACATTAACTTTTTGTAACTGAAAATTTCATTTGTGACCTCCTTCTATGATTAGAAATATACCACTTAAATAATATGCTATTAAATCATGCAAAACAAATTGACCATGACTGTTTGTCCTAATAGACCATCTAGTATGCTTTATGAAGTTTACTATAAATCCTTGTCAATGATAAAAAGCTTCTGACATATTAAGTAACAGCAGATATTGAATGAATGAATGAATGAATGAATGAATGAATGAATGAATGAATGAATGAATGAATGAATGAATGAATTTCAGAACTCCCTCTCCTTTGGGGCAGCAGTTTCACCCAATTTGGAAATCAAGAGGCAAGCAGGAAGTTTCTCCTGTACTTCTTCAATTACCCAACCTGCAACGTCTTCCCCACCTACCAAGTTCCTCTCTTTCTCAGTGTTAGTTACCATCTGCAGAAAACGTATTGTGCAGCTGTATTGAATACACACTGAGTAGCAGGCCCATACTTACATACTGTATAGACAACCATCCAAACTCAAGCAGTTTCTCACAAGCAACAAAAAAAAGAACACAACCATGTTGCCAAGATGGAAACCAGATTCTGCAACAGATCCTTTGTCCCCAAATCTACACCACAACAGCACTATCACAAGCCCAATAATATATATATTCAAGACTACAAGTACTGTTACAAGCTTTTCCTTCAATATGATATCTGTCATCAGCTGCCAGGAGTGCCATTCTGTATTCTACATAGAACAAATGGGCAACATTTGCACACAAAAAACTACCGGTAATAAACACAAGTTTGACATCAAGACTCACACATAAAAAAATAATATCAGAGCCTTCTAATCTCCCAGGATGTTCTATAGCAGACATGTCAAACCCAAGGCCTGGTGGCCAGATCCGGCCCGTGAAGTGGTTTCTTGTGGCCCGCGAAGCCATCCTGGAAACAGGGAGGGAACGGCCCCCACTGCCTTGGCTCTGGCCCAGAGACCCTACTTCTGCCAGAGACCCTCAGATCTGTCCCACTCCTGCCCAGGCCCCCATAGGCACCCTTGATGCGAACAATGTAGAGCTGGCCATGCCCACCCAGTAGGCCATATGCACTCTAGCCACACCCACCCAGCAGGCCACGCCCACTCTGGCCCTACCCACCTGGCCCCTTGAGGGCAACCACAATGCTGATGTGGCCCTCAATGAAATTGAGTTTGACACCCCTGTTCTATAGCAAACCTCCAAGTTATGGCTTTAAGCACAGAGTGAAAAATTGTTGAACTCATATACATCAAAAGAGTTCACACAATCTGAACTCCCAACACGATTTTTTTAACATGCTATGAATTTTAATTGATGCACGCTTGCAATCTGTCTCACATGTAAACAGCATTTACAGAACCATCTTATCTCCTCCTCTCTTCCCCTCCATCCCACCCAATTTAAATCCTACATCAGTCCTGCCACTCTATGAAGTAGCCTGCCACTAATAATAAACATTTTATAAGTGATATTAGAAAAAGTACCACCAGGAACCTTTTAATAAAAGTGATTCGAAGAGGTACCACCAGGCTCCTGGTGTTTTTTTGCCTGGAATCTTTGGTGTGTGAATATTCTTTCCAAAGAATCAAATTCTCAAGCTAATTCCTCCAGCACTGACAGTCTGGATATGTTCTACCTCAATTTTTTTTCCACCTTCTACCAAGAAGGGAGGGTAAGTTAGGGAGACTGTATAATGCTCTTTCAATAGGAATGAATGGTGAAAAGCTAGGTCTCTCTTCAGACACTACAGTTTAAAAGATAAAGGATTGATTTTGCTCTCATGAGAATGGTCCAAACCCCCCCCCCCAAAAACCCTTCAATTTCAATTCCTAGAGGGTCATATAAAAGGGAGAAACCTGGTAGAAAGCCAAATATGATCTCCAAAAGTGATTGGGTGGCCTGTCTGATGAAGGGGGACAGCAGAATGGTTAGAGGAGGCTTTGCCTTTGGCTGGCTGAGCAATGAGCTCCCTGAATCTCCTAGAGGAGTCTGCAATCAAATCACAGTAAGATCCTTTCATTTTGTAAATGAAATTCTTAGAATATACACGATTGTGGAAGATAATTACCACAAGAAGAACTTGAAAGGTGAAGTGGTGCTAGACACATCCAGAGCTACGGAAAACCAATGGATGAATGATAAAATGGCAATTTATGTAACATGTTTGAACATTTCACAGTAATGTAAGAATGAAGTACAGAATTTCCAGAAACCTGCCGCTTGCTGTCAGAGAGAGCATTGTTTTAAAAGATGAGGTGAATAAAGACCTCATTATGAAGCTTTCAAGTCCTTCTCAGGAAGCACTCAAAATATTTGTCAGGTGAACTACAACAAGCAAAGCTAATATGAGAGAGCAATGCAAACGTATTTCTTTAGCTGGTTCTTCCTCACCTGAGGAAACTTCAAGTCAAGAGCAGTTTTCAGGCATTGTTCCTCATGGCTCAAACATGGAGGAACAGAATAAGGGAAACAATGGGTTCTTGTGACCACAAACGTGTTTGATAATTATCTAAGACGTTAAACAAGGTGTAAGAAATGTTGCTGCAATAATCTATTACATATGGTTGTCTTTTTGGTAATCTATGTCTCTCTTTTTTTGGCCAATTAGTGGAACTAGAACAGGAAGAAGGAGGGCTTTCTGAACCGTATAAATGAGCATGTCTACCTTCATTCTGTGGTGTGGATTTCTGAACACCCACATCAAGAGTGGTAAGTTATATACAATCCACAATGAATTAGGTGAGCATTTTATAAGACATTTGATTTGCATTGACAGAATCAGTTTAATCCAATTGGATCAGTTTTATATCAAGAAATAGGTCTATCTTAAATATGCTATGACATTTGTGAGGACCTGATGTTGTTGTTCAAATATTTAATGTATATGTGGCATAATTTTTCAGATATTTGTAACACAAACTGGTTCTTCCTTTCAGATATTATTTTTGTCTTGAATTCCTAAAAGACTATATCATTATGAACTTTATTCAATTTCCAGTTTTTATTTTTGCCATTAAGAAAGCGCAACTCCCAAGAAAAAAATGCCTTTTCTGTCTTTATTCTTTGGCCTTGCTGGATTAAATCAAAAGAATATAAATTCACTATTTTTGTGCTAGTAATTTTCCTGGGGATAACTCAGAAATTGGTTTGCTCTGGGTGCTTATGCAGTTATCCTATGTTCTTCTTCTTGTTCATCTTCTTCTCCTTGGTGAATTAGGAGGTCCAGTGTTTAACTCCGATCTCTGCACCAATGGTCATGTCTTTCTTCTTTCCTCCATCAACCACACAGAGAATAATGTAACGGAGTCTTTTTTATAGAAATCTTACAAGAGTTACAGTTAGGAAAGTGTGAAGCATTGCAAAATTAATACTTTATTAACACAGCTGAGCTTGAATCAAAACTTACTTTGCAAATGCGTATCTGCAATTACTATGTTTAGTTTTTAAATCACAGAAGATACAGTACACCATAATGTTCTTATGTCCTCCCTCAGCTCTTCCCTCCCTCCCTCTCTTTTCTTTCATTGCAATCACACCATGTACCACACCTTCCATATTACCACAAAGACTATTTAGATGCACATTTTCATATGGTTTCCTTTGCATATTTAGAGGACACATGCAGGAATCTTTTAACTCTAAGATGTTTAAGGTGTTGTTGAGACTAAGCACTTAGGCATTAGACCACTTCTCTCCCCCTGGAGTTCCAGCAGTAGAAAAAGTGTTTGAATACTTTGCAACTTGCTTTGCAGGAATCAGATCACACACAGAGAGACCAATGCTCTGGAATTCTTCAATAAATCTGACTCTTGGTGAAGATTGACATTCAAAATGAACTGCAAATGGCTCTGGTTCCTGACCATTGCTCTGATATTGGGATTCAGCTCTCTGACAGATGCTAGAATACCCTTTAGACCTAGACCACCACGTAGACCACATAAAGGTAAAGGAGTCCTTGCAGATTTTACCCCACTAGTCGTTGCTGACTCTAAGGGGCGGTGCTCATCTCTGTTTCAAGGGCCCATGAACCAGTGCTGTCCGAAGACGTTTCTGTGGTCACGTGGCCAGCATGACATCACAGAGCGCTGCTACCTCTCCACTGAAGTGGTACCTATTTATGTGCTTGCGTTTACATACTTTCAAATGGCTAGATTGGTAGGAACTACAGCAAGGACAGGAGCTCACCCCATTGCATGACGCTCAGATCTTGAACCAGTATCTTAACCCCTGGGCCATTGCACAGCCCTAGACCAACACATAAGCCAGCCACCAATTCTAAATGTTTTTATAACTTTTAGACTATTAAGGTGACCCCAACAGTTCATTCTGCAATTATGTTCCTTTTCCATAGCATTTCAAAGCCATATGCCTATATGAACATTTTGTTACTTAGTCAGAGGAAAAAATAAGCCTGGAATGCAGTAGTGACAGGATCGAATGTCATTCTTTATATAAGAATAAGAAAGCAGAGCAGTTATATCACATTTGCCCATGTGACATTGGTACTTCTGGAATTCAGAGGACTCAGCATTTGGCCCACTGAGCATCCTAATTGCTGACTAGTTATTTCAACATTCCTGAAGGCCAACTTGGGAATTAGTTCCTTTGGAGTTCAAAGGTAGAAGAGCGTGACTTTATTTGAGTGACAGCTGTCTCACACAGCAGATGTTGAAGACGAACTCCAAAAATGTGTAGAGGGGGTGTGGTCCTTTTTTTTTTTTAAATTCTATTTATATCCCGCCCTTCTCCGAAGACTCAGGGCGGCTTACAAGCTTAGCAGTAGCCTTCATTCTATGTATATGCCTGCTTATTAGGGCTTTCACACACACACCCCCAAGCGGCATTATTACAAAGTCAGCTTAATTGCCCCCAACAATCTGGGTCCTTGTGCTTCAAGCTTCTTATAGCAGTGAAAAACTAAACTTTTCACTTCACCCACTCTGGATAGGCCCTGGAGGAAGCAAACCAGATGCTGACATCTATTTTACATTCAACATTGAGGTTCCAAGAAGAAAAGTCAAATCAGTCAATTAGATGGCTTAGATATATTTCTTTGGTGCTTAATTTGGTAAAAATTAAGAGTGATAAGACCAAACATTAGAATTTGGTGGCATTAGCTGTATTATTGTTTAATTTGAAATTTAAGTCTAAGTATTCCTTCTCCAACCTGATGCCCTTGAGGTGTGTCAATTCAGATGTGGCATCAGGTTTGAGGCGACTGCTCTAGGCTTGGGACGCACAAGTTCTAGAATACGCCTATGAAGAATTTTCACCTGGAAGCCAAAGAAATATTTTAGTGGTATGACTGCCAGCCTATACTTTTAAAAAAAAAACACCTTATAGTTCCGCATCATGTTGTACTAAATACAAATTAAACCATTTCTATAGACTTGAATTCTATACTTCTCTTAGGTAAGAATTGCAACGTAGCTCCAAACAGAAGAAGAGATTGTGGATATCCTGGAATATCAAGAAAAACATGTATAAACAAAAACTGTTGTTTTCGTACCAGGCCCCGGAATGCGAAATGGTGTTTTTATCCCAGGTGAGTAATACATTTCTGTGGGACATTTGCTTTTTCCTTTGTAGCCTTCTTGCAAAAAAAAAAGTATTTGCAAAAAGAAGAATGAAACTGGGTGTAATTAAGGAATTTGTTAGCGTGATTTCCTACTACTGCCACCTGGTTTTCATGAGGCTGAGTGAGCTGATGTGGCTGACTAAACATGGATCCCCTTTGTCTCTCTTGAAATGTTTAAGCAGATGGAAGAAGGGGACACACAGAAGTAGCTTCATGCTTCTTTTAAAGAGTCAGGATAGGCCACCCAGAGCCACTCCGAAATGAGATAGGCACCAGATAAATTTAACAAGTGAATAAATATGTGACAATTTAACTGATTTCTTGTTTGCTCTTCTCCTTCAGATAATTACAACAAAATGGAAGCTGGAATCAAGAATAATTTGAATGGAATTCGCAAAATGAAAGAAAGATGGACGTCACATAACAATGGCGTGACATGTTATCTGCTCTTTATCTAATGTCTTGTAGCTTTTCTTGCAGGAGGTGAGATACAATAGGCATCTCCTATTTAATAAATCATCTAGCAGAAAATTCAGTTCTCCTGCCAAAATATTTGGATGGGGACATATTAAAGAAGTATGGATACTTTCATATGACTTCAGTAATTTTCCACATTTATAGTATTCTAAAGACATATTTGCTTACTGCAGCCTGACTAAGCATTTCTGACCCTCTCAGCTCCACGCCTTTATTGTTAAGCTTTGCTATCACTCTAAGATCTCGTCTTTTCAGCAATATATGTATGGAACATACATGCGAAAGACATTAAAACATGATTGAAAAAACGTCACAGGTTGCATGTTATTTTCAACATACGACTAATTCTCCATTTTCCTCTCGTTCTGCCCCAATTTAGCTTTTAAAATTATAAATAACTGTAAAAATGTAACTTAGCTAAGCAGAAGAGTCATTCAGATCCTGGCCTATGGGTCAGCAGAATTCCTACCGAGTTTCTCCAAAAATAAGACCTGGTCTTATATATATATTTGCCTCCAAAAGAGGCAGTAGGTCTTACTTTCGCAGAATGTCTTATTTTTTTCCTGACACCTTCCTCGCCTCACGGTGGCGGCACCAACAGCCCCATCCATCAGGAGCCCGCACAGCTGCTAGCCTGTTTCTGTGGCCACTCATGGCCTCTCGTGGCAGGAAGCCACATGGCCCACCATGCTATGTTGCTGCCACGAGGTGAGGCAAATGGGGGAGGGGGTAGAGTTACCTTTTCGCCCAGAGGGAGACTGGAACCTTCGTCTGCTTGCAAATGGGGTGGTTGGAAACCGAGACATTCACTCCATTTCCGACCACCCCATTTGCAAACAGATGACGGTTCCAGTCTCCCTCTGGCCGAAAAGTGTTTGGATGCCTATGGGGTGCCCAAACACTTTTCACCCAGATGGAGAAATGATGGAGACTGGAAGCTTGTGTCTACTTGCAAACAGGGCGGTTGGAAACAAAGTGAATACCTTGGTTTCCAACCGCCCCATTTGCAAGGAGACGAAGGTTGCATCTCCCTCTGGGCAAAATGTGCGTGGCATGTCCAGATCACCTGCCTCCCACCTGCCTCCGCACTGGATTTACCTGCGCTGCTCCAAGGAGCCAGTGGCTGTGGCTGCTGCCGAACATTGTCATCCCCTGCATGTTCACCACCCCTGGTTCTGGCCAACTCCCGGGGCTTATTTTTGGGGTAGGGCTTATACTAGGCCCACCCCCACAAATCAGGCTAGCAATTATTTTCAGGGTAAGTCTTATTTTGGGGAAAACATGGTATCTTCTGATCCTTGTACTTCTCTAGCTGTTATAATAGATATAGGGGGGGCAACCTGAGTATCCCCCAGCACTTCTTTGCTCATTGGAGTACTTGCAATCAGTGACAAATGGCAAATTTGGCCATTTTGGGATTTAACACCTGATAGTGTGAGTTTGGACTATCTTATAGGTTTAAGGGAGGGTAAGAGTCATAATGGAGGGACCTCCCACTCCCATCTTGAAGTTCCCTCTCAAAATGTTAATCTAGCTGTATCCAGGAATGACACCAGATGGTATTTTTGTGGCCCTTTGGAAGTTCAACAAACATTTACAAGCCGAAGTTAACATTCTAAGAATGGAAACTTGCAGAGAACTCTAGAACAATCTACTTCCCCTCTGACGATTCCAATCCAGACATTCCTGAGGACGTCTGGCAGTTTTCCTGACATTACTCCTCCAAACCAGAAGTGAATTTGTGGTATTCCAAAACAGACCTGGCAAACTATGAACCACTTGAGAAGGATTAATTTCTACCCCCAGAATCAATGAGCTGGGCATGGCCCAGATGAAGAACCGAACATTCCAGAATTCTCTGAAGCACTCTGTTCCTGGAACAGCAGGCTTTGCAAATATCATGGGTGACGGGATGTTTAGTTGTTCTTTGCTGTCCTGGAGCATAAGGTGATGGGAAGAGATGCAATAGAAGCAGAACAAGGATCAGCAATCTGTGCAACAAACTTTCTAGTGTGATTTTTCCCCCCCAAGCTCATGGATAGTTGGAAAATACTTCAGTTCCGGAGAGGCAATGGCCAATAGAGTTTTGCAAGACTCGTTTCCAGCAGTGTATATCCCAAAGTGTCTTTCATTCCGTAAAAACAAACTTCCACATTTTCAAAAAATATATGTCAATAAAGCCCTCTAAACCTAAATAAAAAGAAAGTTATTTGAAGATGACACGCATTCTATACATAATGTGCAAAAATCTACCACTCGTGTTCTCTCTTGTTTATGTTTGCTTAAATGAAGGAGAACATACATTGATCAGGAACATTTTCATCCTCTTTTGTTTAGTAAAGTCATTTTACTCCACTAAGGCCCTTTTTCCCACAGACCCCTTCCATAAACCCAACTTTTTGTTCTCACTGGGAGGTTGAACAGATAAAGCTCCAAGATTTGATTAACTATTTACTTACTTATACTTGTATTTACTTATTGTAAATATTCATTTTGTAAATGAAATATTTAGAATATATATGATTGTGGAAGATAATTACCACAAGAAGAACTTGAAAGGTGAAGTGGTGCTAGACCCATCCAGAGCTACGGAATGTCAGCTTTGGTCTTTTTCTTGTAAGGTATTAAACGAAATAGAATTCACTGAGCCTTTCTTAACTTGCAGACCATAATTGCATGTGCTTTTTTCCCACCACATCCTTTGTACATGGAATTAACCTAAGGCACAGATCTGCAACCCACGGCTCCGGAGGCACATGCGGCTCTTTCAGCCTTCTCCTGCGGCTCCCAGTCCTCTGCCATGTGCAGTCCCAAAAAAAAAAGTGGGACTAAAAAAGTTCACCCAATCAATTCAAATATGCAGGGTAGGTGCATATCTCGCCTTGGCTCCACTCTTCAGTCAAACCCTGTTCTGTGCATGCGCGCATGTACACGCATGTGCACACATTTTTTTGCAGCTCCCAGTTTTTCCTTTTGTGAGGGAACCGGTTTCGAGTGGCTCTTTCACTGTTTCAGGTTGCTGAACCCTGACCTAAGGCATCAAGAATTGTGCACTTTTCAAGGATGGAGATTGGCTGAAATAATTCTAATAACAACCCTCAAAGTAAAAATCTGTGCCTGATTTTCAGCAATTGATTGTTCATATATGTTTTGTGCCCACATTAAAAATAAGCTTATTTTTACTTATTTGGTTAAAAAAAGCACAAGGAAGAAGACTTTTGAGCCATTCTGTTTAGACTACAATTTTTCCAAGACACTTTCATTTCTCTGTTTTCCTTCCTCAGTTTCTGTAATATTTATTTATTTATTGCTTGTTTATCTATTAAATTTATTTGCTGCCCATCTCACCACAAGGCAACTCTGGGCAGCTTACAATATTAAAAGCAGTAAAACTATAACAATAAGAATACAAAATTATAATTAAAAGAATAGATCTTTCATACAGATATTTTGATTATTTTGATATTATATTGTGTTGTTAAATCAGTTATGCTTTTTCTTCTGTTACCTTTTGGATCAGCTGGAATTTCCCAGATTCTGGGACAATAAGATGCATTCTAACATCACCCAACAGTATTACCCATGATTGGGATATGGTCATTTTTCACAAGTAAAAAATTACCCTGTAGTTTCTGTTTCCTATCTTCAGTTAAGCTTTGCTATGACTGGTTGCATTTGTCTTTGCTTGATATTCCTAATGGTTGTTCTACTCTTGGTTCTTACTGCCATTTAGGCATCATCCCATATATTGTTTTAAAGATGCAGCTAGCAGGAACTACCTATATTTTTTTCCAATTTTCTTTCTTATCTGAATCATGGAATCGTAGGGTGGAAGGGAGCTGGGAGTCCTTCTACTCCAAACCCTCCAAGACTGGAGTCCTTTTTCAAGTGCCTTTGTTTTTTTTCAAGCATCAAGATCTTTGTAATCAGTACAACTATAAATTGAAGAACTAACTTGAATCAGAATAATTTCAGAAATTTACTCATTCACCTTACCAAAAGATGAAGAAAAGATCAGTCATGATTTAAGTACTAATAAATAACATTGTTCAAAAACTGAGTTCAGATTTGTGAGAAGATTAAATGAAATCTAAATCAAACGGACTTTCACAATTGGATCACTATCTTGAATAATGTAATTTATTGCTTCTTAATAGATCAGGAAATTTGGTGGCGGTATAGGCTTGTAGAGAAAACCTATAATGAAATTAAATCAATGATTCAAATTAGAATGGTTAGAATGAAAACACAATTCAAATTCTAAAGAAGATATTTTCAACAAATATTAAAATATTGTAGAAACTATTCTGGGAAATGAAGGACAGAGTTCTGGGCACTTCCTGAATGACCACTATTGGATATAACATTTGGTCTTGCTGAATTTGATTTGGTTTAAAAAGCTGGAAGTGTGCTATATCTCAAAAATATTATTGTAGCCTGAAAGAGACGCAAAAGATTCACAAATATGAGTTCATTTAGGATTTGGGTTTTTTTTATTTAGCATGACTAAATCAGAAGTAAAATTTAAAATATAAAACATAAGGGAAAAAACAAGACGCTCTCCAGTAAAGCCCACCTCCTGGTGTCTGGATTGAGGCCATTTTCTTGGTCGTGTGAGAGAAGCAATTTACTACTGCTTTCTTCTAGAATTTTTTTAAAAATATTATTTCATAGTTCAGACTACAGTCCTGGTTACCAAGGGAGTGTCCCCCTTCAAATAATGTCCAGGAAGAACCCTGCAATAATTTCAGCTCCACCTTTGGCCAATTAATTAATCATAATAAACCATCAACTGCCATTTTGTTTGTACTAAACACACCAAACATATGTTCCACTTATTACGCCATCTTAAATATGTGTTTCCACTGAGTAGAAATGTATATAATTTAGACTGCGTTCATTACTATCTCATCAGATAATCCCAAATGTATATTCTGCCAGATAGAACAAAACTGGACTTGCTTTAGTTTAATTATACACAGAGAGAGATAAGTACTAATAATTAGCTTTATATCTTTAGGGTAAGCTTTTCTTTTGAGTTCTGCTGAATAAAGGCCCTAATAAACTTGATCTAATTTTTCCTTCTGGTTCTTCTTTCTGTTTTTTTCATTTATGGCCCCCTACGTGAAAGGCTAATATAGTCTTCCCAAATCTTCTCCACAATCTTTTTCACAGCATAGTTTAGCACCTTTTTGTTGTTAGTTGCAGTGTGCTTCCTGCTACAGTGGCGAAGAAGAAATGTAATGAAAGATAGCTTACATGGGGAGGGGGAGGCCAGAAATACAGTCCAGACTAAATTCAAGACATTGACAAGGAAAATAGATAGGACCAAGACAAAATAGCTGGGCTGTGCAATATTTTGAGTGAATAAGTGGGATTTTTGGCCTCTAGCCAAAAATTTATTCATTTGCACTAGATATCAAAGAGGCTGATCTCTCTTGCTACGCAATCTTTCTACTAATAGTTAATCCATCATTACCACATTTTGATACTTTATCTGGGTGTACATAGAAATCTTTGTATCAAAACAAAGGTGGAGTTTTATGTCCTTATAACATAAAAAGCCCTCCAAAGATAAATATTACCTAAAAAGAATGAACAAACAGGCTAGTATAAAAATTGTTTTCTGCAAATTTTTTGCCTAGACCCTGCATAGTTAATTTCTTGTGGAGCATTAAAAGTTCCTGACAGAAGAAAGCAAGCTGCCATGGAACAGAAGAAGTTCTGGTTACTGGCGATGGTCCTTTTCTTGGGATTCAGCACCCTGGCTAATGGGTTTTTCCTGAAATTACGTGAGTGGAACTTTTAAAAAAATGTTTACTGGGAATTATGGATTCAGTTTATATAAAAGCTGCCTATTCTACACTTTCTGCAGCAGCCTTTTGTCATCAATATTAATTTTGTCAGCATTTGATAACACGTCTGAAGAGGAGGCAGAATCTTCCTGGCATTCCTAGTACTTATTCTTTGTTACAATATTTTTACAGATGTTCATCCTCAGGTGGCCAAACTTCTTGACTGATTTATAGCGCTTTGAATCTGAGAGAAGGGGTTGCATTTGCTCCGCTGTCTAGAGCATCAACATATCTAAAGACAATTTTAGACTTGATTAACATCTGTTTTTCAGAATATTTCGCATTCAAATTTGAGCAGAGAATTTTTTTGTTTTACAAATCAAATACCCTAATGGTTTTACCCTTCCCCAAATACATTATTATACTAGATTAATTTAGACTGTATTTAACAGTTCCAGGACAATGCCAAGTGGAACCGGATGCCAGAGTGAACTGTGGATACCCCTACATCAGTGCTATGGAATGCAACAATAGAGGATGCTGTTATGATTCAAGTATTACTGGAGTCATCTGGTGTTTCTTCCCAAAAGATAATACAGGTACTGATTCAGTGATTGAAGCTACTGGTTAGGGAAAAGTCTTCACAAAGTGATTCTCATAACCATATAGATGCAACTAGTTTAAATTACTAATACTAAATATCTACCATCTGGAATGGGACACCTTACCACAGCCAATTTGCCATGGCCAATTTGCCATGACCAACTTACTGTGACCAACTCACCAAAGGACAATTTGCCATGGGAAAATTCAACAATTCAATTTTATTATTTAAAATAATTTAAATATTATTATAATTTTTCTCATTCACATTTCATTTTTGTCCCTCCTTTTGCATTCTTTCTTTAATGACTCCCTTCCACCATTTCTTTGATATTAGGGTAGCTCTTGTCCCATGGCAAGTTGTCCCGTGTCAAGTTAGCTGGGGCAGGTTGTCATACACCTCTATTAACTCCCCTCAAAGTCAAAAACCCATAATTAGAAAACATTATAATCTGATAGAAATAAAAGTAATAATAGTAAATGTAATGGAATCAACCCATGATTTAATGGATTGTTGGGAGAAAGGAGTGTCTGTTAAAGCCAAATGTCCATTCAATCTGAATTTGCCTATTTAATTTTCATCTAAATATGTCATTTGGCACAGTTATGAAGTGATATAAATTGACATGAATGGTGCTGAGGCAATATGTAGATATGTATCTACATAATTTATAGGTTGTTCACTTTCACAGAGAACTAAAATAGTTTACAGCCAGAGAATTGCAGCAAAAACAAAAGCAATTCACCCATCTAATCTGGTTTATCCAACCTAACACAGCTATTGTACTATCAGCACTATATGTTCAGTGGAATAAGAAACTGAGGCTTTGCTCTTATATCAAAATGATAAAATCAGTTATCTCTACTGATCTTCTCAAGTCTCCAGATAGGGGCAATTCCACTTGACAATTCACTT